>NC_135486.1:108921280-109535703 GCF_052094955.1 Ictidomys tridecemlineatus | reverse complement strand
CAAAAGTTAAGCTTTATCTGTGGGACCAACAATGGCAATGGGACAGCACTGTGGGCTGTGACAACAGAATGGAAGGCTAGTTGCCGAGCACCACTAATCAACACCTTTAAGGGTCCCTCTAACCTGATCCCACTAAACCTTCCCCACATCTCCAAGATAAGGAGTAAAATCTGGACACCCGCACCCCAACAGAAGTGTGTGGGTGTCCCCTACAGATGGGGTCACTTCAGAGCTCAGGGCCATTCAGACACCTCCAGGGCCAAGGATGACTGTGCCCCCCACCCCATTCTCCTGTCTCTCCTGACAGATGTTCAGTGTAGGTCTCAAGTAATAGCAAGCATGAAGGTCAGACAAGATGACCAATCAATCACACAGGCAGCGGCCTCTGGCTCTTACTCTAAAAGACACTATAAGATTTGAATGCAGCCCAGCTGACATTCCCAGGGCAGAGAGGAATGCTTTCCTTTATCTGAAACCCAGAGGCAATGGGAAGAAACAGGCCTGCTGCTCCCCACCTCCACCCCAGAGATGCCTGCAGCTTGGCACAGCAGGAAGAGTCCCTCACGTGCTGCCGCACTCTTCCAGAACCATGTGATGCTGTGTAGCAGACTTGGTTTTCTCACAGGACAACTGGGGTGCTGGAAATGGCTAACTCACAAGGTTGTTAAGGGGCAAAATAAAAATGAACATGGCTGTCTTGAAAATGCTTATAACTTGGTTCAAAACTGGTAACAATAAATACTCCCTAAAGTTCAGTAATGTGCAAAGCTACAGAACAGAAAAACAGCAGGTGCCATAGCAGGGGGACCCTGACGTCAATGGCTGCTCCTGTCAGGAAATACAAACACACAGCCAGTATATTCTCCCTCAAGTTGAAAAACAGGTCTAGTGTCTACTGGAGTCCCAGCCCTGAACAGCTCTCAGAAGGCTCTGACTGGTAACTCCATTTGGCAGCACTTGCACTGGCTCAGCTGACAATGACCGCCTGGGACTTAAGGCCCTATAAAGGGAACAGGAAAGTCTTGAGCAGGAGGCAGGAAGCTTCGGAACACAAGGTTTCCAGCCGTTTCATGTGAAGTACTGCCACTGGTTTTTAACTCCTTGAAACTACAGAACTGCCCTGGGTCTGCAGACCCATTTTGGGAGACAGTCTCCAATGCAAAAGGTAGCAGGAGCTGTTTCCAAAACAACATGCGTCACGTGTGCATACGTGACCCAGGGTAACTGGAATTCTTCATAAAGGGATTAACAATTGGAAGTCTAATGCTTACTGAATATTCTTCTAGAACCTTAACATACATTATCTTATTTAATCTTAATAGCACTTTCAGGTAAATAGGATAAATAAATAAATTTGTAGGAAAAAATAATCTCATGAGGATTAAGCAAGAAGGCTTATGCTAGTTAGGTTGAAGAGAGGTGCATCTCAGCTCCCCACACCATCCACCCCAGAGCCACAAACAAGGCTCAGGTCTGAAGAGCCTCTGTGCACTGCTCTAAGATGGGATGCAGAGGTGCCAGCAGAAGACTAAATCAAGAGGATTCTGGGGGAGGCAAAAGAGACCTTCCTGGAGCTTTGGATCCTCGAGAGATTGACCAGGTCAATCCCCACTAGGTGAGCAAAGCTATATTTACCCAGGGCCTACTACCTAGTCAGGCAGCCGCTAGACTCTGGGTACCAAGAGTGGGAAATTCTGACCAGAACCCGAGGAAAGTGCCTGTGGCTGGAATAGGCACACCACTGCCAGCCAGGTTTTGAGGGCAGGTGACAAAATAGGATAAGGCCCCTAATGCAGGTTTTCTCCAGGGTTGGTAAGTGCACATTGGACATCCAGATCTATATAGGTCTCAACTGGCTCTGGCTTGTTGGCCCCTATACACAACTGCAAAACTGGACACAATACATAAGGAAGCAGTTTTCAGGTACTGGACAACAGCCCACCTAAGGGTTTGACGCCAGAGAAGGGTGGGCTCCATACTCCCTCACTTTGCTCAGGGACACCCAGTACACTATGGCTCAGAGATGGAGCCTAGAAAGCGAAGCCTCCTGGTGGACACAGGAGCGGCTGGAGGCTGCTAAGAGGCTGAACTTGAGGGAGGGAACAGGAGAAGCTGCTCGACAACATCTAAGACCAAGACCAACTTAAGCTGCCAAGTGGCCATCTTCCAAGACAAGTCTATGCACTTTTCAGTGGGGTAGCTCTCGCACTGCAGTGTGTGCCAGAACCACCTGAGCTCCTAGATGGGTGTGGTGGCCACTTCTGCAATCAAAGAGACTCAGGAGGCTGAGGCAGGAGGATCCCAAATTATAGGCTAGCCTCGGCAACTTAGTGAGACCCTGTCTTAAAATGAAAAATAAAAAGGACTAGGGATATAGCTCGGTGATAAAGCACCCCTGGGTTTAATCCCCAGTAATCATCCCCCCCCAAAAAAGTATCACTTGGAGGCTCCTTAAAATAAAAGGCAGTAAGCTGGGGGGCAGGGGCAGAGACTGTGTCTAACAAGTAGGGTTCAGACTCTCACACCCAGGACCTGCACCATAACCAGACAGGTTCGCAAGTGAAGGGGTGAGATGCCAAATAAAATGCAATTCCATTTACCAAAACAACTATCAGACAAGCTCCCCAAATCCAAGTCTAGACTAGAAGCTGCATCAGACCAGGATCAAAGAGAGCCGGCACAGTTTATGTGTGCACATTTTAATCAGTGCTCAAACTACTGGTTAAAACGGCAGCTAGCGTATTTACCACAGATCCCAGAATGCTGATTCTCCCAGGGTGCCTGGGCTCACCTAGGACAACAGAGCATTTGGGTATGACTCAAGATGAGTAGCTGGCCACCATCTGACAATGCTTGCCTTGGTGTTGCACATGCTGAGCCTGTGGTATGCTTCTCCTCCCAGAACACACCAACATAGCTCCCTCGTCCACAGCTCTGCCTTCAGGATCCTCTTATGCACACACACACATTCCATACTACTGGGTAGTGGAGATGCTAGGCTCTTTCTGCATCTTCCTGAAGTACAATCTTTTTTAAAACAATGCCTTTCTCCATCCCTTCCATGTACCTTTTATTAACAAATTGGCATATGCAAACCACTCCACCACCCAAATAGATATTTTTTTGGTAATAGGGATGGAACCCAGGGCACTGTACCTGTGAGCTATATCCCAAGCTTTTTCGTTTTATTTTGAGTCAGGGCTTGCTAAGTTGCCCAGGCTGGCAACTTTGAGCTTCCTGTCTCAATCTCACTGGGAGTTACAGGCACGCATTACTTCACCTGACTCTTTATAAAAATCTTTCCCTATTTTTATACAAAACACGCATGCACACATACATAGATATACAAACGGGATTAAGGAGCATTTGCCTCACAGAAACACAATTTTATGCCTACTAATCTACATCTTCATATAACATGAAAATTCCTAAGTTGACCAGTCTAGCAATTCTAAATCTTTCTTTATAATAGCTGTATAATAATCCACAATGCAGACATTTATTCTTGTTCCTCCATGAACACTTAGTTTTCCTTTTGTTCTGTTTATAACCCCTTTAAATAATGCTGCAATAGTTATTTCTAACACATATTTTGAAGTTTTAGTGCTATCCCATTTTCTATGGGATAGTCTAGGCGTGGAATTAAAGGGAATATGTACTTTTAATTATATAGATATTGCCCCATGGCTTTTCAAAAAATGTAATAATATACATGTAACACAAAACAAAAACTCTTTTCTCATCTGCCTACCAGCAACAGATGCAGCTGGTCCTTTAGTTGCTCAGTCTTAGGTATAGTAGCCCTTGAGCTGCTATCTGCACTGCAGATCCATCTTCCCAACTCTATTGCCTGTTGGTTTTATTTATGGTTATCTGTTGTTGTACAAATTGTTTTAATTTCATAGTCAACTATATGCACCTTTTATTTCATAACTCTTAGGTTTCCCATCTTAATTCAGAAGATCTCACTCACACCTATGTGATACATATAATCTTTCAGAATTCTGTCGGGAACACAATTCTTTGAGTTGTATCTTCATATACGGGATAATGTGGTGGTCCATTTCCCCAATAACGGTTTGTGCCATCATTTAATAAATAGCCACCCTTTTTAACACTGACTTGAAATATCACTTTTGTTGATTATTCACTTTCTTCCTTTCTTCTTTTTTTTCTGGTACTAAGAATTGAACCTAGGGGTGCTATCACTCCAATTTTTCTGTTTTGAGACAGGGTTTTGGGGCCTCACTATGATGCTGAGGCTGGTTTTGAACTTGCAATCCTTCTGCCTCAGCCTCCCAAGCTGCTGGGATTACAGGCGTGCACCCACTCGGCCCAACCATATCCCTTTCTATATGTATCGTGCACTATTAGTGCATTTCTCTGCCCAAACATGATTTTATTATAATGGCCTACTGTATATGCTGATATTTGGTAAAGTAGGCTCTCCCTTTTTCCCTCATGATCCTTTCTTTTTTCTTTTTCATATTTATGGTTCCTTAAGACACTTATTCTTCTATGCGAAGCTAATGATAATTTCAGCCAAATCCCCCCTGTCAAACATGAAAACCCTGTTAGGAGTCTAACTGGAATTTTTTTAATTAACTAACATCTTTTTGTTGTCTTCCCACCATAAATCATGACACAACTTTCCATCTGCCCATGTACTGTTTTATATGCTTCAATAAGAGTTCACAGTCTGCTTTTTTTTTTTTTTTAAAGTTCTGTGTCTTTCTCACATAATTTGTTCCCATAGTTTACATTTCTGGCATTATCATGCATAGAATAGTTTTTTCCACCCTTATTTCTGTGTATTTACACCTAATACAGAGAAAAACAGCTATTAACTGGAAATCATTCAATAAATCTTAACTACTATTTTTTTTCTTTTTCTTTCTTTCTTTTTTTTTTTTTTTTTTGTACCAGGGATTAAACTCAGGGACACTCGACTACTGAGCCATATCCCCAGCGCTATTTTGTATTTTATTTAGAGACAGGATCTCACTGGGTTGCTTAGTGCTTTGCATTTGCTGAGGCTGGCTTTGAACTCATGATCCTCCTGCCTCAGTCTCCCCAGCTGCTGGGAGTACAGGTGTGAGCCACCACACCCAGCTTTAACTACTATTTTTAAACTGATGATTTTCTTGCTCATGTTTGTATTCACTAGTACCTTCAAAGAAAGGTTGAAAATTAATGGAAACAGTGGGAATCTCTGTCTTTGTAATTTAATTGAAAAGGCTTTATTTTGCCATTTATAATATTTGCTTTTGAGTTTTATAAACAGTTCTTATGATATGTCCTTATGCTACATAAATTATTTTTCTTTTTTCCTATTAGAGATTAAAATATGGAATGGCTGCTGAACTAAATGATACTGATGTATTTCTTTTCTTTGATCTTGCCAATGTGATAAATTACGCAGATATTCCATATGCCTAGAAGTTGTACCTGTTTTATTCACCTGTTGCTAGATACAACTTGTTAGTATGTATCTACATTCATTAACAAAAATTGTCTATAATTTTTTTTTTAACATACCTTTTTTTTTTGCACTGGGGATTGAACTCAGAGGCACTCAACCACTCAACCCGATCCTATTTTGTATTTTATTAAGAGATAGGATTTCACTGAGTTGCTTAACACCTTGCCGTTGCTGAGGCTGGCTTTGAACTCATGATCCTCCTGCCTCAGTTTCCTGAGCGGCTGGGATTAGGGCATGTGCCATCGTGCCCAGTTGTACCACCCTTTGTTAAAATCATGATGGATTTATCAAATGTGTGGTAGAAATTTCCATCTTCTTTGTGGTTGAATACAACAGAGTCTTCTCTTCACTGAAGGTTAGCTGGAAGTCAACCAAGCACCCTCTGGAACAGGCACCTTTTTAAAGAAAGCTCTTTAATCACCTTTTCAGTGCAGCTGTGTCTTCCATTTTCCCCTAGGTTTAAACTAATTTAAACTGGTTCCTTTCCTGTGGTGCCTTTCCTCATTTTTATGTGAAATACATGATGAGAGAGAAAACAGTCTCTGGCCTCCAACACATTTTTTTTTATGTAGGAAGTAAAATTAAAAGCATCCATGGACAGCCACCACCTACAAATTTCTATTTGGCTTTTGGGTCAGTACTGTCTTCTCTCACCGAACCACTCCAAACTGCATTGCAAATGATCAGGTACACACATGCAGACAGACACACTCATTGGAGACACACCCTCCCATCCCTTACAGACTGAGCCCAGAGGCCTTGTGCTCTGGCTTCCGGCTGCCCCTCGGTTCTCTTCCCCGGCTTGCTGCTGTGTACCTTCTATGTCAGTTAAACTAGACTACTGAGAGCTCCCTCAACTCCCTTTCCTTCAGTTCCTCCCCGACACATGTCCTCTCACTACTGCATTCTCCAGCAGCTTCCTAATCTCCCCATCCTCTAATTTACTCTCATTTAGGATCACTAAAATGCCACCTCCTTCTGAAAACCTACCTGGATTACCCCAGACCATATTCATTTCGTTGGCATAAATGAGCACACATGGTGTTTGTGCCTGGGTTCAGACTGCTCCTTGCATTAGTGACTGACACAGAGAAACAGTTAACCACTCTGAGCCTCAGTATTCTGCTCTGTAAAAGGGGTTAATAGCTGCACCATCCTCATGGTTCATAGGGTTATTTCTGAGAATAATCAAATAAGTATTCACAGACTGTTTTATGTAGTAATCATCCTGCCAAACATGGCTAAGTTTTAACTCTCCTGCTGGAGCATTAGCTGAGAATGTAGCTTTGACTTTAAATACATTTCCCTATCTCTCACCTTCTCTATACTTGAACTTTGCAGACTATGTAAGTGCAATCAGTGAATACTTATCCTAGGAAGTTTATGTGCCTTTAACTTACTAATCCAAAAAAGCAAGAAAATTAAAACTCCAAAAGGAAACTGAGGCCCACCCCTAATTGTCTTCATTATCATCATGGCCATCATCATCTCCTCTCCCACTTCTTTCCCCAGTGTGTCATCAGGCTGGACATGACACCAAGCGCTCCATGACTTCATTACTCTACATCAATCTGGAGAATTTGGCATTGGCATTATCAGTCCACTAGTGAAGACAGAGGCCTGGCCTGCCCGCCCCTTGCCCATCCCCCCTCACAGAGCATTACAGGTGTCCATGACACTAGAACTGCACAGCCTGAAGGGGAGTCCTCGTTTCTATCAGGAAAGCAAAGTGATGTTAGAGTTCTAGTTCTTCTTCTCATTTAACACCACTGTATGCCAGGCACTGTCTGTAGCTTTAATTTGAACTTAAATGAATTAAAAGCAAACACACACATATTGCCATGTATGTATTTTTTCCTTCAAGACCCATCTTGACAATAGTAAATATTAAAAGGAATCTTTAAGACTATAAAGATTTGACACACAAATTAAGGAAAACCCCTAATAACTGGATAAAAAGCAGCCAGACCAGGGATGGGGTTGTGGCTCAGAGGTAGAGCACTTGCCTAGCACATGTTGAGACACTAGGTTTGCTCCTCGGCACCACAAAAATAAATAAATAAATACATAAATACATAAAATAAAAATATTATCTCCATCTACAACTAAAAAAAAAATTTTTAAACAAAATAAAAAAATAGCCAGACCAGAGGTAGAGCTCCCTGATTGGTGACAAGGTAAGCATTACCAATATGGACACACAGGGTACAATCTATTAAAACAAACACACACACACAACAAAAAAACACATAAAAAGACACTTAACTAAAGGGTCTTTTTTCCCCAGTACTAGGGACTGAACCCGGGGTGCTCTACCACTAAGCTACATTCCCAGCCCTTTTATTTTGAGATAGAGTCTTGCCAAGTTGCTGAGGCTGGACTCAAACTTGGGATCCTCCTGCCTCAGCTTCCTGAGTCACTAGGATTACTGGTGTGTGCCAACTCATTGGGCTACCAAGGGCTTATTTATTGTGCCCCTATAATGCTTGATTACCTTACACTCTGGTGGATGGAAAACTTAGTGACCTCAGTGTTCTTAGCAAAAAGTACCTTGAACTTTAGAACAAGATATACTCTGAAGAAGCTCTTTGGTGCACTGACATCACCCAGGACCTACCTCCTCAAGCCTCCGGCTACCAAAGCCAGCACAAGGGCAATGTCCCCTGATGGAGACTTCCCACTAAGCCCACTACAGTGACCTGATGGCATCTTACTGCTTAGGAAGAGGACACAGGCAGAAGACGGTGGTCTTGGGTTCTAGGCTACCGTTGGGGTGGGCCACTCAGAAACACAGGCTGCCTGGAACCCAGCCATAAGGCTCTTCTCAAACATTACAGAAAAACAAAACTTAACCAGGGCGATCGTCCCAATCAGTTCCCAATGAGTGACAACCCTGGAATGGACAGGTGGGCTGCTCTACTTCAACCCAATCAACACAGCAACTCAACCAATAAATATTCTAAATCCTAACTTTAAATACGCCATACAATAGGCTACTCACACAAAAAAAGAACTTAAAACATAAAATCCTGACCCACACAAACTTTTACATAAAATAAGGGCTACTTTTAAAACATCTGTCAATGATATTTGAAAAAATCTGTCAATGCTTTCAAGGATTTTCTTTTTTCTTTATCTTGAGCTTTTGTTTGTATTTGAATAAAACCCAAATCATGTGATTTAATTTATCATCTTTGTTTTTAAAGTCCACAAACTCTAAATTAGGTAAAACTTTAACTCAAGGAAACTCACAAGAAAATACAATTTACACTGACACTTTGGCTAATTTTTAAAATATACTAGTGAAAGGTACTTGGGCTTTATAAACACAATTTCTAGCTGTCTTTGGTAACTTTAAGCTGCTGATTCTGATTTTTAAAAAATATTTATTTTTTAGTTTTAGGTGTACACACTATCTTTATTTTTTTACTTTTATGTGGTGTTGAGGATCGAACCCAGTGCCCTGCGCATGCCAGGTGAGTGTGCTACCACTTGAGCCACATCCCCAGCCTCGATTCTGATTTTTAAATGTTATCTTCTCCAAAATTTAAAAAATCCCTAAGGCAAGTATTAGGCAATAATCATTTGTATTTGACAAAAGATTAACAATAAAAATCATGCTAGGTATTAACATGTTATAAAAGATTCAAAGACTAAATACAAGATTTCTCCATTATCACATGAACAGGTATTTACATTTTAAGTTCTATGTAAGGAATTCTACCTTGGGCCTGAAGAAACCCATAACCTTTTAGGTCTTTTAAGAACACTTTATCAGAACGACTTGTTCATTACTGCAAGTCAAATAACATGCAGATGTGTAGGAAAAAGATTAGCTTCCGTTTTTTCCCCACTATGAAGCGGGGAACTTTTCTAAGCCTGTCCATACACTCCTAACAAATGCAACCAGGTCTTACTTTAATATAGTCATATTACATACTCTGTAATCTGTTTTTTTTTTTTTTTTTTTTAAATACAATACTTCACAGACACCTCCCTCAAGTCAAGACACAGTTATTCCCTTTCAGGTCTTTGGGTTATTAAGAGCTACATGATTTAGTCAGCCAACTAATGAGATCATCCTGGTTTCTCCAGATATCTAAGAAATTAAATTGTCTTTTAAACATAAATCTGAGGTCAAAAGCCTGGAAGATAATAAGTAGAAATCTCTTTTGGGGTTCACCGAACAGAGTCCATGTGATATAGAACTCAAACCCTTGGCTGTTTTCATTATGAAAACCACCAACAATGACCTGAACAAAATACAAAGTGCAGAGGTTATTTCATGCAGTCCTTGAAAGATTTCAACAGAAATACTACTTGGATCATTGCACTGCCCAAACTGCTTGTGACCACCTCTACCCTGGACACGAGGACGCCCCCAGATCCAAGCGCTTGACACCCTTGCTTCTGAGCTGGCACCTGTAAGCCAACCGTTTAGCTGGCCAGAAGCCAATACTGTGACCTTCTATGAAAAGATGCTGCTGGCCTTGCTCGGGGTGTGAACCAGGACACAGTGTCTAGTAGTACAATCAGATGCTTAGAGGTGACATGAAAAAGACACAGCAAGCAGGATGTCACCAGGGAGACTAGGCCTGTTTACTCCCTACTCTGCGGCATGTACACTTTTTAAACTCTTTGAAATTCTGGAAATAATTTCTAGATCTTAAGCTGTATTAAGACGTTTTATTCACTAGTATTGGTTTAAATAAAACCCAACTCAACCTTTTCCTGGACACTGGGAAGAACTACTTCTATTTGTTTAAGCCAAGGATTCACTCCACAACCTGTGCTCCTAAAGGTTCCTTAGTGCCTTTTCACAAACTGCACAGCCTCTATGGACACAACACTAGTGATGCATGAGGCACCTGTGCCCAGCCACACCCACCTGTGCAGGAAATGCAGCTTGTGCATGGCTGCCAGCCCCGCAGCAATCTCGCAGGCCATCCTCTGCAGCAGCATGGTCTGCGAGTCCCCCCGCAGGTGCTCTTGCTCATTGCGCAGGTAAGCTTTTAGATCGCCCTGCAAAAAACCAGTGCATGTAAGTGTCAAAGTGGATCATCAAACAAACTAGTCTCCGGACATATGCCTTAGTGGCCACTCATTATCAAGTCACTTACCAAGAGCTACTTTGGTTTGCACTTAATAAAGAATCTGGAACTAAAAAAATTTTGAATTAAAAAAGTACTTATATCCCAGCATTTCTAAAAGTATAGGACATTGTTATGCTCTTAAGGCCAGTCTAAGATTTTTTTATATATAAACATATAAAACAAAACAGTATATAAAATATAAATTTGTAATTATGCAAAATGTAAACTAAGTGCAGTGCAGAAGTCTAGAAATTTTCAGAGAACCAAGAGGTGATGTGGAGGATGAAAGAAAGGGTGTCATTTGAACTGCCTGACTAGGAGACAGGTGGTCAGTGAGCCCTTCATAATGAAAGCTCCTTGGCTACCTCCAAAGCACCAGTGAGCAATAGAGGAGAGGAGGAGATGAAGATGGGGAGAGAAGGGGAAGCCTGCTCAGCTCAGGAGACACTATGCAGGTCTCCCCCAGCTTCCTTCTCTAGGGCCCTGTGCTGCCCAGAGAACATTGTGAGGAAGGGCATTCCAGTCACTCCTAATACTCACCAAGCTAATAAGCCTATTCAGAGGACAGCAGCCTGGGCAGGAAAAGGAACAAACCCAGTCAGACATCTAATACACACGATACTGGAGTTTCTGGCTATTCTGTGTGACTGCCCTAGGTCCCTCATCTTTTTTTTTTTTTTTTTTTAATATTTATTTATTTATCGTTAGTTTTAGGTGGATACATTAGTTTGTTTTTTTTATGTGGCACGATGATTGAACCCAGTGTCTCATGCATGCTAGGTGAGCACTCTACACTGAGCCACCACCCCAGCCCCAAAGGTCCCCCATCTTTACTTCACGACTGCATGTTGGGGGATGGGTAAGTCTATCTTTTTTGGGGAGCACTTTTTTGGGGATACTGCTCCCCCAAAAGATAGGATTTTAAAAAAAATTGGGGTAGTTCTAGATGGACAGAGTACCTTTATTTTATTTGTTTATTTTTTTATGTGGCGCTAAGGATTGAACCCAGTACCTCATGCATGCTAGGCAAGCACTCTGCCACTGAGCTACAGCCCCAGCCCATGGGGGTTTTCCTTGACCAGTTAAAGGGTACATTTCTTATAACTTATAAACTCCTCCCAGGGTAAAACTTAAAAACACAATATTCCTTTATCAACATTTGTCCATATTTAATACTAAATACATTCTAATGTAACTTCTTGGTCCATGCCAAGACTCTGCCTTTGTTTCCACTCTTAGTTTCAGTGATATTTGCACAAATGATAATATTGATATTGACATTCACTACCACTTGGGCCTTTAAGCACTGTGCCAAGCACCCGGTAGGGTTTTTTCGATGGTTACCCGAGGCACACTCTCCTTACAACTGCACAAATTTTCCAGTATGGAACTGAGGCTTAAGAAATTTGCTCAAGGCTACAGTGTTAATAAATGGCTAGACTGTGCTTCTACTTTTCCGTTTACCAACTAGTCAAGAGAATTCTACACAGCAAGTGAATTAGCAAATTAGTATGCAGATTAAATCAATTTGTTTTACAGAAATGAACATGAAATAAGTTAAAGTCCCACATATCCATTTGTGGGCTCAGGGCACCCTCCACCGGCACCACCTGCACAGCAGCCAGCAGCGCTCTGCCCCTCAGATTTCTCTCCAAACAAGTCATTTTCTCCTTTTGTTCCCAACTACACTACTCTAGAGAAGAAATAGACATTCTTTTATTTTTCCTTTAAAAAAAAACCTATGTCCAGGCTCTGTTCAGCAGTGGGAGGCAGGGGGATAGTGGAGGATCCAGATAACAAATTAATTCAGAAAAATCCCAGCAAACTTAACTCCAGACCTGCAGTCTAATGGGATTCTTCTTCTTTTTTTTTCTTTTTTCCTGGTACCAGGTATGGAACCCAGGTTGCTCAACAACTGAGCCACATCCCCAGCCCTTTTTATTTTATATTTTGAGAAAGAGTCTCATTAAGTTGCTTAGGGCCTTGCCAAGTTGCTGAGACTGGCTTTGAACTTTAGATCCTTCTGCCTCAGCCTCCCA
This sequence comes from Ictidomys tridecemlineatus, assembly GCF_052094955.1. NCBI lineage: Eukaryota > Metazoa > Chordata > Mammalia > Rodentia > Sciuridae > Ictidomys > Ictidomys tridecemlineatus. The sequence goes on along the minus strand of NC_135486.1, from coordinate 109,523,089 downwards.
AGCAGCTGGGATTACAGATATGCACCATTGTGCCTGGCTGTAATGGGATTCTTATAAGGTAGTCCATCTACAAAGTAAACATGAAACATATCATGAGTCTACCAATATTACCAACAAGAAATGGCAACTTAAATTCTTTTGCCTAACCCCTTTGAGGCAGCAACAGCCATTAAAGGAAAAAAAATGACTCTCACATGAAAGTATGATTATGCTGTGCTATGTCTGGCCAATTCCCAAAACAAAGAGTAGCTGCTGGCAAATAGTGTCACAAGTCCCTCTGGCTATGAAGCTACTTTTCAAGGTTATCTAAAGTAGATTCATTGCCACTCACTGTTCTTTAACTGTCTTCTCTCCAAATATCATATCCTACTTTCCAAATGTAGATGACTGAACATGATAAAAACATTTTACTTAAAAATAGAGAAGGTCACCACAGTCTAGGCCAAAATATCTTTGACCAGGGAATAAGGAATTAACATCAAAGATCAGGGGCTCCTCAACCCAGCCAGATTACTGCTCCTCATGGGGGAGACTTACGATGGATTATATGGGATCGGGGTTTGTTTCATGTTCTAGAGGGGTTGCCTCAGAGCTCTCCTGGCACCATAGTTTAAAAGAAAAAAAAACAGCATAAAAATTTTAATCATTATATAGATTTTACATTAATCTACTCTATCAGAACCAGACATCTATATATTTAGGTATCTGGTTTGTTTTATCTATATTGTAATGGTACTTGATAAGAAGACATGGATTATTACTTTTACCTATTATTTATTTATCTATTTATTTTAGTTGCTGATAGAACTTTATTTTTGTTTATTTTTATGTGGTGCTAAGAACTGAAACCAGTGCCTTATCCGTGCTAGGCAAGCACTCTACCACAACCCCAGCCCCCTTGTCTATTATTATTTTAATATTTATTTTTTAGTTGTAGTCGGACATAATACCTCTATTTTATTCATTTATATGTGGTGCTGAGGATCGAACTCAGGGCCTCATATGTGCTAGATGAGCACTCTACCTCTGAGCCACAACCCCAGCCCTTGTCTATTATTTAAAGAAAAAAAAAGTCACCAAGAACAGCAATGTATTTAGAATTATATTGAATTACCTTTATTCAGGTTTTAAAAGGCTCCTTCCTCACCACCCCTGCAAAAAAACTCCAAAAGAAAACTCTGACACTAGGTGGCAGCAAAGGGCTACATTAAGAACTGATAGAACAAGCAACTGGAAGGGCTTCTAGGGATGAGTTCCTCCTAAATTCTAACACAAAAGACCAGCAGAATTTGGTTTGTCTCATCCATCCATCTATCTGTCTATTTATCTATCTATCCATCCATCCATCCATCCATCCTGTAGGACAATGAGAGCAATGAATTGATTTTAATACAATATAAAAACTCAACAAGTAAATGTCTTTATAAATGAGAAATTATCATCATAAGTTTAAAATGATTTTTAGGGAGAACTTATGACATTTCAATACAAATTTAATGAAAAGAAGAAAGAGGGCTGGGGCGGTGGCTCAGTGGTAGAGCACTCACCTAGCATGTTTGAGGCACTGGGTTTGATCCTTAGCACCACATATTGATAAATAAATAAAGGTACTGTGTCCATCTACAACTAAAAAATATTTAAAAACAAAAAAGACATGAGGTCAAGGACTGAGATCTAATAAAGTTACTAATTAAAAAAAGAAGAAGAAGAAGAAAGAATAACAGAGCCATGCCTAATATCCTGTTCAAGAAATGAAACCTCACTGAGCCCCGCCGGTCTCCATCCAGAGGCCACACCTCTCATACATCTCCCACAGCTGCAACCCTAACCCATCACCTCCTTAGTCACTATTGATTATTATCCTTGTGCCTTCTTAACTGAGTGTCCTCCTAAACACATCATGCCTCAGCTCTATTGCTTAACACCTCTCAAGCAAACCAACAGAAGAACCAACTTGTCTTCCTCTTGCCCCCTCCCACTCCATTCTTCCTGACAGATTTCTCACAGGCCTGGGCTGCTCTGGCTTCATCTCCCGGCCGCTCCCATCTCCTAAGTGCCCCAAACACACGTTCAACCATTGCAACCCTCTGCCCCCAAATGATGCCACCTCCAAACACCAGCATAACAAAGCAGGGGCCCCTTCCTTCCATCTCCAAATGTCACCTGCTTTGGGAAAACCTTTCCTGAGTTTCTCCCATGTCAAAGCCCTTCCTTTCCGGTACCTTTTACTTCCTCCTCTCAGGCACTTGGAAGTACCACATGCCCTGGGGCCCAGCTTGCAGTCCTCAGGGCCATGGACATTTCTGTGTGATTTTATCCACCCATGGCATCAGAGGCCATACATCTCTGGCCCAGCTCCTCATCTCCAGGCTTGTGTGTTCCCTCCCTGTGTGGCTGAGAGGCATCTCAAGCTGGACACCTGCAGCACAAAACTGCCAATCTGCTGAACTCTTTTCCAGCAGACCACAATTAAGTAAAAGATGTCATTTGTGAATCGTCTTTGAAACCCCCACCTTCAACCCACCATTATTAGGTCCTGCACCTATTTTCAAAGTAAACTCAGAACCAGACTACTTCACAAGGCCACACTGTCATGCTGACCCAAAGTATACCCCACATGAAGGCATTCCCATGACAGCCAGAGAGGACCCTGCTCCCACTCGGGCAGCCCAAAGTCATGAGGTACCCTGGTTATTCCCTGACATTCTGTTTATTTGCCTATCCCTCTCACTAGAAATAAGGCGGACACAGCTGGGTTCTGGCCAGTTTCCTACTGTGTTCTGAAACTAAAGAACAGCATCATTACCTTAGGTACACATATGACTGTATATATGGTGTGACACTACATTGTGTATAACCAGAGAAATGAAAAAACTGTGCTCCATTTGCGTATAATGAATTAAAATGCATTCTGCTGTCATGAACAACTAAATAGAACAAGAGCAACAAAAAGGAACAGGCACACAGTACCTTCAAGAATATCTGCTTATTAAGTGGGAAGAAGGAGGAAGGCCTCGGAGAAGTTCAAATGACAACCCCCAGAGTAAGAGGTGACAACCATTTTCTCAAAGCAGTTCCATCCCAGCATTTTAATTGAAGTCTCACAATGATAAATTTAGAAATAAATCTAATTTCAAACTTTTATTGAGCTTTTTTAATTACTTCATTACTCTGTGTATTAAACTTTACAAGACAACTAAGTTGGGAAAATACTATTTTATTCTTTAAGCAAATACAATCTGATTATGTTTAAACTTATGTCTTCATACGGCAATACAATATATTTTACATCAAGAACGGGGTCTGAGCTGGGCACAGTGGTGCACACCTGTAATCCCAATAGCTCAGGAGGCTGAGGCAGGAGGACTGAGAGTTCAAAGTCAGCCTCAGTGACTTATTGAGGTCCTAAACAGCTCAGCAGGAGAGCACTTGCCTAGCATGTGTGAGGCACTGGGTTTAAAAAAAGGTGGTGGTGGGGGGTATGGCTCAGTGGTTTAATGCCCCTTTATCCAATCCCTAGCAACCCCCCCTCCAAAAAAAAGAAATGGAGGTCTAAAGTATTCTGTGTGTGTGTGTGTGTGTGTGTGTGTGTGTGTGTGTGTGTGTGTGTGTGTTTTTTGCTGGGGACTGAACCCAAGGCCTTGTACATGCGAGGCAAGCACTACCAATTGAGCTATATCCCCAGCCTGGGGTTCTAAATTATTCTAAAACTCAAAAGTTGTCACCTGCATCTCAGAGGGTGTTTCTCCAGAGATCCTTCACATTATTAGTGCCATTCCACAGAAACACAATGCAAGCAGATATACAATTTTAAATTATAGTGGCAATATCAAAGTCATAAGGAAATAAAAAGTAGATAAATGTAACTTTAGTAATATACTATACTTGACCCAATAAATCCAATATAATATTTTTACATGTAATCAACATTTTAAAATTACTGAAGTTGGGCCAGGCACGATGGCACATGCCTATAATCTCAGCGACTTGGAGACTGAAGCAGAAGGATCTCAAGTTTAAGGCAAGCCTGGGAAGCTCAGCGGCAGAGCTCCCCTGGGTTCTATCGCCAGTACCAGGAAAGAAAGGGAAAGAAGAGAAAAGAAAAGGGCTGGGGACCTAGTTGGATGGCAGAGCACTTGCCAGCACATGTGAGGCCCTGTATTCAATTCCAAGTCCAAAAACAAAACAAAACAAACAAAAACAAACAAACAAAAAAACAATGAAATTTTAACTTTCTCTTTTGTACTAAACCTTCAAAACCTGATAAGCATTTTGCAGGCCACAGCACACCATTCAGCCAAGCCGTGTTTAAGTCTCACAGGGCTGGCTGCTGGGCTGTAGAGTGCAGCCACAGATCCTGACAAGGGTCCTGGCCAGCCCAGCCACAGTGCTCAGGAGCACAAGGGAAGCCACATGCCAAGACAACCACTTCCATGGCGCCTCCACCCTGTGCTCCTGCTCTGGGCTGTACAAAAGGTGCTGTGAGCAGTGACAAGCTGTCATGGCAATGACAGGAGGGAACAGGGTGGCCACAGGAAGCTGGTGGAGGAAGAACCAGGGAGCAAATGCAGGGTGGGCCTGAGGCAAGTAGAAGGGTAGATAGGAAAGGCCTGGCCACAACAGTCAGGGCTGCCCATCACACAGGGCCAGGACGTGCTGCCCAAGTAACAGCCAGGCTCCCCTTGGTTCTGCCCAGCCAGTCACCTGGTCTTCACAAGCCCAAGGAAGGCAAATTCCAGAGGAATGTGGGACACATCAAACATCAAGTGGACGTCTCTCCCACTCTCATCTGGTCATTGCTAACTAACTGCTTTCAGAAATTCCCTCACTGCATTAGTGTCCGAACATACTGAAGGAAGCAGAATACCATATTCAGGAAGAAATCCTTGCAATTATCAGCCCTGGTCTGGAGTCCCATGATGGAGCTGAAGAACTTCTAACTAGAAAGAAAGCTCACCCTCTGCTCTTCTAACCACCTCAGCATGCAGCTGGTCTCCAGTGGCCATCTCCCTGCCTCCCACCCAATCCTTCCCAGCAGACCCAACCTGCCTCACCCACCATGGCACCACGCCCCTGTCCCAAGACTCCACCATGCCCCTGCTTCAACAGCCAGGTCACCTACTGTTTCCACACTTCCAAACCTGGGTCCTACAGTTGCTTTCTAAAGAGACTTCACCCACTCGACCTCCAAGCCTCAGAGCAAATGCCAATTCCTGTGCAAAGCCTCCCAACTGCACCAGTCAGGATTTCTATCTTTTATGCATTCTAAGCAAACATTTGTTTTAAAGGCTGGGGTCTGGCTCAGTGATCATGCCACGTGTGAGGCTCTGAGTTCAATCCTCGGCACCTCGAAAACCCCCCCCAAAAAAGAACAAAACCAAAACCCCTCACTTTTAGTGTACTCTTTCTCACAGCACTTCAGTGCTTACTCTGAGACTGGGTGGAGTCTCAGTAGCAATGTTGTCATTAGCTGTTCAAGCCTTTATTTATTAAGTAATTATTGTCCATTAAGCAAATGAAAATAACTAGCACTTATGGAATACTTTCTGTGCTCAATCACTTATTCACCATGTTATTTTATGGGTGAAAGTTCCCAGGTATCTGCTCGGAGGTTTATAGAAGTTAAATAAGCACCCCTGGAGGCAGCCAGGGCTGGGACCAGGCTCCTGACCTCGGTATTCCCTCAGGACTGAGCACAGCTCTTCTTGCTCCATTTATGTTCAGTATGTTTTGGTCCAATGAGTGATCCTTAACCAAAACAAGCCTCATCACCTTGATATCACTGTGAGGCACTGTGTCCCTGTCATGCCTACAGGGTACAGACAACAGTTGCCATCACTGCCACCTCATTTCATAATACGCCCCAGCCACACTATACCCTGGGTGCTGCAGACCAGCTACAAACGCACTTAGCCGAGTTTTTATCACTTTCTAAAGTCAGGATAATGGTTCGGTTTTTTACAGAATTACAAGTGTACAAACAGCCTCTCCTTTCTACTTGAGAGCAGCTGCACTGTGATAACAGAAGGGGCCATTATACTTCAGTTTCTTCTGGCCCAAGGAACTGAAGATTGCTGGTCCTTCCACTGTGGCTTATGACCAGACCTGAGACCACTGCCCTCTCCATCCCTTGGACCATGGCCAGAGGGCAGTTCCTACCTTGGATGAAGTTACTTTGTTTGGGTTGGCCTGTGTCTGGGCAGGTTCTGGTCGTGTAGGCTGGGAGCAGGACTAAGTGTCCAAGCAAGGCCCTGGTGTGTCCTGGGGACATCCCTGTACTCTGTTCAAGAGGATGCCTTCTTTGGCTCACCGGGCAATGCCACCTAACTGCCTCAGTAGTCTCTCCACAAGCTGATTCCAGAGTAGCTGGACTTCAGGGCCAGTGATCTCATCACTGACCCATCCTTACTGCTGAAGAACCTGTTGCTCTTGAGGTTTTCTAGAGAAGAGGTGAGAACACGAAGCTGGCCCATAGAGAGAAAAGTGACTTCTCAGTACTAGGCAAGCTGGAGGGACCTGAGGTTAACCGCTTTTACCCTGGTATGGGACTGTCATGCCAAGCAATGACCAGAGATTCCCAAGGGCATACAAACCTCCTCACAGTACCGATAACACCTGATAGCACTTTAATTGGTAGGTTTTCTTAAAATATGTGATAATAAATGCTTAACATAAAAATCTACCAACTTAGCCATTTCTAAGTGTACATTTCTTAGGTACATTCACATTCTCCTGTGATATCGCCACTGTCCATCTACAAGATTACTTTTTAATCTTGCAACTCTGAAACTCTGCATCCATTAAACAACTATTCTCCTCCTTTCCCCCAGCCCTTGGCAACCACCCCTCCTTCTACCTTATGTCTCTATGAATTTGACTGTTCTTGGTCCTTCCTGTAAGAGGAATCACATAGAACTTGTCTTCTGCATCTGGCTTATTTTACTTAGCATCCATGCTGTAGCATGTATCAGAATTTCCTTCCTTTTAAAGGCTAAATAATACTCCACTGTCTGTGTATACCCACTCCTCCATGAATGGACACCTGGATTGCTTCCATCTCCGGCCACTATGAACAATCCTGCCATGAACATGAGTGTGCAAGTATCCATTCCACTTTCACTTCTTTGGGACTATCCCCAAAAGTGGAAATGCTGGATCGTATAGAAATTCTGCTTTTAGAGGAACAATGACTGTTTTTAAAATTTTATTGTTGGTCAGCCTTCAGGAGTGAACAGTCCCCTATGTGACTTAGATGAATCATGTAAAATAAGTTTTCAGAAATTTCACCTGTTATTCTGGAGGGTTGTATATATAAACTTCACCCCAAAGTATGTAAATTGAATAATTCTAAGCTAGTTAATATGCATTGAACATTTAGTTACAAGTACCTGGATAATATGTACATACTTAAATCTGACATCTCTTAAGTACTGGGGGAATTTTACAAGACTGTTAACGAAGAAAATATATATTTATTATGTTTTCCTAAAAACAATGTCTATACAGTGACAAAGATACAAAGAACATTCTAGAATTTTGTCAGTACTGGATCATTTATGGTAATAGTAAAGGAGGTGTGTATTTGGCTGTTTTAAGTATTTCGTTTCTTTAGTTTTTTTAGTTGTAGTTGGATATGGTACGTTTATTTATTTATTTTTATGTGGTGCTGAGGATTGAACCCTTTGCACATGCCAGGCCAGGGCTCTACTGCTGAGCTACAAGTGTTTCTTTATAAAGCAAGTTAAATTACTACTTCCCAAAATAAGAAGCAGCTTCAATAAAAACTAAATTAAAACAGCACTAAAATGAAATCCAACTCCTGAACTCATTCAGGGGAAAACATTAAGCTGTGTTTTATCATTCTAGGAAAAAACTCATATTGTCTACAAAAACTTTCAGGAAGGGACCAGGCACAGTGGTGTAGGCCTGCAATCTCAGGAGACCGAGGAGATTGAGGCAGGAGTTCAAAACTAGCCTTAGCAATTTAGCAAGATCCTATCTCAAAGTAAAAAAAAAAAAAAAAAAAAAAAAAAAAGGTCAGGCATGGTAGCATATGCCTATAATCCCAGTGATTTGGGAGGCTGAGGCAGGAGGATCTCAAGTTCAAAGCCAGCTTTAGTAATTTAGCCACACCATAGGGAACTCAATGAGACCCACTCTCAAAACAACAACAAAACTAGGTTGAGTTGCTCAGGGTTAAGTACCTCTGGGTTCAATCCCCTGTACCAAAAACTAAAATAAAATAAATAAATAAAAAGGGCTGGGGATGTAGCTCAGATGTAGAGTGCTTCTGGGTTCAATACTCAGTGCCAAAATAAAATATCTGAGTTTTATAAACCCTCATTTAGTCTAGACAAAGGTGATACTTCAAAAAGGTGCTGATCCCTACATATTTCTGTTATGTTCAGTCCACAAGAGTGTTTCAACTGTCACTTATAATCAACATTAAGAGCTTAAGGACTGAAGGTGCCATGTTCAACAGAAATGTGGACTTCTGACAAGCAGACCTCTCCTTCACACACTGGTGTGCCTTGGTGGTGTATCTTTTTACTCAGTGTTGTGTCACACTGGGATTGTCTATATGTTGGTCACTCAGAGCTAAATGAAAAAGAAGCTATTTTCATTCCACAATAACCTAGGAACACAAATATCACAGCTCTAATCACACTGAGTCAATTAACACAGAACACCACTTATAGCTCCTTCCTCTTCTGTCTGTCCCATCTACATGAGACATAGAAGATAATGCGTTTTGCCTCCGCATCTTGGAGACATCTGTCTGGTACTGCCCCACTATTAAGTATTTAGTATCTAAACACCTTCCACCACGGGATGATCCAAAGAAGTAGGTTTGTTTGTTTGTTTTTGAGAGAGAGAGAGAGAGAGAGAGAGAGAGAGAGAGAGAGAGAGATTTTTAGTATTTATTTTTTAGTTTTCAGTGGACACAACATCTTTATTTTTATGTGGTGCTGAGGATTGAACCCAGCACCCCGCGCATGCCAGGCAAGTGCGCTACTGCTTAAACTACATTCTCCAGCCCCCAAAGAAGTAGGTTTAATTCCAGTTTTCCTCACAGGGAGGAAACCTCTACGAGGTTCTGGTTTCTCTGAGGCAGAGTTAAAATACTGATTAATTCTAGACTTTGCAAAGTTCAGTATTCATGTCACAAGTTCTAGTGTAGCCACACATAAAAATCAAGAAAATTTCTAAAATTCAAACTGGTAGATGGGGAAAACTGAAACAAGAAAAATCAAGCATCCAAAAGAAGGCAAAAAAAGAAAACTCGGTAGAGGAAGGAAAATTAATAGACATAGGTAGAGAATTTTCCAAATATCTCATTAACTATAATAAATGTAAACAGACTACATGTTCCATTTTAAGTGACCAAGATTGCCAGATTAATAAAAATTTTAACAAAAAGCTATTTACGAGAGAAGTAAACTAGCCTCTCCCCCCAAAAAAGATTAATAAAGAACCTAACCAAACAGGTCAACTCTGTCCATCAGAATGTTGGCATAACTAGATTAACAACAGGCTGTGTTGTTAGTAATGCTTTTAACCTTAAAGAGAACCCCACCACAATGATTAAAAACTTCAAATCATATAAAATCATCATAAATTTGTTTCCCTTACACAACAAAGAATCAAAATGTATAAACAGAACAATGAAAATTTTAAGGAAAATTCATCGTTGAGGGGGGAGATTTTTATATGACTCTCTTAGTAACTGACAGAAAATTGACTCAAACCCCTTCACCCCCTCAAAAAAAAAAAATTAAAAGGGTGTAGGAGATTTGAACCTCACAAATTTGAATCCAAAGCTCCATCAACAACACTATATGAAAATTTACTACAATACATGTTTATGAGTGTGCACAGGTGCACACACCAGCACATAGAAACAAAAATCACTGACCCCAGAATGAAAATGGACGTGGCCTGGAACAGAGTGCAGCTGACCCAGAGCCAACTCAGAAGCTGAGGGAAAGCTACTTTACTGCTGTGAGCGCAGGTGTGGGGACTCAGGGTCACAGGCAGAATCCAAAAAAAAAGCTCATACATCAAGCTTACTAACTGATTTTCCTTTGGAATTAACCATCTTTGCCAATGAGAGAGATATTCAAATCGAATGCAGGAATTAAAGAAAAAATTTACCATGTTTATTGCACTCTTTCTACTGTAACTGCTGGAAATGCTATCTGAATTAATTGGAGATTTATTTTGGGGACTCCCAAGTTTCTGAGCACAGGCAAGAAGCTTAAATGTTCTGAAAACTGAGATGATACAAAAAAAATCAATTAAAACCTAGAAAATTCAATTAACATCTTCCACTGTTTTTGGAAAATAACAATTATGTGCTAAAAATAGGTTTGAGAGAAGATGAAATATCCTGCAAAAGGGAAGAGTTGTTTATAGGAAACTTTCATGTAGAAATTGCTATTAAAATTATTCACAAAATGTACAAAACACCAATCAGTCCCCATGAGTAATACTATGTTAAAAGATAAAAAAATATATTTATGTAATTTTTTTTTTTTGTACTAGGGAGTGAATCCAGGGGCTCTCAACCACTGAGCCACATCCTCAGCCCTATTTTTGTTTTTTATTTAGAGACAGGGTCTCATTGAGTTGCTTAGCACCTCACTGTTGCTGAGGCTGGCTCTGAACTCTCAATCCTCCTGTCTCAGCCTCCTGAGCCGCTGGGATTACAAGTATGAGCCACCGCACCTAGCTTTATCTAAATTTGTAAAACTGCTAATGTTATATACCTTCACTATTCTCAACAACTGACACAGATCATAGGTGTTTTATTGGTAAGGAATATTCTTGGGTTTCCTATGTAGAAAATTCAAATTTTACAAATGTCTTGTTGAAGTGAAGATCTCAAGCTCTGACTCAGCCAAATACTTGATATACAACATTTTTCTTAAACTCCTTGAGCTTTATTTTAATCATAAGTAAAGATTGGACAAATATTCATATTTAACTCAAGGGTCTTTACTGAATATGATACTATAAGTAAACAGCACAGTGCTTGGAGTACATTGAAACACTCACCTAGGTGTAAGTTAATATCAAAGGCAATGAGTCAATACATCACAAAGTTCTTCAAATTTAGAACAGACATGAAAGCAGCCCCAAACCCCCCATTTTATATCTGTCAAAAACACCTGACTGCCAGGTACGGTGGTACATACCTATAATCACAGGGACTTGGGAGACTAGGTAGGAGGATGGTAAGTTCAAGGCCAGCTTCAGCAACTTGGCAAGATCCTGACTCAAAACCAAATGGGCTGGGGATAGAGTTCAGTAGAAAAGCACCCCTGGTTCCATCCCCAGAACCACAAAAGAAAGAAAAGGAAGGAGGGAAGGAAGGAAACAAACCCATGTGGATATAACCATTCAAACCTTCAACTGGAATCTCTACTAAAAACTTACCAAGTCGCAGAATTCAAACACCAGAAGATAGGGAATGGCTTCTACACATTGTCCAACACACTGAAGAATATTTGGATGTTGAAGAATACTAGTAAAAATAAAAGTCATGGTATTGTTCATCAGGAAGCATGTTTCAAAAACTAATAAATAGTACTAGTAATTCAAGTTTTGACATTTATGATGATTTAAATACAGCATGACAAAGTAAAAAGATCTCTTATATGTAACAGATGCAGATTATTACCTAATGATTAAATAATCCAAACTCAAGTATTTTCTCAAATTAAAAAAGAACTCCTAACATACATTTTTCTTCAGTAATTTAAGTTCAGAGACAATATTCTGAGGCAGCATTTTAAAAAAAAGGCAGACAAATACACAAATTCAAAAAGCATTTCTATCTGAATATTAAATAACTCAAGTCTCTCCTTTGGCCATCTAGTTTATACACCATTTCTATAAATTTTCACAGTATATGCAAACTCTTTTGGGGAAATAATTTTTCCAAAAGAAAAATAAAGTTAAATAAATGACAGGTGAAAATAATTTTTTAAAAATACTCATTCTGAAATGATTATGAGTTTATAGGAAACTGCAAAGTCAGTGTAAGAGGTCTGGTGCCCCTCACCCAGTCTCTTGCACTGGGACATCTGACACAATACCTACAGCACAACAGCAAAACCAGAAAACTGCCTTGTGATGAAGCATCATGTGCACATAGCTCCACGCCAGGTCACATGTGCACATTCTTGTGACCACCACCTCAAAAGAGATGCAGAACTAGTCCATTAGCACAAAGATCTGCCCTACACATTCATTTTGTCCCCTAGCAACCATTTATCTGTCTTCCATTTCTATAATGTTCTCATTATAGAAATATAGGTCGAGCCTCCTTTATCCAAAATAACCAGGACCAGAGATGTTTCAAATTTCTTTGAAGTTTGGAATATCTGCATATACGCAGTGAGACTTAAGTTTCAACAGAGTTCATTTACGGTTTCACACTCACCACACACACCCTGCCACTGTCATATGGTTAGGTGTGGAATTTTCCATCGGCAGCATCATATTTGGTTAGCACTCTGCAAGTTTCAGATTTTGGAACATTTTGGATTTCTGATTAGGGATGTTCAGCCTGTATTATGTAAATGGAATCATAGAGTATGTGGCCTTTTGAGACTGATTTTCTCACTCAACATAATCCCCTTGGGATCATCCAAGCTGCAGCACACATCAGCAGTTCATTCCTTTCAATGGCTGAGCAGTATTACACGGTATGGATGTACCACCATTTGTTTACCCATTCATCTACTAAAGGATATTGTCAATTTTCCAATTTTTTGCTAATACAAATAAAGGTGCTTTGAATTCTCACAGAAGGGTTGTTGGGCAGACATTAAGTTTTCATTTCTCTGGAATAAATGCCCATGTATAACTTCTGGGTTATACGAGGTGATCGTTAATTTTATGTGTCAGTTTGGCCGGGCCATAGTGCCTAGATAATTTGGTCAAACATTATTCAGGACAGTTTCTGAGAAGGTGTTTTTGGATGAGATTATTATTTAAATCAGAGGACTCTCAGTAAAGCAGGTCCCTCCATAATGTGAGTGGGCCTCAGCCATTTAGCTGAAACCCTTGTAGAAAAAAGAATACCCTCTCCCATGGAAGAAGGAATTCTGCCAGCACACAGCTTTGAGACTTGAACCCTAGTATCAGCTTTTCCTGGGTCTCCAATCTGCTGGCCACACTGCAGATTCACAAATGCATAAATCAATTCCTAAAAATCAACCTCTCCATGTATATACCATTCCCCCATATCCACAGGCTATGCATTCACACACACAGCCAAGGGTTAAAATTATCTGGAGGAAAAAACTGCATCTGTACTGAAGATTACAGTCTTTTTTTTATTGCCATTAATACTAAACAAGACAGTACCACAGTTGTAAACAGCGTTTAATATTATATCATCTATAGATGATTCAAAATATACAGGAGGATATGCATACAGTATATTCAAATACTCTTCATTTTAGGTAAAGGACATGAGCATCCTCAGAATTTGGTACCCATGGGGGTGGGGGCACTGGAACTGATCTCCTCAGATGCTGAGGACAACTGTATACACACCCCAGCAATGTATGAAGTCTAGTGTCCCCACATCTTCCCAGCATTTGGTATTGTCACTACATTTTCACTTCAGCTTTTCTAAAGTGATATCTCATTGTGATATTAATTACTTCAGTAGCCAGTGATGCTGAATGTCTTCATGTGGTAACTTGCTATCCACATTACCTCTTTGGTAAAATGTCTCTCAAAGTCTTTTGATATTATTCTAATTGGATTGTTGTTATTTTTTTTTCCTATTGAATTTTGTTTATTTATTTATTTTTTTGGTACCCGGGATTGAACTCAGGAGTACTCGACCACTGAGCCACATCACACCCCCAGCTCTATTTTGTATTTTATTTAGAGACAAAATCTCACTGAGTTGCTTAGCTCCTCGCTTTTGCTGAGGCTGGCTTTGAACTCAAGATCCTCCTGTCTCAGCCTCCCGAGCCACTGGGATTACAGGCGTGCACCACTATGCCCAGCTCCTGTCATCCTTGTACCTGGGGCCATGCTACTCTTCTCTGAATCATTTCAATTTTTAGCATATATGCTGCTGAAGTGAGCATATAATAACCTTATATTTAACCTTATAATAAACATGTGTTTTAAAAATCTTACTGGGATTTTGATAGGAAATGCAATAACTTATATATCAGTTTGTGAAGAACTTCACTACATTGAGTCTTCCAATCCATTAACGTGGTCTGTTTCTCCGTTTATTTAGATCTTTGAATTCTTTCATCAGCTGTTTGTAGTTTTCAACACAGAAGTCCTACACATGTACCCAGACATTTATTTTTGTGCAAGTGTGACTGTTATTTTGATATTATTATTATTATTATTGGTAATAGGGATTGAACACAGGGGCACTTTACCAATGACCTACATCCCTAACCCTTTTTTTATTTTCATTTTAAGTCAGGGTCTTGCTAAATTGTTGAAGCTGGCCCTCAACTTGGGATCCTCCCAAGTAGCTGCGATTACAAGCGTGTACCACCACACTCGATTTTGATTTTCCCATGTTCATTGCTAGTTTATAGAAACAAAATTGACTTTTAAAGCTGTTTTAACAGTGCATAGGATTAAACTCAGAGCCTGAAGCATGCTAGACAAGAACTCTCTCACTGACCTACATCCGAGTCCCCAAATGATTTTTTTATGTTGATCTTATATCCTGCAACTTAGTTCTGGGAGACCTTTGTTGTGCAGATTCCTTGGGATTTTCTACATAACTCATGTCATCTACAAATAATGACAGTTTTGTTTTTCCTTTCTGATCCATATGCCTTTATTTGCTTTTCGAGCTCTCCTGAGTTAGTTACAGTTTCTGGTACTATGATGAATAATAGCAGTAAGAGCAAATACCCACATGTTGTCCTGAACAAGGAAGTAAAACACATTCAGTCTTTCACCATTAATCATGATGCCAGATGTAGCAATTTTTATAGGACTCTTTATCAAGTTGAGGAAGTTTGGCTATAATTTTATTAATTCTGTTGTTCCTTCTTCCTTGTGTTTTGAGAGTTCTTTTTTAATTATTTCTTTTCTGTTGAGAAAAATTTATTTTGCTTTCTTTTAGGGTAAGTTTGTTGCTAATAATCTCTTTTAGCTTTCCTTTGTTTGACAATGAGCTGATATTCTCTTCATTCCTAACACATATTTTCTCTGGACATATAATTTCACAGTTCTTTCTTTCAGTACTTGAAAAATGCCACCCTGTTTCCTTCTGCCCTCCAGGATTTCCAAGGAGGTCTGTGTCATTCAAACTGCTTTTCCTCTCTCAGTAAAGTGCAACTTCTCTCTCCTACTTTCAAGAGCTTCTGTCTTTAGTTTTTAAAAAGTTTGTGTTTATCCTGTTTGGGACTTGCTCTTGAATCTATAGATTTTGTCTTTTCCAAATCTGGGGAATTTTGAGCTATTATTTCCTTTTCAGCCCCATCTCTTTCCATTCTGGGACATCTATGACATGAATGTTAATTTTTTTGTTGTTGTTATAGTTCTCCATGTCCCTGAGGCTTGATTTTTTCTTAAGTCTATTTTCTTTCTGTTGTCCAAATTAGGCAATGCTTATTATCTTCAACTTCACTGATTCTTTCCTCTGTCCTCCCTATTCTGCTACTGAGATCATTCACTGAGTTTTAAATTTCAGCTATATTTTTCAGTTCTATAATTTCCACTGAGGTCTCCTTTATGTCTTCATTTCTTTGCTGAGACTCTAATTTTTTTGTTTCTATAATGATTGTAATGATTGCTTTAAAGTCCTTGCCAGATAATTCTTGCCACTCTATCACCTCAGTGTTGGTGTCTCTGCTTTCTCTTATTCAAGTTGAGTTTCCTTGGTTCTTAGAATGAATAAATGATTTTCAACTGAAATGTAGACAGCTGAGGTTTTGTGAGACTCTTGATGTCTTAGAGTCTTATTTAAACATGCATGCATGCAGAAACCTCAAAGCAGTTTTAAACACTTGATTTTGTGTGGGTTGGGGTAGAGCTCGGGGGGTACTGGGGATTGAACCCAGGGTACACTACCACTGGGCTACACCCCCAGCCCTTTTTATTTTTTTTTTTTTGAGTCATCATCTCACTAAGTTGCTGAGGCTGGTCTTCAACTCGTGATGCTCCTGCCCCAGCCCCCTGAGAATCTGGGATTACAGGAGTGTGCCACTGTGCCTGGCTAAACACTTGATTTCCAAAAGACCACAGACTGTTTACAGAACAAATGTTAAGCTTTACTTACTAGTAAGGTTCTCCATTTTTCAAAAAAACATCTTGTTCCTTTGGGCTTGCACTTGCTTTTAACTCCTTCACTATTACTCTTGCCACACTGGTACCTGTGTAAATCTCTCCAAGAAGAACCTAAAACCAAAGAACAAGTTTTTTGTTGTTGTTGTTATTTTCATCAAAATGGTAAGAAAGAATACCTCATTTACCATGAAATGGAAAACGAGAAAATAAATTAAGCAATGACTAGATGGCCTTCTACTACTTTACATACCATCTCACAAAAGCTTAGAAAACTCAAAAATTTTTTCTTCAATAAAAGGGCCAATTTAGGGGCTGGGGTTGTAGCTCAGTTAGTAGCGTGTTTGCCTTGCACGTGTGAGGCCCTGGGTTTGATCCTCAGTATCACATAAAAACTAATAAAGGTATTGTGTAAAAAAAGTGGGGGAGCAATTTAAACTATTCCTTAGAAATTTACAACATTCACATATTTTACACATATTTCTTTTCTGTATATTTAAAAATTCATTTGTATTTTTGTGAAAACAAACCATGACATTACAGAAGAGCAATTTATAAGTTCAAATCAAACATAACTCAAATGTTCCTCAAAATACTTTCAACTAGATTGTTATTTAGCCTGCTGCAAACATGAGGAAGTTAACTGACAGCCAGCCAACATACAATCACTGCACTGAAACTTAAAAAATCCATGGTATTCTAATAATACCAGGCCCTTCTCTTGTACCAAAGCTTCAATGGAAACACACATAAAAAACACTCCACTGAAATTATCAGAATACAAGGTAAGAATGAGCTACTTCATATAAGAACTAGCTATAAGAGAAATATTAAATATAACACAAGTCAGTGCAGAGGCATTAAAAAATCCATATTTTGCCATTTTAAACCGAAGGAGTAAAGGTTTTTATTATTTCTAAAAAATGACCAAAACTAAATGACTTCCTTTAAAAGAGTTTTTAATCTTTATAAAATACATTAATTTTAATGTCCTGGAAACAGTAATATCTTGAACAGAGCTCAATGTGTTTATCAGGAATATATGGGCAGAAAAGTGATGACAATGGGAAATTCTGATAATTAAATAAGTCATATTCTTTGTTTTAAATAGTTAATGCGGGGATGGGGTTGTGGCTCAATGGAGGCACAACCTTGCACATGTGAGGCACTGGGTTCGATCCTCAGCAGCACATAAAAATAAATAAAGGTATTGTGTCCATCTACATCTAAAAAAATATTTTAAAAAATAGTTAATGAATGTATAAGCAGCATATCATACAATATCAATTTCAACTACTCCATTCAAAATAGCCTCAAAAAATATAAAATACTCGGGAATCAATCTAACAAAAGAGGTGAAAGATGTCTACAATGAAAACTATAGAACACTAAAGAAGGAAATAGAAGAACTTAGATACTGGAACATCTCCCTGCTCTTGGATAGGCAGAGTTAATATTGTCAAAATGGCCATACTACCAAAACTGTTGAACAGATTTAATGCAATTCCTATTAAAACCCCAATGACATTATTCATAGAACTAGAAAAAGCAATTTTTGAAATTAATTTGGAAAAATAAGAGACCAAGAACAGCCAAAGCAATCCTTAGCAAAAAAAAAAAAAAAAAAAAGAAAAGAAAAGAAAAGAAATGAAATGAAGCAGGAAACATCATAATACCAGACCTTAAACTATTATAGAGCAATAGTAACAAACACAGCATAGTATTGGCACCAAAATAGACATGTAGACCAATGGTACAGAAGACACAGACTGACCCACATGAATATAGTTACCTCATACTAGATAAAGGTTCCAAAAACATATAGTGGAGATATATAAAAGATAGCCTCTTCAACAAATGGTGCAGGGAAAACTGAAATCCATATGTGGCAAAACGAAATTAAACCTTTATCTCTCACCATGCAGAAAACTCAACTCAAAGTGGATCAAGGACCTAGGAATTCGACCAGATACCCTGCGTCTAATAGAAGAAAAAGTAGGCCCAAATCTTCATCATATTGGATTAGGCTCCAACTTCCTTAATAAGACTCTTAAAGCACAAGAAATGAAATCAAGAATCAATAAATGGGAGAGATTTAAACTAAAGAGCTTCTTCTCAGCAAAGGAAACAATCATTGAGGTGAAGAGAGAGCCTACAGTATGGGAGCAAATTTTTAGCACATGCACATCAGAGAGAACACTAATCTCCAGGATATATAAAGAACTCAAAAGAATTAATACCAAAAAAACCCAAACAACCCAATCAATAAATGGGCTAAGGAACTGAACAGATACTTCTCAGAATAAACTGATCAACAAATATATGAAAAAGTGTTCAACATCTTTAGTAATTAGAGAAATACAAATGAAAACAGATACTCTAAGATTTCATCGCACCCCAGTCAGAAGGGCAGCTACCGAGAGAGCACTCTCTTGTTTTTAAGTTTCCCAGTTTATGGAATTTTTATAGCAGCCTGAATGTTGGACAATCTTCTGGAAAGAGTCACATACCCAGGAATGCTGCAGGTTGCATTCCTATGCAATTTCACTAAGCAACCTCTATTCACACTACAGTGTCTATGGAGTATGTGGAATATCACATGATATAATTCATAATTAACTTTAAATTCTAAACTGTATAATCAGGAGGGGAAAAAAAAATCAAAGTGAAAAAACACTGTACCTTTCCAAACCAGCCATTTCCAATTTCCTGTATGTAGTTTAGGCTGTGACGGGCAACTTGAGACTTCAAACCTTCTGTAGAGAAAAGAACATTCAAAATATGAATATCTAACTAAAAATAAGTATTAAATACATAACCTATAAAGTACAAATTTTAACACAGATTTAATGCTTGTGCTATGAGGATAGGAAGGATAGTAGAATGAAACAGATATTATTACCTTATATATATATATATATATATATGACCGCATGACCAATGTGATTCTATAACATGTACAATCAGAAAAATGAGAAATCATACCTCATTTATCAAAGAGCATAAGTGCATTTACTATCATGTATAATTAATTAAAACAAATTTTAAAATTATTTTAAAAGGTAGAAATAAATATATAAAACACCTCTTTAAAACTAATAAAGCTGGGCACAGTGGCACATGCCTGTAATCCCAGTGACTTGGGAGGCTGAGGCAGGAGGATCACAAGTTCAAAGCCAGCCTCAGCAATTTAACAAGTCCCTAATCAACTTAGCAAGACCCTGTCTCAAAATAAAAATATAAGAAAGGGCTGAGGATGAGGCTCAGTGATTAAGCATCCCTAAGTTCAATCCCTGGTACCAAAAATAAATAATAAGTAAAAACAAACTAATAAAACCAAAACAGTTTTAACTCTTAACACGGACACTATTTTTGAATTAGTATTCTGTCCGATTCTAAAACACCTAGCTCTGTTTTATGACCCAATAACTCTAGTGTGGAAACACTGTCAAAAGGACCAATTATAGACTTAATGAAAGTCCAGAAGAATGAGAAAAGGAGAAAAAATAATTGAAGACAATGGTAGAAAATGACCCAAATCTACTAAAGGATAAGAATATACATATCCAAGAAGCTCTATCAACTCTAAGTAACATTAAACTCAAAGAAATCCACATCAAGACATATTAAATCAAACTCTATCCAGAGATGAAGAACTCTGTAAGTGGCAAGAGAGAAACCACTTACCATGAGCACAGAATCTTCAATGAGATGAACAGTTACTCATCAGAAACTATGGAAGCCAGAGGGCAGTGGCAGTGGCTCACAGATAAAGAGCTGAAAGAAAAGATCTGCAAACCAAGAATTGCATGTTTGGCAAAACTTTCTTTCAAAAATGAAGAAGAGGGCTGGGTTTGTGGCTCAGTGGTAGAGCGTTCACCTAGCATGTGAGAGACCCTGGGTTCGATCCTTAGCACTACATAAAAACAAAGGTATTGTGCCCAATTACAACTAAAAATAAATAAATATTAAAAAAAAAAAGAGGAGGAGGAGCCAGTAGCAGTGGCACGTGCCTGCAATACATGTCTTATGAGGCCAAGACAGGAGGATCACAAGTGTAAGGCCAGCCTCAGCAACTTAGAAAGATCTTGTCTCCAAAAAAGGTCATGGGCTGGGTCTGGGAATGGATCTCTGAGGTAGAGTGATCCTGCGTTCAATCCCCAGTTCAGAAAGAAAAAGAAAGACATTCTCAGATAAATGTTTAGGAGTTTGCTGCCCATATACCTGACCTAGAACAAATGTTTAAAAGGCTCCTTTAAAAAGAAATAAAGATCTTCAGTCAACCTAAGTAGGTAAATACACAAGCTAATGTTGTCGTACTATTGATATACTGTTCTTCTTTATATTTCCTACATGATTTAAAATACAAATGCTTTAAAAAACAGAAGTAGGCACAAAATGTATAACACTATAATTTGTGACAATGTAAAGGGAAGGAAAGTGCTGTACGAAAACAGGGATTCTGTATGCTATTGAAGCTGATTATCAATTTAAACTCCATTGTTACAAATTTAGAATTGGAACCATAATCTTAATCATATTCACTAAGAAAATATCTAAAAAATATAGTCAAAAGGGAATGAGAAAGGAATCAATGTGGTATACCAAAATAATAATTCCTATTAAATTTCAATGGCCTATTCTGTAGAAATGGAAAAGATAATTCTAAAATTCATATGGAATCCAAAATAACAGAAAAAAATCTTGAAAGAGGAAAACAAAATTGGAGGACTCAAACTTCTCCATTTCAAAACTTACTACAAAATAGAAGCTACAGTAATCAAAGCCATGTTATAATGGCATAAGGGCAGGCATATCAATTAATGGAATATAATTAAGAGCCTAGAATAAATCCAAACAAATAAAATAAATTGATTTTCCAAAAATGTGCCAAGAAAATTCAATGGAGAAAGGACAGTGTCTTCAAACACTGTTATTGGGATAACTGGATATTCACATGTACAAGAATTAAGCTAGACCCTTACCCTACACCATATATAAAAATTAAGTCAAAATGGATTAAAGATTTAGGAGCTAAAACTATTGAAGATAAAGAGGAAAATCGTCATGACCTTGGATTTGACAATGATTTCTTAAATATGACACCAAAAGCACAGCATCAAAAGGAAAAAAAGTGGATAATTTGTATTTCATCAAAATTTATGTTATTATGAAGCTATCATAGTGAAGACACTGGTACTGAGACAAAGGAATAGACTGATTAAGTAAAAAGAGAGCAGAAGGCCTAAAATAGAGCCACACATGTAAGTAGAGAGGAAAGTCAGGACCAGCAAGTGAATGAAGTTGAGAGGAAAAAAAACAGTAATCCACAAGGAAAACTTGCTTCCCCATACTCAAAAATCAACTCAAGACAAGTTATAGGCTTAATGTCAAACTAAAACCTTAAAACATTATCTCTTTTTTAAGACACTGAGTCCAAGACTCTTAAATTTTGGCTTCTAAAAAAGATTGCTAAGCCAAAATATCAGTTCATCAATATATAATTTTTTTGTGTATGTATGTGATTGATTTTTCTTTTTTAGAGTAACCTTTTGGTTTCCTTTCCTGTGAACTTTTTTGTGGTTACCATGGGGATTACAGTTATCCTAAATTCGTAACAATCTAGTTTGAAGGGATACCAACTTAGCTTCAAAAGCTATAGCATAAACCACTGACACCTAGCTGGCAGGAACAGAAACTGGTACAACTCCTGTGGAGGGTAAGGTGGCAAGAGCCATCAAAACAGAACACATACATTATTTGACCCAGTTCTAAAAATGTATTCTACAAATGCACCAGCACAACAACGTAGGTACCAGCTTTGTTTTTAATAGGAAAAGACTAGAAACAATCCAAATATCAATAGGAGACTGTGCTAAGATTATATAATTCAAATAGAATAATATATAGGCAAGAATACATATGTTATCTTTATTGATATGGAAGTATCTCTAAGAACAACTGGTAAATGGAAAAAAAGCACAATACCAAGCAATATATCTACCATGACAACTTTGAGTAAAAGAGGGAACTTCCTACACATGTGAGGGATGGAGAGTGTATGGAAATCTCTGGGCCTTCTTCTCCATTTTGCTGTGAACCTAAAACTGCTGTACAAAAATAAAATCTTCTAAAAAATTAAAACAAATTTTAAAATGGAGGGAAGGGGTTTTCATCTGGAAACCCTAGAAAGATACCGAAGAAACCAAGAGGAGCAGTTGTTACCTGGGGAAGGCAGGGGTGGGAAATGAGGTTTCACTGAAATATGAGAGGGTGACTTTTCATCACTCATACCTTTCTATGCTTTGATTTGATTTTTGAATTGTGAACATATTATCTGTTCAAAACACACATTTTAAAAAGAGAAAAAGGAAACAACGGATAGAACTTGCTTGTGAATATGTGGCACAGCTTTTTTTTTTTTTTTACATATAATCATAAATAACTTTCATAGTTAAATACAGCTTATCTTCAGCCTTTTACAGGGACATGAAATACTTCACTATTTGTCTATACTGTAATTTAGCAAGTTACAGATTGCTATTTAAACATTTTCCATTTTGTATTGCCAAACAATGCTGCAATAAATCCCTCTGCACACCTTTGTATACTTAATTCATTCCTAAAGACAAATCATTAAAAGTTAAAGTGCTGGATCAAGAGCAAACACATTTTACATCTGTGTGTGTGTGGTGCTGGGGACTGATGCCAACTGCCAGATGCCCCTCTGCGGGGGGGGGGGTGTTTCTCCCCACTTTACAGCTCCACTAACAGCAAGTGGAAGAGACTTCCCGTTTACACACACACACACCCTCCCAATCGTGACCTATTGCCACTTCTTTTCCTCATCTTACTTGAAGTTTGCATTTCTTCAATTACTAGTAAAGCTCTTTTGTCTTTTGGCCATTTGAATTTCTTCCCTTGAGTTTCTTCTTTCATGTCCTTATCTTAATTTTTTCACATTACTCTTTTTCTTATACTAGTGAGAACTTTTTTTTTGGCTTTTTTTTGTAATAATGATGATTGAACCCAGGGGCGCTCTTCCACTAAGCAACATTACCCATCTTATTTTACTTTTATTTTGAGACAGAACCTTGCTGTGTTGCTGAGGCTGGCCTTGAGCTTTTGATCTTCCTGCATCAGCCTCCTGAGTCACCGGGGTTACAGGCCTGTGCCACCACACAGGGCCTCTGAACTATTAATATGTTACAATTTTTCATCCTTTTTGTAGTTTACAAATATTTTTGCTACTATGTTAAATAGGTTACACTCTTTTTTTCCATACAGAATATTTAATTTTATGAATCAGATCTGGCTATTTTTTTTATGGCTTCCAGATTTACTGCTATACTTGGAAAGCCTCTTACATCCCAAAATGATAAAAATACTCTGAAAGTATTCTAAATAGAGGAACTTACAATGATTTCTTCCTATTAAGGGGGATTTTAGAGCGGAGGAATTCAGCAGAACAGAAAGGGGCATATATATCCGACAAAAGGACGGTGGTCCAGCTCACGCCACGTCAGTCTGTGGTGTGGTGAAGGTAAACCAAAGCCAGAACACCTCTGGGAGGTTTTTCTTTCTGGTCCAAGGAGAGAGAGGGTCCTTTCCTTCCTCACTGCAAAACTACAAAGATATGAACACGGAGCGGCCAGCAGTCATACTCCCTACTGAAGAGAGATGCCATCTGAGATTGAACTGACATATAAGAAAATGAGAAAGGGAAGAGAAAATGAGCAGTTTTACTGTAAAATGCCCATGGAGCTCAAGGTCCTGGTTCCAGCTATCTTCAAGATTGGCTTCACCCCTACACCTTCTACCGTCTGGGTCTCTTTTCTACTGATACTGATCTGAGTTAGGATTCAACTAACTGAAATTAATTGAGGGTTAAATTATAGTCCTATAAAAGCCCCAGTCTCTCAGGGCTTTCTTTACACATGAAGAAAATTATCAAATAAACTACAGAAAAGCATTCCAGTTTAAAAATGAGTATACTTAAGTTATCAAGAATATGTTGGACTCCTTTCAAACTAAACTATTTTTTGTTGTGGTAAGAGTATTATTTACAGAAGTTAAAGCTAAGTACTATGTGTCATTTTTAAATATTGCAACACACACAAATATTAAAAATACCTTACTTTACAAATACCTTATATGAACTATACTGGTATATTATATTTTAACCTTACTTTTTCTTTTTGAGTGATGCATGCTGACGAAGTATAATCAACTTGGGTTTGTACTGCCCTAAAACACAACCTACAGTGCATGTGGTACCACAAATGGCAAGTTTGGCACCTATAAAACCTTAAACAGCCTTCTTTTAGCAGTCTTGGAAAACCTGACTTCTTAAATCCTCTACCTGCTATACAAATAGCAACAGTGTCCTTTAATGCATTCAAGAGATCAACTAACATCTAATCAAACTCTATCTTAAGAAGTGAATAAAAAGCCCATCTGATTAACAGAACTGTATATGCTCCCCTCCTTAGAGCAGAATGTTCTAGAAGAAGACAGGAATGTCCGCAGTCTGTAGAGAAACCAGCCTACTGAAAGACAGCTGAGGAGCTCAACCCCAGTATGTAATTTCAGTGCATCTGGGAGACAAGTTTTATTCTTTTATCAGACCCAGGGTCCATAAAGGAAACAAGTTTTGTGGTTTTTTTTTTTTTTGTGTGTGTGTGTGTGGGGGGGTGCTACAGATTGAACCCAGGGGTGCTTAACCATTAAGACACATCCCCAGCCCATATATATTTTACTTAGAGAGGTTCTCACTGGGTTGTTTAGGGCCTTGCTAAGCTACTGAGGCTGGCTTTGAACTCACAATCTTCTTCCTCATCCTGGAAGCAACAGCTTTTGCTGGAATGAAATAAGCCCGAGCACCAGAACAGTGGGGAGCAGAAGGAAGAGAAACACACAGGCAGAGGAGGAGGTGGGCTGCCCAATATTGCACGATAGCAGCAAAGCTCCTATTGTCACTGCTCAGAAACAATGCGTGGAAATCTAACATTAGGTAAGGTCTTACCCACAGAAGGCTGGAACTGTGATGGAGCTGGAAGTGAAATATTTGGTACTGAAAGTGTGAAGACCTCTGCTGGGGACTGGACAGAAGGGGTGTCTTCTGCTGGTGGTGTGAAATCTATCTCATCATCAAAATTATCTTCAAATTCCTAAAATCAGAAGGAACCAGTATTAAAAACCATTGGCTAACATTTAAGATATGACTCTTGCTTCAATTTACTTGTAATATGCGGTCAAAACTCCCCCAGTTCTTATTTACCTCAAGTGAAAAGCATATGCAATTATGCTCTCCAACTCCAAAAAGCAAAATAAATAAAATTTGAAAATAAATCACACATATTTTATGTAAC
Source organism: Ictidomys tridecemlineatus (assembly GCF_052094955.1). Lineage (NCBI taxonomy): Eukaryota > Metazoa > Chordata > Mammalia > Rodentia > Sciuridae > Ictidomys > Ictidomys tridecemlineatus. The sequence goes on along the minus strand of NC_135486.1, from coordinate 109,497,425 downwards.
TTTTAAAATTGCTAGTTTGAAGTTAAATGCAAAATTTTCTAAAATGGCCATGGAACTTAACATGGAAATACTCTCCCAAGATCAAATTTTGCTTATAAATTATTAGAGTTTAAACAATTCTTCTAAAGTTATCGTTCACTTTCACAAATATATTTGCATACTGAATCAAAACAAATTAATTTTATTTTTAATATTGTATGCATTTTTAATTACACTGTGATTTCTATTAAAATAAAGACAGTTAAACAACCAGAAAAGATAGTTTTAAGTAAGTCCTATTTCTCTGAGAAAGTAATGATGGAAAAAACTGCTACACTGGGCAGAAAAACCAGAGCACAAGAATCACAAAGACCAGTATGACACTTTGCGGCACCTAAGTGCACCTAGCTTACAAGAGAACCCAGTACTCCAAAGACAATGACTTGAAAATTGAGGAGGTCCCAATCAGGCTGTGGGAACCGTTTAAATGGCTCTATAGGGCAGAAATTCTCCCCATCCTCCTATCCTCATTCCTGTGAACTGAGCACACCTTGGGATCCAGGTTAATTTAACACAGAGAAGACTGTCAAGAGGTTCACTGATTCAGATAATTACCAAGTACCCCCTTCCTCAGGCACCACACTGAAGCTGAGAAGAGATTAGTGGACAAGACCCCTTTTCATTTTTCTGCCAACATCCTTTTCTTCTTCTACCACCTTCCTTTAGCCCCCATTAAATACAAGGAAGAAACAAAAAATTATAATGGTAGATTTCCCAGGCATTTATGTTTTCACATACATGTGAGAAGACTTTATTCTCATATATGTCATCTATGTGCTTGAATGCATTAAAGGACATTATGATTATTTATATGGGAGGAGGGAGCAGAAAAATGTGATACTCAAGTTCAATATGTGAGGACATATCTGAATAAAGAGATTATTCAGTTTTTCTTTTGGACATTTCTAAAGGGTTTTTCATTAAAAGGACTTTGTCTATCATGCTTTATCTTAAAAATAATGCCACTCAAAATGTAGCAGCAACATGACATAACCAGTAAATATACTAGTAGATGATTCTAAAAATTCAGAGAGGTGATACAATATAATAGTAATTGAAAAAAATGACATAAGCCTGGGTAATGAGTATCTCTTACAGTTATGCCAGTGGCTGTCTGGATGAATTTAGGCAAATCACTTTTCCAGACTATAGCTTCCTGGTGTGTAAAGGGACTTCTCTGGAACCTTCAGTTCTAAAATTGCAGAGCCCTATATCCAAAGGAAACCGATGGCAATATTCTTTTTTTTGGACAGCATGCCTTTATTTTATTTGTTTACTTTTGGTTTTGGTGCTAAGGATCAAAGCCGGTGCCTAATGCATGCTAGGCAAGCGCTCTGCTGCTGAGCCCCAGCCCCAGCCCAGCAATATTCTTATTTAGTCACATAGGCCCCAGAGCACTGTGGCCCCTGCATCAGAATCACCCCAGCTTGCTGGATAGCAATAAAGAGTCCCAGCCTTGAGGTAGCATCACAATAAACTCCTTCATTCAATACTGACATTCAAAACAGGCAAGAATTGCTGAGGCAAGAATAAGATATCACGAAATGTGAGATCTGACTTCACTATCGGCAACACTGATCAGACTTTATCTTTGTCCCGAAATAGCCAGGTTTCTGTGCAAAGTCCCCTAGCAAAATTGACCATGAGGGGACACAGATTCTCTATCCACAAATGTGCCCCCTACTGGGATGTCATTAAGTCCCCACAGAAATGTCCACAGTGATGTGACAGCCCAGGGGCTGGTGCTGTGAATAAAGCCTTACAGGCCCAGGCAGGCCAACTTTTCCACAGACAGTGGCCCATGCTGGGTGAGTCTCCTGCAGCCTTCCCTTGCTCTTGGCCTTCTGTGCCTAACGCAGTGTTGGGTCCAGAGACAGCGCACCTTCCTAAGTCTTTAGAGCTGCCGGTAGACTCCAGAATAAAGACCACACAATAAAACAATTAGGAGGCTATAGAAATCAGGTCCCATGCCCATTGAAAAGGTTTGGGTGAGAAGAAAACTTTTGTTTTCCAATTTGAACCAGTGGCCTTCAGGATAGTGCAGTCAGAGGGCAATACATTGAGGTAGTTTTCTCTGGGTGCATGCACTCCCTATTTACTTTCCCCATGTACTCCTTTTTAACTAATATTTTTGGAACACTAATACACGCTAGCAGGCATGCAGCAAGCTCTAAAGCAGGAGTTCCCAGATTGTTTTCTGGTAGATCCCATCCATCTGCTGCTACATCAGCCCCTCTCTGTCATTCCTCTCTGGGCCAGGATTTTATAGTGAGCAGCATTCTCCCCACTCTTTGGGGAACTCAAGGTTTCAAGGCAAACCTGAGGCTTCAATACTCTTCCTCATACACAAAACGCTGGGAGGATCCCTTTGTGATCTAATGACCACAAATTCACCAGCCTACAAAAGTTTAGGAAAAACCCAAACCAGTCTGTTCTTACACACAGACCTTATAGCAAGTAAGTTCAATCTCGATGCTCTATTCCCACCTAGCAAAAACTTAAACTCACCACACCTTGTGCTTATTATCAAAGATGCTCCAAGGCAGGGTTGCCAAACTAAGGCCAAGGGCCATATCCAAAGTGCCGGTTTTTGTAAATCTAGTTTTACTGGCACAAAGCCAAGACCATTTGTTAACATAGTTCTTTGGTTAATGTAGCACTACGACTGCAGGGCACTGTTAACAGAGTCTTTATGGCCCACAAGATTTAATACCTGGCCCTTACAAAAAAAGTCTGCTGAGCCCTGCTCCCAGAACACTGGTGCATAGCCACTCTGCTGTAAACATATCCGAAGATGACTATAGGTTCTGCATCTGTGCTCACCTTAAAGTCTATTTCTGGGTCCTTACAGCAGGAAACACAGTTTGCAATTAACACTATTAAAATCATTAAGCTGCACACAGACAGGATTACAAACGATACAGGAACTTCTGTAGTAGGTGCCTCCCCTAGAGAGAGAGAGAGAGAGAGAGAGAGAGAGAGAAATAACATTAAAAACATATACATTCCAAAATCAATCTTAACTACTGATACTTTCTTCTAGATATAAAAGGGACCAAGGGTTAATAAGATATGCTTAATTGCTTATGATAAAGTTGATGGTCAATCCAGAATAGAAATTTTTTTTTTCGTAAACTTTATTTTATAATAATCTTACATTTAGAGAAGAGTTGTAGAGAGAATTCAGAGTTCCCACATACCCTTTGCCCAGTTTCCACTAATGCTCAAATCTTACATTTCTGTGGTATGTTCATCAAAACTAGGAAAAAAAAACATTGGCATAACACTATTAACGGAGCTTCAAACTTTATTTGGATTTTACAATTTTCTCCACTAAAGTCTTTTTTTTTTTTGCATTCATATTTTGTATTTATTTTTAGTTTTGTTTTTTTATAGAGCAGTTTACTATTTCTTTTTTTATTTTTTTATTTTATTGTTGGTTGTTCAAAACATTACATAGTTCTTGATATATCATATTTCACATTTTGACTCAAGTGGGTTATGAACTCCCATTTTTACCCCGTATACAGCTTGCAGAATCACATCAGTTACACTTCCATTGATTTACATATTGACATACTCATGTCTGTTGTATTCTGCTGCCTTTCCTATCCTCTACTATCCCCCCTCCCCTCTCCTCCCCTCTTCTCTCTCTACCCCCTCTACTGTAATTCATTCCTCCCCCTTGTATTATTTTTCCCTTTCCCCTCACTTCCTCTTGTATGTAATTTTGTATAACCCTGAGGGTCTCCTTCCATTTCCATGCAATTTCCCTTCTCTCTCCCTTTCCCTCCCACCTCTCATCCTTGTGTAATGTTGGTCTTCTTCTCGTGCTCTTCTTCCCTAGTCTGTTCTTAGTTACTCTCCTTATATCAAAGAAGACATTTGGCATTTGTTTTTTAGGGCTTGGCTAGCTTCACTTAGCATAATCTGCTCTAATGCCATTCATTTCCTTCCAAATTCTATGATTTTGTCATTTTTTAATGCAGAGTAATACTCCATTGTGTATAAATGCCACATTTTTTTTATCCATTCGTCTATTGAAGGGCATCTAGGTTGGTTCCACAGTCTTGCTATTGTGAATTGTGCTGCTATGAACATCGATGTAGCAGTGTCCCTGTAGCATGCTCTTTTTAGGTCTTTAGGGAATAGACCGAGGAGGGGAATAGCTGGGTCAAATGGTGGTTCCATTCCCAGCTTTCCAAGAAATCTCCATACTGCTTTCCAAATTGGCTGCACCAATTTGCAGACCCACCAACAATGTACAAGTGTACCCTTTCCCCACTTCCTCGCCAGCACTTGTTGTTGTTTGACTTCATAATGGCTGCCAATCTTACTAGAGTGAGATGGTATCTTAGGGTGGTTTTGATTTGCATTTCTCTGACTGTTAGAGATGGTGAGCATTTTTCCATGTACTTGTTGATTGATTGTATGTCCTCCTCTGAGAAGTATCTGTTCAGGTCCTTGGCCCATTTGTTGATTGGGTTATTTGTTATCTTATTGTCTAATTTTTTGGGTTCTTTATATACTCTGGATATTAGGGCTCTATCTGAATATCAGCGACAAATCCTCTGAAATGGAAATGAGGACAACCACTCCGTTCACAATAACCTCAAAAATAATAAAATACTTGGGAATCAACCTAACAAAAGAGGTAAAAGACTTATACAATGAAAACTACAGAACCCTAAAGAGAGAAATTGAAGAAGATCTTAGAAGATGGAAAAATATACCCTGTTCATGGATAGGCAGAACTAACATCATCAAAATGGCGATATTACCAAAAGTTCTCTATAGGTTTAATGCAATGCCAATCAAAATCCCAATAGCATTTCTTGTAGAAATAGAGAAAGCAATCATGAAATTTATATGGAAAAATAAAAGACTCAGAATAGCAAAAACAATAATAAGCAAGAAGTGTGAATCAGGTGGTATAGCGATACCAGATTTCAAACTATACTACAGAGCAATAGTAACAAAAACAGCATGGTACTGGTACCAAAACAGGCGGGTGGACCAATGGTACAGAATAGAGGACACAGAAACCAACCCACAAAACTACAACTTTCTTATATTTGATAAAGGGGCTAAAAGCATGCAATGGAGGAAGGATAGCATCTTCAACAAATGGTGCTGGGAAAACTGGAAATCCATTTGCAACAAAATGAAACTGAATCCCTTTCTCTCGCCATGCACAAAAGTTAACTCAAAATGGATCAAGGAGCTTGATATCAAATCAGAGACACAGCATCTGATAGAAGAAAAAGTTGGCTACGACCTACATACTGTGGGGTCGGGCTCCAAATTCCTCAATAGGACACCCATAGCACAAGAGTTAACATCTAGAATCAACAAATGGGACTTACTCAAACTAAAAAGTTTTTTTTCTCAGCAAAAGAAACAATAAGAGAGGTAAATAGGGAGCCTACATCATGGGAATAAAGTCTTTTTTTTAATTCCAGGTTTCAATAAAGAATACTAACACTGCATTTAACCTACATGCCCCCTAGTCTCCTCCTATCTCTTATTTTCTCAGTCTTTCCATGTGTCCCATAACTTTGATACTTCTGAACAGCACTGGTCAGTTATTCTGCAGAATAGGATTAGAGAAAGTTTACAGTATTTGGGATGAGATGACTTTGTTCTTGCATCACATCGGGGGCACATAACTTGCTCCTAGTGTGCTGAAATTTGACCATGTGGCCCGGTATTCTCTCCAACATACAGTCTTCTCTTGGCAGACTCTCTGCCTTACAAGCAGGCCCAAAGTCAGGTGCATACCCACAGAGAAGGAAAGTAAGCTAGACTTTGTGGAGGGAGGACTCCTGAAGAGTTTGCAGACATGTCAAAAAAACTACAGCAGGGCTGGGATTATAGCTTATTGGTAGAGCGCTCACCTAGCACATATGAGGCACTGGGTTGGATCCTCAGCACCATATAAAAATAAATAAATAAAATAAAGGTATTGTGTCCATCTACAACTAAAAAAATGTTTAAAAATACTATAGCTACTAATAAATAGGTACTTGAGGAGAGATACTTTGTTATGTAAATACTCTGCTTCTCCTTAAGGTTTTGCATACCCACTTTCTCATTCACCTGCACATCTTGCCTGCAGTGATTGATACCAAGATGTTTTAATGCAGATTTTCTAGGTCCTTCATTCCTTCTACATTTGTTATTTAAAACCCTTCTGTAAGGAATACTTATACTTTCTCCTCCATGTATTTATTTTATCTCATCACTTATACAGCTATTTACTCCTGGATGTTTGTCCTTGGGGTTACAATCCAATATTACCATTATTATTTATTTTGTGGCTCAAGCTGCTCCAGCATTGGTCACTGGAGGTTCTTTCAAGTTGACTGCTGGCTCCTTAGGTAGTGCCCCATCCAGTTCTTTTGAATCCAACACCACTTCACTTTCTGGCACTACAGCAAGCTCTAGGTTCTTCTTGTATTTTCCTGCACTGGCCCTAGAATCAGCCACTTTTTTAAGGAGCCCTGGCCATGATAAGAGCTTCTAACAGAGGGGTGTCTGCCACACTACAGTCTGTGTCCAGTTGCTACATGGAGGGAACTCTAGCTAAGTTAAGAGTTTTACACCTCTAAGGGTCTGCTTTAAAAACAAACAAGCAAAAAGAATATGTAATGGATACTGAACCACAAAGCCTAAAATATTTTACTATCTGGCCCATCCCAACTTAGAGCATAAAGATTTTTACGTCTTATTTTTAGAAAGGACTTAGTTCTCCTGGAAAACATTCAACTAGGATAATTCTGAACCTTTTTTGAGCAAACTGTTCACTCAGCTGCTGGTGTTTTACCAAGAAATAAACTTTTCCTTGAAATTATCATCTATGGCTACTGCACCAAACAGAAGGCAGAGGTGAAACTATGGAAATGAACCCAAATTTCTAAGTGAGTAAAACATATTCTTGAATATAAAATAACCTTTGTATCAGAGAAGTCTAAAATGAACTGTAAACAGGACTAGTTCTTTTTCAATATCCAAAGGTTCACTTGTAAAAGCAATACTGAAACTTCAAGGTCACTGGTGGGCTCAGCCCTGTTGAAGTATTTGCTCAGGAGCAACACAGTTGGCCATGGGTACTGCGAGCCTGCAGCTGTAAATCAACAAAGTCCACAGAGAGGAGAGATGCATGGCTCCTCTCAAGGCCAATCTGGAGGCAAATCAACTGTGACTGAGGATAAGGATCTCCTAGCCAGGCACCTTGTGAATGACTCGAGGAGCCTGAGACCCTGGAAGCCAACTTTCAATGAGTAAAGAGCAAGAGGGCCCTTTCTCTACTTTCGCAGCTTTCTCCTCACCTAGTAGGGCTGGTGCTTCCCCACTGGCATTCAACCTTTTTTTAGTTATATCTGGACCTTAATTTTACGTATTTTTATGCGGTGCTGAGAACTGAACCCAGGCCTCACACATGCTAGGCAAGCACGCCGCCACTTAGTCACAACCCCAGCCCTGGTATTTAATCTTGACAACTCCGCTTCCCTCTCCTGAGTAAATATGACTACTGAGGGTTATGTAGCAGAGTGCTTTCATATGCAATATGGCATATTTTATTGATTTTAAAATATAGTTTGTCCACCTCATTTTAACAAGCTTGAATTTCAGGTGCATCACACTTGAAACTACACTGGTTTAACTGGCAGCATTTCTTTTTTTTACAGATTAAGGAAGGGTGTGACTTAATCATCTGAGATTTGATAAAACATAGTATTATTTCATAATAATACAACAAGGCCTCTGAAGCAACTGGATAGCTCCCCTTCACAGATAAGGAAAGGGATATGCCCCAAGCACAAGGGGATACAGGCTCCAAGGGCAGGTGTTCAGAACAGGTCCCCATCCCTTCTTGGACACCACAGTTCTGCCTTCACATGATTACCTTTTAACACTTGAAACAGCCTGGTGTGCTCTGAACCCAAGTCTATCACTGTTCATAGAGGCGGTTCATATTCCAGGGCCTCCTCCAAACTCCACAAACCTACCTTTTCCTCTCTTTTCACCCACAGGTTTTTTTTTTTGTTGTTGTTGTTGTTTTTAACTCTTATACACTGTACATTTATTGTAAAAGTGGATCAGGCCTGCAGGAAGGGCAGTCCAGCTATCTGATTCATGAAGTGGTCTTCCGTGAGTCATCGGGCAGGCACGAAGGCACACCCACATCAGGAACAACAGAGCTGGGCCAGATTTTGCCCGACCTTTCCCCCATGCCTGTTCCTCTAGGAGCTGGCAGTGGGTGGCTGCCCTCCCTTCCTCAGATTTCCTCAATGTGGACGCCACACTCAATCTCAGGGCCTAACGGTCTCATTAAAAGGACTCTAGAGATTTCTGTTTGAGAAACAATTTGGCCTCAAGCAGACATTTTTAAGTTACCACTTTCAAAAACTATCTATTTATTGGTGTTTTTCTTTGAAAAGCCCAAAGCTCTGTGCTTTAAATAAACTCTATATACCAATGGGAGAAAAACTCTCATAAAATGAGGAAATCAAATCACAGGTGGGAAGGTGAGATGGGTTTGCACAAACCACAGAGAGGAAGTAAGTCCTAGACGTGGGCAACCACAACTGAAACCCCCAGGTCCCAATGGCCAAACCAAAAACCCAACCTGAAAAGGCTTATGGTTGCAACTGTCAGAAAACTATGAGGAAGGGTGCTTCCCCTCTACACTGCCAGCATACGACACCCAGAGACGCATAAGCCAATCAATCATCTGCTCCAAAAACCATCAACAGTGACAGGAGTGTCACCATACATTTAGACAGCTTTCCTGAGTATACACCAAGGAGGAGGATAATTAGAGGTTTGGGGCACTTGGTACATTTGGCATCTCCATAGCACATCCCATGAGTTTTCATTTTACGGTTTCCAAAGCATTCTAAGAGCTATCTAGCACTCGACTTAATGAGTAGAAAACTGGAGGAACTCTAAGAGGCAGGTAGGTATCTATTATCTGCTTTAGAGACAGGTAATTTGGAGAGGTGGTTTCTCAGCACTGACTCAAGGCATGGCAGGAGCACTACCCAACAATTAATTTACCATCACAAATTCAGCCCAATTATCTGATGCCTAGAACCTCATGGAACTTGAACACACATGTAATTAACTACAGACTTGCCCATGAGTTCACTTCTGGATTAAAAAAAAAAAAAATCATTCAAGGTCCACAGGTAAAAAGAAATGATGACCAATGTCCAGCTCCATCGGGGATTACAGCATGCTGGCATCTCATTTTGTCACTCCTCTTCCAGTATCTCCCTCATGTGCTTTTATACACAAGTTTCCTCATATTTGTTTGGTTACCCAGAGATTCAAGTCAAGGGGAAAGAAAGGCTAGACACTTAAATCTTTCTCTTTACCAATTGTTTTAAAATATGAGTTGGTTCACTAGCATTCTGTGGCAGTTACCAGTTAGGAATGTTACTGATATTATTTCAGGAAATCATTATAAGCTGATGGATTTAAACTACCTGATGGGCTTCAATCCTCTTGTTATTCTTACTGATGCTCATGCCAGTCCATCCTTGGCCAGTAAGACCTCTGCAAAGTTCTGCTCCCAAGCCCTCTGCCAAGATCCCAGGAGACTTGGGCTGCATTGTTTCCTGATATGTTCCAGGCTCCCCTTTTATATTTTCTGCTACAGAAAATCATTATCAATCATTGCGGGGGGTGGGGGGTGGGGGGTGGGGGGTGGGGGTGGTGGTCTTGGTTTCTTTGAGAATGATTTGCTTATTGAAGACCCCAGCCTTGGGCAACAAAGATGCTTATTCACTGCTGGCATCACAAGAATTGTAGAAAACAATTTGATATTGTTTTGTAACACAGACTGTTGGTATCAGTGTGGTTTAAGAAGTTTCCCTCTTATAGAGAATGAGTCTGTCTTCCATTGCTATAACAAAATATCTGAGGCTGGATAATGTATAAAGAAAATGGGGTTAACTGAGCTGAGTTTTAGAGACTGAAAGTTCAAAATCAGATGGCTTCTGGTGAAGGCCTCATGTCAGATGGCATGATGGTGGGAACACATGTGGGAGACATCATGGTGAGATAGAAGTCAGACTCAGGGATCTGGCTCTTGTAAGCACTCTTAAGAGAGCAACGAACTCAATCTACAATCCCAGCATCAATCCCTTCTGAGGGTAGTGCACCCAATGACCTAATGACCTCCCACCAGACCCCACCTCTTTTTTTTGGGGGGGGGGGGTACCAGGAATTGAACTCAGTGATACTCAATCACTGAGCCACATCCCCAACCCTATTTTGTATTTTATAGAGAGATAGGGTCTCACTGAGTTGCCTAGCGCCTCACTTTTTGCTGAGGCTGGCTTCAAACTCATGATCCTCCTGCCTCAACCTCCCAAGCTGCTGGGATTACAGGCAAGTGCCACTGCACCCAGCCAGACCCCACCTCTTGAAGGTACATCACCTCACACCACCACACTGCAGACCAAGCCTTCAACACAAGAACTGCTGGAGGACAAACTACGTCCAATCACAGCAGAGAGATACCTTAGATGGATTGGGAGACCATGGCCTATGAATTAAAACATGTCCATGGTTTGTTTTCTAAAGGCCTACAAACTAAGAGTAGCTAATAATTTACATGTTTGTGTAGCTGTTTAAGAAAACATCAGAAGTATAATGCCGCAGTCTGGCTGGGCACAAAATCATGAGTCACCACAGCCTTGTAGATTCAAACAGCAATTCTTTATTCCCAAACTCTCACTGGCACTCTACACGCAGGTTTGGGGGAAAATCTACATCCTCCAGCAGGCTCTGCGTACCAAAATACTCTCTGAATCTTGGGAGAACTCAACTGGGAACTCAAGGAGTGGCAGCCTGAGGCACCAGGATACGCCCTATTCCCAGCAAGATCCACCCTAAACCGGGATGACCCTAAACCTGGATCCAACCTAATCCCTGAGCAAGGTCACCTTTCATGCAATGTCACTGCAAATGACCTGGGTCCAAGGCAAGCCCATTTCCACAATGGAGAGTCCTCCCTCTAAGCAACATTGGGTAGGCTGACAAGGAAATTGCCATGTGTCATTCCTACTTGGCTATGGCTCTCAGCAGTATAATACTTCATGACCTGTGAAATTCATATCAATAGCTGGTCGCATGCACACAAAGACATCACTTGTTTCCTGATGGGAAAACACATATCACCTTGGAAATAGTAAACCCCAAACAAACAACAGAGTATCAAACCTGAACTGATTCGAACACTGATGTAGGTGGCAGAAATAGAACGGCGTGCTTTAAAAACTACCAATGGAGGGGCTGGGGATGTGGCTCAAGCGGTAGCACGCTCACCTGGCATGCATGCGGCCAGGGTTCGATCCTCAGCACCACATACAAAGATGTTGTGTCTGCTGAAAACTAAAATAAATAAATATTAAAAAAAAAAAAACTACCAATGGATATGGAGATTCCTCAGAAAACTTGGAATGGAATCACCATTTGACCCAGCTATCCCACTCCTTGGTCTATACCCAAAGAACTTAAAATCAACATACTACAGTGATGTGGCCACATCAATGTTTACAGCAGCTCAATTCACAACAGCTAGGCTATGGAACAAACCCACATGCCCTTCATCAGATAAATGAATAAAGAAAATGTGATTTATATGTGTGTGTGTGTGTGTGTGTGTGTGAGAGAGAGAGAGAGAGAGAGAGAGAGAGAAAGAGAGAGAGAGAGAAAGAGAGAGATGGAATGTTACTCATCCATAAATAAGAATGAAATATGGCATTTGCTGATAAATGGATACAACTAGAGATTATCATGCTAAGTGAAATAATACAATCCCAAAAAACCAAAGGCAGAATGTTCTCTCTGACATGCAGATCTAATGCACAGTAAGGCAGGGAGGGAGGGAGAGAGAAGAACAGAAGTTCTTTGGATTAGACAAGGGGAATGAAGGGAAGGTGGGGGGATGGGAATAGGAAAGACAGGAGAATGAACTGGATATAACTTTTCTATGTTCATATATGAACACACCACCAATGTAACTTCATATCAAATTCAACCACAAGAACGGGAAGTTATACTCCATGTATGTATAATGTTAAAATACACTCTACAATTATGTATAATTAAAAAGAACAAATAAAAAATTTAAAAAAATGAAAAAGTTAAAAAAAAAACAACTCACCTACCACTGCAATACAATTGGCAAAACACAGCCTTCACTGAAAGACCCCTGGGGAGAAAAACCTGATGAACTGTGAAGAAAGGGGAGTGTCAGACATTAAGAGACTAAAAAGACACTCCAACTAAGTGCACTGTATAGATGTTACCTCAATCACAACTCAAACTATTAAAAATCATGACATTTGAGATGTTGGAAAGCCAAACACTGAATAATTGACCATGTTCAGGATGTAAGAATCATTTCTCCTAAGAATGTTAATGGTAACATGCTGACTTTAAAAACATAATCCTTATCTTTTAGAGATAGTGACCCATGTAGCAATGTCTGAAATTTGTGTCAGAATAACACAAGAGGCACAGGGAGTGGATGGAGTTCGGGCTGGGTGAAAAGTATGTGGGAATTCACCATGTTCTCTATCTAGTCTTGTAAATGCCTCAAGTTTTTCTTTTATTACATAAACAATTTTTCCATGCATTAAATAAAGTTTAAATAGAAAAAGGTAGATATAACAATTTGCAATCTATATTCTTGCCTGCTCTTAATAAAGTGTTTTAGCTAGCCAGGACTGCCACAAAAGTAACACAAAGAGGGTGGCTTAAACAAAAGAAATTGATTACCTCACATTTTTGGAGGCTATGAGTCCAGGATCAGGTATTAGCAGGACTGGTTCCTTCAGAAGGCGATTTGTCCTGTGTCCTCAGGCTACCTTTTACCTCTGCAACCTGGACTCCAGCTCTTAAGTAAGGGCTATGGTGACCTCTCTCATCCTCCCAGACCCATCTTCTGTCACTTTAGTCTTACATCCCTCCCCTGCCAGGAAAATTCTGCCACTGATCCCTCTTCCTCTTGCCCATTGTGGAAATCAAGATAGATTATTTTAGAAGCACTCCTTCAGTAATTTTATGCCCTTACTTGGCAAGGATTTTCCACTAACATACACTATATTGCGGTATTATCAGTTATTCTCCAGGTTTCCAGAAACTCCCACAACATTATTTACCCAATTTGCAATTTCTTTTTAGCAACTGTTTTCTTTAAAAAATAAGTTTTTTAAAAAGTAGATTTCCCCAACCTGTGTTCTCCAGTGATGACAGGTATTCATCCACAAGCCCCAACTTCTCCACCCTCACTTCACAGAAGCTATCAGAGTAGTTATAGTCTGGGCAAGTGAAGCAAGAATCCAAAGGCACCCACTTCTCCACAGAGCCCCAAGGAGTGATGGGCTTGGAGACAGCCCAGTGCAGGAGCAGGGCTCCTCTCCTGGTGAGCCATGACCTGTGGCGTCCACTCCAACATTTATTTTTAAAAAAGGAACCTAAATTGATGCTTCTAAAACTTAACCATAACTTTGTCTGAACAACTTTGTCTGAACATTATGCGTTTGAGTTTACTAGTGCTGCTGAAACAAAACACCACAGACGAGGGCCTTCAATAGAAAGTAAATGTCCCATAGTTTTGGAGGCTTGAAGGTGCCAGCTGGCTTGATTTCCCCTGAGGCTTCTTCACTCCTTGCCTTGCAGATGGTTACCTTATTGTATCCCCACATGGGATTTTCTTATGCACATACCTGCTATCTCTTTGTCCAAATTTCTTCTCTTTCACTATTATTACTTTGCAGCACTTGTGATAGAACCTAGCACCTTGCACATGTTAGGCAAGGACTCTCTCTCTGAGCTACAACTCCAGTCCTTTATATTTTATTTTTGGAGACAGAGTCTCACCAAGTTGCCCAGGTTGACCTCAAACTTGTAATCTTCCTGCATCTGCATCCAAGTAGCTGGGATTGCAGGTGTATGCCACAAAGTCCCATTCAAATTTCCTCTTTTCTTATGGACACTACTGAGACTGGATTACAGCAGCCCACCCTTATAACCTCGTTTTAGCTTATTCACCTCTTCAAAGGGCCCTACCTCCAAAAACCAGTCGTGGTCTTAGTTATGGGGGAGGAGGACAACAGGGTTCAGTCTGTAATCCTGTGAATTTATTAATTTAAGAATGCCATCCCAGCCGGGTGTGATGGCACACACCTGTAATCCCAGCAGCTCAGGAGGCTGAGGCAGGAGGACTGGGAATTCAAACCCAGCCTCAGCAACTTAGTGAAGTCCTAAGCAATTCAACAAGACCCTATCTCTTTAAAAAAAAAAAAAAAAAAGAGGGGCTGGGGTAGTGGTTCAGTGGTAGAGTGCTTGCCTCAAATGAGTGAGGCACTGGGTTGATTCTCAGCACCACCAATTAATAAATAAAAAAACAAACAAACAAATAAATAAAGGTCTGTCAATACCTAATAAAATATTTAAAAAAAAGAAAGAAAGAAAGAAAGAAAGAACACCATCTCACTGAATGGGAATCCCTTCCTGATAACACCAGGAATAAGCAGACATTGCCTTCCTTCCTGTCTTCCCAGGACATGTGGGTGTGGGGATGACCATGAGGCCATGTATAAAGTGCAGGTAATGGGAATGTGAAGCTTCTATTAGGAACTTTAACATTCAGCTTTTTCATTTTGGGCAGTGCTAGGGACTGTCCCCTAGGCCCTGAGAATGCTAGGCAAGTCCTCACGCCAGGTACTTTACACAACTCGTCTGTTTTTTGTTTCCCTAGACCCTCTCACCTCAGGAAATTTGTACAATAGAACCTTGTGCCTCCTTGAGAATTAAAATTTTTGAGGAACTGGGGGTTTAGTTCAGTGGTAGAGGGCTTGCATAGCGTGCACAAGGACCTGGGTTCAATTCCCTGTATAGCAAAACCAAAAAAAAAAAACAATAAATATAACTGATGCTACCAGACTTAAAAAAAAAAAAAAAAGGGAAACTCAGTAAACTAAGAGAAGCTAAGGTCCTGACATAAAATCTGCCTCTAAAACACAGATTGGGCCTTTAAAAGAGAAAAGGTTAAGACCAAGAAAACCATTCTTCTACCGGCTTGAACAAGTAGTTTTGCATCCCAGAGACTTAGTTCATCACTTGGGGAAAAAACATGGACAATCATCACAGAACACACATTTTTATTTATTTAACACCTCAAAATTATAAACCATCTATCATAAAGGTGCACTGACTCTTAAGTTACTGAATATCTTCCTTGCTCTTAAGGTAACAATACATCTATTTATGATAAAATCAAATAATCTAAAAGCTCCCTAATGTCTTCTAATATTAGAAAGGGAAGGGGAAATGAACATAGCACTAAATATACTCGAGCACGCACAACGGCAAACAGCACACTGATGATCTGGTCGATGAATCAGAGGCTCTACAAAGACCCTCAGCAGAAGATCAGCAGCCTAAGAGAACAACTTTACAATGCACTAGCTAGTTCAGAAGTGATTTCCAAGGTCAGCCAGTCTAATTGTTCTCTCACACTCACAAAAAAGTTACATAATTCAACTGCTGATGAGTACCTGTGAATGAGATCATTTTATATGAAACTAGTTTCTCTCGGCCTAGTCCATTAAAATCTGTTATCAAAGGGTCAGTTCCCTTGCACTTTAAGAACACTAATTGGGATGGGAACTACTGCAGAAGACCTAAGATAGCACAATTTGGCCAAGAGAATGTCAGACCTGGATGACTTCTGTTAGTCCAGTATGCCCTATACCTCAATGTACTGACGGGATTGACGGTAGAATCTTAACTCAGCTGATGGCACAGCTGAGGTGCAGAGTGACCCACAGCACTTATATGTCTGTAACAGCCTCCAAGCAGGATCTTTCTCTAAAGCCAGTTTGGGAACGGGAAGCTTCTAATCCCAGAAGCAGAAACTCAGAGCCACTTTCCCAGGACTTCTTCCCCCACAACTGGTCACCTGGAGTACCCCTAATGTCTGGGGGAAGGATACTCCCATTCATGCAACTGCCCATTGCAATCTGGAGAAACGTGTGGGTAACATGACGGTCGAACCAGATCCTCCACACTGAGCCAATCCCAGGTCTACACTATATAGCCAAGAACAGGGTAGAGGACTAAACACGTGCGTTCATCTCCAGGCAGGGAGTCCTAAGGATCCCAGGAAAACAGGTTTGCCTTTCTCAATAAATTTCCTACAACACCTTGCCAGAGCTTGTGTCCTCAGAACCCTTCCAGATTCCTAAAATCTAACAAAAATTCTTGCTAATCTAATATGATTAGGTAATGTGTCCTTAGTTTTCTCTTCAGCAAAGAAGTAGTTGTGATGCTGATGCAGCAGAAGGTGGTGTGGCCATCAGGAATGGGAGGCCTGGAGAAGGACGGGGGTAGAATTCATTGTACTCCTCTGTCCACTTGTGTATGTTCAAGTCTCCATAATAAAGTTTTATGTATTATGTTCGCAACTAAAGCCAGATACTGATCCTGATGGGGTTCCAGAGCACTTAAAGGAAAGATCACCTAAGGCTTCCTATTTGATAATGCTTCTACTGCTCTGTCTTTATATCACAGAGAAAGACAAGCCCAAAGACAATGTAACCCAATATAACTGTTTCTAGATACTCAGGACCAGTCATGATAAAAGCCTATAGATAGTTAGGAGGGTAAGGGGAGAGGTGTGTCTCCTACTGCTATGGTTGCTCAGTCTGCCTACTATGGAACCTATCAGTCCACACCCTTCATCCATTCCTCCAACAAACCTCTACCAAGAGTCTTTTAAGACAGGCACTGCTATTGGTTCTGAGAATACAGAAGTGAAAAAAACAGTCCCTGCACTCAGTTTACATTTTCATGCAGAAGACAGATAACAAGATTATATATGCATTTATATATATGTACATATATATGTGTGTACATATATATAGTACCTGAGATGGCAAGAAGCACTATGGAAAAATGAGGAAAAGCAGAGATTACTATTTTACAGGAATGAGCAGAAAACATGTTTTGGTATTTTAATAATTCACACAAGCAATGATGGTGATTTGGTCCGGGGGTTATGAAATACTAATACATAAATGGTGATTACCATGTGCCAGGCACTATTCTAAACTCAGGCAATTCTACAATAACCTCTGAAGTAGGTAACCATTTTAAAATGAAGAAACCAGGCAATGGAGAGGCCAAGTAACTTGTCCAAGGTCATAACACTACCTGCTGATGTTCAGAGGGCACACTCTTCTACTCCATGAAGGGCAGAGGGCGGGAGGAGGAAGCTGGCAGTGCCAGGACTTGCCAGCAGATGTGAGGTGGAGAATGAGAGAAAAGGGCCAAGGAGGAAACCTCCAGTCAGTTCTTTAATCCTGCTCTGAGAAGAGTGGATATTCAAAAAAAAAAAATCACCCAACACTTAAGAAAACCTCTTAGGTAAAGGACAGAAACCAACATAAACAGACATGAAGGGGTAGGACAAGAAAAAAAACTAAAACAAAATAACTATGATATTTTCAGGATTAAGAGGAGATACTACATGCACGACAAGAGAGACGCCACTTAAAAAGTAGGGGAGCCAGGTACAGTGGCATGCACCTGTTGATACAGTGACTTGGGAGGCTGAGGTGGAGGATCACCTGAACCCAGGAGTGAGTCCAGCCTGGGCAAACAGTGTGACCCATCTCTAAATGAATGAATAAGTGAATGGAAGAAGCTCCTGACAATTAAGCATAATAGAAAAATTCACACGGTGGTACAGAGAGACAAAAAGATCAACAGAAGTAAAGCAGAGTCTCATTCTAAAAAATCCAACTGATAAGTTTTAGAAGGAAAGAATGAAGAAAAGGAAGAGGAGGCAATTCTCCCTAAAGGGGTATGTGTATGTAAACATAAATAAGAATTTTCCAGGGCTCTCAAAGGGCAAACCGCCTTCTGAGTGTCTATGTTAATGAATGTGATAAGGGGAAAGAGACACCTACCAAGGCACAGTTTGAGAACTTTTCAGAATCTAGAGAAAAGTCTAAATGCTCCCAAGGAGAGGGTAAGAAGATGACATAGGAAAGGAATAGGTCAAATGGCCTCTTATCTCTCAAAAGAACATAAAAGTGGGGCTGGGGATGTGGCTCAAGCGGTAGCGCGCTTGCCTGGCATGCGTGCGGCCCGGGTTCGATCCTCAGCACCACATACCAACAAAGATGTTGTGTCTGTCGAGAACTAAAAAATAAATATTAAAAATTCTCTCTCTTTCTAAAAAAAAAAAAAAAAAAAAAAAAGAACATAAAAGTCAGTGAGAGCACACCATTCCAAGCCCAGAACAGGGTCCAGAGGTTCCAGGACAGACCAGTCAAACACACCGGAACTTAGATCCCTGCCCAACACTATGGGATACATTAATGATGTGCATACAAAAATTAAAAAATGGTAACAAAGGGCAAATCCAGTGAAAACAAAAGATTTCAAAGAAACTTAAATCATCAGAAACACCATAGGGTCAACTGGGAATAGTATCTGTAGTCATAAAAATAAATAATAAACCTTAAATGATGAGAAGAAAGTTAATCAAAAACTCTGAAACTATTGAGCCAGGTCTGGTGGCACACACCTGTAATACTAGCAACTCTGAAGGCTGAAGTGGGAGGATTACAAGGTTGAGGCAACTTAGCGAGACCCTGTCTCAAAAAAAAATTTTTTTAAATGGCTGGGACATAGCCCAGTGGTAGAGTTCAATCCCCCACAAAACCTCAACAGAAAAGGGGAAGTACATATCCGTGTGTGAATGTATAAACCCTCTTCTTCCACAGTAGAAATTTAGTATTTAATTAAACCAAGAATGGCGCAAGCATGTAATTTAGCAATATGGCTAAAACAGCTGCAGGACACTGTGGCTGGGGATCAGGCAGAATCCTAATAGCCAGGACAGGGAGGGACAGTATGGGGAAAGGGGCTCACTCTTTTCATTATAAGCCCTGGAAAAGTATTTAACTTTTAAAACCATTTAATGCATTATTTGACAAATATTATAACTTTTAAAAGAGATAAGAGGATGGGAAGAAGGGAAAAGAAAAGAAATCCAAGGAGACAAAAAATATTTAAGGGATGTGACAAAGAAACAGCCGAACAAGAACGAGGATGGAGGGTGCTGCGGAGGCGACAGGAGCGCACTGCCCTGGAAGTCAGAGGATGGCTGGCTTGCTTATTTATTTATTTATTGGTAGCAGGGATTGAATTCAGGTGCACTTAACCCCAGCTGTTTTTATTTACCTATTCATTTTTAAGTTTTGAGACAGGGTCTGGAAAGTTGCTTAGAGCCTTACTAAGTTGCCAAGGCTAGTTTTGAACTTGAGAGGATGACCTTTTTAAAAGGGTCATGGAAAGAAATATGGTGATTAGTAGTAAAAGAACCATAAAATTATTCTATTAAAAAGTTATCCTTGATAACTAGGATAAGGTCATGTAGAAAACAGAGATTCAGTGAATTGTCATCTACTTATTACACATGCAAGAGGAAGGGATGAGAGCCAGGGCAGCTGCTGCTGACCAAGCTCCAGAATGTTGCTAGAGCTTAGAAAGGAAGGGACAAAGCACCCAGATCAAGAAGCTGGTGTTAAGAAGCTGAGAAAGAAAAGGAAAATGGCATTTGCCTACTACTGCACATGCCTAATTCCTACCTGCCTGTGGACCCAGAAAGAATACACAAAATACCTGCAGATGAGCACTGTTCCTGCGGATCACAGTAGTTAGCAGAATCTTAAAAAGGGGCCTAGCCGCCCCACCTTCTGCTCCAAAACACAGATAAATTGATGGTGTCTAAAAGATTTTCCATGTTTACAAAAGAATGTTTACATGTTTATGACTATATTTCTTAAAAATCAGAAAAAAATTCTTACCACTTTTATTTAAATGCTGTAATTTCCTTTCATTGGTTGTACATATGTAATAGCCAGGCATGGTAGCACACACCTGTAATCCCAGTGACTCAGGAGGCTGAGGCAGGAGGATCAAAGTTCCAGACCAGCCTCAGCAAATTAGTAAGGCCCTAAGCAATTTAGCAAGACCCTGTCTCAAAATAAAAAATAAAATGGGCTGGGGATGTGGCTCAGTGGTTAAGCAACCTTGGGCTAAATTCCCAGTACCAAAAAATAAGATAAATAAATAAATAAAAATATATAATAATAATTATAAACATATACAAATGTGGTTTTTTAAACTTAATTATGGAGGTTAGCATTTGTTTTCAATTTTCAAAATGGACTCTTCTTTAATTTTTCAAGAATCAATTTATGACAGTTTAAAATTTCACCTCTATACTTTCAGACAATAACTAGAAAAATACATATCTAAAAGAGACTGATTGGAGTTAGGCTACATATATCACACTAACAAGAGTGTCTTTAAAGTATGAGGTGGTTCCCCTGGAGGACTGTTTGCTAGGGTTCCTCATGCCAGAATTACCTGACTCTACCTGGCATGTAGGATTGCACTGTTAACTTCTCTGGTCTCCATTCCTCTACCTGTAAACTGGTATTTCAGCGTTAATGTTCTATGGACAAGGATTTACAATGCCAAAATTTTCTAAACCTACCAGGTGTCTTTTGGGCTAACACTGGATCTTTTATCAAAGTTAATTTTATTTTCCTTAAAGAAAACGAAGTTAAATTACAGATTTCTGGATTGCACTGCTACCGCAGCCCTCTGTAGAGTTCCCAGGGACTATTTTGGTAAGTTTGTTATTTTTCAGTGCTTTACTAGCAATCAGCACATGGGTGTTGCATTTTAATAACAGTCTGAAGTAAAAGTCAAGTGAGGTTCTGCTCAGTAACTGACAGGCTGTAACCTTGAGAAAGAACAGTTGCTGCCTATAGAGACGAGCTACCAGGCAGGTAGGAAGAGAAATCTCCTTTTCAAAGGAGCACAGGTATAATTTATTGAGGTTCTAAGGAAGAATCTGTAGTGAAACACTTAAAACTTAAATTTAGCAGCTAATCTTTTTTTCTTTCTTTCTTTTTTTTTTTTGAGATGGGGTCCTGACAATGTTGCCCAGGTTTGTCTTAAACTCCTGGGCTCAAGCAATCCTCCTGCCTCAGCCTCCCAAGGAGCTAGGACCTCAGGCGCTCCACCACTGCCCCCAGTTTTAGCACCTAATTTGAAAAATGCCCAAGAGATGACAATACATGAGTTTTGCAATAAAAAGCTGAAACTACAAAATTTTACAATTACTAGTTGGTTAAAATAGATAGTTTAAACATGCAAACGAACTGCAAACTCATCCTCCTTTCTTAGAGATATACTTCACATAAATAAAGATTGTAGCCCAGCGTGGTGGTGCATGCCTGTAATCCCAGCAACTCAGGAGTCGAGGCAGGAGGATTGCAAGTTCAAGGCCAGCCTCAGCAATTTAGCAAGAGCCTGTCTCAAAATAAAAAAGGAAAAAGGGGTGGAGATATAGTTCAACGGTACAGTGTCCCTGGGTTCAACCTCTACTACTGAAAACAATAACAACAAAAAAGTTGAATTACAGTGTATCAAACTCAAGTCTCTTCTTCAACATGGCAAAAAATAGTCCATATTAAGGGAATGAACTTTGAACATGAATTTGAAAAGGGGAAAGGACATAGTCCTTTAAAATTAAACTGTAGTTGTTTAACTTAAATAAGGACAACTTCTCTCTCAAGAAAATACTATCAGAGTGGACTGGGGCTGTGGCTCCGTGGTAGAGCGCTTGCCTAGCATGTGTGAGGCACTGGGTTCGAGTCTCAGCACACATATAAATAAATAAATGAAATAAAATTTTTTTTTTAAAAAATAAAACACTTGCAGAGCTGCTTATAACTAAATTCTCCCACTCAAGGTATACATGTTGCTAAGAGTGTACTAGTGCATGAGCCTATGATGTTCTCAAACTCAACTGATTATATACTCATTACAATGTAGCAGTTTCTGAGATAAATGGTTCACTTTTTTTAAGCTCATCATCAGAATATTTCACACATCAAAACATTCACAGCAAATACATCAAAATATAACTAGCTTTTTAAAAAGCACCTATTGAAAAACATGAAATAGGCTACAAATTCTAGTCTATATCAAAATAAATTAGCTTTGAAAAATAAACAATTTAAAGCAAAATGTTAACAACTGAGGGATGGGGGGCCTTGACAGTCACCACGCACATGAACAGTCAGCGAGGAGTTAAGGATGTATGTGTTACACCTGCTCTAACTGAACTTCCTGCATAGTATAAGGCCTCCTAACTCAAGCTGCAATGGACTGATGCCTGGCACATCTACGCCAGGAGATCCTCGGTCCATAGTGTCATCATCTACTGTCAAGCTCCCAGCTTCCAGTTTTGGGTATTTATACAGGATAGTTATAAAATGTACAGAGGCTATTATTCATATCAACTTCTTGAGGTCAAGCTGAAGTCAAAAAAAGACAGAAGTTACTTAGAGGTTACAGCACCTCTGCTTTTTCACAGAGGACTCTTCAGAGCAATGTCCAGCCATGATGATCAGCACTACCTAGCATTAATTTTAAATTTTAATTGTTTTTTTTTCTTTGAACATCCTTAGTTACACAAGTCGCAGGTTTCTATTAAATAAATGATGACTTTATATCTAGAAAATACAGTATTTGTGTTGCAGAGGGCAAAGGATAGGAGCAGAATATTAGAACAGAACTCTGATTCAAGTGGTTAGTCAGAATCCCAAGTCTATACTTTTGCAAATACCTACACAATAGATGCTGATCCTGATACAAGCGATCCTGTTTTTATGAAACATTCTTCCTCCTGAAGCAGTTACAACTGAAGGAACCCGGGGCTGGGTTTTACATCAAAACAAAAGGGTGCTTGCTGGCAGTAGTAAGGGTACAGGTGAAACAAGACTGACTGTAAATTTAAAACTGCTGATGCTGGGCAAAAGGGAAGTGAAGATTCACCATTTATTTTATTAATATATGTTTGACATTTTCCGTGATAAAAATGAAATGAAAAGCTCTGGAAACAGATGGAAACACGTCCACAGCCCCTTGGGAACTTCCAGAGCCTTGCCTTCAGACATTTTTATCTGAACTTTGACCAATTAAAGGAGTTGCCCACAATCCCTTTAAAAGTATTCCAATGTTGAAAGACTTCCTAAAATAATCCTCTCTTGCTAAAGGTTTAGGCCAAAGAAGTTCCCCTTGCACTCTGAGGAATTTGGCTATTTTGTGGTAAATCAAATCTACTTTTCATACATCTGCTGCTTTAAAAAGAAAAATAATATCCTACCAACATTATCATAATGCAATTAATACCACAAATGTGGTATTCAAAATATATGTGATGGTATTTAAAAGAATGCCAGGGAGAGAACATCAACAGATTTCTTGCAACTTGCCTGTCTCTAAGTGGTCCTTTGTCCCTACAAAATTGTTCCTCCCCCAGTACTAAAGAGTAGACAAAGGAAGCAGAAGATTAAAACTCATTATTTAAGTGTCCCAGGAGCATCGAGCAAACCCAGCACCCAGATCTTGGTTTACAATATCCTTCTCCAAACAAATGAACCAGGGCTCCCTGGAGAAATGGCTGATTCTAAGACTGGGGCAGGGAATATACAAGATGAGCCTGTCACTCCTTGTAATGCCAGAAAGTAAGGAAGTACTATCATAAAAAGAGAAAAGAAAACAGGAGCCAAATGAAAGTGCTCCCAAGGGCCAAGGCTACTACAATTTGAGCAACAAAGTAAATAACACAACATTGGATTACAAAGCCAATAAATATCCATGTGTCCAAACTGATATAAACAGAAGCTTGCATAAAGAAATAAATGGGGGAGAATAGTCAAATCTCCCATACAGAAGAATTCCAAATCATATCTGTAGTTACTTCCCCCTCGGGGTGGAACATTAACTCACATTGTGCAGTGTGCAAATGACAGTTTGGAGAGGGAGGAAAGCTGTCAAACTCCCCCTCAGCCAGGTGACCAGTGTCAGGTCATGCAGAAAGCATTTAGCACCCTTGACATTACAAGATGAGAAAGGCATTTTATCTTTGTGATCTTCCTCTCAAAACCTATAATCCACACCTAATCATGAAAAACCATCAAAGAAGCTCAGTGGTGGGACACTACAAAACACCTGACCAACACACCTCAAAACTGTCAAGGTCATCAAAAGCAAGGAACAACTGGAGGAGCCCAAGGAGACAGGACTACTAAACATAATGAGGTATCTTGGAGGAGAAAAAGGACATAAGAAAGATACTCAAGTGGGGACTTCAGTTATAATAATAATTAATATTGTTTCCTTAGTTATGACAAATGTACTACATTTAACGTAAGATGTTAACAATAGGGGAAACTGGGTAAGAGAAATACAGGAACACTCTGTGTTATCTCTGCAATTTTTCTATGTAAAAGTTTTCTCAAAGTTTATTGTATTTTTTAAAGACTACCAAAAATTTTATCAAAACAAAAACACAATAAATGGCCTCATTCCAAATGAAGGCTTTGACTGGTTGAAAGGTCACGTCTGCAGGAGAATGAGATGCTAACTTTCACCAACTCCTTCCAACACACCTGCACACTGCAGAACTCTTTTCTCCACTACCATCTTCATCATCCTCATTTCTAAGTTCCAATTGGGCATCTATCACTAGTTACACACCATGCAAACACATTAGAAATACCAATGATATGAGACACTGTCCTTGCAATCCAGATAAAGAGACTTAAACAAAGACAGAAACGGTGGTTCATGCCGGTAATCCCAGTTACATGGGAGGTCATAGCAGAAGGATCAGAAGTTCCAGGCCAGCCTAGGCACTTAGCAAGACCCTCTATCTCAGAACACAAAATAAAAAGGGCTGGGAAATGTAGCTCAGTGGTAAAGCACCCATGGATTTAATCCCCAATAATGAAAAAGAGAAACAATGATGATAAGTAGTGTTTTATTAAGCACAAGTGGTAGACTGGTACAATGACTCCAAACCCATCTGATCACACAGTCTAACAGTAAATTTTCCCTACTTCCATTCCATGTAAATTATCTACAAACCACTAAAACATGTCAGTGTACCAATGTATGTATTCTATACCTTAAAGAGTCACCTAAGTCAAAATTTTAAAAGGATGAACTGAAGATAAATCAAAATCTAAACTGAACTATGTTCACCCAGCACCCATGCAATATCTTGTCCCACAGGTACAGACCCTAGAGTTCACCAGGGTAGTAATCTCTAAGGACCGTTCCAGGACACAGAGCTCAGTAGGAAGCTGAGTTTATGAAGAAGTTAAAAAAAAAAAAAATCTGAACCTGGAAAAGAAAGAGAAGAGACAGGCATTCGCAAATAGGAAGAATACATACAGAAATGGAGGATGGGAATTTGCACAGAATATTCTGCAAACTGTAAGCAGATCAATTTTGCTCTTAAGAAAAGTCATACAAGGTGGAGAATGGAAGCAGGAACGAGACACACTACTGCAGATTTGTAGATGCTATGATCTTCCCTGACCAAACTGGGGTTAGATACAGGGAGCCAGGGGCTACTGTGGCCATGACACATGGTCCACACATCTATTTGACCTGATGGTAACTGAAGTCTTTAAAAATATGAAAACAAACACATACTATATGGTAAAATAAAAATTGCCAAAAATGTCAAGTTTCAGGTTACCACCACTACCATCACCTCCAGTCCCAGGAAGTCAAGGGAACACAAGTCACTCTTGGTAGCTTTGGCAGACAGAAGGCAAGCCCTAGAAGGGGCAAGCAGAATAAGAGGCACTCGCTTGTCAGGCTTCAGGCACCTGAGACTTTTGGCATCAACAGTTCTCACTTTTCCCACTTGAATCACAATAAAATCAAATGAGCTTTGGGATTGCTGCACTGTGCTAACCTTTGCCAAGAAAACATTTTAAAAATACTCAGGTTATTTTTCTGATATGACTGTTTTCTGTGGCAAATAACTGTAATGCCAAGGCATGGTTCCAAGTTAGTCACTTACCACAATTTTAAAATACCTCACTTCGATATTTTTGCTCCACAGACACAATGATTTTACCATATTTCCCCAGCTTTCTCTTAAAATGGTATCTTCATATGAGGACTCAAAAAAAAAAAAAAGTTGAGTCCTCATATGGAATCATAGCAACCCTAAATGTGGCAGTCTGTTCCAGACCAGAGAGGTTGGTCCAGCTTCTCCTCTCTACAATAACCCTTCCCTCACATCTTAGAAGCACATTAAAATTATGAAGAATAAAGCACAGTCAGTAGACTGCAAAAGTACACAATTTTAAAGGAGAGAAAAAAAAAAAAAACAAAAACCCTAATCTTCCCAAAGGACATTTTCTCAGGGGAAAACGTAAGCCCTAGGCAAGTTCTTCCTCAGTCTCACTGCCTTTGGGGATGCTTAATGCAAATATGCAACTATGTCTGGGATCAAGGAAACTTAGATTGCTCTTGTACTTCTAAGTAAATTAAAACCAGAGACTGTTCACTCGCAAGAGCTTTAGTCATGCTGAGGCCTAAAAACAGGTTTATTATGAAAAAAAGCAGACGGATCTAGGTCATCCTAAAAATTTATAGCATAGTTTCTCAACTTTATATATTTCAAGAAGTAACAATATCAGCTTATACATCATATATAAATCAACCAGATTTATTTATTTCTATTGGTCTCCATTCATCATATATCAACTTATTCTGAGAAACAAAGATTTCAAATCCAGTAAATTCTAGGCAATTCCTGTGAAACAGCTTAATCTCTGAAGTTATACCACCTGCCATTAGTCAATCCTATAACAACCCACCAAATTTACAAAAAAAAAAAAAATTGAAGTGTTTAAAAAAAATCTACATTACCAAGTACATAAAATGCTAACAGATATGCTGTCTCACTGCAAGACTATCCCACCCTCCCAACATCCCTTTATACAGTAAACATTCTTTTTAATAGTTGAGTGCTAAGAAGTCAGAAAAGCCCAGGAAACTGGCCCACTATCTTAAAGCTAGTGAAGCAGAAAAGGAAGACCTCACACCTAAGTCTAACTCCAAAGCCTAAGTTCTTTCTAGGACATCATGTTCCACCTAGGATTAGTTCACAGATTTACTCTCAACTGCACTGAAAAGTTATATTCTTTTTCTACATCCAGTTACAAGGACTTTTTTGAGGACTCATTTGTTTAACTGTTTCAGAACCCTGGACATCCCCTGTTTACATGACAATGTCTTTTTTATTATATGTACAGTTGTTATCTAAGTGACAAGGCCCACAGGGGACAGAGAGGGCCCAAGGACTCTCCAAATTTAAAGAATATTGCATGAACAATCAGCACATTGATATTAGCAAAACAGTAGAAATTTGGTAACTTCAATGCTGATCAGCTACGAAACTGGACAGACTTCCTTTTACTGTGCAGATGGGCATATTTACTAAACAAAAAATATCATCAAGTAAAAGCAATTATAGCATCTCAATCTAAATCCGATTTCAAACCTTATAGCCATAAATCCTAAAAGAATTTGCCTGTTGAAAATTTTTATTTCTCAAAAATTATTAAAATAATCACAACAACTCATACTTCAGAAAGCAATTCCTTTACTTATATAGAAATCTTTTTCAAGATAAAAGTCTGTTCAAAATGAAAACCAGGGTTTCACAAACTGTGTTTGTGGCTGAGTCCCACCAGCTTCACAGGCTTCCGTGAGGGCCTTTATCTGGAACTGCTAAAAGCTTCCTCTGTACTCTGTGACCTAATATGCCACAGAACAATAGAAGTGGGCTTCCCTGTCTAAGCACTATCCTAATATTAATAAGAAAGTGGGGCTCAGAGGAATACTTTCACATATACATGATCTTTCTTTATTTTGAATTTCAATTTATGATGTGAATCCTGGGAATCTTACAAAAGGAACCATCATGTTTTCCAGAGAAGAATTATGCGATAACCATGATCTGCAGGAAAAGACTAAACTATAATCTCAGTATAGTTATTTAACAGTGTATGAAAACAGTAGACTTTCTCCCTTTATGTAAGCTTCCTAGTGGGACCAGCAAGGTCTCAATCTACATAACAATAAGGGCCTTGCAGCAGAAATATTGGATTCTCAGGAAAAGAGGCTCCCAGACAGGGGCACAAGGGCATTCCATAGCCACGAAGAGGCCCAAAATAAAGTTCAACCAAGAAATGCCTTCTGATCTGAGGGTCAAGGGCAATCCACATATTTACACAGTTTTATTAAGTTCAATGAGTAAATACCTTTTCGACTGTCAAACCCAGAAATAACTCTGGATGACAAAGACACTTTGGAAAAATGAACTTCAATTTAAAAGCTGAATTTTAGTTAACTGCCTCATTTGTTCCCCATACAAATAGGCTGACAAAGGATAAAACTCAAATATTTTTTTCAACCTATTTGTGATAAGCATACTTTTAACACTGCACCATTAAACTCTGCACTTTAGAAAGAATATGACCAAGGAAGCAAAAGACCCTACGCAATGGGTCTGTGCTTAATTGAGAAAAGTTAGCCCTATTTTGGTTTGGCGCACAGGCCCCTACCCTAGATCATCATAAGCTTGAGAGTTTCATTTTCAATGTTTAAGTGCTCTTTCACCTCCCATCTATGTTCAAGAGTTCTTCCAGAATTTGCTTCTACCCAGTGTGAGGCACTGGGTTTGATCTTCAGCACCACATAAAAATAAACAAACAGGGGCTGTGGTTCTGGCTCAGCAGTAGAGCATTCAGACATGCAAGCCCTGGGTTCGATCCTCAGCACCACATATAAATAAATAAAATAAAGTTATAAAAAAAAATAAACAAACAGGGGCTGGGGTTGGGAGTCAGCAGTAGCGCATTTGCCTGGCATGTGTGAGGCACTGGGTTTGATTCTCAGCACCACATATAAATAAATAAAGGTCCATCAACAACTAAAAAAAAATTTTTTAAACAAATACATAAATAAACAGAATAAAGGTATTGTGTCCATCTACAACTAAAAATGTTAAAAAAAAAAAAAAGTTGTTCTTCTTTTCTTAACCACAGCTCACTAATCGGGATTAGCTCAAAGGTTTTTTTATTCTTCTTGGTCTAAAACATCATGACCAAGAATCTATCCCAGTTCAGAATTAATAACCTCTTTTGGATGTAAAGACAAATGTCTATGCATCTTTCCCACTGAATTTAACTCTAGGTACCTATTTTTCACATACCATACACCTTAACCATATATATACCTTCTGGTCCAAGAACCAGAAAGAACAATCTGCAAAAGTTGCTATAAATTATCAAGTCCTTCCCTGTGCTTTATTTATGTCAAGATATGATATTTCTACTTACAGGTTCATTTTCCTGATTACTTTGTTTACAGTAACCCAACAAAACTCAGCTTTTATAATTTATGCCTGCATAAAATGGTAAAAGAATGGAATAAAATTCATGGGAAGAGGTGTAGAGTCAGACATATTTTTATAGGTTCCTATAAAGAACTTGTTTGCCAAAATGTACAAATATTCAACTAAGTGCAAAGTCTTCTGGAAGCTTCTTGAATTCCCTTGACATAAAAATATTCTGTATCCACCATCCTACTTCAGTGCTAATTGTGAATTTCAATAGCAATATCTTTAAATATCAACATCACTATCTTTCCACATAATCTTTTATAACTTCCCAGGTACTTTCTGAGACTTATACCTGGGCTGTCTATACACTTTGGACAACACTCTTATGTACCAGAACACAAAATTCATCTTACAAAGATTTGCTCTCAGGTAATAGCAAAAATCTGGTGCTACTTTATAAAGTACAATGATACACTAACATTCAAAGGCATTCCTGGTGTAGCTCTGGAAGCAATTACATATAGTTTTCACTGTAGATTTATCTAACAAATGTGTCTTTACTGAAGGCAGAACTTCCACATTCAGCAGCCAATTAAAATTATTCTAAAATAACTCCTGACTCAGGAGTAATATTCCATTAACCACTACAAGACTTGAAGAAAACTGAAAAAAAAAAAAATCACACAAGCGTAGAAATCTAAGACCTGGGTTTGCAGCTCCAACTACAATTTAGCTGTGTCACCTTGGGTAGGTCATTTGACCACCATTCTTCAACTGTAAGATGAAGAAATTGGACTCCATTTTATTTAAGGTTTCTTCCAACACTATTTTTTTAATCTATCAAATTTCAACTGCTCCTCATTGCAACAATAATCAGTAGACAAGCAAGGCAAGTTTACCTAGATATTTTTCCTCCTTTAAAAAAAAAAAAAAGTCCAACTTGAAATGCTTTCTTGGGTTGAAGCTTTTTTTAGGATAATAAATCTCCAAAATGCAAACAACATGAAGAAAATGTGGAGGGGGGCGGAGAAAAAGGAAAATCACACGCTGTTAACGCTAAAATAGAAACTTCAATTACCCTTAAGCCAGTTTGTCAATAGTTATTCAAAATCTGCTACTCTAATCACTGGCTTCCTAAAATAGAAATATCATCGTTGTTTCCTTCTCATCCCCTGAGATTCATTCCAAATAAAAAGCACAGTGTCTAAAATCAATTTACAACTTCAGAACAAGTTGCAGAGAGGGAAGGAAACTCGGCACAGCTCGACAAGTCATTTGCATTTAAGTATGATGAGAGCTAAGAAATGGTTCTTACAATAAGATGTGAGAAATGCACAAGAGGCAGGTGACATCTGGGAAAGGAACAGAACTGTCGTGAAGGGAATAAGCTGGGGACCTTTAGGCAACAGGTCCAGAGCCGGTACCGCAGCCTAGTGGAGAGGGGTCGCTGGTGGCCACCTCTCCCGCCGCTCTCCCCAGCCCCCACGGCACCGCTTCGCCCCCGCCCCCATCCCACGCCCCTGCGGCAGAAATCTCCCTCATCATTAGCGTCCCGGGGCCTGCTGCACTCTGCACGCCCTCTGATCCCTCCGCGCCGAGGCCAGACCCCGCCGACCCGCGGCCCCAGCCTCGCCGAAGCGGCCCCGCAGCCCCGCGCCCGCCGCGGCCCGCTTACCTGCACCTGTTTGCGGAAGTGGCGCGGCCCCGGCACTGCCGGCGGCCAGGAGCAGCAGCAGCAGCAGCAGCTGTAACCCAGGCGGCCCCGGCATCTCGCCCACGGCACAGCCCCCCGGGGCCGGCTCTCGGGTCGCCTTCTGTGGGTCGGTCCGTCCGCCAGTCAGTCGGTCCTGCCTCCCTCCGCTGCCTCAGAGACACCCGCGCCGGCTGCTCCTGGGCACACGTTGCTTCGGCCAAACCTCAGCCCGGCTCCTAGTCCGCACCCGCCGCTCCGGCCGCAGAAACACCATCCTGCCCGCCAGTCTGCGCCGCCTGCGCCGCCGCCGCCGCCTCTCAACAGCAGCAACGGCAGCAACCCTGCGGAGCCGCGGGCCCGGGCAGCCGCGCTCCTGCCGCCATGATGGGCTGCGTCATGTGACGTAGCGCGGAGGCGGGACGTCGTGACAGACAGCCCGACCAGCCATTCGTCAGTACATATCGGCCTTGGAGACCCCGCCCCTCACCCTAGAGGAGGTGGCGAGGTGGCCGCCGGTGCGCCCCCTGCAGACCGAGAAGTGCGTGGGCAGCAGGTAATACCGACAATTATTTTAAATTTAAAAATACAGGAAAATATAAAGAAGACGATAAAAATCCACGCAAAATTCATCCTGATTTTCCTCGGTATTTTGTGACACCAAAAAATAGGCCTGTTTTGTTTTCTGCCTTTTTTATTTGTCAAAGCCGTCTTAGGCTTTTCTCCTTAGGTTGACCTACACATCCTATCAGCCTTCTGAGCGCTTTGGGCTTTTTATTTCAATTCAACGAGAATTCATCACCCACTGACTCTGCTCCTGAGCTCAAGCTGTTCCTTCTTGCAGGAGAGCCCTTCCTGTCCCCTCTTGTCCACCTGGCAGAGACACTCTTCCTTTCATCTGTCAAGACACACCTGAAGTATGACTTCATGGAGGAAGGCTCCTTTCCTATTCCCGGGATGAATGACTGACATCTCCTAGAACCGTGTACCTGACGTCATCCTATCCCCACTGCCATGTTTTATTGTTCCTGTGACTGAAAGTTCCTTGAGGACAGGAACTCTGTCTGATTCAGCGGGGAGTTCCCCAGAGCAGGCACAGGACTTGGCTTGCAGTAGGGGCTCTTTAAAAAAATGGTGCCAGGTCCTGGGTGCCAGGTCCTGGGTGCCAGGGAGAAGCATTCCCAGGTGAGGCCAGAGCCATAGTCTTGCAAAGAAAATAAAGAAAGCACTTTCTAGGTTATCTGTAACAGAGAAAAGTGCTGGGGAAGCACATGTGGTCCAATGTGCCATGAAAGAAACTGATTTGAATTGTATCAGGTAAGACTTTACCAACTGGAAAGGGAGCCTGCCCAATAGAAACATCTGAAATGCTAGCTGTCCTTTGTGCTAATCCAGAGCAGGACACAGACAATGTCAGGGGAACATTTGTTGTATGTTTGAGGAAAGTCAGTAAACATAAGGAAACCAGTATCTGGCATGTGGCACAGCAAGTAAAAGATCCATGACTTTCTGTTGATCTCTCTGGGAGAAAAAGAAGGAAAGCAAAGGTCAAGAAAAGAGACACAATAACCCTCTTGTGCTTCTACTTTTATCAGGAAGCTCCATGTTTTGCATTTAAGGAAGCTGGGGAATGCTCACTCACAGGTGGGAAGAGACTGACTGCTTACAGCATTGTTGGCTGGATAAAGGCCCTGCCTCCTAATCCTGTGGTAGTTAATTAAAGTACACCCCAACAACACATCATTCTACAATCACAAAGCAAGTTTTGTTATTATTTGAGCAAGTCCAAATGTTAAAAAAAAAAAAAAAACATTTTTTCCCCTTTGCACAGAGCAGGGGTTAAGGTACACATTCTTCAGAGGGCGTCTAATGGAAACTACTCCACCACTCATCTCATCATTTATACCTTTGCCCTGTACTTCCCTTGAAGACTTCCAGTTGTAGATTTTATAAAACAAAGTCCTGTTGTCCTGTTGGCTTTGGTAAGTTTCACCCAGGAGTCAGAAAACTGAGCCTTTGGCACAATTTAGGATTAGATCCCTAAGATAAGAAGTGATACCTTTCGGCATTTCTATAGCTGTTCTCACATGTGTGCAGCCTTTTCCAAATTTTCCTCCATGCCAAGTCATCACTTGGAAGACCCTCTGGCAGTGTGTGTCCTGCCAGGAAGCTCTGGCAGTGTGTGTCCTACAGACACCTAAGGTCCATATACTGAAGAATATGGAGTCAGTTTAGTACTGGGTGAGCTGTACTCCTGGAATACTTTTAAATACCCTGCACCCAGCAAATACTATAAAGGTTTACAGAGCTTAACTGGATCAAATGGGGGCATCTGGGAGGGTCCAGTCTGTGGGGCACTGGAGGAGGCTGGTTCCAGCCAGTGAAAGCCAATTTTTAAATCTTCAGGAGTCTTGCATGCCAGTTGTCAAACACAGCCATCGTTAAAAATTAAATTATAAATGGGGCTGGGATTGTGGCTCAGCAGTAGAGCGCTTGCCTCACATGTGTGAGTCACTAGGTTCTATCCTCAGCACCACATAAAAATAAATAAATAAAATAAAGGTATTGTGTCCATCTACAACTAAAACAAATCAATTAAAATTTTTTTTTAAAAAAATTAAAATTACATAGCCAGACACAGCAACTTGGAAGGCTGAGGCAGGAGAATGACACATTTGAGGCCAGCCTTGGTAACTTGGTGAGACTCTATCTCAAAAAAATAAAAAGTGCTAGGAATGTAGTTCAGTGGGTTCAATTCATGGGTTCAATGCCTAGGTTCAATTCTTAGTTCGACAGGAAAACATAAATTATATAAATTTGCAATTAAGTAAATTATATTAAAACAAAGGTAATGAAAAGAATGCTTCCAGAATGGAAAGCTGGCAGATATTATCAAAATCAACTTTTCAGAACTCTAGAAATATGCCAAAGGTTTGCAACAACCCAAGTCAATTTATTAAAGAAAATGGCTGGATTTTGATAACAGCAATGAGTTTCACAGCATTTTTAACTTGCCCAGTCCTATTTTTCTCTCCTCATGTCTATGATAGCCCTGGAAATGAGCAGCGTCACCACAATGATAACCATGAAAACAAGCATCCAGTTAAGCTCTGTAAACCTTTAGTTTGCTTCCTGGAATGGGAAGCAAACTCCTGCAAAAGCCTTATCCCCAGAGAATTGTGACTGTTCCAGAGGAGCACGGTTTTCCAGGCTTCTCCTTATTTGATAAGACTCAGAAATTCCTATCTCCAGTTTGTTGAAAATCAGCAGCCGTCATCTAACATGGCAGCTGCCTGAGCCAGTAACACCGGTTGGCTGGTCAAAAAACTTTAAAAAAAAAAATGATTGATACGTTAATAGGAGCCTTGAAAAGTTCCACCATATTGCTGGAAATCTAGAAAGCCATTCGCCTGTTCAGGACTGTGAATACACCCAGGAAAAGTATGAGAAGGCCTTCATTTCTCATCCTGGCTGATCTTGCAACTACATAAGCAGAAAAAATTAAGACGGGGCCAACTTTTAGACTGCAAGAGCATTCCCTAACCCCTATATCACATGCCACACATACCACACCAGGGACACGTATAAAGAAATCTCTGTATAATCATTAACTGACTACTAAGTTAACAGAGACTTTGGTGGCCATATACAAATTTAAAAAGTAGAGACCTTACAGAATTAATCCAGGAAAGTCACTTTAAAAAGTGAATGGTGGCACCAGGCATAGTGACACATGCCTGTGATCCCAGCAGCTCAGGAGGCTGAAGCAGGAGGATGGCGAGTTTAAAGCCAGCCTCAGCAAAAGTGAGGTGCTAAGCGACTCAGTGAAATCCCATCTCTAAATAAAGCACAAAATAGGGCTGGGGATATGGGTCAGTGGTCAAGTGCCCCTGAGTTCAATCCCCAGTACACTTCCCCACTAAAAAAATGAATAGCGGCAGCAGCAGAAAGAAAAATACAAAATTGGGGGAAAGGAGATATCAAGGAATACTGATTTCCAGAGCTTCCACATTATATGATTGAAAATGTCCAGTTTTATACATTGGAAAAGAGAGAGCCTCTTCAATAAATGGTGCTGGGAAAACTGGAAATCCACATGTAACAAAATGAAATTAGACCCCTATCTCTCACCCTGCATAAAACTCAAAGTGGATCAAAGACCTAAGCAGTAGACCAGAGACCCTACTCCTACTGGAAGAAAATGTAGACCAAATTCGCCATCATATTGGCTCAGGAACCAAATTCCTCAACAAGATTCCTAAAGCACAAGTAAAATCAAGAATCGATAAATGGGATGAAGCTAAAAAGCTTCTTCACAGCTAAGGAAACAAACAAGAATGTGAAGAAAGAGCCTATAGAAGGGGAGAAAATCTTTGCCACCTGCACCTCAGGTAAAGCATTAATCTCCAGGATATGTAGAGAACTCAAAAAACTTGACCCCAAAATATCCAAATAACCCAATAAATAAATGGGCAAAGGAACTGAATAGACACTTCACAGAAGAAGAAATACAAAAAATCAGTCAATAAATATTTGAAAAAAAATTTAATATCCTAGCAAGTAGAGAAATGCAAATTAAAACTACACTGAGATTCTATCTAACTCCAGACAGAATGGCAATTATCAAGAATACAAGTAACGATAAATGTTGGAAAGAATGTGGGAAAAAGTACACTCATACATTGCTGGTGAGACTGCAAATTTATGCAATTACTCTGGAAAGCAGTATGGAGATTCCTCAGAAAACTTGGAATGGAACCACTATTTGACCCAGCTATCCCACTCCTTGGTTTATACCCAAAGGACTTAAAATCAACATACTACAATGATGTGGCCACATCAAGGTTTATAGCAGCTCCATTCACAGTAGCTAAGCTAGGGAACCAAACTAGATGCCTTCAACAGATGAATGGAAAAAGAAAATGTGGTACTTTTACACAGTGAACTAGTTCAGCCATAAAGAGATGAACTTGTGGCATTTGTAGGTAAATGGATGGAACTGGAAACTATCATGCTAAGTGAAATAAGCCAATCCCAAAAAACCAAAAGCCAAATGTCCTCTCTGATGTGCGGATGCGTACTCACAATAGACTGGGGGGAGCAAAGAGGAGGTTCACCAGATTGAGCACAGGGGAGTTGGAGGTGGGAATAGGAAAGACAGTAAAATGAATTGGACATAACTTTTCTATGTTCATATATGAATACACGACTAGTGAAGTTCCACATCATGTACGACCATAAAAATGGAAAGTTTTATTCCATGTATGTATGTCAAAATACTTTCTACTATCATGTATAACTAAAAAGAACAAATAAAATCAATTAATCAATCGCCAGTTTTCAAAGAGTTAAAGACATGCAAAGGAAATGGTAAAATATGATCTATACACAGGATGGATTTCAATAAAACTGAGGAGCATGGTGGCACACCTGTAGTTAAAACTACTTGGGAATCTGAGATGGGAGGATCTCTTGAGTTCAGCAGTTCAAGACCAGTCTGGCCAACATAGATCCTGCTTAAAAAGGCAGAGTGCGGTACACCTGTAATCCCTTCTGCTTAGGAGGCTAAAGCAGAAGGATCACAAGTTCAAGGCAGCCTGGCGACTTAGCGAGACCCTGCCTCTAAATAAAATTAAAAAGGGCTGGGGATGTAGCTCAGTGGTAGAACACCTGCACAGCACATGCGAGGCTCTGAGTTCAATCTCCGGTGCTGCAAAAACAAAAACAAAACAAAATGTTCCTTGAGGAAGCTGAGAAGTTGCACTTAATAGACAAAGGCTGTAAATCATTTTCATAAATGTCTAAATAATTAAATGTCTGTCGAAAGACAATAAAGAAGACTTCAAGAAGTAGCAAGATGGAAGGAGACCCTCATGGTTATACAAAATTACATACAAGAGGAAGTGAGGGGAAAGGGGAAAAAAACACAAGGGGGAGAGATGAATTACAGTAGAGGGGGTAGAGAGAGAAGAGGGGAGGGGAGGGGAGGGGAGCGGGGATAGTAGAGGATAGGAAAGGCAGCAGAATACAACAGACACTAGTATGGCAATATGTAAATCAGTGAATGTGTAACCAATGTGATTCTGCAATCTGTATACGGGGTAAATATGGGAGTTCATAACCCACTTGAATCAAAGTGTGAAATATGATATGTCAAGAAGAACTATGTAATGTTTTGAACAACCAACAATAAAAATTAAAAAAAAGAAGAAGTAGCAAGAGACTTCATGTTTGTGGCTCAGAAGACTTAATATTGTTAAGGCAATACTTTAAAAAAGATCGGCTGATCTAATGGGATCCCCACCAAAATTCCATAATTATTTTTATAAGTTGAGACTCTAGTCCTAATAGTTACATGGAAATTTGGGGGTCCCAGAATAGTCAAAACAAACTTGGGGAGTGGGGAATAAAGAAAAAATGTTGAAGAAATCACACTTTGTGATTTAAAAATGTGGTATGAAGAACAGAAGTCCAGTGGATTAGACAAAGGAGAATAAAGGGGAAGGAGGAGGATAGGAATAAAGACAGTGGAATGAATCTGACATTACTTTCCTATGTACACATATGAATACACCACAGTGAATCTCAACACTGTGTATTTCCACAAGACTGGGATCCCAATTAGAATAAGATATGCTCCGTGTTTGTATAAATATGTCAAAATAGACTATACCCTCGTGTATAATTAAAAATAACAAATAAAAAATTAAAATGTACTATAAAACTATGGTAATCCAAACAGTATGACACTAGCATATGTAGTTCAAACAATATAATTGGGGATCTAGAAATAAACCTCAATGTTTACAGTCAATTGATTTTTCAATAAGAATGCCAAAACAATTCAATGGGAAAGAATAGTTTTTCAACAAATTCTATGGGGTAGTGGATATCCACAGGTAAAAGGATTGTGGACCCCTATCTAACACCACATGCAAAAATTAACTCAAGATGAATCAAGAACCAAGCACTAAAATTATGAAACTCAGAAAAAAATATAGGCACAAATCTTCACGACCTTGGATTAGGTGATGTTTTCAGTGAAGGACATAAGCACAAATAAACAGAGAAAAGTTGACAGATTTGATTTCATCAAAATTAAAAATATCTGTGCTTGTTATTCACCATGAAAAAGTAAAAAGACAACCCACAAAATGGGGCAAAATGTTTGAAAATCATGTATCTGACATTTGCATCTAGAATCTATTAAAAAATTCCAATAACTCAATAACAAGAAGGCAAAGAACTCAATTAACTACTGGGCAAAAGATATGAATACACATTTCTTCAAAGAATATACACAAAATAACAAGAAAAAATAAAACAACGTTCAATCCTCAGGCACCAGGGAAATGCAAATCAATGCCACTTCAAACCCACTAGGATGAGTTTTTTAAATACCCCCCCCAAAAGTGGCAAGATATTAGTGTTGGCAAAAAGATGGAGAAATTGGAACTCATTACTGATAGGCACCTACATCAGTGGCCCAGATGCTCTGGAAGACTGGCAGTTCCTTAAAAGTTAAACAGAGGTTCCCATCTTACCCAACAGTTCCACTTCCACATATATTTTTCATAGTATTGAATACATATGTGCATATGAAATCTTGCCCACAAATGTTCAAAGCAGAATTATTCATAACAGCCAAGAAGTGGAAGGAACCCAAATGTCCATCAACTGAGGGACAGATTAGCAAAACATGGTATATCCTTATAATGGAATATTACTCAGCAGTAAAAGAATGAAATATAAATAAATACTATTCACTTGGTACTGCTCTTTCAGACCACGAGTAAAATGACAACCCACAAAATATGGGAAAATCTCTCCAAATCACATATCTAATAAAGAACTTGTGTTCAGATATATGAACAGCTCTTTTAATTCATAAAAATATAAATAACTTATTTTTTCAATGGGTCAAGATCTAAATGGGCAGTTCTCCAAAGAAGATATTCAGCTGGGCATGGTGGTGCCTGCTTATCACCCCATTGACTCAGGAGGAGCACAAATTTGAGGCCAGTCTAGGAAACTTAGGAACACCCTGTCTCAACATAAAAAATAAAAAGGGCCAGGAACATACTCAGCGGTAGAGGGCCCCTAGGTTCCATCCCCACAAAAATGAAATAAAATACCATAAAAATGACCACAATAATTAAATAAAATAAAATGGGCTGAGGATGTAACTCAGTGGTAGAGCAGCCTTGGGTTCAAACCCCAGTACCCACCCCCACAAACACCAAAAAAAAAAAAAAAAAAAAAAAAAAAAAGCACAAGCCGTTCCTCAAAATGTTATCCATATCCTTATAATCCAGCAAGTCCATTTCTAGGTTTATACAAAAGAGAAATGAAAACAGACATCCAAACACTTGTACTTGAATATTCGTGGAGGCATTATTCACAATAGCCAAAAGTCACTCCGCTGCCCATCAACTGGTGACTAGATTAACAAAATACGATATAACCATATTAATGGAATCTTACTTGGCAATAAAAAAGAATGAATTGCCGACCCATGCTACAACAGGAACGAAACTTGAAATCATTATGCTAAATGAAAAAAGCCATTAGTATTCATTTTTATGAATTGCCCAGACGAGGCGAATCCAGAAACGAAGTAGATTGGTTATGCCAGAGACTTAATAGGTGTAGGATTTTTTTTTTATAAAGTGACAAAAATATCATAAAATTAAATAATGGTGATGGTTGCACAACTCCATAACTGTACTAAAGGCCACTTTTAAGGGGAGGGGTGTTTTACAGTCTGTGAATTATATTTCAATAAAATTGTTATTTAAAAATAAAAATAATTGATTCCTAATTATTTTTACTACATTTTACTGTTACCTGGGCTCTTGAGATTATTTGCACCTGTCGTTTCTGTACAATGGAAATTATAATACTGTGCCTTTTCCCAATTCCAAGTTCAGTGACGTGTGTAGCTTGGAATAAGCCCTGGTGTGACTGTTTAAACCAAAGAAATTGCCAAACACACTACTAACCAAGGCGCTTTCCTCCCAGAGAGCCATTTGTATTTCTTTTTCTCCCTGTTTACTATTTACCAGCAGCACACTGGTGGTCTTGCCATGAATACCCTCCACAAAGTCTTTATGATCACTCTTGCTTGATTTGAATCTGTGCTGCGGTGGTATTGCTTTAACCCAGCCTTTGGCAAATAGGGAGACCAAGGAGGGTCAGAGTCATCTGGCTCTCCCTGGTTCTCCGCCAATCAAAGGCCACTTACTACTTCCTGGATGGCAGCTGACATTATCCTCAGGATGGGTTGGCTGTCTGTCATGTGTCTTTGTGTGACATCCCCACATACTCTTGCCTCCTAAAGCCTCTGCCTAAAGCTCTCTGACTCAGGGACAGCTAGCTCATCAGCATCTGTCAGAGCCCTGAGCCACCTCCCATTGTAGAGGCGGGGAGACCCAGTCTTGGTAAAGTTAATGTCTAATAGAATAAGACTTTTAACATATGTAGTTTATACTGCAATATAATGATGCTATCCATAAGATAATGTACTTATAAAATAAGTACACAGACAATAGAATTCAGGAATGGAATACCACTTTTTTAATGTACATTTTTATTAGTTGTTGATGGACCTTTATTTTATTTTCTTATTTATATATGGTGCTGTACCCAGTGCCTCATGTATGCTAGGCAAGCGCTCTACCACTGAGCCACCATCCCAGTGGTGGAATACCACTTTAAAATTGCATCTTCAACAGATTTTTTTTTTCAGGCTCATTAGCATGTGTGCCTTTATTTGGAGGTAAGTTCTACTTAACAATGACGTACAGATCACTTTTGATGTGTCAGACACTGCTCTAAGCATTTTATAAGTAATAATGCTTTAATCTTTATCTAATTTTAGAGTATTTTCATCACTCACAAAAGAAACTCTGTACCTGTTAACAGACATTCCTTATTCTCCCAACCCCTGGCAACCCTGAATTACTTCCTGCTTCTATCCAGAATTTATATTATATAATATACCATATTTAAGTATATGTTAATTATATAATATATATAATATACCATATAATATATAATATACCATATAATATATAATATACCATGTGGTATATTAAATATATAATATATATATATCATATTTAAGTATATGTTAATTATATAATATACCATATTTAAGTATATTATATAATTATATAATAAACTTAATTATATCAATTATGGATAATTTACATAAATGAAATCATACAGTATGTGGCATTTATTTTTATTTTTTATGTTTTAATTTATTTATTTTTTGCAAATGGCTTAGTCTATTGTCATTTCTGTGTTGTAGATGAGAATACAGAAACAGAGAAGTTAAATCACCTTGGTCAATGCCACCCAGCAGTAGTAGAATCCAAACTCAAGCAGCCTGACGCCAGAGTTCTTGCTAAGTCTCAGAATCAAAACTGAATAATTTCAAAGGTAGACACTGAAGGTCTTTTGTGAACATGAGGCATGGACCAAATTGTTCCATGTGCGCCTCTCCGATGAGAGATTAACAGTTTGCCTTCTCCTGGGGCCAGAGGTGGGGAAGGCAAGAATGGCAGAGAGGGAACAAGTTTTCCCCTGAAGGAGAAAACTTTGTCTCTTGACAGAGATAGAATCTCTCCTGGGATAAGCACCTGCATTTTAAATTCCTGTGGCCTGCCCAGCAGCTGAATCCCTTACCACATGGAGAAAGCCCCATGATACAGTCTTGGTGCACTGCAGAAACGGAGGGCCAAACGTGCCCTCTGGTCCCTAATCCAGACACAGGCACCCCTGCCCCAGGGTGTGAGCTGTCACACTAGCCTGCCGTGCAACCCCCATAGCAGGACCTGGTGACCATCCTCCTGCTCAGTCTCCTTGGGTACTGCGCGCATTCTGAGCCCAAGGTCCCCAGCTCCGCCATGCCTGTTCTCTGCTCTCCAGGTATTTCTCAACCTTCTCCAAGCACTTCCCCACCTTGCCCAGGCTCTTGGAGGATCAGAAGCGACTCATAACCAACTCTCAGCTGCTTTGAGCTTCTGCAGAGACCCTTGGTCACTGCTTCTTCCCATGGGTAAGCCAGTGTCTCAGGGCTGCCCCTGGACCAGGCCCCTGGAGGAACCCGGTCCCATGTCATCCTCATTGAGATATTCATGAAGCATTGATTACCTGTCCATCATTTTTCTTTTTTTTTTTTTTTTTTTTTTGAGATAGGGTGTTGCTATGTTGCCCACCTTGGCCTCGGATTTTCCGTCCTCCTGCCTGAGTCTCCCAGGTGGCTGGGATGGCAGGTGTGCACCACCAAGCCTCGTTTCTAGTTAGCATTCTTCACTTGTCTTTTCTGCACTGACATCAGAGCCTCACTGGCCCCAGGTCCAGCTGGGTTTAGGAGTGAAACCACTGTGGACAGGATAGCCTCAGTCCTTGTCCTCCTGGTGCTAGTGCTCTGGCTGGGGACCAAAATCAGACAGCTGATTACACAAGGCACCATGAATGCACTATTGTGATCTGCTAGATGGCAAAGAATAGGTATGCAGGGCACCTGACCTGGCCTCAGTGATCAGGGAGGGCTTCTCTGAGGAGGTGATGTTTGATCTGCACTCCTGTGGATGAATAGGTGGTAATTAAATAAAGGGAGAAGGGAGGGAGACTTCCCGA
The DNA here is from genome assembly GCF_052094955.1 of Ictidomys tridecemlineatus. NCBI lineage: Eukaryota > Metazoa > Chordata > Mammalia > Rodentia > Sciuridae > Ictidomys > Ictidomys tridecemlineatus. The sequence continues at coordinate 109,454,712 of NC_135486.1, read as the reverse complement.
TAGAGGAAAGAGAGTAGGTCTGAGCATGTGGTCTGTGGTGTGTTAAAGTGGAGGCTGTCGGCGTCTGGTGAAAGGACCCAGAAAAGAAAGGAAGAGTTGTGTGGGTGACGGAGCTTGAGGCATGGACAGGGAGCTGGATGGCAGAGTCAGGCCATGAGCATGGTGTAGAGAGACTAGGCTTGGGGTGATGTGGGTGATGTGAGGTCAGGCTCTGACTCCTCCCACTTCCTTCCCAGGACACAAGGTGGTGGCGCTTCCCTGGAGTCAGGTGGGAAGGGAACATCTTCCTGGGGCCCTCTAGTCTGTGGTCCGTGGCCCTGGGGTGGGGGGGAAGGCTTTAGCAGGTCAGGTCCATGTGGCAGCCGGAGGCTGGGAGAGGTCCCTGCTCTGCTTGTCATTGCTGGTCTCTGTGGACCTGGGGCTTTTCTTGCACAGGGCTCGGGTTCTCTGCACATCTGCCCTTTCCCAATCCTTCTATCACTGGAGAAAAGATGTCGCTGGAAGAGGGTTCTCAATGGGAGAGGGAACTCAACTTAGGAAATCGGGGTCCTTGGCATACGTGATGGAAGAGAATTTCAGCACCCATCAGTGGAGATTTACTTAGAAAAGCAAAGAATCCACATTCAAGGGAGACCGTAGGCCAGCTGGAGGGTGAGGGGTGCATTTTGGGGGGTTCCCAACTCCACTTTTAAAGGACACTTGGTGAGGGGTGGGAAGGGGAAGGTCTGTGAGGATAACATGGGTCTGGTGATCACAAGATAGTTTATGGTGGTTCTCAGGATTCTTTCATTATCTGGTCAGTAGATAACACTACAAAGTCCCCTAATTACAGGTTTCTTAAAATGTTGCATCTCCCTTTGCCTAATTTATTTATTGCATAGGCTTATTAACAGTGCACAAGGTCATTATCATAACAGTAACTTTAAGATTTATAGATTTCTCAGAAACTTGGGAGTGACAGGCCTGGGAAGATATGTGGGAGCTCAGGTTAAAATTATATTTCCTTGTCCTGCCTGTATGTCTCCTTTCTACCTATTTTTTTGTTTCTTCCATCCTACCTCAATTCAACAATCATTTCCATAAGCAAACCTGCTGCCTGTGATGAGCCCAGGCCAGGGTGAACAAAAGGCGGTCTCTACCCTCAGGGAGGTTACTCCAGCCAGGGAGAGCCAGGACCACAGTGGAAAACCCTGCCTGCCTCAGCCTCCCTGCCAGGCAGGGACCCTTGCCCCAAGCCCATGAAACTGAGGTTGGCATACAGAGTCACCTGCTGGGTGGGTTCCTGCCAGGCCAGCTGGGCGGGGCGGGGCAGGTGCAGGCTGGCAAGTGGGCAAGGTAGGGCAGGGCCCATCAGCTCAATTGACCAGCCAGTTCCTGCAATGTCAGCCACGGGCTCTTCCCTGGCTCTGGGCCCAGAGGGCACTTCAGGAAGCAGGACATACAAGCAAAGCAGCTCCTCCAGCAAGGCCTGCCTGGCCTCTCCTGGCCTCCCCTGGCTTTTCCTGGCCTCTCCTGGTCTCTCTACCTCTCCAGATTCCCTAGGGAGGTCTCAGGAAAGTGTGGGGAGGGTTCTGTCTTCTCCAAACTTCTGGGAAACTCCCCAAGAGAGGAAGCGAGAAAGTGACCCTCCTGTCACCCACAAAACCTGGGGTCAGAGGTCACCCAAATAAACGTCGAGGCGCTGTTTGCAGTGGTTATCTGAGCCTGCCCGTGGCTCCTTTCTTTTAAGGCTCAGAGTTCAGCAGCACCCCCTACCCCTGCTGCTGGGGCCCAAGTCAGGGAGGCCACAGGTGACTTCCTGCATGTCTAGTTGTTCCACCTGTTTGTGTTCAAAGGTATTTATTAGGGCCAACAGGCTCAGCCAGGCGGAATGTGTGGCTCCTTCTGTAATGCTCAGTGGATTTATTATTTCATAGCACAGGGAGGTGTCGTTTTTTGTTGTTGTTGGTTTTTTGTTTGTTTGTTTGTTTTTTGGGGTGTTGCTGGGGATTGAAATAAGGGAGCGTCCTGAACGCTGGACAAGCATTTTTCCCCTGTGCAATGACTCCTGGCCCCAAATCGAGCCTTTGCCCTGCTCCCTGTACAGCCAGGTCATAACTCTTCCGCTCTCCTCTGGGATTCCCCAGGAGTAGACCACACACGATTCGGATTCTGCTCAGGGTGCTCCACTGAAGCCTCTGTGTCCCAAGGGACATCAGGCATCTCCCAGATGTTATGTCATCACTCCCCAGAAGAAATCCTCCGAGGCTGGAGCTATGGCCATTTTACAGATGCAGAGACTGAGCCTCATCCCAGCAGATGACACTGCATAGGCTGGTGTCCAGTCAGCAGCAGGGCCCCTGCGGAAGCTGATCTGCCAGCGGCCTCACTCGGGCCTAGAGGCCATTAGGCTGCCTCCCCTGAGCCTGTTTCCTCTTGGGGGAAAATGGGCCCTGCTCCACCTGGTGAAAGGCTGGGACTTAGCTAGCCAGGCAGCCCATTGGAGACCCAAGGAAGGACAGGGCAGAGGAGGCCTGGACACCAGGGACCAACATCAGAGGACAAACTCAGTTTCTTAGCTGAAGAACAGGGACTTTCTCTACCCTGGGAGGTGACACGTGATGAAGGGTGTGTGTGACATCTCTGGGCATCTGGCAGACTGCAGGCACTGACATGGGTCTTGCTCCAGCACTCTCAGTGTCCTTTGAGAACTACGATTCATGACTTTCCTCTCAATGAGATGCTCAGAAATAGAAAAGCTGTAAGCTGATGGTTCACATGGGAAAAACAGATTGCCAATCCCTTTACACCATAAAAAAAGGATTCTAAAGAGAAGACACTATAATCCTTTTAAAAATATTACTTTTACTCTTTATTGCATATATTTAAGGTGAAATGCTTACAGTTGTCAAGCAAATTGACATATCTATCATCTCACATAGTTACTCTGTGTGTGTGTGTGTGTGTGTGTGTGTGTGTGTGTGTCACAAGCACCAACATCATGCCAGGCATGGTAATCCCAGCAACTCAGGAGACTTGAGACAGGAGGATTGCAAGTTTGAGGTCAGCCTCAGCAACTTAGCAAGACCCTGTCTCAAAATTTAAAAGAACTGGGGATGTAGCTCAATGGTAAAGGGTCCCTGAGTTCAACCTCTCACACCAAAACCCAAACCAAAAAAAAAAAAAAAAGCACCAACATTTAGTCTTTCACTAAAAAATCCCAAATATAATTTTTTAAAAATATTTATTTATTTATTTTAGGTGGATACAATATCTTTATTTTATTTTTACATGGTGCTGAGAATCAAACCCAGTGCCTCACACGTGCTAGTCGAGCATGCTACCACTTGAGCCACATCCCAGCCCCCCAAATATAATTTTTTTAAAACAATATTTTTTAGTTGTAGATGGACACAATATCTTTATTTATTTTATCTTTATTTTTTTTTAATGTGATACTGAGGATCGAACCCAGTGCCTCACACGTGCAAAGCAAGCGCTCTACCACTGAGCCCCAGCCCCAGCCCTCCAATATAATTTTATAACTATAGTCCTCATATTTTATATTAGATCTCTAACTTATTCATCTGGCATATCTGCCAATTTGTATCCTTGATACATGTCCCCATTTCCTACTGTTACCCCCCCCCCCCCCCCCGCCGTAAAGCAGGTGGTGACCAGTGACCGATAAATCATCTACAGAAGCTGGGCAGGTGGGACAGAGGCCTAGCTAGGGAGCTGGGGTCTGGCACAGCCAGCCAGGTCCCCATAAACACCTGAGTGCCCTGCACAGGCCCAGAGCACAGGTTCCTGCACACACACGGTAGGTCAGGAAGATGTAAAATGGGAGGTAAGAGTAGCAGAGAATCACATCCTGGTGAGGGAAGCATGTGGCAATACAGAATATTCCAGACAGGATGGGGCCAAAGTTCTCAAAACACAGGAAAGGAGGATCCCACAAATATGACCAGATAGGGAAAGAGCACATCAACAGGCGAAAATCCTCACTTTGCCATGTTAAGTAAAAGGAGGCTGCGTGAAGCCCCTGCATATATGCATATTAATGCTCACGTCATACATATTCATAAGGACTGGAAGGAAATCATCACAACATGAGAACACTAGCAGCGGTTGTCTCTGAATTGTAGAACTAGGGATGTTTCTTTTTCTTCTTAAAAATTTCTTCATTCTTCTGTTATGATGCTGAAATATTTTATAAGCAAATGGGAGAATTTTTTGTTTGTTTTTAAGCTGGGAGGTTTTACAGATGAGATTTTTGACTCGCAGCAATATCATGTCAAGGACAGAGACTTTGTTACCAGCATAGCCTCACAACCAGAAAATCATTAAGGATTTTTTTAAAGTATGCTTTATAATATGGAAACGATAATGTTCATTTCTGAGCGTTGATATTCCTGGCTGAGGCAGGCCACCTTTATTTCACACCTCGGGCTCCGGGTGCCTGATTATTCACTGTCATCCTCACCGACTCACTTGCTAGATCTGCTGCCTGCTGGGAGGTGTTAAAAAAAGCCCTTTTTTAGCGAGATAATTGAATCGGCTGAGGGAAGTGGAGTGTTTTATTTTTGGTGGGAATGGCTGGCTCATTCCACTGAGTCTTTTTAAATTTTACTTGAAGGATTGTTACCGTCTGGTGATGGCTTATAGCTTTTTTTGTGTGTGTGTCCATTTTACATTGTTTCTGAACAAGGTATAGATGCCCCTGAGAAGAAATTCTACTTTGTGGCATCTTTATTCAAATCTGGGTGTGTGTGTGTGTGTGTGTGTGTGTGTGTGTGTCTGTGTTCAGAAGGAAGCTGGAATCGTTAGACAGCTGGCTTGTTTGGAGACAAGAAATCCATGTGATTTTGGAATGTCTCGGTGGAATCTCACTTTCCACAAGTCTGGGCTGGTGGCTCAGGGGGTCCAGGGATCCAGGCCCATTAGTTAGCTCAGGCTTGTTAGTGGATCTGTCTTTCCTCATAGAAGAACAGAGCTGGAGGGTTGGCTGGTTATTTTGCTCCATATCGATTACAATTGTCAATGAATTGACTCAACTGATGGGATATTTTAGCAATATGTTACTTGGCTTTAATCCTGCTAATAATATCCAGTGGAGAGAATCTTTGAAGACGCTGAGCTCTGAGCAGACTTTTTTTTTAATCTTTATGGTAAAACACATAAAATTTACCATTTCAACAGCTTTTGAATATACAGTCCAGTGGCATTAAGCACATTTACATAGTCAAGGCACCATCACTACCATCCACCCTTTCTGTCTTCCCCCAACGAACTCTGTGCCCATTAAGTCCCCCTCCCCCTCCCCCAGCCCCTGGCAAGCCACCATTCTACTTCCTGTCACGGTGACTGTGACTTCTCTAGGGACCTCATGTCAGTGGAATAATCATATACTATTTGTCTTTTTGTGTGTGACTTATTTCATTAGCACAATGTCTTCCAGGGTCATCCATGATGTAGCGCGTATCAGGGCTTCATTCCTCTCTGAGGCTGGATCATCTTCCACGGGCTACAACTGCCAGATTTTGTTTGTCCATTTATCATCACCGGGGTTTCTACCATTTGGCCTTGGTGAATGATGCAGGTCTGAACACGGGTGGGCAAACATCTGATCCCGTCCCTGTTTTCTATTCCTGTGGGTCTTTGTATCCCCAGAAGTTGAATTGCTGAACAAGCAGACATTTTAATAGAAATAGAAACTAGGCCATTTGGAAAATCCTTGGGCTCCCGTGTCTTGCTGTCAATACCAGCCTCCAGGGGAACCCCTAAGACATTTAGAAAATACAGCTCCGGCAAAATCCTAGCCCATCAGCCTGAGCTGGGAGGGTCATCAGAAGTCATGGAGTTCAAAGCCCTCCCTTGATGGATGAAGAATTTGCTTTGAATCCAAGTCATGCTACAAGCCAGTTCTTTTCTCCTGACCATGAAGGCTGGGCCCAGGGCACACCCGCCTAACTTCTCCTCCTGGAGGATAAAGGAAAACAAAATGGCAAACCCAGAGGAGGAATTGGAGGGGAATCTTCTGCTGGGTCAGACACTGCTTGCTCTCTGGGACCGGCTTGCTGCATCCATGCGTCTCTTGGGAATGGCCCAGGGAATTCCAAGAGGCACCTGACGGACTCACTAAATCCGAACTGACAAGCAATCTAGAGCATTAAAAGGTGTAGCTGATAGAGTCATGGATTGAAGCCACAGTCCGTCAGGGATTTCCCCCATGCAGACAGACAGAAGAGGCTCTGTCCAGCAAACAGCCAACTGAGATTCTGGTTTGGCAACAGCTGTGGGGAAGGCTAAAGGTGGATGTCGAAGCCATTTATATTCTTTCTGGCTGCCCAGCACCAGTCATAGAAGCCTGCTGATCATTTTCTCTGCCTTCCTTGAAGCTAGGTCCTGCCCGAGCTGTGTCATGTGCCTTGAGACTTGTTCCTGGTTCTGTAGACTCTACACCAGATTCTCCAGGCTTCTTGGAGATTCTGAGTTACCCACTATTGTTTCATGCATTCCATTTCTGCTCAAGTCAGTTAAAATTAGTCTCTGTGGTTACAACTAAAGAATCTAGACTGATTCAACAGACTACTTGTTATAGGTTAGCATTAAGTTTGGCTGTGAAGAGCAGTCACACCTCCCACCCCCATCCCTGCCAAATAAGAGTGCTTTAAACAAGAAATTTATCTCTCTCCCACGTAAAAGTCGGGATGAGCTGTCTCGGCTGGTCTGGCAACACAAAGACCTCTGGTGTCCTCCATCCTTCCAGCTGCTCATTCTGCCATCCCTTGCATGTAACCCGCATCCTCATGGTCCAAGATGATGGCTGGAACACATTCACATTTCAGTTTTTTGGGTTTTTCTTTTTTGTAACAGAAGAAGGGACAAAGAATTTGTAACAGCCATTGCTTAAGGTTTTTATTTATTTTTTTTTTATTTTGGTACCAGGGATTGAAACCAGGGACACTCAGCCACTGAGTCACATCCCCAGTTCCATTTTATAGTTTATTTAGAGACAATTGCTTAGTTGCTTAGCGCCTCGCCATTGTTGAGGCTGGCTTTGAACTTGCAATCCTCCTGTCTCAGCCACCTGAGCTGCTGGGATTACAGGTGTGAGCCTCACTGTGTCTGGCACTTAAGGTTCTTGAATGTTGGGCTGGGGGTGTGGCTCAAGCGGTAGCGCGCTCACCTGGCATGCGTGCGGCCCAGGTTCGATCCTCAGCACCACATACAAACAAAGATGTTGTGTCTGCCGAAAAAACTAATAAATAAATAAAATTCTTTCTCTCTCTCTCTCTCTCTCTCTCTCTCTCTCTCTCTCTCTCTCTCTCTCTCTCCCTTTTAGAAAAAAAAGGTTCTTGAATGTTTAAAACTTATTGGCCCTTCTGAAATTAATGGCAATAGTAGCATGACTTTCCAAGTTGTTCTGAAAACTCTCGGATTGCACACTCTAAAAGGATGCATTTTGTGGTATGTGAATTATTTCTCCCTTCGAAAAAGAAAATGAAAAGTAACATGGCCACATGGAGCTGCAAGGAAGCCTGGGAAATGTAGGCTATCCTAGGTGGTTGCCATGCCAGCTAAAAACGAGGGCTTTCATTCACTAGAGAAGAAAGAACAGAAATGGGGACAGTTAGCAGCCTGCCCCAGTGAGGGAGCAAGAAGGGTGCTTGGACATATTTGCAGGTTAAGGTCCTTATCCCTCAGTTGTCCACAAACCAGTCAAAGTCCTGGAAGTGGCACCCTCATTTTCGTAGAGGAATGTCCTTTTAGTTTCTAACAACCATGGCTCAGTTAACTAAGAGCAGAGAAATTTAGGGTCCTTAGCCTTAACTGGAGTACACAGCACTGGGTGGCCTGTGAGGGTCAAGGTGAAGATGTGTGGTGGAGGACTTGGTGTTCATGCTCGGCCTCCGAGGCCACCTCGGGATCCGAGCATCAGAGGTCAGAGTGTACACTCACCGGCAGCGTTGGCGTCACCTGAGGGCCTTCTTAGAAATGCACCTTTTTAGGCTCCAGCTCAGGGGTCCTAAATTTAGGGCTCCCGAATCAGAAACTGGGGCAGGAGCACTCACCTGTGTCTATACAGCCTTCTACGGATTCTGAAGTCGAGTTTTGAGAACCACTGCTCAAAAAACCCCAGGAAGCTGGGGCTGGTGGCACATGATTGTAATTCCAGCTGCTCAGGAGGCTGAGGCAGGAGGATCGAGAGTTCAAAGCCAGCCTCAGCAAAAGCGAGGCGCTAAGCAACTCAGTGAGACCCTGTCTCTAAATAAAATACAAAATAGGGCTAGGGATGTGACTTAGTGGTCAAGTGCCCCTGAGCTCAATCCCCCACAAAATCTCCTCCCACCTCCCCAGCCCAGATGTCAAAAAAACAGTCCAGGCAAGTTCTGCCTCTCCCAGAGCTGTGTACGTTGAGTTTTGCACTCACTACTGCGGTTCCCAGTACCAGGCACATATAAGTACTCAATATGTATTTGTCAAATGAATGAGTGAGTGAATGAATGAGTGAGTGAATGAATGAGTGAGTGAATGAATGAGTGAGTGAATGAATAGATGAGTGAGATGCTCTTGGCTCTCATTGAAGGAAACTGTTGAAATTCAGGGCTTTGTCTTTGCTGTGGTACATTGTTCGTCGTTCCTCTGTCACCCCCATTTCCTGTACCCTATGTCAATCTCCACATTAGAAATTTGTTTTAAAACCTAGAGCTAGGAGGAACTTGCCTCCCCCGAGGAATGGTGTTGTATCCGTTGGGGTCCCACCAGGGTCCAGATGGCAGACTTAGGAGGGGTTATTTACAATGGCGTTGTTGACAAAGGTGTGGATAACCGCAGAGAGGTTGTTATCAGCCTTGGCTGGAAGGAGTGGGGAAGGAGGGGTTGCCAGACACTGGTGACAAGAGAACTAGGAATGGAGTGGGGGGATGACCTTCAGTTGAGGGGACTAGCCAGCCCCAGACAGCTTGACCTTGAAGGGACGAGAAGCTAGGGGTAGGGAGCAGATTCACTGCTAAACCTCTCCCTGAACTCATATTAGTGCACAACCCAGCCAGAAGCGGATGGTACAGGTCCCTCTTGATATGGTCTGTACAGCTCAGCTTCCTACATCTAAGAATGGCCTAGAGAAAACTTGAAAGGAGACCTCGAATGACAAAGGGGAGATAAGTGACAGATGTGCTTCTTTCCTGGACAATAAGAAGGGCATGACTGATGAATCCTGTCTCCCTTTTCACTTTGCCTGTCAGGAAGCTCTGGGCCAAATTAGAGGCTTGCCCAGAGCAACTGTATCAGCCTTTGCCTTACCTTTTGGCTTCTTTTGTCCCTTGTGGTCACTCTTTTTTTCATTCACTTGGCTCTGATTCCTTCTTGCTATCTGAGTTCTGATTATTTTATTGCATGCTTTTTTTTTTTTTTTTTGTATGCCATCTCTACCTTTGTGGTCAGACTCTTGGCACATATACAAGGCTTTAAAATAAAAAATAAGAACCAGAGAGAGGATTTCAAAGACTCCCAGGACAAATCAATGATAAATGTTCAAGGAGATGGAAATGCTAACTACCCTGATTGGATCATCACACATTATCTCCATGTATCAAATTATCACAAGGTACCCCATAAATATGTAGAGTTATTATATGTCAATTAAAAATGTAAAAAAAAGTTAGATTAAAATATTATAAAATAGCAGGCCTGAAGGTATTATTTAGTGATAAAGCACTTGCCTAGCATGTGTGAGACCCTGGATTCGAATCCCAGTTCTGTGAAAAAATAAAAACAATAGTCAAATTTAAAATTAAATGCATCAAATGATTACTCCGTGCCAAACACTGTCATAGGTGCTAGATGACGTAGGAAAACCCAGAGAGACGCAATCTCAAGGTGACCCCAGAGTCCACATTAGGGCGTAGTTCAAGGATGTGCGGATGCCGTGAGGAGGGAGTAGGAGGCTGAAGCCAAGCCATGGGGGAAGATGAACTTGCACCAGCCTCTTCAGGGATGGGTGAGGTCACCCAGCTCTGCTGGAGTCAAGCACAGGACTCAGGGCTTCACTTCTGAGGCCAAGTCCAGGTCATGCTCAATCTGCCCAGGAGGGGGATGGGCATCTCAAAGGAGCACCTCAGCAGGAGTCTGTGTAAAAGTCTGCAGCTTCCTGCTTTGTGTCCAAGTCTTCTCCACAGTGATGAGATCCAGGAGAAGCACAGCCAGGGGCCAGGACGCCCCACTCCTCCTCAACTACACCCCAGCCACAGGAGTGGCCGGCAGAACGTTCTGAGATGATGGAAATGTCCCACAGGGCATGGGAAGAATGGAGAAAGGGCTGGGGTTGTAGCTCAGTGGTAGAGCGCTCTCTTAGCATGTGCGAGGCTCTGGGTTCGATCCTCAACACCACATAAAAATAAATAAGTAAATAAAATAAAGGTATTGTGTCCAACTACAACTGAAAAAAAAAACCAAATTAAACAAAAAAGAATGGAGGAACTTTGGATTGGGCAAATGGTGGGGAGGAGTTATGAGGATAAGAAAGATGATGGAATGAGACAGACATCATTACCCTAGGTACATGCATGATTGCACAAATGGTGCGTCTTTACACTGTGTACAACCAAAGAATTGAAATGTTGCACTCCATTTGTGTACGATGAATTAAAATGCATTCTCCTGTCAAGTACAATTAAGTAGAACAAATTTTTTAAAATCTACCATTTTCACTTTTTTTTTTTTTTTTTTTGTGTGTGTGTGTGTGGTGGTGCTGGGGATTAAATCCTGGGCCTTGTGCAAGCACTCTGCCAACTGAGCTATATCCCCTGTCCCTCATTTTGACCATTTTTAAGTGTGCCATTCAGTGGCATTAAGCACATGCACATTATTGTGCAACCATCACCATCATCGGTCTCCAGAACTGTCTTCCCAGACTGAAACTCTGTCCACACTAACTCACCATTCCCCACTACCCCTATCCCTGGCAATCATCAATCCACTTTCTGTCTCTATGAATTTGAGTACTCTAGGGACTTCATATAAATGCACCCATACAATATGTGAACCTTTGTGACTGCCTTATTTTACTTAGCACACCGTCCTCAAGATTCATCTACAATATATTCCATGTCAGAATTCTTTTCCTTTTTAGGACTGAATAATATTCCATTTTATGCGTAGACCACATTTTGTGTATCCATTCATCCATGGATGTATGTTTAGATTGCTTCCACCTTTGGGCTATTATAAATAAAGCTGTTGTAAACACAAGTGTGCAAAAATCTGTCCAAGACCCTGTTTTTACTTCTTTGGGGCATATCCCTGGAAACAGAGTAGCTGGAGCATATGGTAATTCCGTGTTTACTTTTTTGATGAATTGTCATACCAAGTGTATTCGTCAACTTTCCATTACTGTAACCAAATACTTGAGATAATCAACTTAAAAAGAAGAAAAGTTTATTTAGACTCATAATTTGGGAGGCTTCCATCCATGGTGGGTTGGCTCCATTGTTTGGGGGCCTCTGGTGAGGCAGCTCATCACGGTGGAAGCACATGGCAGAAGAGCAAGCTGCTCATCTCAGGTTGACTGAGAAAAAGAGAGACAGGAAGGGGTTGGGCTCTTAGGATTCCCACCAGGGCCTGCCCCTGATGACCAAGTTTCACCCACTAGGCTCCACCTCCTAACAGTTCGGCCATCTCTCAATAGCACCACAGGCTGGCAACCAAGCCCTCTGCACACAGGCCTCTGGGGGACACTTATCCAAACCATAGCACCAAGGAACTGAACCTTGCACTTAAACAGTCACAGGGTTACCTACGGGACAAAGCAAATACAGAACATTCCCTGCACTTGGCCACGCTCCTTGGTGGCCCCTCTCCATCATTCTCTCTCCCAGGTAATCCCCGATCCTGATTGCTGTCACTAGAGGCGAGTTGTCTCTTCTGGAACCTCAGATAAATGAAAACATATGCACAAAACCGTTAGCAGCTTCTTTCGCACAACACCTCACCTCACCTGTGCTGCACAACAGAAAATAAAGACGCCTGATTCGAAGTGGTGGCTGATGTTCACAGAGCTGCCACTCTCACCAAGGCCAACCTGTGACGTCAGCTGGGCCGGATGAGCTGGCCCTAGCTCACTGCTGTACCCTCCCATTGCCGTGTGTTCTAAATACTGGGGTGAGTTTCGCTCCATTTCCCACATCCCGCATAGTAGGGGTAGCCCACTTCCCCCTCCCACATGAGCAGGGCCCTCAGCTCTTCGATGACCCCTTCAGGGACATGGACCTGGAGAAGCTAGGTCCCAAGGGAATCATCACTTGCTCCCTCCTGTCCATCACCCCCACGCCCAGGAAGGGGTACTTCCTCCTTCTTGTCTTACTCTTAGGTAAACTGAAGAAGTCAGGTCCTGGCTGATTGAATATTGATAGAAACTAGAGGAAATTAGAAAACCCCCTTCCTCTGGGACAAAGCTTCGGTTGATCTGTTGTTTGGGGACCATGACTTCTTCGTTTTCGTTCTGTCTTGTCCTTCCCTAGGGCAATCAAACTTGCTGGATTAGCCTAGGACAGGGGTCAACAAACTACCGCCATGGGCCAAATCTGGTGCCTGGTCCATCTTTGGTGTGGTCCACGAGTAAGAATGGTTGTTACATTTTTTTTTAATCACTGAAAAAAATTAAAAGAAGTATACTATTTCATGACACACAAAAAGTATATAAAATTCAAATTTCACAATCCCCAAATAAAGCCGAGTCGGAACACAGCTTGATGCATTGGCTAGTTTATCCTAAATGGCTACTTTCCTGCGACAGTGGCAGTGTTGAGTAGTCTCAAGAGTGTGATCTTCAAAGACTAAAAATGCATACTAACTGACCTTAAATGAAAGAGTTTGCTGACCCCCCAGCCTGGGAGATGGAAGACTGAAAATGGAGCAGCTGAAGGGAGAAGTGAAAATACTCCATTTATCCCATAAACATCTCGATGTAACAACAGCTGCTCCTGTTTGTAAATGCTTATGTGAAATGCTTAAAGCACAGCTTCCAGGGGATGGAACAGTGTGGCCGTACCACTCTTTGGATGTTAAATGTTCCCCAAAGACCCAGGTGTTAAAGGCATGGTCCTCAGAATGGCAATATTGGGAGGTAATGGACCTTTAAGAGGTGTGGCCTAGTGAGAGGTCTTTAGGTCATTGGGAGGTTCACCCTTGGAGGGGATATTGGGACTCCAGCCCCCTTCTCACTCTTTTACTTCTTCATAAGGAGGTGAATGGTTTTATTCCATAGTGATGTACTGCCTCAGAACCAAAACAACATGGCCAATCAATCAATATGGACTGAAATCCTCAAACTGTGAGCAAACATGAACCTTTTTTCTTTGTCAATTGATTGTCTCAGGCATTTGTTATAGTAACGGAAAACAGACTAACACAGATGGTCAACTGATGGTTGTTTTGTGTTCAACACCTTCTCTTCCATACTGACAAACTGACCTGTTAAGGACAAGTGACCTGTTAAGGACAACTGTTCTCACCCTCCTTCCTTCCTTTCTGATTTTATTCTTCATTTTCTCAACCTCTGAGTGGGTGGGTGGGGAACCCTGTAGAAGACTGGGTGAACACAAGAGCCACACAGGAAAGGCCTTATGGAATGCATCCAGCTGTCAAAGGTGACCCTCACAATTCCATTCTTTCTAAGCACTTGCATCTATCTATCCAGCCACACATTCCTCTGAAGGGTAGCCAGTTTTTCCACCCCTCCACACACATTTTTTACTGGTGGATTATAATTGCATATAATGCTGGGATTTGTTGTTAGGCAATATGACAATATAATTTGGCCACTATTAGTCCCCAGTATTTCCCCTTTCCCTCTTCCTCTCCCTCCCTCTGGTCCCTTTCCTGTGACAGTGACAGTGTTGCTGATCTATTCTGCTGATCTCCCGCACCCACTCTCCAAGTAGCAAGGTTTTGACACCTTCCCCTGTACTTGAATTCTCATTTGCATGTTTTTTTTTAATGTTTTAAGTTTCAGGGATGTACCCATTCTATGTAAACGATTCCTTTATAAACAGCACTGAGAAATGTGTGCATTCTATGAAATGTTGGGTACTGAAAACAAATCGGAGAGAACAGGGGGAAAATAAAAACAAAACAAAATAAGGAAACAGAAAAGCAAAACCCAATCGGCCTCTCTGAGAAGAGGTCCATCTCAGGTGGGAGACTGAGTGGCTAAACCTACCAGGGCCAGACCCTAAATGACAGCAGAACTCTGACCCATACCTTCAGCAACCTGCCAGGAAGCCAGAGCGGAGGCTTCGCAGCCCTCAGCCACAAACCCCAGGACTGGTTCAGTGACAGCCAGCCTCCCTAATTTTTGTCCCCACATCCAACTTAAGACCAGCCAGATGTGGCCAGATGTGCTCCCCAAAACTATTGCACACAACGCCCGGCCTCTTGTTAGCTACCTGCGGCTGCCCAGGCCAGCAGCCTGCAATCGGGACACCTTGGACCTTCTCTTCTTCACCACGATGCCTTCCTGCTCCTCTGCCTGACCCTGAGTCTCTTCCCAGGACAGGTGCTGGGGGCCAAGACCCTCACCACCGCTTCTACATAGGCAGGCCCCTCTCTCCTGGTGGCAGTCCCCAGCGCCCTGCACTCTGTATGGCAGGAAAGGTTTCGCTTTGCCTCCGTAGAGCAGCATGACTCGTCCAAGCTTCCCAGAGCATCCCACTCCCCAGCCTGGGAAGACCCCAGGGGCCTCCGTCCTGGGCTTCGTCTCTTATCTATCTGTAGCCTGGTTGATCTCGGCCAGACGTATATTTTCAGATATTTTCCATTAACAACTGTCTGACAACCTTGATCTTAAACCTCAGACTTACATAGCAATACCCATGCCTGGTTAACTACACATGATAGCCAGGCATATTGGCACACCTCTGTAATCCCCAGCAACTCAAGGGGCTGAAGCAGGGAGATCTAGGCCAGCCTCAGCCACTTAACAAGACCCTGCCTCAAAATAAATAAGTAAATAAAAAGGAGTGGGGATATTGTAGCTCAGTGGTATATTGAGCCAATTCCTGGTGTCAAAAAATAAGTAAAAATCACAGGAAGCTGTTATTTTGAACGAAGCTCCAGCACCAGGCCTCCACAGACCGGCCCACAAATCAAAATGCAGCCATTCATGTATAGGTTCCACCCAACGGAAGCTGAAGCGGAAGCTGAAGTGGTTACCGGACCTTCCTCCTCATTTACAGTGAGGGTCTTTGGCAAGTGTCATTAAAGCGAGGCTCTTGAGATGGGCTTATCCTAGGTTCATGTGGGCCCTGAACCCAAGGCCAGTTAACTTCATGAGAGACAGAAAAGGAGAAGGCACACAGAGACACAGAGAGGGTTCCGGAGGCTGAGGCAGGAGGATTGCAAGTTGAAAGCCAGCCTGGGCAACTTAGCGCGATCCTATCTCAAAATGAAAGATACAAAGGGCTGGGGGCACAGGCCAGTGGTAAAGCACCCCTGGTTCAATCCTCAGTACCGATCACAAACACACAAAGAGAGAGAGAGAGAGAGACAGACAGTCAGAGAAAAGGTGGCCACGTGAAGATGGACAGATCTTGGAGTGAGGCTGCTACAGCCCAAGGAAAGCCAAGATCACCAGGACAACCGGAGCGGGAGAGAGCCTGGGACACAGAGCGCATCCTCCAAGGGAAACAGCCTCGCCCACACCTTGAACTCACGCTCTGGCCTCTGGGTCTTCGAGACAACACGTTCCTGCGGTTCCAAGCCCCCAGCTCTGCGTTCATCTGTTTTGACAGCCCCAGGGAGGCAGAGTAAAGAGGGGAGACCCGCTGGCAGAGGGCTGTGGTCATTCAGGCGGAAAATGATAGGCTGAGGTAGCGAGTAGAGAAGAGGGTGGAGAGAGACTCAGGTGTGACCATCACGACGGGGCCATCAGTTGGATGTGGTGGAAGAGCAAATGGGAAATACCAAGGGTGCTCTGAACTTGGGCCTGTGCAGCTTGCAGAGCTGTAGTAGCCACTGGCTGGACATGCGCAGTAACTCAGTGAAATCATCACATCCATCCAGGGAGGTGGGTGCTGTTACCGACCAGATTTTATAGATGAGGAGGAGATGGAGGCACAGAGAGATTAAGTAAATTTGCCTAAGGTCACACAGCAAGCAAGGGGCTGAGATTCCCCGCCCCCCCCCCAGGCAGTTTGGCTCCAAGGTCTTCCAGCTAACCCACCACACTGCCCTGGTTCCCCGCATTTCAGGAGGAGAGAAAAATCCAAAATGTCTGTCCTTACTGATGACAACGGTGAACAAACCCACCCAGGCCTTCCAGAAAGTTCAAGCGATTGTGAGGTTTAATGTCTAGTAGGGTTTCTCTGGCTTCCCCTTCCCCTGCCCTGCTTAAATTTGCTTAGCTCATAGTTCTTTTTTTTTTTTTTTTTTTTTTAATAGCTCTGGGACTTTAAAGCTGAGACAGGCAGTATTTGGAAGTTTTATGTCCCACATTATGAGGGTTTGATGTGGCTTCTGCAGGATTCTCCTTTATTGATTCAGGATTAGCTGCCACAGGGGAGTTTTCATTCTCCGGTTGTGGGCCAGAGCTCCGTAGAGAGAGGAAACCGATGTCACTGCTCGGGGACTCTCAGTAAGCAGCCGATTCCCTGGGCGAGGACCCAGGTGGCCACTGAGCTGTAGGAGAGGATGCTGGAGGACTTGGGGCAGATGCCGCCGAACCCACTCATCAGCCTGGGCCTGTCGTCTGCCCTCTACTCCTCCAAGCCATTGAGAGCAGAGGGTACCAGCTTGGATTGTCAGTTCCCCATCTCAGCCCTGCTGCCCATCACCTCCACTGTAAGGTGGCCAACCTGGGCGGGGGTACACAGACACAGTCCCTCAGTGTCCCCAGTGGCTGCAAGGAGGACTCACTGTAAGTGCTCAGTAAGGATTGAATGAGGGGCTGGGGTTGTGGTAGGGCGCTTACCTTGCATGCATGAGGCACTGGGTGTGATCCTCAGCATCACATAAATAAATAAAATAAAGGTATTGTGTCCATTTACAACTAAAAAATTAAAAAAAAAAATTTTTTTTAAAAGATTGATTTGTTCACAGGGTGAGAAATAAGGAGAGGCTTTGGAAATAACAAATGAGCCGGGTGTGGTGGCACATGCCTGTAATCCCACAGCTCTGGAGGCTGAAGCAGGAGGATGGCAAGTTTAAAGTCAGCCTCAGCAACTTAGTGTGGCCCTAAGCATCTCAGGGAGACCCTGTCTCTTAATAATAATATAAAAAGGGCTGGGGATGCGGTTCAGTGGTTAAGCTCCTCTGGGTTCAATTCCTGCTACCAAAAAATAAAGAAATACTGTGTGATTTGAGCTACAAGGAAAGTAACTGCATAGCACCAAGGAGGCAGCAAGCCAGCCCAGAGGAATTGGGCAAAGGACATGAGTTTGTTTCTGAGATGTGCCTTAAGGACATAGCGTGTCCCCCTTTTTTTTTTTTTTTGTGGTGCTAAGGATTAAACCCCTTGTGCATGTGGAAGCAAGCATTCTACCAACTGAGCTGTCTCCCTAGCCCACGTGTCCTTCTTAAAGGGGACAACAAAAAGAGTCCTGAGGCTCTGGAGTACAAGGCCGGGGGTTGGGACTCTGTCCCATGGCCATCAGGGACACCTGCATGGGTTTTTGAACTTTAACTTGTGGTCGGGGACATTTCAAACATATAAACATTCATGGCTGAGTACGAGGACCCTGTTGCCCACCCGTCCTCGGCTGTAGCAAACCTTCAGTTCCAGGCAGCCCCGCCGGGCCTCCACCCGCTCCTCCGCCCTCCCATAGGGTTAAAAAGCAAATTCCAGATGTCCTACTGCTTAATTTGTGAAAGTTTCATTATAGATCTCAAAAAGGTAAGGGATATATTTTAGAGGAAAAAAAAAATACCCACGATAATAGAGACATTTTCCAGTTAGAAGATACTTTAAAAATCGAAACTTTAAATGTTTTTTTTTTTTTTTAAATACACAGTACCACCATGGAAAAGAATAAGCAATTCCTTCAGATCTTCAAATACCCGGTTTCATTGAAGGGTTTTTTTTTTCCCCCTGGGTGGGGGCATCAGGCCCAGGGCCTTACCCATGCCGGGCAAGTGCTCTACCACTGAGCCGCAACCCCCGGCCACTAGAGAAGGTTTTGAACAGAGAAATGGTGTCATATTTTGTGAAGACATCAGCAGGGAGGAAGGACCAAAGGAGACTGGGAGGAGGCCACTGCTTTCTCCCAGGTCAGGGTTCATGGTGGCTGGAGCAGTGGGACCCAAGGAGACAGTGGAAAGAGGCAGATGTGAGGCCTTGTGGGGTTCTGTCCCGGCCCCATGTGGAAACCCAATGGGTCAGCAGAGGGGTTGGCACAGGAAGGAAGGCGAGCACCCAGGGTGGGGCATGTCCTGGGTGGCACCTGGATCCCGACCCTCCGGCCTTTCCATACTGCATAACACACAGGCCTGCACCGCCCTCCTCTTCCCTGGGCTCACAGTTTGCTCTGCTGGCTGGCCCTCCCCACTACCCTCTTCAGCCTGGCAAAAGCTTCTCCCTGTCTCCTGCACAGTGTCATTGCCACCAAAGACAGTGAGACGCCTTGGCACGGTGTATCAACCTCGTCTTCTGTTTTCTGAGGTTTTAACAACTGGGGCCCTCCCAGACTCAGGAGAGGTCTCTTCTTTGGGACAACATACCCCTGATCTAAGGCCCCCCCAGAGCCAGGTACCAGACAACTAGGGATATTCCCTGTACCCCAGAGCCCACTGACATTGTTCCAACTGGCCAATCTTCTGCTTACCCGGCCTTACCTCTTCCTTCCCAAAAGGAAAAGCCCCTGCCCACATTTCCCACTCTTCCTTCTGCTTCTTGACCAAAGTGGCCTTCAGGGTGTGTTAGGCCCTTCCTCTTGGGAACTGAGTAAAAAAAACTACTTTTTTTTTTTTTTTGGTACTATGATTGGACACAGGGGCACTGTCTTAGTGACCTACATCCCCCAAACCTATTTTGTTTAAATATTTTGTTTTGAGACAGAGTCTTGCTAAGTTTCCCATGCTAGCCTCAAACTTGAGATCCTCCTGACTCAGCCTCCCCCGGGTCACTGGGATTACCAGCATGTGACACCATGTTTTGTTCCTTGGTACCGAGGATTGAAACTCAGGGGTATTTGACCATTGAGCTACATCCCCAGCCTTTTTTCTTTTTAATTTTGAGACAGGACCTTGCTGAGTCACCTGGGGCCTTGCTAAGTTGCTGAAGCTGGCTTTGAACTTGCGATTCTCATACCTTGGCCTCCTGAGTTGCTGGGATTACAGGTGTGCACCACCATGGCTGGCTTTAGTTTTTTGGTAACTTTTTTTGGGGGTGGGGGTGGGTTTGGTCCTGGGTATGCAATACTAAGCTAGTGCTCTGCCACTGAGCTACATCCCAGCCCCTCCCTTTTTTTTTTTTTTTTTTTTAAATTAACCACCACCTACTCTTGTTTGGGAAGGTCCCCTAATAAGGATGTCCAGGGAGTCATGAAAGGTTGGGTTCATGAAAAGGACAATGAGAAGATCATCTCTGTAGCCCCACAGAGCAAGCCTACCCTTTACCTTTCCCTAAAAGTCAGCAGAGATTTCAAAGTCCCCAAAGAGAGTGTTTTTTTTGCTAAATATCCTGCGTTTTGTAAAGGATTCACGTTACCCAGAAAGAGGAATCGGTCCTTCAACCTCAGCACCTGAGAGGTAACTTCTAAGACCCTGGAATGTCTGGCCAGATAAGAATGTGTTTCTCGCCTCAGTCCAGACTCTGGACACCAAGCCTTGGTTTCCCGGCTGGGTACTCTGCTTTGTGTGTGTCGTCACGTGTCACCTCTGGGTGAAGTTAACTCTGCCTGTGGCTCCTCAGAGAGGACAACCCTGTGGGCTCTGCCCCAGGTGCCTCTCTGCCTGGCTAATTTTCATCTTCATCCTTCTCCGGTAATAAACTGTAACCATGATCAGCTTCCCCGTGACTTAGCAAACCTCGGGGTGGTCTCAGAATCCCCCAAAATGGTAGATTTGCCAGAATGAGGGAGGGTCTTGGGGGGGGGTCTCTGAACTTTGAAAAAGGAAAATCCTGGGAAAGCAGGATGCCAAGTCTCTAGGGTCACTTCTGACACCAAGAGCAAAGTGAATGCAGGCCCAGGGAGGCGAGGATCCCACTTGTGAATTAAATGACCAGAGGAAGACAGTGGACGTTTGAGGAAGCACCCCTATTCAGAGCCCATGGGCACTCATTCAAGGGACAATGGGCCTCGTTCTTTCTCTTCACTGAGAATCTGAAACAGCATCCATCCATACCCACCTCGCGCGTCCTCTCCCAAGAAACTCCTATGTTTTTATCCAGGTATTTACCCCATTCCAGAAACCATGTGGGAAAGTGGGCAGGAGCCCCAACCCCAGCCCACCCTGTCCCAAGAATTTAAGTTGGTCTCATCCAGGCACTGAGACCAATGACACTTCCACGCCATTGCCTGTGATTGGCCCAGGTGTGAACATGTGGCCCAATTCTGTCCAGTGAGATGTCTTCTAAGGGACATTAGAAGAAGAATCAGATGCCATCTGTGGGTGGTGTGCATACGAAGGTGATTCTGACGTATCTGCCATCTGAGGGAGCCATCCTGAAGTCCCCTGAGATTCAGTCGTCACAGTGTAGGTGGCCTTGTTAAACAGCTCAACATGTTCACCCTAGAGCTGCCATGACTCTTGCTGAGGGAGATAAGTACCTTTACGGTTTAACCCAACTTGAGTTCAGGTTTTCTTTTCACTCCAGGAAAACAACAATAAAAACAAAAGTCCTTTATGTCAGGCGTAGGGGCCTCTAAAGTGGACATAGTTATCCCTGGTTGGTGGAGAAGTCCAAGGTATCTCAATTAAGATGTCAAGATGCAGTAACAGAAAACACACTTGGATCAGCTCAAATAAATAATGGGGCTCAGTAGAAATACACAAGGGCGTCACCCAAATAAGAACAAGCAGGCTATTCATTCAGGACTTGCTAGAGCAAGGGTGTCGACACCATTGTTTGCATTTGGTGGAGACTCAAAGCTGTCGGTGGAGAAGGAAAGCATTAGAGTATTAAAAGGGAAGGCTTGGGGTGTGTGCTGGTTGGAGGCTGTTGGTCTCGAGAGGCTGGAGAAAGCTAATTAGAAGTGGAACATTCTGTGATCGATTGAGAAAGCGGTATTTGGCCTCCTCGGGTCGATTCTGAAATGCAAGTGGTTTGGAGACAGGAACAAAAATTAGGGAAGCTGTGGGTCATTGGCCAAGTTCAGACCATTCTGAGACAATGCATGATGCAAAGGTGTGGTTTGACTTCCTGGACTGGTTACTACAGAGGTTTTATGTCAGAGTCTTATGTCATACATGGATGGGTCAACATCTATGGGAATCTCCAGAGGAGGTTTATACCTGCTTCAGTACTGGTTTGATCCAGGGGCTCACCATTTTGTTCTGTGTTTTTCTTTTGCTTTACAAGGTACAGACTCCCTTCAGGATGCACAAAGATAGCCCAGAACTTCCAGGGCTGTGTGTTTCTTTCTCACGTCCTGTGGAGGCCTATGGGGCTAGGGAGCATTTTCCCCAGAATCCCCCAGCCAGGGGCCAGATGACAGGGCAGGAGGAACAAACCACCCTGAAGACAGGCAATAAGGATGTGCACTCTCTGTAGAGAATTTAATAACAATAATAAACTGAATCCAAAGTTCATCTGCTTCTTATTATTACCTTGCGCAAGCCGAAGCGTCAGCAGTAAACTATAAATGCACCTTGACTTAATGACGGGGTTTAATCTTGAAAAACCCATCATAAGTCGAAAAACGCATTGCACGCCTAATCTAGCAGGCATCCTAGTTTAGCAACATAGTAGAGTGCTGGTTATTTCTGCTTGTGATCACAGGCTCCGTGGGAGCTGCCTTCAGCGACCACCGGCCAGTATCTTGTTAAAGCTCGGCAGTGATTATTGCTAAAAAAAAAAAAAGATCAAAATTCAAAAATTGAAGTGTGATTTCTGCTGAATGTATTATCATTTTGGCACTATTATAAAGTGGAAAAAAAATTTTAAAATGATCAAGTGGCCAGTCACAGTGGCACACACCTGTAATCCCAGCAACTCAGGAGGCTGAGGCAAAAGGATCATAAGTTAGAGGACAGTCTCAGAAAATGGTGATATCCTGACTCAAAATAAAGAAAAAAATAAAATAGAAAGGGCTGGATATGTAGCTCAGTGATACAGCTGGGTTCAATCCCCAGTATCTCACACACACACACCAACATTAAATGGAACCATGTAAGTCAGGGACCATTTGTACTTCTCTATGAAAAAAAATACTATGGGTTTAAGTTTTATACAATTGGGGCAGTTCTTGTTGGGTTTTAATACCTATGCAAAATCAAATTTGCATATTTAAAATTCTCAGCAGTAAAGCATTGCATACAAAGAGGTTAACTTAGAGAGGTCTCAGTTTTGCGGCTGGCCCCTGCTGTATACACACTCACTTCTCAGTGGTTCCGTGTGTTGGAACTCACTTTGGACCCAGTTTGTCCCTCACGTCTATGTTCCTATAACATATTCCAGGTACCATGAGAGTAAAGACGAGACACAGAACTTGGGTTACTTCCATTCTGTTCTTTCATGCTGCTGCTGGAGTTTTGATTTGTGTTTAAAGTTTGAAGCAGGAAGCTGACATGCCAACTGGGAGGTGGGAAGCTTTTATTAGGTATAACTTTCAGTCTGCAGGTAACATGTTTTGCTGAATTTGGGTATCAATAACCATAGGGACATGTTCTTCTCTCCTAAATTATTTTAGAACTGAAAAACAAATCTAGTCAACAGTGTTTATATAATTGTTACTGGAGACATATCCTGGAACAGGGGTGTGTTAAAAATAATCCCATTAGTGTTCCAGGTGCTTGGCACACCAGCCCCCTGGAGAAATGACTGAGACTGGGTTCATGCTGCAGAATGTAGACCACATAGCCTCCCAATGGTCGGGGGGCTGGGAGGAGGGGGTGCTCCTCAGACACAAGGGCTTCTGGGTGTACGCCAGGGGCTGAGGGAGGAGGAAGTGGGGACTCACTGCTTATTGGGCTCACAAGGTCTTTTTGGGTGATAAAAATATTCTTGAACCTGGATAGAGGTGGTTGCACAACATTAACTAAACATCACTATTTTTTCTTTCTTGTACTTTTTTTTTTTTTGGTGGGGGTGGCAGGGAGGTGAATAACAAGGGACTCTCTATTACCTGGAACTACAGTAGGTGCACCCCCACCTCTGGCTGAATTAATTAGCTTTAAGATTGTTAATTTTGTGACACGAATTTCACCTTCATGACAGAGAAGAAAAGAACCCACGTGGATTTCCAAGAAGAGGGACAACCATCAGGACAGCCACCAAGAGCAGGGGAAGAGACGTTTCAACCATGCCTCTTCCATGCGTGATGGTGAGCAAAAGGGAAGGTTCAGGAGTGTTTGGATGGGAGGCCGCTGGCCTGGGGAAACTGAGGCAGTGAGGGAGAAGCCGGGCATCCTGTGTGATGAGTTAGGAGAGCACCAATGGCTTCTCCACTTGGTTCTCAGTCAGAGTCCCTGGCCAAAGTGGGGAAGCGGCAGTCATTGATCTGGCCCTGGCCGTTTGGGGCCGATGGGTGCAGAGGCTGTGTTTGGCTTCCTGGGCTGGTTGGGGCAGGTGTGGGTCAGAGCCCTATTGTCCTATAGGGTCTGATGGCTGTTCCTTTGTATGCTCAGGCTCTCGGAGGGAAATGTGAGGAGTAAACACATTTGTCCCCACACCATGCAGCGAGCACCTGAAAGGCCAGGTGCACAGAGCAGCAGCTCAATCACATGAATACCCAAACCCGGGCCCAAGCTCCTGGGTGCCATGTGTCAACCCCACAGCCCTCTGCTTGGAGCCCGCGGTCCCAGCAGGATGGATTGAGGTATTTGTGGGACTAATCAGTGTCACAAACACATGGATGCCAGGGTATTATCAGGGCTCTGCGTCCTCTGGTCCTTGCCCCTCCCTTCCTTTCTCTTCTTTTCACATCTTTACTGGCCAGGACCTGTCTGCAGGAAGTCCTTGGGGCCCTGCCCACCACAGGCCTCCTAATTTCACCACTGAAGTGGCCTGAAGTCAGAGCCAGGCTTCCTGCTTCCTGCTGGAGGAAGACACCTCAGAAACCAGGCGACTTCCCCATTCCAAGGGGCTCCAGTTAATGTGTATATAGGGGTGAGGACACCAGGAAACCTTGGGACCCCACAGAGGGGCCTGAAATGGGTTTGGACATACTCAATATCTCTTCAGTATCTCCCGAGAAGACAGGGGGACCCAGGGCCCTTGGTTTGGTTACTCTAGAGGACAAAAATCTTGCATGGAATGAAACCTGAAAAACAAGCCCAGCCCCACACTTAGGAGGGCAGCACACACCGGAAATGCCAGAGACATTCTTCTGTTTTACCCTTGCCCCAGAGATAATGGCTCCTAACCTCAGTTCTTGAAGAATGTTCGTGTGAGATCCTTAGGAATAAGGCAAGAGCCGGGAACCAAGTGGTGATTTCTCAGCAATTTCCCAGGCTGCCAGAAGGGAGAGGAGGGGAACCCCAAACCCAGCACCAAGAGCCAGATGTGGGGAAAAGGGTAGCCAGGGTGTAGGGGCAGCCTGGATCCTGGTGCCGAAAAGGGGCTGACTCCCTCCTGCAGGGGGAGATGCAGAGGGAGAGGCAGACATGGAGGGCGGAGCCTAATCCAGGCACAGCCAATCAGAAGGTGGAAATGAATGTTGAGTGACAGCCGGGCCTCCCCTTGGCTCCTCATCTCCTTAGTGCCCTATGGCACAGGCCCCACCATTTTCTTCCCCCAGAGATCATTCTATATTTAGCTTAGGCCCTAATTTCAATAACTGGCATCCTTATAAGAAGAGATATGAGGAGAAGGACATGCAAAGACAGAGGCAGAGATTGGAGGGATGCAGCCATAAGCCAGGGACTGCAGGGAGCCACAGGAAGCTGCAAAAGGCAGGAGGGATCCTTCCCTGAAGTCTTTGGAGGGAGCATGGCCCTATCCACACTTGGATTTGGTCTCCAAATTGAGAGAATCTGTTTCTGTTTTAGGCCTCACTTTGTGGCCATTTGTTACAGCAGCAACAGGAGACTCATACGCTTGCTGTCCTCCACCTGTCCTCCCTAACCCCACTCCAGCACCCAAGGGATCCTTCCAGGTCATAACCCTTGCTGTCTCCTTCCAAGGTGCAGAATAGAATTCACCCTCCTTCCCACAGACTGGGGCTCCACAGGCTCTGGGCCCTGACCTCCTCTCACTCCTCTCCTCCCTTGCTGAAATCCAACCATCAATCGTCCTCTCCTTGAAAGCTTTTGCTTCTAGAAACTTCTGTTTCAAGAAAAGTCACCAAGCTTGTTCTCCACCTCAGGACCTTCTTGGTTATTGCTCCCTAGGTGCCCTTCCTCTAGGTCAGTGGATCTCAACAGGGTTGATTTCTTTGGAGGGAGCATGGCCCTGTCCACACCTGGATTTGGTCTCCAAATGGAGAGAATCTGTTTCTGTTTTAAGCCTCCCTTTGTGGCTTAAAAAAAGTCTCTGTAAAGACTTAGATATTCGGGAGGCTGCCCCTGGCCAGAGATGCTGCTCATCATCCTGCGACGCACACAAAGAGCCTCACCAGAGAGAATTATCCTGCCCCAAATGTTCACAGTGCCCAAGTTCAGAAACCTGGTTCTAGATCTTTCCGTAATCCAGTCTTTCTTCCAGGCCTCAATTGAAATTCGACCTCCTCAAACAGACTCTCCCCAAGCATCCTTTGCAAAGTGGCCCCCCCCTCCCATCACCCCCTTCTCTAGCCCCCTCGGCTTTCTTCTTCTTGGTCCCCATTGTCATTAAAAACCCTCTTGCTTGTTTGTTTGTTCTTGTTTGCAAGCCTCTTCCCCACCCCCACCCCTGCTAAGCTATCCCCAGGGATTTTCACAGCCACTGTGGATGGAAATTTTTACTGTCTCGCCATCTCCCCGCCAATCCTCACCCCCACAACCCCCAGGGAGTCATTAATTGAAGGTTTGTTCTTTTCCATTTTGCCAACAGATACTTCTCCCGGTCTCCTGGGTCTTGGCGAGGAGGTGAGCTCCGCAGGCTGGGACCTGCCAGAACAAGCTTCCATCTTCCTGGTTTCACCGGCACTTTCTAGTCTTGCCAGGGCTGTGAGGGCGGCTGTGGAGAGGGTTGGCCTGGCTTCGTGCACAAGGAGGCTGGGGCTGAGGCTGACTCAGCTGGGCCCTTGTCCCTGAGCGCACCTGACTGACTGGGTTTCCTCCTGGTCTAGACACCGCCCTGGACCAAGGAGAGGCCAGACGAGGTCCCAGTAGATCTGCACCTCCACACTTCAGAACTAAGGTGTCAAGATGACAGGTGATGGGACCCTTAGGGACTGATGCTGTCTCTCTGATATTCACCTGTCGAAGCCCTAGGATATCACAAAATGCCACTGGAGTAGCCCGGCAAGGTGGCACATGCCTGTAATCCCAGTGGCTCTGGAGGCTGAGGCAGGAGGATCCAGAGTTCAAGCCAGCCTCAGCAACAGCAAGGTGCTAAGCAACTCGGTGAGACCCCATCTCTAAATAAAATACAAAACAGGGCTGGGGATGTGGCTCAGTGGTTGAATGTCCCTGAGTTCAATCCCTAGCACACTCCCCCTCAAAAAAAAAAAAAAATGACTGTATTTAGAGACACAGACTCTAAGGAGGTGATTAAATTACAATGAGGCTGTCAAACTGGACCCTAACCTCCTTACAAGAAGAGGATATCAGGACACAGACACTCACAGAAGGATGACCCTGTGGATTTGAGGAATGAGACAGCCAAGGAGAGGGGACTCAGAAGAAACCAGCCCTGTCCTCGCCTTGATCTTAGACTTCCGGCCTCCAGGACCCTGAGACAGTACCTTTCTGTTGTTTAAGTGATCCAGTCTATGGTACTTTGTTATGGCAGCCCCAGAAAACGAATACAGGGGTCAACGTAGGTTCTGTCGCCTTCCTATTCATGTACTCTCAGGCCCCCTGGTCTTCCTGAGGGTCACGTTTGCTAAGGTCTGGATTTGGCTTGAGGGTGTGCCCCACATGCTCATGTGATAGAAGGGTGGTCCCCGGTGGGGTGGCGTTAAGAAGTGGGGTCTGGTGGAAGGTGGTTAAGTCACTGGGAGGGGCATTGCCTTTGGAAGGGACCCAAGTTGGTTCTCTTAAGAATATATAGGTTGTTATTTTAAAAAGACCAAGAATGGTGCCTTCCTAATTTTTGGCTTCTTGTCTCCCCATGTGATCTCTTCCACATATGCGCCCACTAAGATGTGAGCCACCCTGTTGTAAAGCAGCCAAGAGACAGACCCCTCACCAGAGGCCACCCAATAGATCTTGGGTTTTCAGGCTCCAAATCTGTGAGCTAGATAAACCTCTTTTTTTTTTTTTAAATAAAGTATCCCACCTTAAGCTTTTTGTTATAGCACTGGAAGATGATTACAATATTCTTCATTAATTTTGTGGAGATAGTAAGGCTGTACCTACTTTATAGAGCTCTTGTGAGGTAAATGAGATAGACTCCAAGTTTCTCAAGCCACTCCCAGCTTTTGCTCATGATTCGATACATATTTGTGTTGTTTCATTCTCACAATGACTCTTTGAAATAGGTTCTCTTGTACCCATTTTAGGACACTAAGGCCCAGAGAGATCAAGTAACTTGCCAAAGATCACACTGCTGGTAAAAACAGTGCTGTGATTGGGCCTGACTCTAAAACCTGGGTATTTAATCATAAGGTATGTGAGGTACCTGGTGTGCAGGAAAGGCCAGTGATTGTGAATTCAATTTTTCTTTACCATAGCCTGAGCGACATAAGTGTTGGTTAGCTAAGGTTTGAACATATTCTCCAAATTTCTTGTGTTGGAAACAACCTCCAGATTCACATGTTCATAGTATTTGGAGGCAGGACCTTTGGAAGGTCATTGGGTTGTGAATGCTCTGCCTTCATGACACATTAGTCCATTCATGGATTCATTATCGCAGGAGTGACTTTGTTATAAAACTGCTCTCTCTCTGGCAGCTAAGGAAAGAGAGTTCTGTCTCGCTATATGATGCACTGTTTCTTTTCAGACCCTCACTAGACACTGGGCAGATGCTGGCACTACACTTTTGGCTGTCCCAGCTTCCAGAACCATGAGCTATGTCAACCTATATTCTTTATAAATCATCCAGTCTATGGTATTCTGTTATAGCAAAAGAAAATAGACTAAGACATGGATAGAGGATATAACTTTAGTACTTATTAAAGGATCACATCACTCAGAACATGGTGAATTCAAGTTTGTAGACATTTGTTGAATACCTCATATGTTCTTAGCAGTATTTTAAGTGCTAAAAGGACAAACTCCGACCTTAAAACTTGTAATTCATTCCCCAAAATTTTCTGCAAAACAAAGCAGAAGAGTATGTGGTATAAGTTAGCTATTGCTGCATTAACAAATAACTCTTTCATATAGTGGGGCTGACTTTTGTGGCTCTATAATTTAAGGTAAGTAAAGCAGGGACAGCTTGCATTTTGATTTTTTTAAAAAAGTTTTTAAAATTGTGACAAATATACATACAGTAAAATTTATCTTTTTAACCATACCGTTTAGTTGCGTTAAGTACATTCGCAATTTGTGCAATCATCACAACTATCCATTTCCAAAATTTTTCATTATCCCAAAAAGAAACTCTGTCCTCAATGAACAAACTCTCCGTTCTTCTCTCCTTCATTGTTTTTGCTTCTTATTTTATATGTGTGCGTGGATGTATGTGTGTGTGTGTGTGTGTGTGTGTGTGTGTGTGTGTGTGTGTGTGTTCCTTTCATGATGGGGTCTTGCTATGTTGCCAAAGCTGGTCTTAAACTCATGGGATCAAGCAATCTTTCGGCCTCAGCCTCCTGAGTAGATACAGGTGTGGGCCACTATTCCCAGCTTCTTTACTTCTCAACATCTGGAACCTCAGTTGGAATTTGGGGAGGCAAGGGCAGTGGGAGATGCCGGAGTCATGTCATACACTACCGGATGAAGCAGCTGATGCCTTTAGTTGGAATTGTCACTTAGAGCGCTTTCATATGTGGCCTCTGCATAGAGCCTGGACTTCCTCCAAAAAATGGTGACTCAATTCCAAAGCATCAAGAAAGAAACAGACAAGGGGCAGAAAGCACCAAGCAGAAGCTGGGTCCTTTAGTGACTTATTTTCGAATGTTACAGAACATCACTTGGGCTGTGCTCTATTCGATGAGAAGACACAAGACCAATGGCCAGACTCCTGGGGAGGGTACACAGACTTCACCTCTCAAAGGAGGCATGTCACTTAATCTGCAAAAAGAGCAAAAAGGACAGGTAAATGTACCTGTGACGCCATCTTTGGAAGGGACAATCTGCTACCCGCAGAGAGACTGAATGCATTAGTGCTGAGAGATTGCAAGTCATGAAAATGACCAGGGACAGATGCCGCTGAGCTTAGAACCAGTGAAACTGGAGCTTAATAGAAATAGAGGATTTCACATGGTGGGGAAAAGGAAGCAAAGATAGTTAACACTGACTAGAGAAGAGTACAGGGATTCACAATTTCTTCATAATACCGATGGCCAGAGCTGAATGGGAGAGACTTGGGGTGGGTGGGGCTCATCAGAGTGATGCATTGGCCAGTAGAATCACATGCAAATCCCCAGAGCCACTAACCCAACAGAGAGTCAATATGTTGGTGTGGGGCTGGGGATGTGGCTCAAGCAGTAGCGCGCTCCCCTGGCATGCATGTGGCCCAGGTTCGATCCTCAGCACCACATACAAAGATGTTGTATCCGCTGAAAACTAAAAAATAAAAAATATATGTTGGTGCATTTAGAATCTAATAAAGATGGCCCAGCCAATCAATGAGAAGAGATTGGGTACTTTTTAAAAAATTTTTTAAATATTTTATTTTTTAGCTGTCAATAGACCTTTATTTTATTTATTTATATGTGGTGCTGAGGGCCTCACACATTATTAGGTAGGCAAGTGCTCTACCACTGAGCCATAATTCCAGCCCCGAGATTGGGTACTTTCATAAATGACTCTGGGTCATCAGTTAGCTTATTGTGAATAAGAATAAAATCAGATTTCTTAGTTCTCACTTGATGGTATTAAAAAAACCCTTCCAGTTGAATTCAAGAATTCAATTAAAAATATGAGTCATCAAGAAAGTAAGCATATCTCAGAGGGTGTTTACCTGACTCTAAGGAGGGAACGGTCCAAGTCAACCATCAGGAGAGGGTGTTCTCTATGCTGTGGTTTAGGAAAGAAAAACATCAGGAACCTCCCCACCCTCAAATCTAATAGTGGAGAATTAATCAAATAATTATTGGGTATATTCATATGCTGACATGTGGTTATTAAAAATCATGATCTTTTTATCTTTGTGGGTATAGGAAAACACTCATGATGTAATAAATGGAAAAAAAGTGGGTTATAGAATATTTTAATTATACCATGCTATGTTTTTGCCGCTATAATTGTAACACTGGCTGATGTTCTGATTACTATGTGTTCAGCACGATGCTAAGTACATTATGTGCATCATATCATTGAAAGCCGCCCAAAGA
This sequence comes from Ictidomys tridecemlineatus, assembly GCF_052094955.1. Classification (NCBI taxonomy): domain Eukaryota; kingdom Metazoa; phylum Chordata; class Mammalia; order Rodentia; family Sciuridae; genus Ictidomys; species Ictidomys tridecemlineatus. The sequence continues at coordinate 109,424,050 of NC_135486.1, read as the reverse complement.
CCCTTCAAGGTAGATCGTTACTATTCCCATATCATGATAGGTCAGAAGAGCGAGGTGTGGAGAAACTCATTCATTTGCTCAAGATGGCAGCTAAGAATAGGAGCTGGGGTCCTAACCCATGCCCACCTGTTTCCAGAGGTAAGGCCTGAAAGTCACTCTGAGGTTATGAATTTCTGATTTGTCAAGAAACCAATTCCTCCAAAATGCATGTAGAAAGGGGGCTACTGGAAAGAGGAGGACCCTAATGCTAGCTCTGATTATTAATGCCTGGGATGATGAGATGATTCTCCACATTTTCTACAGATGGATGTTACTTTTAGAGTAAAACACATTTACAAAACAAATTTTTATAAAAGAATGGGCCAATAGAGAGGTCCACACTGATCACTTATGAACCCCACTCTTGTCTCAGGGTCTGCGAGTGACCTGTCACTGAGAGCTCTGGGGGTTCCTGTAAAGACACAGTCACAATCAATGCCCAGAGCAGTGCGGGACACCAGGAGGCACCCTGCAAACCTTGGTCGGTCAATGACAGCAGCCGAACGTGAATGACAGGACTGGGGCAAGGCTGGATGATGCTCTATGATGGGCAGCTGCAGCCAGAAGGGACCTAGAGGACCCCACCTGGGGACGCTTCACAGAGCGTGCCATGGTTAGGAGCAGGACTTGACGACTAGTCCAGCCAGGCAACCGAACCTAGTTGCCATGGATACTGCTGAGTGGTGGTGGTGGGGGGAGCCAAATGGGATCCCGGAAGTGGGGAGCTGTCCTCATCTCCCAGTCTGGTTTCGCCCCCTACCCCATTGCCTCCAGTCCTGTCGCCCCGCAGTCGTGGCTTTCCCTGTCTTTCCAAGGAGCGGGGTGGAGAGGACCAGGTTGAACAACAAGAGACACTTTACACCACTGAGTTGTTGTTGTTTTAAATTATGGAATGCCAAACTTTCAGAAAAACACAGGGAGTACAATCAATACTAATGTACCCTCCACCCAGAATTAATGGTATATAGTAATATTTTTGCTTTATGTGTTTCTGATTTCTGTCTTAAGAAATCCCTTTGCATCCCACCTGGATCTTACTCTCCTGAGGGCAACCCCTTCCCTGAGGTTGCGCTGTGCTTTCACACTTTTACTCCCTGAGTGGATTGCCATAAACAGTAGAGAGTATGGCTTCCTGTGTTTTTTTCTTTCTATTATTATTATTAGTAGTAGAATTAGTAGTAGTACCAGAAATTGAACTCAGGGACACTCAACCACTGAGCCACATCCCCAGCCCTATTTTGTGTTTTATTTAGAGACAGGGTCTCACTGAGTTGCCTAGTGGCTCGCTTTTGCTGAGGCTGGCTTTGAACTCGTGATCCTCCTGCCTCAGCCTCCTGAGCAGCTGGGATTACAGGTGTGCGCCACAATGCCTGGCAGCTTCCTGTGTTTTCAAATGTGCATTTTTACAATGTGCAGTTTTCCAATTCCTCACTCCCGGTGTTATGCTGCAGACATACATTTATTTATTTATTTATTTATTTATTTATTTATTATTTATTTATTTATTTATTTATTTATTTATTTATTTATGTGTCATGTTGGGAATTGAACCCAGGGCCTGGAACGTGTTAAGCAATTGCTCTACCACTGAGCTATATCCCCAGCCCCCCTTTACTTTTTTGAGGCAGAATCCCACTAAGTTCAAATATGGTTATTTGAATTGTTTCCCTTTTTTTTTCTATTGCAAATAATGCCTTGATGAACATCTTCCAATCTTTTTTTTTTTTAATATTTATTTATTTATTTTTTAGTTCTCGGCAGACACAACATCTTTGTTTGTATATGGTGCTGAGGATCGAACCTGGGCCGCACGCATGCCAGGCGAGCGCGCTACCACTTGAGCCACATCCCCAGCCCCAACATCTTCCAATCTTGCAGCTGGTGTTCCACGCAAGAGATTGTCTCTGTCATATGTTAAGAAACACAGTTTCTGAGCATCCTTGATTCACTGGGGATTGTCAATTACTCTGTAAGTTCCTGAGGCAATATATAGCCCACCCACAGGGAGGAGACCCCCACTTCCCCCTTGTACTTCCTCTTGGGGTGGGAGGCTAGGCAACAGCAGAGGTCACAGTCCTCTCCTAAACAATTGGCCCTTCCCATCTTTACTCCAGATTTTCCAAAATGACTCAAGGTTAGGAAAATGAAAACAATGGTCATGCACTGGGACAAACATTTGCAAAATGCTTATCAGATAGAAGACTTGTATCCCAAATATACAAAGAACTCTTTAAAACACAACAATAAGGAAGTAAACAACCCAATCAAAATATGGGTGAAAGAGCTAAACAGATACCTCATGAAAGGAAGCATACAGATGGCAAATAACACATGATAAGATACTTACATGCCACCAGGGAATTGCAATCAAAGCAATAATGAGATACCACCACCACACGTGCATTACAATGGCGAGAGTCTGCGAACTGATATCATCAGATGCTGGTAAGTATGTGAAGCCCCGGAACTCTCATTCACTGCTGGTGGGAATGCAAAATGGCGCAGCCACTTGGGAACACAGTGTGGCAGTTTCTGGAAACGACTAAGGTGTCAGGATACAGAGTCATTTGGTACAGAAATACAACTGATTTGTTTCTCTGCTATTTTTTTTTTTTTTAACGTATCCACTAGGACAGAAGTAGACAGACCATCATTAAAGGAGAGTTGGATTGGACACTGGTTGAGTGAGAAGACAGATGTGGTGAGGGCTGTTTTCTGGAGAAAGGTTGAGTGTAAACGGGACTCCAGGGCCTGGGACCTGATTTTGAGAGATTTCTCCCCATGAGTGGCAGAGGACTGAACCCCAACAAGCAGCACTGCACAGGGCGCTGCTCAAGTGCCTCAGGACATCCTGGTTTGGAGTCCTTACCACTGAGTCATCGAATCTCCCCAGGAGCAAGGGAGACTCTTAGACCTATGCCCACCTCTCAGTCTGTGCAGCGTGGGAAGTTGTCTCTGTGTCCCCCAACACCTGGGCAGTGACACCCAGCTGTGCTCCGGAACTCTGCATCGTCACTCTTAATCCATTCTACTGAGCAGCTTTTATTTGGTGTCCAGTTTTCCTCTATTTAAAAACAGGGGGAAAAATGAACACCCATATATATCCAGTTGGCCCTCTCTATCCGTGAGTTCAGCCTCTGCAGATTTAGCCAACTAACGGCAAATTGAAAATATTTGAAAAAAGAAATTGTCTCTACTGAGTGTGTCCAGATGTTTATCTTAGTATTCCCTGAACAGTGCAACATAACAACACTTACATAAAGATTACATTGCAGCAGGTATTATAAATAAGCCACAGATGACTTAAAGTATACAGGAAGAAGTGCATTGGATACAGGCAAATATTATGCCATTTTACCTAAGAGGGTGAAGCATTCTCAGGTTTGGGTGTCTGAGAGAGAGTGGTCCTGGAACCAACCCCCCTCCCGGATACCAAGAGACAGCCGCATGTGCGTAAAGAGGGAGTATTTCTCCAACACGGAAGCCACTAGTTCCATGTGGCTAGTCAAATAAAGTACGTGTAACTGCAGATATAGCTCAGTGGTGAGCGCTGGTCTAGCAAGTACGAGGCCCCGGGTTCGGTCCCCAACTCTGCAAAAACAACAAAACCCAAGTGAAGTACGTGTTGATATGATAAAAACCCAGTTCCTCAGCCTCACCAGCCACATTCCATGGCTCAAGTGCATTGCCAACAATTGGGACAAAGTAAATACTAAATATTTTCATCATTGCAGGAATAGGGCTGTGAGATCCGAGATCCTCTGTTGTGTCTAGAAATAGGTTGAATTCTCAGCTCCTGTTCAGATTGGAGGGATGGGACAGCTCCCCACCCCATCCTGCCTGACCCTCCAGCCTTGTGCAGGCAGGACACAAATGGGGGAATCCCAGAGAAACCTCACAAACACATGAACTGGCAAAGAAGGACTGGGCAGACCAGAGCAGCCCAAACTCGGCTGGGAGGGGCAGAGCACTGTCAGTACCTGTCCAGGCCCGGGAGTGACCGACCAGGAATGTAGGTCTCCAAAGAGCTCAATTGCTGAAAGATGCCAAAAATCTCTCACTTGCTGACGCAAATCTCCACCCTCTGGAGAAGAGGCCACTGTTTTTGCGTTTTCTCGGCTGCAGCCTGTAGCTTTTCTTACCCTTGCATAAGCCTGTGCGTCTCACACTACATTTATATCCCTCGGACCAAATTAAAATGCTTGAGATCCATTTGTGAGGTCAGAGCTGGAGGCTCCAAAGTGGGGGCAGCAGAAGCTTTGCAAAAACAGTAGCTGATACTTGATTCTTGAAGGGAAAGCTCTGATTTGGAGCTGTTGCTGACATCTCTGGTGCAAATACTTTCAGTGTTGGCTTTCAGGTAGATAACTAGTAGGACAGGATTCCGGTAGAGATTGTATGTTGGATATTAGAACATAAGAGGGTGAATGTGGTGGAAAAAGAGAGCCTTTGGGGACAGACTGAGAGTCTCAGGTTTGTCCAGATTCTTCTACTTGTCAGCTCAGGCAATTCCTTCCACTCCCTGAGGCTCAGATTTCTCATATAGAGAACAAGGATAGTAATGGCTCCTGGTTCGTTGAATCAAGATGAGGATGAAAGTGGGGACAGTTGCAATAGTCCTTTGCAACTGCTGCTTTGGACTGCCTCCTATCTCTTCACCCTTATTAGCAGTACCCCAAGCTTCCCTTAGAATATCCCCCCAAGGAAACTCAGTGTGTTTCTGGCAGGCAGTCTTCCTCCATCTGTCCTCACACCCCTCACACACCAGGAGGAGCAGGAGGCCTGAGTTCATTGGGACAATCACAGTCCTGTGGCAGTGATTAGTTCACAGATGAGTCTGTGATCTCAGATGGACCAATTGGCAAAGCCCAGAATCTGTTGGGTGGTTAAAAGTGTGCTCCTTCCTGCTAGCTGTTATCCTATAAGAGTGCAGAACCCCATGAGCTGGTACATTTGCCTTATGATCACAAAGGGAAAACCTTGCATCAGGCGTAGTGGCAAATGCCTGTAATCCCAGCAGCGTGGGAGGCTGAGGCAGGAGGATGGCGAGTTCAAAAGCCAGCCTCAACAACTTAGCAAAGCCCTAAGCAACTCAGTGAGACCCTGTCTCTAGATAAAAATACCAAAAAAAGGGGGGGGGGCTGGGGATGTGGATCAGTGGTTAAGTGCCCCTGGGTTCAATCCCCAGTACCAAAAAAAAAAAAAAAGAAAGAAAAAGAAAAACCTTCATGGCACCAATCCCAGGAAGCAGAGATGAGATGTAGATTCTGGTGAAGTTGTGTGTATGCTTGATCAAGCCCCACCTGAATCCCAAATGACTTGTGTGTGTCCACAGAACTGGGTAGATTTATTTTCACATAGTTCTGGAAGCTATAAATCCATGATCAAGGGGTCTGCAGGGATGATTTCTCCCAAGGCCTCTCTTTTGTTTTGCAGGTGGCTTCCGTCTCACTGTACCCGCACGTGGCCCTTCCTCTGGGCACTTACATCCTTGGTGTGTGTCTCAGTCTCCCCTTCTTTTGGGGACACTAATCAGATTAGCCAGGGTTTATCCCTATGGCCTCATTTTAACTTAATTATCCTTTTAAAAGCCTCATCTCCAAAGACAGTCACATTCTGAGCTCCCGGAGGTTAGGCCTTCAACGTATGAGTTGTTTGGAGGAGACATACCGTAGTCCATAACTCTGCAGCTGCTATAATGAAATATCACAAACCAGGTGGCTTCAAATAACAGAAATGCATCATTTTGCAGTTCTGGAACCTCAAAGTCCAAAAATCAGTCAACAACAAGAACACAAACGCCACGTTTGCCTTGAAATCAGGTAGGTCACGTTTCACACTGGGAAATGCAGATCCAGGTGGCAGCCCTTGGTGTCCCAGGTCCAGGGAGTATACCTTGGCATGACCCATGCAGAGAGCATCCACACTGATTAAGCCACCGGTAGCAAAGAAGAGGACAAAGAGAACTTACTCGTTCGATCTCTGCCACCCTCCAGGGCCCACCCAGTCTCTCTACACCTGTAGGCGTATTTTCTCCAAGTTCTCGTCAGCACAGATACAACTTTGGATTCTGCTTGTTTCGCTCAAAATTAAGTCGTGGATTTTTTTTTTTTTTAAACATATTCCTGAAGTCCTCGTGGCTGTTATTTTTAAGAGCTGCTTACCACTCCATCTGGGAGATGTACCATCATTTATTTTGCCATTCTCCTACATCGTGCCCTGTTTTTATTTATTTATTTTCTTTAAAAAGGGGACCGGCCAACAGAACCCTCCAAGGACTCCTTCACCACCCCTAGATAAGGACCGAGACCAGACTTCTCTTTGGGTTGGGTAAAATTCCTTTTTTTTTGATACTGAGGATTAAACCTTTGGGTGCTTAACCACTGAGCCACATCCCCGGCCCTTTTTAAATTTTTTTTATTTTGAGACAGGATCTCACTAAGTTGCTCAGAGCCTCACTAAGTTGCTGAGGCTGGCTTTGAACTCGCGATCCTCCTGCCTTGGCCTCCAGAGCCTCTGGGATTACAGGTAGTGTGCCACCACACCCCGCTCAGGTTGGGTAAAATTCTTTACCGAATAAGTAACTCTTCTGAGAAGCCAAAAAGACAAACAAGCCCCTGCGTAGGGAGAGTACAAGAAAACGGGCCTTCATCAATAATGATGATCGTTCTGGAAGACAGACTGATGTTCTTGTACTTTATTGGGGGAAATAAATAGGAACAGACTTTGGAAGACCATTTGGAAAACTATTTATCCACCTGAAATGTTCATGGGCAAGTTCTTTGAAACAGCACTTCCACTTTTAGTGAAGGAGGTCACCTGACCAATTTGCAAATCCGGATGTTTTGCGCATTGAAGTTTTATTTAAAGTAGTAAAATAATGAAAACAGCAGACATGTGCATTAATAGGAAATTGGTTGAATAAACCATTGACTATGATTGCTTTGAGATCAAACACATGGCTTTCAGTCATGATCAATCTTACTTAAAATAAGAAATATAAATCAAGCTGGGCCCGGTGGTATAGACCTGTGATCCCAGTGACTCTGGAGGCTGAGGCAGGAGGATGGTGAGTTGGAGGCCAGCCTTAGCAATTTAGCCAGACACTCAGTAGCTTATCGAGAACTTCAGTAACTAAAATTTTAAAAAATTAAAAAGGATTTGGCCGGGCGTGGTGGCCCAGAGGCTCGGAGGGCTGAAGCAGGAGGATCGCAAGTTCAAAGCCAGCCTCAGCAACAGCGAGGAACTAAGCAACTCAGTGAGACCCTGTCTCTAAATAAAATATAAAATAGGGCTGGGGATGTGGCTCAGTGGTTGAGGGCCCCTGGGTTCAATTCCTGGTACCAAAAATAAATAAATAAATAAATAAAAAGGGACAAGGGATGTAGCTCAGTGGCAAAGTATTCTTGGGTTCAACCCCAAGTATCCCCAAAATGTGTGTGTGTATACTAAATTTAAATACAATTATATAAGTATAGAGATTAATATACATTATATACATTAGGTAATATATGTAGATACACATTAATATATATTAATAGAATATATAGGTTATTATGTATTATAATAATCTATATATTCTATTAATATACCTATATTAATCTATATACATAAATAGATTAAACAAAAATGAAGCAGTATTTTCTCACCTCTCAGATCGGCAAAGATGAAAGGTAGCATGTTATTGCTTAGAATTCAGGGAATGTCGGCGTGATTGATGGGACCGTCGCCCACGGACGGTGCAAGCCATGTTTGGAAGACAATTTGGCAACAGCTATCAAAACAGAAAATGCTCAGGCTCTTGATATGTCAGTTCCACTTCTGAGAATTTCTGCCACAGACATACCGGGATAAGGATTCAAAGACCTGAATACGAAGCCCTTTATTGTGACATGATTAACAGCAATCAAGGCGGGGTAAAGGCACGTGGTGGACGGTCACATAGGTTATGCGGCACCCATCCACGGAGGCTGTGCAGCAATTCCTTCTCGAAAGAAACATTTCTTGAGCATCTCTCCTTACCAGGCGTTATTTTAGGGGCTTGAGAACTAAAATAAGGTCCCTCCTCTCCCAGTGCTAAGGCTCTCGTTGGAGGAGACAGAACACTTTTCTAAATGTTTGTAATATTCCTGCGGTCAGATGTGCTAAGAAGAAAAATGAAGCAAGGTCAGGAGCAGAAAGTGTTGTGGTGTGTGCTTGTGTCCTATTTTATTGGCCAAGGAAGACATTTCAGATGACGCTGGGGGAGACAGCCCAAGGAAGTGAAGTAATCCATGCAGGTATCTGGGGAAGTGTTCTAGGGAGAGGGGAAACAGCATGTGCAAAGGCCCTGAGGTGGATGGGGGGTGATCCTGGATACCCCAGAGAAACAGCCAAGTGGTCCAAGTGACTTGAGGAGCAAAGTAAGAAGAAGGGGGAGGAGGTCAGAGGGATGTCAGGGTGGCAGATCACCAGGGGCCCCGTCAGTAAGATTTCATGGCTGGGGAGGATACTGGTCGGAGCTAAGGTTTCCACGAAAAAGCAACAGCAACCACTTTATTCCAATGGGATTCGTGTGTTATACAATTCATCTCTCTAAAGTGTGCCATTCAACGGATCGGGGTGTCTTACATCATTGATTTTTAAATTTATTATGATCAGCTATTATGATCATTAGCTATTAATAGCACTTTAGCTATTTTTAAGAGTGCCCTCCGTGGCGCTCCTTGCATTCGCTGGCTGTGCGACCACCACCGCAGTCTATTTCCAGAACTTTTTCATCGCCCCAGAGACTCTGTAGCCACCAAGCAATCACACTCGGCCCCTGTGCCTGGCCAGCGCGTGACACCCTCCTCCCTCCCGCCTCCATGCGGGGCCTCTGTTCTAGGTGTCGCCGACACGTGCATCCTGCTGTGTCTGGCTCCTTGGGCGCAGCATCCCAGGTCCCTCCCTGGCAGAGCGTGAACCAGAATTCATTCCAAGCCTCCCCGGTGGTTTCAAGAAAACACGTGGCTGCCGTGTGCAGCCCCGTGAGGTGGAGGCAGGGAGAGGAGGAAGCGCTGGAGTCCAGCGAGGCGGTGACAGCTGCATCCAGGAGGTTGGCACCAGGAGGCAGGGATGGAGGAGGTGAGAACTGGAGGTTGATGGGTAGACTTTGAAAGTGGAGCAGGTGGGATGCGTAATAGGGTTGGAGGGGTGGGGGCAGAGAGCTCTGACTCTGAGAGGGTGACCCAACCAACAGCCAGGAGACAGGTGGCCCTGGAGCCATCCTGGCTGAGTTCAAGTTCAGCTCTGTTTCTCATTTGCTGTGTAACCATGGGCAAGTTCCTTGACCTCTCTGTTCCTCATCTCTAATAATACATAAATAAATAGTAGGGACTTATATCCTGGGGTTGTTACGGGGATTAAATGAGTGAAAGCACTTAGACTGGCCTCTGGGTCTAGTCTACACACTCTACACATTTGTTAAATAAAAATAAACATGTAAGTCCTTGTCGAAAGTGGCTGGGCACTTTGGCACCTTGGTTCCCTGAGGCTAGTCACTCCTCAGAATCAGAGAGGATATCTTAGGGGTGCTGAGGGGGTGGGGAGAAAAGGTGGGACCCTTTCAGCCCGGTCAATGTAATGTGAAGTCCACGGGGTGGTCAAAAGGACGGGGAGGCGGTAAGCAGGTCTTATGAACCAAATATTGACCCCCAAGCTAGTCTGCTGCCCCAGAAGCCACTGCACCGAGATATAAAAGGGTTAAATGAGGACCAAGAAAATACCCTGCTTTGCAGGCAGGTGGCACAGGAACAGCACCCAAAACAAGGGATGCTAAGTGGAAACATAGACCCCTGGTAAGAGGGTGCCTGGCAGAGACGAGGGGACACAGCCTCCTCCTTGCAGCTCTCCCTCTGGGGGGGGAGGCGCTCCTGTCGGGAGCAGATGATGAGGTCGCAGGGCGCTGAGTGGGGGCTGGCCTGGGGGTCGTGGCCTGGGGGAGGCTAGGAAGGCAGCAGGAAGGCACTGTGGGGAGTCCTGGGCTCCGTGCACTCCAGAGAGGTCTGCCCTGAGGAGGGGGCATGACTCTGGGTGACCTGAGGCCTCTCTTCAGGGAGTCAGTGGCTGAGGGCCACTGTGGCAGCTGTCCCTACAGGGAGGGAGTCAGTCCCACGCTCCTGGATAGGGTCATGGTGCTCGCCATCGCTGGGGACTGGGCGGCCCTCCCTGGGAGTGTGGGAAACCTGGGAAAGGGCAGAGCACCCGGGGTGCCATCTGTCCTGCCAGGCTTGTGTCCTCCGGTCACACTCCTTTCCCTGAAGAGGGCTGGGGGTGGAGGCTGGGGGAGGCTCAAGGATGGGCAGTCAGAAGCCACCGATCCTGGGTCTGTCCTGGGCCAGGAAAGGAGCCCCCTGTGCATGGCCCATCTCAGCCCCACCTCTCCCCTCCCGCTGCCCAACAAGCAGACAAAGGCCGACTCCAGAGCCAGCAGCTCAGCCTCCCAGGGGCCAGGTCGCCTCCAAAAAAAAGGCCCTGCCTCCGCCTGTGACCAGCTGGGTTCCTCCCACCACCTAATATTGACAAAAGTGCTATCAGCACAAGGGTAGGGATCTCTAGGGGGGTCCAGGTCCCGGTTCCCGGCATCCCAAGCAAAGAACTGAGCAAAACCTTGGCAGGTTTATTAAAAAGAAAAGAACATTCTGGAGAGAGGAGTGGGCCAAGCTGCAAAGTAGCTCCAATCCTGTCTGCATACACCCTGGAGCTTGCCCTTATCGGGCTGGTTCTCCCCTTCTCCCAAGGGTGGACCTGGGGTTGACTGGAACCTTGATTGACAGCAGCATTTGACATAATGTCTTCTCTATCGCTCAAGCACATGTTTCTTTTCCCTTGGAAAATGTGCAAAAGGGAGGGTAAGCACAATGTTAATGATATGTTAACTAGCAACAAAGTAACTTTAGGTCAGTCCCTTGGGCTATTGCGCATGGGCAAGATCAGGGACTTCCCTTCAGGATCTTACATTCCCCTGTGGACCATCTGGCTTCCTCCCTTTAACTGCAAGATGGCCCAGTTTCCCTCCGTAGGAAGTGTGTTGGGTGGGGCTGAGGTCCCTAGCCCTTCCCCATTCCCTGTCTCTAACCTGACATTGTACCCAGAGCCCAGTGCCTGGCAGTCAATAGGCCCTCTTACATCAGAGCCATTATTGCTATGATTTTGCCCCAGGGCACAAGCTTGGCTGGTAGAGATGATAAGGTGATGGGTTTCACTCTTAGACATGGATTTGCACCAAAGGGGGAACTTCTTTCCTTTTTCTTTTTATCTTTTTTTAGACCTAGATTCACTCTATTGCCCTCAGGCTGGCCTCGAACTCCTGAACTGTTGCTTGTCTCCTAAGAAGCTGCCCCCCCCCCCCCCCCCCCCCCCCCGTGTGCCACAGTGCTCAATGAAAGGGAGATTTCTTAAAGGATATGGGTGTTTTCCAGCTGCTGTGAGATGAATCGTGTTCCCTGCAAAATGTATGTGGAGATCCTGACTCCTGGTACCCGTGAACGCACCCTTATTTGGACATATTTTCTACAGGTAATTAAGATGAAGTCACAATGGATGAAGGGCAGGGGACCTACATCCAAAGGCTGGTGTCCTTAAAAGAAATGAAGAGACGCAGAGGCACCCAGAGGGAAGACCGTCATGGGACATTGGAGATAGAGATTGGAGGAATTCAGGAATGAGCCAGTGAGCACCAGGACCTGCAAGAGAACCAGCCTTCAGCAGGAGCAGTGGCCCTGATGACACCTGGGTTTCAGAGTTCCAGCCTCCAGAATTGTGGGAAAATATCTTTCTGTTGTTTTAAGTCACTTTTCTTGTGATCATTTATTACAGGGGCCCTGGCCCTGGGAGACTAAGACACTGTCCAACAATAGCACCTGGCCTGCTGTGGGCGGGGCCCCAAGGTTCATTGGGAAGAGAAAATGCAGGCTTTGCAGGCTTTGCAGTCTTGGGGTTAGGGCTGCGTCTGCAGGTGCGTAGCCTGCTTCAATCTAATTTAGTCTCCCAAAGACTCCATATTACCCCAAATGCCAGGCTGAGTTCGCTCACTAATTCTGCCATCACTCTTCCCTCTCTGCAAGATTCCAGTCTGTCTAGTAACAATGTATGGCATTGGAAATGTAATCATAGAAACCATCCTCAAAATAGGTTCTCACTGAAATGATTCCATCACGAAATTAAAAAATTAAAAAAGCACATTTGGGAAAGAAACAATTTCAACACTACTTAAACTGCTAGACCATTCAGAAGGAAAATTTGCCAAGTTCTTTTTACAATGACAGTCTAATCCCCTGTACTAAAACCTGATAAAAATAACTCCCCAAATAGAAATCTGCAGAGTAATCTCACATCTAAATATCAATGCAAAAAAAAATTTTTTAATTTAATAAAATTTCATCACTTCTTTTAAAAGGCACATTACTAGAATGCAAGGATGGTTCAATGTTTGAAAACGTAAAAACAGTGCATTCAATTGAAAGGTCAAAAAGTGAATTCTTCCTTATTATGACTGTTCAGTGAGTGGATCATCATGTTTAGAGGGGAAACACCAGAAACTTGTAAAAAAAAATTTTGTTCCAGGTGTTGAACCCATAGGTGCTTAACCACTGAGCCACATGCCCACATCCCCAGCCCTTTATATTTTTTATTCTGAGACAGGGTCTCACTAAGTTGCTGGCCTTGAACTTTTAATCCTCCTACCTTGGTCTCCTGAGCTGCTGAGATTATAGGCATGTACCACCACACCCGGTAAAACCTTGTCATTTTAAAGGGAATAATAATGAGACTGCTCACTTGCCCCAAATTATTAAATCTTGTTCAGGAAGAATTAGTTAAGGTAAGTAAACAAGAAAAAGGAAAAAAAAATGTTTGAAGTTATAATTATTTCCAGATAGAATAACTGGACAGCAGACACTCCCTGCCTTATCTCCAAGGGGTATGTTCCAGAACCCCTCGTGGGATGCCTGAAACCAAGATAGTACTGAAACCTACCTACTGTGTTTTGTTCTTACCATAAAGCTTAACAACATCTGCACATGATTTTTTCCCCCTTTCCTGATTGAGTCAAAAACTTTCACCTTTTCACTTAAAGGAAGCTCTTTCTGGCTTCTCTTTGGCATATCTGAATTGCCAGCTTCACTCTTGTGCTTTGGGGCTGTTATTAGGTAAAACAAGGAACCTTGAACACAGGCACTGTGAAACCTCGGCTGTTGACCTGATCACTGAGATGGCTACTAAGTGACTCATGGGCACATACAATATGTATCTATTGGACAAAGGGATGATTCACATTTCAGGCAGGATGGAGGTGAACGGTGCCATATTTCACCATGCTACTCCAAACAGCATGCAATGTAAAACTTGTGAATTGTTTACTTCTGGAATGTTCCATGTCATATTTGTGGATCTCAATTGACCACAAAGTTTGAGCTAGTGGCAAGACTGCAACTAAGCAGTGACTACTGTGTAAATATGTAGACTGTTGAAAAGAAACTATGCATTACATGGGCTTCATTCAGGTGTGGGTGATAGTTTAATGTTAATGAATCAACTATATACATAGTATATTATGTATAATACGTGATATAGTGTGTATATATGTATGCTATATATAATGCATATATAATATAAGCATAAAGTTTAAATATTTATTTTTATTTAGGTATTAGAGATTGAATCCAGGGTGCTTTACCACTGAGCCATATCCCTGGCCCTTTATATTTTTTATTTTTGAGATAAAATTTCCCTAAGTTGCTTAGGGCCTCACTAAGTTGCTGAGACTGGCCTTGAACTTCTTTCTGGTCCTCCTGCCTCTGCCTCCCGAGTAGCTGGGATTACAGGCATGTGCCACTGTGCCCGGCCCTGACCTGAGTGGAGAAGTGGGGACAGAAAGAGGCTGGGAGGCAGAGAATTGAGAGACATCTTTTTTGGGCAATTTGGGGATGAGCAGAGGGGGCTCTGGAGGGCTTCAAATGTTTTGTTGTTTCTAAGGAGACAGGTTCAAAACCAGGCGAGAAGCTCCCAGCCAGTTTGCTGGGAGTTAGTAGAAGGCGAGAAGGATGGGGGGGGGGGGTCCAAGCATGGATGAGCAGCGGGTTCAGAGGAGGGACCACAAGGAAGCCACTGGCTCAGAGGGGGGAGTAGGGAACAGGGATCACAAGGGTGGTGAAATGGTTATTTCAGAGTGTGGAGGTGACAGGACCCCAGGGTCTCCCAGGAGGGCAGGTGCCTTGAGGAATTCACAATAGGAACCCCTGGGTCTGCGTGATTCTTGGGTCCCCCTGTCCCTAACCCTCCCCCAATACTCATCTCAGAAAGCAAATTATTTTTTTTTTCTGAACCTTCCCCCAATCCATTGGCCACTTACCGGCATCTCTTCAGAGATGCCAATGAAGAAGCTGAGAATAGGCACTTGCAGAAACCTGGATTTAAAGAGACATCTGTCTACCAACTACCAAAACCTTAGCCTAGGGAACAGAAAGCAACTGTTTAGCCGGGCGTGATGGCGGATGCCCATCATTCCAGCAGCTCGGGAGGCCGAGGCAGGAGGATCGAGAGTTCAAAGCCAGCCTCGGCAATGGCTAAGCAACTCAGTGAGACCCTGTCTCTAAATAAAATACAAAATAGGGCTGGGGATGGGGCTCAGTGGTGGAGTGCCCCTGAGTTCAATCCCTAGGACCAAAAAGAAAAGAAAGCAACCATTCAATGTATTCACAAGGTCCAAGTTCAAGGCTTTTGGCTACTGGTTTTTAAAAAGAACACTGCGGTCAGCTCCTTCTGATGTCAAGAACGGGGAGGAAGTTGGCTTCATTCCGCCTGCACGTGGAAGAGACCCAGAGCAGGCTCCTCTCCCCCACAGCTGCCATCTGTGCCTGAGAACAGCCCTCCCCGCTTGGCTGGCTCTGTTTCTGAGAGTCTGCGAGGGAGCGAAGCTTCTCAGATGTGGAGCCCACGGGAGACCCACATGTATGAAGCAGTAGACGAAAAAAGGCAGCTCAAAATAGATTCTGTCTACAGCAGAAAATGACTTCGTTCCAGAATGAAGAAGACTGACCAGAAATGAGCCCTTTTCAGGACCCTCTGGGGAACACACTGTGGCCGTGGGTGATGGGATCTCAGGATCCACGGGGACTCCCCAGGTGCAGGTGGACAGTTGCCTTGATGGAGAAGCCCAGCCTTTTGGCCTGGCTTTCTAGAACCCACCTCCCCAGGATGAACTGGAGGCAGGACCCATGGCAGTCGTTTGGAAGAGAACACAATGATATGCATATCAGGACATTTCTAAACACCGTGGGAGAAAAACCAGGGCGGTTTCTAAGTAAATGGCTTTAAAATAATTTTTGCACAGTTGCTGGGGGAGGTGACACACCTGTAATCCCAGCTACTCTTGAGAATGAGACAGGGGGAGGGCAAGCGTGAGCCTGGCTTGGGCAACTGAGCAAGACCCCGTCTCCAAATAGAAATAAAAGAAGCCAGGCACGGTGGTGCATGCCTGTGATCCCAGCGCCTCTGGAGGCTGAGGCAGGAGGATCGCAAGTTCAAAGCCAGCCTCAGCAACAGCAAGGCTCTAAGCAACTCAGGGAGACCCTGTCTCTAAATAAAATACAAAATAAGGCTGGGGATGTAACTCAGTGTTTGAATGCCCCAGCACTCTCCACCCCACAATAAAAGCTGGAGGTATGGCTCAGTGGTGGAGCACTAGCCTGGCACATGTGAGGCCCTGGATTCCATTCCCAGCACACACACACACACACACACACACAACCACGTTCTCATATATTTATATCTATCTATCTTATCAGTTCTATTCTTCTGAAGGTCCTGACAGTATTCTATTCCTGCACATTTGACCCAAAACAGAACAGGATTAATTTCTGGCCCGGACGCTGGCCAGACAAGCCTTGTCCCCAGGTGCTGTCTGTACACAGCAGGGACAATTTAGCACATGGAAATGCCTCTCTGCTCCCTCTTGGGCTGCCCACTGGTCATTTTGGCTCATCCAACATCCTGGGCATGGCCCAACACTTGCTTGTGTCCTTGGCTCTGAGCTTGAGGAGAAGTTCAAACTTTCAGCTTAAATCTTAAGAACTCGCCAAACACTTTCCCAGATTTAGCCACTTACCTTGTTTTTGTTTGTAAAAAGAATATGTATTTTCTTGGAGATAAAAATAGCATGAGGTAGCCAGGTGGTGGCTTATACCTGTAATCCCAGAGGCTCTGGAGGCTGAGGTAGGGGGATCACAAGTTCAAGGCCAGCCTCAGCAACTTAGCAAGGCTCTAAGCAACGGAGCAAGACCCTGTATTAAAATAAAATAAATAAATAGGGCTAGAGACATGTTAATGCCCCTGGGTTCAATTCCCAGAAACCAACCCCCTGTCAAATAGCATGAGATAATTACTTTGGGGATTTATCAGATAACAGCCCCACTCAAATGCTGGTCTGTATTAAAAACTAAGTTTAGGGCATATCAAGTTCCACAGGTGACACTTCTTTCCTGCTCAAAGGTGACCTTGGGGTCCAAGTGCACGATCTCCAGGGGTAGCCTGAAGCTCAAGTGTGTGTTGAGGCCAGGACTGAGACTATGCATCTTGGTGAGGCCATTTCTTAGGGCTCAGGACCCTCTCTCAGGCCAGATCCCAGGGATGAGCATCTGTGCAGGAGGGGTCTGCTCAGCACCCTACACTGCAGATGTCTCTTCCCTTCACACCTGAAGCCACATGCCCCAAGATGGTCAGCAAAAAAAATCCTGAAGCATCCCCAGCTGCAAGTGTCGCCTTGTGATAGCACTTTGGTTCTCAGTGGCAGCTGCTGGGGGTGATGTAGAGACAGTCTCTAGAATCCACAACTGAGTGTAACTCCTGGCCCTGTGTCTTGAGCAAAGCATTAATTTTGTCTCTCTGGGCCTCAGTGACCTCATCTGTCAAATGGGAATACTAATGGGACTTAACAGATGAGGTCATGGAAAATATTAATGGGATTGTCTTAATCCATTTCTTTTGCTGTAACGGAATACCACAGACTGGTTACTATCTGAAAGAAAAAAAATATTTTTTATTTGTTTCTGGAGACTGGGAAGTCCAAGGCTGAAGGGCTGCAATTGGTGAGGTCCTTCTTGCTGGTGAGGACTTTTTGGTTTTCCTTACCCTCCTCCACGACAGCTGTTTTCAAAGCATGAGACTCAAGGTGATGCCGGGCGTTATCTGGTGAGACAGCCGGCTAGTCAGAGAGATCTCACTTTTATAACCAAAGGTCTTCCCTTGATAGCTGTTAATCCATGAATGGTTTCATTCACTCACAAGGACAGAGTCCCCATGACTAAATCCCCTCTGAGAGGTCCTACCTGGTCTCATCTCTTAATACCTCTCGATGGGCATTCCATGTCAACATGAGTTTTGGGGTCATTCAAACCTAGCACCCCTCATAAAGCTTATTTTAGCATTCAAATGAATTAATTTAGCCAGGTGCAATGGGGCACCCCTGTAAACCCAGTGTCTTGGGAGGCTGAAATAGGAGGATCGAAAGTTCAAGGCCAGCCTGGGCAGCTGAGTGAGCCCCTGTCTCAAAATAAAAAATAAAAAGGGCTGAGAATGTGGCTCAAAAGTAGAGCATCCCTGGGTTTAATTCCCAGTACAAAAAAAAAATTAATCTATAGACAAAACACTTGGAATAGTGCCTGGCTTGGTATAAGTTCTATAAATTATTAGTATTGTTATATTTCAAGTGGAGACAGTCCCCTAGACCAATACATAAGGTAGTTTCAGAAATATAGTGTCTAGGAAGAAAACAAAATAGGAAGGAAGATCTTTATTTGAAGATACAACACACAAACAGGAAGTCTCTAAAGACTAGCAGAGAGAATACGGTGGCTTACAATTAACTTTTAAAAGTTAAATTTTAGTTATACAAATAATACATGTGCTACTTGAAATTCTTTTTCCATATATAAAAATTTGAAATGTCACAGATCAGGGTTCTCAGAAGCAGGTCTAGAAAGGGACAGCCAGACTCCTGGAGATGGAGACGGAACTCCAACCCTTAATCCACTCACCCTCCCTGCATCTCACGGACGTGGGTGAGTTCATGGTAAAACCAGGACAGTTTGTGGTAGAACCAGAAGGTTCCCTGGCCCAACACCCAGAGGTGTGTAAGTGGTCTGATCTGTTATTTAGATACATTCTTTTGAGTCCCACGGGACTCCAGACCTGCTCTCTTGGAGACCCTCCCATTTCCAAGCAGGACCCCTTCAGAGACATGGGTTTCACTTGGGGAGATTGGTAATGACGAGGTGAGGAGGCTTTTCCCTACCCTCCGCTGTGACACGTATTTTCAAAGCATGAGCTCAGCGGTGGCACCCAGGTCCAGGAAGCCACTTTTGTTAATTAAATAGAAAATGCATTTGCCCTTTGGAAGTTGCAGACTCCAGACTTGGATTTGGATTCTGGGGGCTCCCTCTGGCAGGGGACCAGTGCAAGTCAGCACCCGGGATGGTGGCCAAGAGTGTATGCATCCTGTCCCCAGACCCTGTGTGGACACACAGGCTGCCCAGGCCAGCCCAAACTGCAGGGCTCCTCTCCCCTCATCCCCTCACCTGTCTCTGGGAATGCTGCTCACGTCACCAGACCCCGAACTCTCCAGCCTCGTTTGGGTTCCCAGGAGGGACACAAGGGGATTTCAGAGCAAAAAAATTCCTCCTGCCTGTTCCTTTTGGAGCAAGCCATGGCGATGTCTGGCGTTCTCTTCCCCAAAGACATCAGGCCTGGTCTGACCAGCTGCAAAGGTGAGAGGGTCCTTTCTCTTCTAATGACATGAAGGGTCCAGGATTGACCCTAAGGTCACTCATTCCAACCTTTTTGCTTTCAGATGTGGAAACTGAAGCGTGGGTTTACCCAGGGCCAGAGTTGGCTTCCTTGGTCCTGCTCCCTGGTGCAAAGACCATGCTCATCCTGTTGCATCTGGGACGTGAGGGAATGGTGACCTGGATACAGGACAGCGTTGGGCTGCAGTGCACAGGTCCCGGCCTCAGGCTGCCCAGGGGCTGCTTGGCCACTCACCAGCCCCAGGACATGGAGCAACCACTTGTTTCCCATTTAATAGGTGTTTTAACTTCAGAGAGTCCATTTGTGAAACGAAGATTAAAAATAGCAGCTGTTTCATACACTAGATGCCCAGTATCTGACATGTGGTTAAGTACTCAATAAATTCTAGATATTATCGTTATTGACTTTGACATCTTTCATTTGGGGTCTGTTTGTGAATTACGGCAAGAGGACATGCTGCAGAAGCAAAGGAGAACATTCATTTGCTCTCTCTGTGGCCAGGTCTGCAAATCCAAAGAGTTGCTACAGTTTGCATTAGCATCCACTCATGCCTAGGGATAGTACGTAAATTAAAAAAAAAGAAAAAAATACCCCATTTTTTGGGAGGTGCTGGAGATTGAATCCAATGCACTCTACCTCTGAGCTACATCCCTAAGCCTTTTTTAAAAAAATAATTTTTGTTTTGAGATAGGGTCTCTCACTAAGTTGCTGAGGCTGGCCTCAAACTTGTGATCCTCCTATTTCAGCCTCTCAAGTCATTGGGATTACAGGTGTGTGCTACTGCACCCAGCTAAAATAGCCTATTTGTGTTGAATACTCCTAGACTTCAATACTTAGACTTTGCTATTTAAGAACTAGATAGAGGTAGTTATTGCCCAGCATAGCAAATGCAGTAAATGCCACAGAAATGTTTGCTTAAAATGGTGATTCTTTTTTTCTGTTTTTAAAAACTGGTCCTGGGAATGGAGTCCAGGGCCTCGTGCAGGCCAGGCCAGCACTCTGCCACTGAGCCACATCCTCGGCCCTAAAATGGTGAATATTATGTGATGTGAATTTCACCTCAGAAACCCACACAAATGCCTAACCCATCTACAAGGAGCATTCAAGAATAAAAAGCAAAGAAAAAAAAATAAAAATAAATACAAAGAACATTCATGGGGATGCAGATCAGTGCCTGAGGCACTGTGTTAGTCAGCTTTGCCTCGCTATAACAAAATACCTGAGATAATCAACTTAATAAGGAAACATTGGCTCAAGGTTTTCGAGGTTTCAGTCCATGGACACTTGGCCCTGTTGCTAGGGGCCTGTGGGGGCCCAGAGCATCACAGCAGTGAGCATGGCAGAGGAGGCCAGTTTATCTCGAGGAAGCTGGGAAACAAACAGAGAGACCGGAAGGGGCCAGGGTCCCAATATCCCCTCAGTGACCTCACTTCCTTCCACTAGTCTCCACCTCCTAGAGATTCTACTACCTCCTTGTAGCGCCACAGACTGGGGACCAAGCCTTATCACATGGAACTTGGGGGACACTCAAGATCCAGGCTCTAGCAGGTGCATTTACATTGGGCCTTATCTCATGTTAAAAACAAATGAAAAAAAAAAAAGTTCTTAAGGGTCTCTGTGCCTCTCAGATCCTGACGGCTTCAACTCCGAAGCCTTCTTCTCCCAGGTGAGTTCAGCCAACAAGAGCACGGATCGTCTCAGGAAAGCAGCTTCCACCCTAGGGCAGGACCAGAGGGGCTTCATGACAGAAGATGAGCTTCAGTAAAACTTTTCCAAATATTGGGGGGTGAAGGGAGGAAGTGGACAAAGGGAGAGTTAAAGGTCTCTGGGGATTGTGACTTCTATGGGGACCTGAGAACGTCCCCCTGAATCCCGCCTTCTCAATCAGGTGACTTGTTTTCCAGTTTGCTCCCCACCCTGTACCTGCCCTGGCAATCCACGAGAAATCCAGAGGCTGCCAGCCAAGGGAGCAGCAGCTACACCCACTGGGGGTTCCCAGAGGGCAGTGCAGGCCTCCCCTGGCCGCTCAGCCAGGCCTCCTAACATGCCCTATTCCTCCAGACTGTTCTGACCCATTTCTCCCCCTCTGCCTGGCCCCTGACAACAAAGAGGTCCAGACCTCCCTCCAGGCAGGAGACTCTGATCTGAATGTCAAGACAGAAACAGATATGAGCCACAGTGGCACAGGTCCACAGTCCCAGCTACTTAGGAGGCTGAGGCAAGAGGATTGCAAGTTTGAGGCCAGCCTCAGCCATTTGGTGAGACCTTGTCTCAAAATAAAAAATGAAAAGGGCTGGGGAGGTAGCTCAGTGGTAGAGCACTCCTGGGTTCAATCCCTAGTACAAAAAAAAAAAAAAAAAAAACCCAGAAAGGAACAAGTGGTGAGCAGGGCAGCCTAGCCTTCCTCCCCCACAGCCCATGCACCTGTGTTCAGGTGCTTCTCACACCCACCTGCCCTGCCCGTCCCAGGTCCTCTGATTCCCTGCAGGAGTTCCCAGCCATCCCTGCCAAACCCAGCCCCTCCCTAATTATTACTTTTTGTTATTATAGAGGTCTCACTCTGATTTAATTGAGGACTCTTTTAATTTCTCCTAAGCCTGTCCAACCAGTGATTCTCAAGGAGGGGGTAATTCTGCCCCACCTGGAGATATCTGTAGCTGTCACAACTGGAGAAGGAAAGACGTGCAATTGGTATCCAACAGGTAGTGACCAGAGATGTCGTTAATCATCCTACAACACACAGGACAGTCTCCCACACAGAGATGGGAGTTGACCCAAGATGCCCATGATGCCAAGGCTGAGGAGTCCTGCCCTAAAGTCCACGTTTGTGTGTATTGAGATAGAAAGCCCGGACCCAGGTTCCTCCATCTTGAGTAACAATGGGACCCTTTGAAGGAAGTCTTGGCTGGGACCCCTGAGAATATACTCTTAGGGCTCTGCGGATCCGTGCTTGAGAAGCAACAACTTCAGAATCTAATCTCTTATTCAATAAAAACCTGTGAACTACAAAGTATCCCCGGAACAAAGGACGAGTGTTTGAACTGCTGAGATAATTGTTGGAAAGGAACTTCTGTGGCGACAGAAATGTCCTATATCTTGATCTGGGTCATACATGGATGAAAAAATTTATGCATCTCCGTGAAAAACTAGCCAACTGGGGAAGTGATAGAAGCAGAGAGGAGAAGGAATGGAATAAGCTGTATTAGGCTTTCTACCTGGAGAAGAGAGTGGGGGGGTGGAAAATTCTAGGGCAAAGAACTCGTCTCACCTCTCCTGGTCCAGCATTCATTGATGCTCAAATTAAAACATGCTATTTTATGTAAATTAAAAAAATGAAAACACTGAATTTTAAAAACTCTCATAGAGACAACAGGCCCCGATTGGAGAAACTCTGGGCAGGGCACGAGATGAGTTAGGACCTGGGCCCATCGGGCTACAGCTCACCTGGCCACATGTGGGAGCTGTGCTCTGGGTCCTCCCATCTTCCACCCTCTGTCCTGGATTTCCCAAGGCCACCTTTGCTGAGCAAGAACCAAGTCTCAGAACTCTATTCCTGTAAGTCTACAAGGCTGTGTGTCAGAGCCAAGGTACCCGGATATGCTTCGTCCCCCAAAATATCACAGATGCTGCCGGCTTTTCAATTGGCCCCAAGTGATGGTATGACTCAGAACACTTCCCTCAGCCTCAGTGACCCCCTCAAGTTCCACCTGTAAGATGAAGCCATTGTTTGCCAAGTGACTGTGAGACCTCCAGAGTGCTCTCCAGTTCCACAGATGTCGACAGCTTGGAAAAGGTAACTCTGGGATCCAGTAAGCCTGGGCTCCCCTCCCTTGGGGCTCTTTGAGAGATAGGGTGCTCACTTGTAGAGCAGGGAAAATAACCCCTCAATTTTTGCTGCAAGAACTAACTTGAGTTAGGAGATGAAAGAGACAGTAGATCCTGGGTCGGGTAGGACTGGTGCTTGGGGCTGGGTTTGAATCCCAGTTTCCCTTCTTGTCCAATTATATGGAACTTGGAGAAAATTATATGACGCTGAGCTTGATCAAAGTTTAGTTCCCTGGTAAAAGAGTCTGCAATACTCCTTACCTCAAGGGACGGTTGTAATTTAAAAATCCATTTAATCAATGAGTAGACATCCAGGATTTGGTTGGTTGGTTTTTTGTTTTGTTTTGTTTTTTCCCCCAGAGCTTGATTCAAAGAGTGCTGATAAATGTTGGCACTTGTTATTAGCCTCAGCCTGCTGGTACCTGTGCCCTCCTCCTGGGGCTCACCCTTTTTGACAGCAGCCTCTGCCTTATATGTGAAACACAGAGGCAGAAGCAAGATCTGGACCAAGGTTGGAAAGTGGAGGGGAAGAGAGCAGGTGGATGACAGAGGCCATGGAGGGATCTTCTCTCCAAGAAAAGAGAGAGAGACGGAGGTACCACGATACAGAAGCAGCTGCAAACCAGAGTGTGGATCTTAGGGTCTGCAAACCTGGGGTCCCGTCCTTGCTTCACCTTTTGCAACCGATATAACTTGGCACAGGTCCTTTAGTATCAGAGCCTGACTCAGTCTACCCATCTGTCAATGGGGATCCTACCAGCACTCTTTCCAAAAAGTGGTTTTGAGGATCTCATGATGCAAGATACTTTGAATTCTCAGAAAGTTTTCCAGAACTGGGACCCAGACCCTCTGACAGATGAAGTCTGTGATGCTTTTTCTCTTTCCAGGGACCTGGACATTAATGTATTACTCCAGAGTGAAAGTAGTCACATCCTGTGCCCTGGCCCGCATGAAAAAAAAAAAAAAAAAAAAAAAGATCCTTCATTTCCTAGCCTGTGGTCATGATCCTGGGAGAAGATAATGCTCACATGTCTATAGCTCATTATTTTGTCTTCCTGGAACTTGAACATCATGGTCTTTGTAAAATAGAACTTGGGGACTTGTGCGGGCAGGTGAAGTGGACGTTGAACTGATGAGAGTCACACAGGTGGCCCAGAGTTAACCCTGCCATTTGTCATCCCGCCTCACTTCGTCCTGAGTCAGATTAAACTTGGAGCAACCTGGAAATTAGCAATGATCTGGCAGGAAGGTTCCCGTGTCCTTTTAGACATAGCCTCCAGGTGCTGCCTGCAGGTGAGCCCTGGGATGGTCTGGCAAGTATCCTGAGGGATGACAAAGATACTTGTCAGAGCAAAACTTTTCATGGACCAAGGACAGGCAGCCCAGGGAGGGGCTTATGTGGCAGCCCTAAGCCTCTAGTCCAGGGACCCAACTGGGGCATCAAATCACAGTTACATGGGGCAAAATGGTGTTTCCGTCTATGACAGCGTCCCCTACGATTGGAACGGAGCTGGAAATTTCCTACTGGGTAGGATTTTCACTATGTCTTTTCTATGTTTGGATATGATTAGGCACATAAACACATCTCATGCTGTCCCAGTTGCCTGCAGTATTCAGGACAGTGACAATCTGTACAGAGTGGAGCCCGGGAGCCTCACATAATCCAGTTGTGTGGCAGGCTGCACCCCCAAGGTTGGTGGAAGGACACTCTGGTGCTTTCACAGTGACAAAGTTGCCTAATGCTGCATTTCTCAGAATGTCATGACATGGCACCAACTGTCATAGCCCTGCCCTCTTCTACCTCGTGCTACCGGCAGGAGTCACAGTTGCAGGGCAAGACCCAAAGACAAAACAGCCCAGTTCTTGGCCCCATTCACATGGCTCAGGTTACATGAGAGAGCCTTCTGGAATTAGAAACCACCTCACCCCATTTTGAGGCTCGGGTTTTTTGTTTTTGTTTTTGTTTTTTTTTTGGTACCAGGAATTGAACCCAGGGGTGCTTAACCACTGAGCCACCTCACCAGCCCGGTTTTATATTTGATTTAGAGACAGGGTCTCACTTAGTAGCTTAGCTCCTCACTAAGTTGCTTTGTTCCTCACTAAGTTGCTGAGGCTGGTTTGAACACGCGATCCTCCTGCCTCAGCCTCCCAAGCTGCTGGGATGACAGGCGTGCACCATCATGCCTGGCGGGTCTGAGATGTGTGACACTCTACCTGTCCATGTCTTTGCCTGCGTATCTTCCGGAAGTTCCCAGCAGAAAGGAAAGCCGGCTTAGGAAGAAAGGGAAGTTCCCACAGCTGTGGGTGAAGAATGGCCATGTGGCCACTGGCTGGGCTGCACTGGAAGCTGCATCTCTGAGTCCTGACCAGAGCAGAGCCCTCGGGCCCAGGGCACCTTGCCACCACCTTCTCTTGGACCCTAGCATGCTTATTCCTCAGGTCTGCCCTGGAGTCTTGCAGAAATGACTTGATTTGGTTGGCCTTCCTCCCTGTGCCATTTCTAATACGTATTTTTCCCAGTCACTGGGAAAGGCTGAGGCAGCTCTGGGTCCAGCACAGGTCAGGACAGACCTCAATGTTTTGTCCCCGAAGCCCTCTTTGTTCTTCTGGGCTCCTCTCTGCACATTTCCCCATCATTTTGTGGCATCGACCCGTCAACTGTCCGTTGCTAACTGCACAATCAGGACTGTCGGCCAAGTAGGCATATTGGGTGACACACCGTGGGTCCCAGTGGGGACAGAGTCAGAGGCCAGTGATGTGGCAATTCACAGTGTGGCATCTGGGGCAGAAAAAATAACACAAAAAGAAATCCACCAAGATATCAGATATCTGTCTTTCTCCCTTCTGCACCCTCCTTCTCTCCCTGTGCTGCCCAGCTTCCCACCAGGAGCATCTTTGTCCATGGGTCCAGTGGCCAGTGGGGAATTTGGTCCTGCCTGGGTAGCCATCCTGGGACAAGAAGGCAGCAGAAAGTAGCAGAAACTGTCTCGAATGCTAGGAAAGGCAAATGGCACTAAAAAGAAAAAAACAAATTCAACTAAAGGGGAAAAAGGATACTCGATGAAGATGCAGGAAGAAAACATTCACATATATGTTTAGAATGTAAATTAGTATAAATTTCCAAATTCCTACTTGGCAAATGTAATAAGTCTTTAAATTTAAAATGTGTATGTGTGTGTGTGTGTGTGTGTGTGTGTGTGTGTGTGCAGGAAAATATGGGAAGAGATGGGCCAACACAGCATAGTGGTTTATCTCTTTCTTTATATGGTTTCCTATAATCCCTCCCCATCAATGGGGCTTTATTTCCTCAATGAACAGAAAAAGATACATTTTAGAGGGAAAAGAAAGGAAATGAGGACAAGACAGCATGAAGGTGACTTCTGTTCTTTTTTGGGGGTGATGGGTGGTACCAGCAATTGAACTCAGGGGCAGTCAACCATTGAGCCACACCCCCAGCCCTATTTTGTATTTTATTTAGAGACAGGGTCTCACTGAGTTGCTTAGTGCCTCACTGTTGCTGAGGCTGGCTTTGAACTTGCCATCCTCCTGCCTCAGCCACCCAAACCGCTGGGATTACAGGTGTGCGCCACCGTGCCCGGCTGAAGGTGACTTCTTTAGCACATGTGAGTCAGGTCAACCTGGGGAGGAAGACTTAGGATTATTTTCCAAAGCAACATTACCCCCAAATACAAAAAGACTTGGGGCCATGCTTAGAAGGGAGTTTTGTAACCCTAACAGGTAACTTAATCCCTTGAAAACTTGGTTTCTTTGTAAAAATGGGGGGAAATACAGTCACCCGTAAATTTCTGCTGAGGATTGGTTGCAGGACCCTGAGGATACCAAAAAATCTGTGGATGCTCAAGTCCGTAAATAAAATGTCTTAGCATTTGTATATAATCTACAAATATACTCCCATATACTTTAAATCCTCTTGATTACTTGTAATACCTAATACAATGTACATGCCATAGAAATAAATCATTTTTTTACACTGCACCGTTAATCAATAACGCCAAAAAAAAGGTCTACATGATCGGTATAGACATGGCTTGTGTGTGGTGGAGGGTGGCCCTGGGGACTTAATCCAGGGTCTCACACAAGTTGGGCAAGTGCTCTCTTGCTTAGCTACACCTATAATCTTTTTGGCTTGATTTTGAGACAGTCTCACCACGTAGCTGAGGCTGGCTTTGAACTTGCAATCCTCCTGACTCAGTTTCCCTTAATTGCAGGGATTGCAGGTGTGCACCACCATGCCCAGCCAGACACGACTTTATACAAATATTTTCCATCTGCACACTGTTGAATCCAAGGATAAGAACCCATGGATACAGAGGGAGGAGGAGCCCTATAATTATGAGGGTCTAAACTCACACAGTCCAGTACAACAGTCACTAGCCTCCTGCGTACTTATATGTAAGTGTGTTAAAGTGAAATCTTCAGCTCTCCATTCACCACATTTCAAAGGCTTGAGAGCCATGGGTGGTTAGTGGCCACCACAACAGCCAGGCAAGGCAGAGGCCTTCCATCATGACCAGGGATCCTATTGACAGGGCTGTGCTAAGACACCTACGGCACCCAACCCCTTTTAGGATGCCATCAGCCAGCTGGGGGCTGTGATTAGGAGCTGGGGTTATGAGTCTTTGGAAACCCCCAAATCTATGCCCATTGCAGCAGGCAGGGAAGTGAGAAGAGGATGAAAACTTAGAAGAAAAAATGGAGATGATAGCCAGGCACGGTGGTGCACATCTATAATCCCAGCAGCTTAGGAGGCTGAGGCAGGAGGATCGCAAGTTCAAGCCAGCCTCAGCAATAGTGAGGCACTAAAGCAGCGCAGAGAGACCCTGTCTCTAAATAAAATACAAAATAGGGCTGGGGATGTGGCTCAGTGGTTGAGTACCCCTGAGTTCAATCTCTGGTACCCCCAATCCCTCCCGAAAAAAAAAAAAAAAAGATTGAGATGAAACAATAGTGGAGTTTTTCTCTGGTAGACTCAGAACAGAGACATCGCATCCCAGCTCCCCTCCAGAACAGCAGAAGGAGACTTCGACACAAAGCTTTATGTGCTCTGCCTACTCCACAGACAGAGGTCACTGCCCTCAAAGAGATGAGACCATAGATACAGGCTGAGCAGCAGTGCCTAGGACCTGGAGAAGGTATAGGGAGTGGCTCTCCCCTCCATCAGATAGTGTATTTACAAGCCAGGAAAAAAAAAGTTCTGTGATCAACCTCATCTGTTTTGAACAGTACCATTTCCAAAATTCCATTGCAGTGATTTAAAGGCACGTGTGTGTGCACGTGCATACAGGGTGACCATGTGCATATATGCGCATGCAGGCACGTGCGTGTAAGGTTAGCTCTTGGGTGAGCTACCAAGAGAGGGGATCAGAATTATTCTGCCCTTGGCTGTAACAAGGACAATCCTTGTTAAAATCTGACTTAGTCCATTCTGTGGAAGTTCATCGGGAAGGGATAAAGAATAAATGTGTCTGGGATGACAACATTCAGCTGTTCACCCTCCCAAATGAGGGAAAGGGGTCCAGCTGTCTGCCTGAGGTCAGAAGCAAGGACACACCAGGTCCTCTCCAAGAGGTCTCATCCCTGGATACACACCGGGGAGGGCGTGCCGTGTCTGGTTTCCTTCTGCGTACATATTTCAGCTGAGCCTGTGAAGCCCCATTTCAGCACCTTAGAAGGACTTCTGCCAAGCACATCTATTTTAGATCCTGCAGCCGCGATCACACTCACTGAGTGGGTGTGAAGAGCTGAGCAACCATGGACTCTCCACCCAACCCCGGCCCCAGCCACTGGCTCCCGTGGATAGAGCTGTGAGGACAAGCACCCTCGCAAGGTTCAGAAGGACCATTGCACTGTCCGGGGGGACTCTGAGGTCAGCCTGGCTTGGCCTGGCGAGACCACCAGGGTGGAGTTAGCTCCTTGGGAACATCAGCAGAGCCATGGAGCAGAAAGACAGGCAGATCTGATGCTTCTGTTTAGAGAGTCCGTAGGCACCCGGGTTATCCAGCGTCTCTACTGCTCAGGCCAAAAAAAGTCGGTTCAGAGAAATGGGATGCAGATGGAGATTTTCCTACCTCTAGGTGACTAGTTCAGCTTGGGTCCCAGGGAAGGAGCCATAGGATGTCCCCTCACCAAACCAGGGGTCCTGGTTCATCCCCAAAGAGGTGAGACCCAAGGAGACACCAGGGAGCAGAAAACTCAGTCGATTCCCGTGATCCAGTCCTGTGGTATTTACTCTCCACCACTGACTGTGTCTTCCAGAAGATTCCACCAGAGACTGCAAAATGGTACCACCTCTAGGCTAGACTGTAGACTGTTCCGGGGGCCCATGCAGCGCTTGGGAAAAAAAAAAAATTGTAACTGCCAATATTGAAACACTTGGAGATTTCCTGTGGGAAAAAATATATATGCCTTTTTAGATTCTCTCACAAAAAAATTGCCTATCTGGAGACATGAAGCCCACATTTAAACCTGGCAAGCATCCATGCAATGAGCTATTCAGGAGTGGCTGCCCCTACTTGCAGCCATGAATGGTGCTATGGACACGGACATGTATCACCCAGTTGGGAAACCGCGATTCTCAAAGCATGTTCCAACCAGGAAGGACCCTTCAGAGCCCCAGAGGAATGACCATCCGCCCCAGGCCTGAGGCTCACCACAGCTGTGCCAGGCTCCATCACCACCCCAGGTTGTGTTTATGAGGTACTTTCCCACGTAGGACCTCAGCTGACGCTTACAAAAGCCCTCCAGAGGGAAATAAGACCTGGTAATGACCCACAGCAGGCCATCATTTAGGCCATCTGACTATGCCAACGTGACAGGCCAAAGTTTCACAGAGGAAACTTACCCTGGGAGGGAGGGGCACAGGTCTTTGGATAAGATGATGTGACCCGGATAACTGGGGGAACTTTTTGATCCTGCAGTGACAGAAGAATACTGGGATGGTGTGGTGAAAGGGGTCAGGGTGAGGGGAAAGGGCTGGGGGCCTGGTCCTGAAGATGAGGAGCTAAATAGGGGGAGCAGAGGAAAGGTGGAGGCCCCAAGGGCCGCCCTGGGCTCAGAGCTGTGGGCAGCAGCGACCCCTGGTGGCGTGACGAAGCTTCTCTCCTTCCACTGGGATTTTATAACCAAACCAATCATGGCAAAAAATGATCCAGAGCCGGGAAAAATGTGGAGTCCACACTCCAGCATGCAGGTCAATAGGACCCCTAAAACTCAGGAAATCACGCCAAGAGTTAATAAATTGGGTGGCATCAAATTTAAAAGCTTCTGCACAGCAAAGGACACAATTAAGAATGTGAAAGAGAGAACCTACAGAATGAGAGAAAATCTTCGCTAGCTACCCTTCTGACAGAGGATTAATATCTAGAATATAGCAAGAACTAAAAAAAAGACTCAACACCCAAAACAACCCAATTTGAAACAATGGGCAAGTGAATGAAACAGACACTTTTCAAAAGAAGAAATACAAATGACCCACAAATATTTAACATCCTTACCAATCAGGGAAATGCACACGGAAACTACGTGGAGATTTCATCTCACTCCAGTCGGAATAGCAGTCATCAAGAATACAAGTAATAATAAGTGCTGGAGAGGATGTGGAGAAAAGGAACATGTTTATACCGTGGATGGGATTGTAAGGTGGTACAATCACTGTGGAAATCCGTAGGGAGACATGGAACCACCATATGATCCAGCTATAGCACTCCTAAAGTGTATTTAGTACTTATCCTAGAGAATGAAAGGGTCGTACTACAGTGATACACGCACACCCATTTCACAGCAGTGCCATTCACAATAGCCAAACCATGGAACCAGCCTAGGTGTTCATCAGTGGATAAATGGATAAAGAGAAGGTGGTATCTATACATAATGGGGTTTTATTCAGCCATAAAGAAGAAAATGGAGGGAACCAGAGACAATAATGTTAAGTGAAAAGAGCCAGACCCAGAAGGTCAGGGGTCAAAGGTTTTCTCTCACATGTGAAGAGGAGAAAGGTGATGGGGGAGGAGTCTCATGAAAATCAAAAGGAGATCAGTAGAAAGGGACCAGATCAGGAAAGGGACCAGGGGGTGGGAGAAGGGGAGGGAGGCAGAAAGTGGAAGGAAGTAATGTCGGCCAAATTATATTGTTCTATTGTGTGCATGTATGAGTATGTAACAACATTCCCACCATTGTGTACAACAATAATGCACCAATTAAAAAAAAAAGTGAAGCCAGGTGTGGTGGCACAGGCCTGTAATCCCAGCAGCTTGGGAGGCTGAGGCAGGAGGTTTGCAAGTTTGAGGCCAGCCTCACAACTTAGTGAGGTTCTAAGCAACTTAGAAAAACCCTGTCTTGAAATAAAAAGAAATTAAGAAAAGGGCCAGGGATGTGGCTCAGTGGTTAAGCACCCCTGGTAGTTCAGTCCCCACTACCAAAATAATTCATTAAGCATCTGGAAACTCAGGAGTTTGTGGCCAACCTGGGCAACAGAGTGAGACATCCACCTAAAAAAGAATAATTAATTAATTATGTATTTACACGTGGATCCTAGAATCACTAAATCTTGCTCCAGGCTTCAGGATCCTGATCTGTAAAATGGGGATGATCGTGGCACACAGGAGAGGGCTGTTGTGACGACTGAATGAGTTGCTACACATCAAGTTGTTGGGAATCGTCCCTGCACGGGGCCTGTTTGTTGACCAGGGCTGCCATAACAAAGTACCACAAACAGGGTGGTTTAACCAGCAGAAATTTGTTTCTTCACAGTGCTGGAGGCCAGAAACCCCAGATCAAAGTGTCTACTATGCCTGGCCAAATTCCCCTTTTATATAAAGCCACTCCCCTTATTGGATGAGGGTGCACCCTAATGACTTCATTTTATCTTGACCATCTCTGTAGTGACCCTGTCTCCCAATAAAATCTCACACTGAGGTCCCAGGGTTAGGTTAAAACACATCTTTTTGGAGAGACACCATTCACACCCTTACCTACATGGTGAGAACGATGTGTTTGCTGGAATGAGGACAGGAGCAGGGAGGGGAAGAACGTGAATCACAGGGGATTAGCACCTTCACGGCCTTCATGCACATCCTTTGCCCTGGCTCATGAGAACTGGGGAGGTAGTGCAAATGGCTACTTCTTTTTTTGGGGGGTCAGGGGATTACCAGGGATTGAACTCAGGGGCACTCAACCACTGAGCCACATCCCCAGCCCTATTTTGTATTTTATTTGAAGACAGGGTCTCACTGAGTTGCTCAGTGCCTCGCTGTCGCTGAGGCTGGCTTTGAATTTACAATCCCTCCTGTCTGAGCCTCGGAGAGCCGCAGGGATTACAGGTGTGCACCACTGTGCCTGGTGGCTACCTCTTTTTGATATAAACCCTTTCTATTATATTTTAATCAGCCAGAGGGCAGGAGCCATGTCTTTGAATTCTTGCAGCTCCCTCCCCAGAAATCACACAGAGGGACCCTCCATGAAGTGGGTCCCAATAAACCTGGTCCAGATCCAGCCTCACAAAGCCTCTCCTGTCAGGCCCATCTCTTAGCGCCCTCTTGTGGGCATCTTTGAAGTTCAGGGGAACTTTACTGGGACGTTCAATTTTCAGACAAGGGTGTCCAGTTGGTTCACATGGTTAGTTGCCACCACCCACCTCGATGAATTATTAATATTTAAAACCATATGGAGCATTTTATAAATCTTTTATAATTCACAGAGCGTGGGTACTCCACAACGGATTCCTTTCTGCCTTGAAAATAACCTGAACTATGCAATGTGCTCACCCCTTAACCTAACAAGTCCTTTGGAAAGGGTGCCTACCTCTCTGTCCTTGCATCTAAAATGACTTGGAGATATTTTGGTTCTTTTGGAATGATTCCAAGACTTTTGAACACTCATTCAATGGATATTACATCGAATAAGAGAATCAAATACTTGACTCTTCGCAAGAATTAATCATAAGTGCTTTCATTAGTGTGCTATAGTTATATGTAATAATTGGGTTCATTCTGACATAATCATACATCCATGGAATTTAATTTGCTCCATTTCAGTCTCAGTGTTTCCTCTTTCCCGCCCCTACTCCCTCCGCCTATTCCCTTTCCTCTTCTCTACTGGTCTTCCTTCTATTTATGTACTTTTTTTTTCTCTTTTTCTTTTTTCTTTTGGCATTAGGGGTTCTTTTTGAACCCAGGGGTGCTTAATTATTGAGGTACATCTCCAGCCATTTTTATTTTTTATTTTGAGACAGAGTTTCCCTAAGTTGCTTAAGGCTTTGCTGAGTTGCTGAGGCTGGCTTTGAACTTGAAATCCTCCTGCCTCAGCCTCCCAAGTGCTGGGATTACAAGCATGCACCATACTTATTTTTTAAATTGGTGGTGATGGTGGTGGTGGTGGTGGTGGTGGTGGTGGTGGTGTGTGTGTAGTGATATATTTATACACAAAGTATAATTTTATCAAATTCATTCCACATTTCCTCCCCTTTTCTGTCCCTTCTCCCTCACCTTCTGTCTCCTACTCCCCTGATCTTCCCTCTATCCTTTTGAAATTCAACCCCTGCATCTTTTTTCCCCCTTGCTCTAGCTTCTGCATATGACAGAAAACATTCAACCCTTGACTTTCTGAGTCTGTCTTGTTTCATGTAGCACAATGTTCTTCGGTTCCATTCATTTACTGGTAAATGCCACAATTCCATTCTTCTTTATCAGTGAGTAAAACTCCATTGTGTATATATATCACACTTTCTATCCATTCGTCTCTTGATAGGCACCTAGGCTGGTTCCATAACTTTGCTATTATGAATTGTGCTGCTCTAATTTTTAAAAGACGGTGTTTGGGGGCAGCAGGAGTTACAGGGGCTGGGGGTGGTGGTGGCAGGGAGCAGCCACTGGGATCAGTAGTCTCCTGCTATATCCTGGAAGATGGGGGATGTCTCCTGGTGGGAACCAGGAGGGTCTGGGGGCTGCAAATCCATCCAGAAAACGTTTATGATCTCTTCTGTGGTGCTTCCTGCATGAGAAAACCCCTTTTAAAGATGAGAAAACTGAGGTTTGGAGTGGGGAGTCAATCTTCCCCAAACCAGAGAACAAATCGTTACCTAGATAAGTGTAGTTGAGAATAGATACTGCATGGAAATGCCTCATGTGCATTAGTTCATATGCTTCTAAAATTTGGAGGCCAGGACTTTATTGGTTCTGTATCCTTTACTGGAAATGCGTGGAACCAGCAGTGTTTTGGGTATCCAATTTTTTTTTTTTTTTTTTTTTTTTTTTTTTTTTTTTTTAGTTTTGGAATGCTTACATATACATCATGAGAGATCAGGGGAGTGGGACCCAATTTCAAACACAAAATTCATTTGTTTCATAGACGCCTTGCACACAAGCTAGAATGTCTTTTTTGTTTTGTTTTGTTTTGTTTTGTACTGGGGATTGAACCCAGGGGCACTCAACCATGGAACCACACCCTCAGCCCTTTTTAATATTTTATTTAGAAACAGGGTCTCGCTGAGTTGCCAAGGGCGGTGCTAAATTGCTGAGGCTGGCTTTGAACTTGCCATCCTCCTGCCTCAGCCTCCCAAGTCGCTGGGATTACAGGTGTGTACCACCATACCCAGAATATAATTTTTAAACAACATCTTAAACAATTTTGGGCCTGAAATAAAGTTTCACGGGGTGGAATTTTCCACTCGTCCTATCACAGCAGTGCTCAAAACATTTCAGAGTTTGGATTCTGAATTTTTTTTGGAGGAGGGATGCTCAATGCTACCATTAGAGTGAGAGAACCTAGACCCACAGGGACCGTGGAGCTTATCTGAGCACACAGCTTGTGATACAGCGGATCTGGGACTGGACCCTCCCCTGTCAGTCACATCTTGCCCACGTGATGCAGATGTGCTATCCTGTACAGGATGGGGCTGGAGCTACAGCCTTCGTGGGGTACAGCTGCCTTGAACCCCACAAACACGTGCAGCAACCACGTATTCCTCGGGAAGAGCTGACTGCCTTTAAGGCTCAAAATAAACTCATCCTCTGAAATAAAAAAACCTGTTAAGCTGCTTTGCCAAAAAGAGGTTCAGACACACTGTTATGGACTGGATCTGGAACACCCCCCAAAGACTCATATACTTAAAGGCTCATTCCCAGTGCAGCGGTCTCCAGAGGTAAGGCTTTGGGGAAGTTACTGGATCTTGTGGGCTCCAACTTCATCAGTGGATTAATCCATTTGGTAGGTTAGAAATGTGAGTGGACTACTGGAAGGTGGTGGAAAATGTAGGCAGGTGGAGCCTGGTTGAAGGAATTAGGTCGCTGAGGGCATGCCCATGGGGACTATATCTTGTCCCTGGCCTCTTTTCTTTCTCTCTCCTTTCTAGAACATCTTTTCCCTGCCACGCGCTTCCACCATGGTGTTCTGCCTCACCTCAGCCCAAAGGGATGGAGCCAGCCAACCACAGACTGAGACCCCTAAAACTGAGCCAAAATAAATCTTTTCTCTTTTAAGTTGTTTTTTTCTCGGGCATTTGTTACAGCAACTCAAAGCTAACTAATATGCACTTTTATTAGTAAGTCTCCAAACCCTTCCTGTTCCTGTGGCAAGAGACGTATTGTAACTTAAGAATGTGCACTCCAGCTGGGGTTGTGGCTCAGTGGTAGAGCATTTGCTTCACATGTGAGGCACTGGGTTCCATCCTCAGCACCACATAAAAAACAAACAAGCTGGGCATGGTGGTACACACCTGAAATCCCAGTGGCTCAGGAGGCTGAGGCAGGAGGATCCCAAGTTCAAAGCCAGTCTCAGCAACAGTGAGGTGCTAAGAAACTCAGTGAGACCCTGTCTCTAATTAAAATACAAAATAGGATTGGGGATGTGGTTCAGTGGTTGAGTGCCCCTGAGTTCAATCCCCAGCATCCAAATAATAATAACAATAATAATAAACAAAAAATAGAGTTAAAAAAAGAATATACACTCAAATGTAGCAATAAAGAAAAGTTGATATGATCACAAGGTCTCAGTTTCATGTTAGCATCTATTTCCTTGTGTATTTGCATGTTGTCTCCCTCCACAGGCAGGTGAGACTCAGGAGGGTTGGATCATGTTTGTTGATCAGCATGTGCACCCAATACCTTCAATAATAAAGGTTGTTAAGTTAATGATATTCCTCTGTTGTAGTCAGCCTTTTCACTGCTGTAACTAAAAGACTGACAAGAACAATTTTAGAGGATGAAAAGTTTATTTGGAAGGTTCACGTTTTCAGAGGTCCCAATCCATAGAGAGCTGGCTCCATTCCTTGGGGCTCAAGGGGAGGCCGGACATCATGGCAGAAAAGTGTGGTAGGGAGAAGCAGCTCACATCATGATCAGAAAGAAGAGAGAGACTCCACTTGCTAGATACAAAATATACACCACTGGGTTTGATCCTCAGCACCACATAAAATAATGCCCAGGAGGTGGGAATGCCTACCTCCTCCACCCACACCCTACCTGCCTTCGGTTAGTTAATCCCCATATTAATTCACTGGTTGGGTTAAGTTAATCCCCATTTTAATTCAATGATTTGGTTAACCCAATCATTTCACTTCTGAATGTTCTTGCATTGTCTTACACATGAGCTTTGGGGGGACACATAATATCTGAACCACAATACCCTTATAGAAATGATAAATGTTTAGGGTGACATAAATGCCAATTACTCTGATTTGATCATTATACAATGTATACATGTAGCAAAACATTATATTCCATTCCACAAACATGCACAGTTATTATGTACCAACTAAGTTTGGAATTTTTTTGTTGTTGTTTTATTTTGTTATGTGAGCTCAGTGGTAGTACACTTGCTTAGCACGGAGGAAGCCCTGGGTTCAATCTCAGCACAGTAAAATAAATAAATACAATGGAGACACACACACACACACACACACACACACACACACACATGCAACAGAACAGACTTACAAAGGATTTCTTAGGAGAAATATCTACTTAAGCTCCATTTGAAGACCCAGCTTTTGAAAAGAAGATTTTGATAAAGTTTGACCCGAATTACATGGGTTCATATCCCAGAACATCACCAGATCTTTCCTCATTTACTCTTGGGCAATATTTGATTTTGCTGCTCATGCTAATATTTGTAGTAATAAGAATCCGCTTCATGCTTGTTGAAAATCTTGGTTCTGTGGATGAAATTCCTTGACTCAAAACAAAACGCTCTTCTCTAACCTTCTGCTGTGGTGCTGTGGTTTTCTCTTTGAGATCTTTGTCCCTTCTGACTTGCCTTCCTCTGGTGACATCTACAGGCAGCTGTAAAATTCATGCCCAGAAACAAGGAAGGACTCAGGAGGCTGAAGCAGTCAGGATTCCACTGGAAATAAATCTCCTGCTGCACACACACACACACACACACACACACACACACACACACACACTTTTTAAAAAGAAATTTTATACCCCTTTACTACTAAAAACCTTAATATTTTATAGGTTTTACTCAAAATTCTCCTTCTAGGAACTAAATTTTTTTTAAAAAAATTATGGAAACATCCTCTACTTATGACAATGATGAATTAACCCTCCTGCCTTCAACACCTATAAAATAGAGCCGCACTATGAAACAGAAGTTTTTAGACACAGCAGCAGGTAGTCACGCGGGATGATGATCCCTAATAGAGCTGAAACAAGGTAAGGCAAAGCTTTTGCTGCCTGCAGGGCAAAGAGGGTTAGGCCAGGCGGAATAGCCTCCCTGAGCTAAGTCCGGAAGGCAAACAGCTGGGATCTGCAGGGCAGGGTATCAGAGGGGACAGGGCATAGGGACTAGATTTGAGATTAACAAAGATTCCCTCTTGAGTTTGCAGCTCATGCGTGTGAGGAAACCACCTAACTGCAGGGGAATGAATCCATGATAGAAGCAAGCAGAACAATTCCAGAGTCCACAGGGAGTGGCCATAGGTTATGGTTCCCAGCAGATAGAGAAAAACACCCCACAATACCTGGGGCAGGAAGTCAAGAGCTCAAGAGAGTGGAGCAAAAGTGGCCCTAGGCTAAAGTTTGCTATAGTTCTGCCCTGGGTTCAATCCCCCAAACCATAAAAAAATAATAATAATATTTTTTTAAGTTGTGGTTGGGCACAATACCTTTATTTTATTTATTTCATTTTATGTGGTGCTAAGGATTGAACCCAGTGCCTCGCATATGCTAGGCGAGCGCTCTACTGCTGAGCCCCAGCCCCAGCCCCCCCGAAAAAAATTTTGTTAAAGAATATATGCATATTTATGTGTATATACATACATACATATGTATGTATATAATAGAAGAATATTCATCATCCAGCACCCAACAAAACAAAATTCACAATATCTATCATTGAAACAAAAATTACCAGGCATAGCCGGATGCGGTGTCTCTTGCCTGTAATCCCAGCAGCTGGGGAGGCTAAGGCAGGAGGACCACAAGTTCAAAAACCAGCCTCAGCAAAAAGTGAGACACTAAACAACTCAGTGAGACCCTGTCTCTAATGAAAATACAAAAAATAGGGCTGGGAATATGGCTCAGTGGTAAAGTGCCACTGAATTCAATCCCCAGTAACAAAAAAAAAAAAAAAAAAAAGGCATGCAAAAAAGCAAGAATTGTATCCCAGGAGGAGGAGAAAAATCATCAAGAGAAATGACACAGTTAACAAGGACATTAAAATAACTACTACAACTGCATTTGGAATATTTGAGATGGTGAAGGAAATATGAACATGTTAAGAAGTGTGAGGCAGGCCTGATAGCGCATGTCTGTAATCCCAGCGGTTTGGGTGGCTGAGGGAGGAGGATCATAACAAGTTCAAAGCCAGCCTCAGCAAAAGCGAGGCGCTAAGCAACTCAGTGAGACTCTGCCTGTAAATAAAATACAAAATAGGGCTGGGACATGGCTCAGTGGTTGAGTGCCCCTGAGTTCAATCCCTGGTTTGAATAAATACAAAAAGAAAGAAGATGAGGTGTGAAAGAATTTTAAAAGACCTACATTGAACTTTTCAGCCCCTTCTGAATCCATGGGATTTCACCTGGTTTTTTAATAGAGTCATCTGCACGATGGGATTCCTATGGGTTGTGTGATGCACACTCATTTTAGGTGTATCGTTCCTGTACCAGCAATGTTTGGTGAATTAATTATCCCATTAATTAATAATTTTTATTCTTAGTGCCAAGCACCTAAGAGGCATTCCATAAAAAAATGTATTGGGTAAATGAACAGAAAAACTGACTTTCTAAGAAATTACATGAATTTCTTAAGATCAGATGGTTGGGGAAGTCAGAGGAGAGTGGAATTCCATGTCTCCTAATCTCCCATCCATTCAAGGTCATGTAGAAACTGGAATGTAAAGCCTTCCTAAGACTTTCCAACAATCTCCTGGATTTCACCCTGAAGTTGATCCCAGGTCTTTGAAATTTGGGGATGAAAACACCCTTCCTTGACATTTATCATTTTGGATGGTTTTCCTGAGGGTCTGATTCTTAGGGGCATTTCTGCCCAGTATAAGGAACCCCTCAGAACACTTGCCTGACAAAGAACAGGGGGATAAGAAAGGGGGGCCCTGGAGCAATCCAAACAGGCTCATTATATGGG
Source organism: Ictidomys tridecemlineatus (assembly GCF_052094955.1). Lineage (NCBI taxonomy): Eukaryota > Metazoa > Chordata > Mammalia > Rodentia > Sciuridae > Ictidomys > Ictidomys tridecemlineatus. The sequence continues at coordinate 109,384,763 of NC_135486.1, read as the reverse complement.
GGTCAGTTCTGATTCTCCTTAGTTAACTCATTTGAGTCTCCTTTAAAGGTTGCCTCCAGCACATGTAAACTGAGCCAAAGATGCTCACATTTCTTGTTCATGAAAAACTCAGCCTCCTACAGCGTTTTGATTCTGCTCTCCTATAGTATTTCATATGTGCCTGACCAGTTTGGGGCTCTCCCAGGATTTCTTGCCCTTGTTCAAAGATTGGTGCATTCATTAAAGACCACAAAGTTTGTTCAGATGGGGGAAACTCCAAGAAAGAAACGTTTTAAGTAAAAACTGCGCAGGATCTTGATAGGAAGTCCTCAAATGTCACTGCCAACAGCAAACATGCATGGAACAGGCGGGGTTGTAGTTGTCACTCTGACTTTAACAGGATGAGAGGAAAATGTGGCCCTGGAGAATTCCAGTTCTTAGGGAGGAAACTAGAGGGAAATGAATGGGTCCTGTGATGGTTGTATCTTTAACAATTTAAGACACGACCAACTTGTTTAAAGAATAAAAGGAGAATAAAGAGAATGAATTGGTCGTCACTTGGGTCCCCCATTTCTCATCCCCCTCCCCTTCGGAAGACAATGCCAGTTCCTTCATGTCCCCCCTCGGCATCGGTCCATCTTTTGGATTTGGGACAGTTGCGTTGTGCGTGGTGGCATCTGGTCGAGGACTCAATCTGCACTTGTCTCAGGATGAATGACGTTCAGCGTCTTTTTCATTTGTGCCTGGACCATCCCCAGGGAGAACTGAAGGTAGGATCCACTCCAGCAGGTTCGTGTGATGATGAAAAGATCTATTAGGGAATTAAAAAGTGCCGATCTAGGAGAGAGAGGAGGGTGAGCAGCGAGATGTGCTCAAGGGAGTAAGTAGGAAGGGGTAGGATCCAGTGTAGACACGGAGGAGGTGGCATGGGAGGGACTATGGCCATTTCATCCCCTAGACAGGAAGGAGAGTAGCTCCCCAGATGTGGCTGGGGAGCTGGGGAAGGTTCTCTTCTGATTGCTTCTATTTTCTCAGTTAAGGAGGAGAATTCAAGGTCATCTCTTGAGAAGGAAGAAGTGTTAGGATGTGACGAGAGAAGACAGGCATTGGGAATGAGAGAGAGAGAGAGAGAGAGAGAGAGAGAGAGAGAGAGAGAGAGAGAGAGAAGAGTAGGAGTGTGAAGTCTGATGTTCCGGCAGGCACTTTGGCCTGCTTGAGACATTTCAGACTTGCAAAATTATAACTATCAGTGGCTGTAGTTTGACACCCTCGGATAGGACCCGGGATTCCCATTAACCAAATTCAGTGTCATCATGACCCAGTCACCCGATCCAGCCACCTTGAGCCTCTTTGTAAGCGCTTAAGGTGTTTTTTGGCCGGCGTCAGCACAGCGCAGCAGTATGATTCTCAAGTGTCTGAATTATTCATAGGTCTGACCTATTCTAACGAGAACTTTGCCCAAAAGGCTAAATTATTAAGCACCCAGTGAGATCTAGGAGGATGCTGTCTAGAAAACCGAGACACAGTGAATTTTCTTGCTGAAAATTTTGGCTTCTTAAAGGAGTTGAACCTTTACTGACAGTTCACAATTGTTCCCAAAATGAGAGCCGGTGACGCCCAGTGGCATTAAAATCGCTGCACAGGGAGGAGAAAAGAGACCCTGACTAATGAGACAAAGGGAAACCAGCCACCCAACGAGAAGCCACTGCTGTTTTTAGAATATCATTAAAGGCAGTTCCTGGTGGCAACACGTTGCCTTTCCTTGTGAGGCTGAGGCAACTTTTAAAAGTAAACATTGATGACCTCCAGCAATGGGAGAACTACAGCACATTGGATAGTGACCTAAAAGCCCAAACAGCTGTTAAGCACTTGGGTGACAATACCCGGTGCTGTTATTTATTTATTTTATTTTTTTACCCTGTGCTTTTCTGAGTTGGACCATCCACTAAAGTAATTGGATCAAGATGATACTGAAATCCTTTGTCTCTTTCTTCATTTTTGGAAAACAGTAAGAACATGCACATTCAGGGCTGGGGATGTGGCTCAGGGGTAGAGCGCTTGCCTGATGGGTGTGAGGCACTGGGTTCCATCCTCAGCACTGCATAAAAAAATAAATAGATAAAATAAAGGTATTGTGTTCATCTACAACTAAAACCAATATATATATATATATATATATATATATATATATATATTTTTTTTTTTTTTTAAGGCAACAGACTCTTTATTTAATGTGGTTTAAAATACATCAATATCAAGTCCCTGGCTGTTGTGAATACCAAAAGGAGATTAACTACCCCCACCCCCAAAAGCTGTCAGCACAACTTCAGACAAGTCTGGGTGGCCAGGATGGACCATAAGGAAAGCAGTTATAGGAACACAGGTAGCTCCCTCCCCAGGCAGAGTGAGAGGAGCGGGCAAATGCCTGGCTGTCCCAAGTGACCAACCCTGTGCTGTGCAAGGTGAGGGCTGGAGCAGCAGTTCAGCAGGCTTCAGCCTCCCCGCACAGGGCAGCTCCACTGGCCTCTCAGTCAGTCCTTGGCAGGGCCAACATGGTGGGGATGGAGGAGGCTTAAATAACCGTCTTTACAGAAATAATATTCCTACACAAAGTGCCTGAGCTCAGCCCATGGTCCAAATATGTCATGGAAAACAAACAACAAACAAAAAGTGCTGCTGACACCTCTCAAAATCTGGTGTGCATGAAGCTCCCAGCTGGACAAGGTCCTGAACATGAGTTACACATGTTCACACAGCCAACAGCTAGGCTCCAAGCCTCACCTACTGTGGTCCCCTGGAGGGAAAACTAACAATCTAAGAAACCAACACAGCTCTTGGTCCTAAAACTGAGGTTATGTGCATGGGCCTCACCTGGGTGAGGAAGGCACTGGCCCTCGCTCATGGACAGGCCACCTCCCTGACATCTGGCCCAGACTCCTGGCCAGTTAGAGCGGCACCCAGGCTGACTTTGGAAAGCAGAGTGAGCAGAGCAAGCTGTAGTGATTGGTAAGATTTGGTCAATGGAGAGGAAGAAAAAGAAATCCCCATCTACAGATTGGTGTGGGTGCCTAGAAATGTGTGGAGCTGAGAGCCAAGGTTCCACCTGGTCCTGACCTGGAGGAGTCCAGCTGGGGCCACCTTCACACTGTAGCCTCCCATCCCATCACACTGGGATCCAACAGACCTAACCCGCCATGGGCTTTAAGAGGTAGCTGAAGTGAGGCAGGCAATAATGTAGGCCATTGTAGGCCTTTCCACTTTCTCCAAGGGGGAAGGCAGCTCTGACTCCTCTTGGCACCTCTGTAATCTAGCACACCCTCTGTGGAGTTGGACCAATATTAAAAAAAAGAAAAAGAAAGAATACACACATCGAGGGCTAGAGCAAAGACACAGTTTCTAATGATCCAGTTGTCTATTTTTTATTCTTCATTTGGATAAAGATTTTCATCACTTCTCTCTCATAATTGTACGGTAGTTGAAATACTATTCATGAAGAATATAGATATTTGTTCAAAATTCTAGGGCTAAAATTTCCTATAAAAGTAATGATAGACTTGCCTGATTTGCTTTAAAAAATGTCTCTCTCTCTCTCTCTTTTTTTTTTTTTTTTTTTTTGGTACGGGCGGGGGGGGGGTGGTCTTCTACCTCTAAGTTACATCCCCAATCCTTTTTGTCTTTTATTTTGAAACAGGGTCTCACCAAGTTGCCAGGCTGGCCTCGAACTTACAATGTTCCCGCCTCTGCCTCCAGAGTAGCTGGGATTACAGGTGTGCGCCACCTCACCCACCTGCATTCAAGAATTTCTGAAGATGTAGGGTGTTAGTCAAAGAACACATTGTGTGCATACTAAAGCATTGCGGGTGAAATGACATTCAGTCTAGGATTTGCTTTATTATCCAGCAAAGAAATGGCAGGGGTTGGAGATAAGTGAAGCCTAGCTAGAAAATGTTTATGGATGATGAGTGCATAATAGGTAGTTGTGTGTAGTTCAGTGGTAGAGCACTTGCTTAACATGCATGTGGCCCTGGGTTTGATCTCCAGCACCAAACACACACACTCACTCTCTCTCTCTCTCTCTCTCTCTCTCACACACACACACACACACACACACACACCAAATTAAAAAAAAACTGAATTTAGAGATAAACTAAAACCAACTTTTCAGAAATGTCCTGTTTCTCTGTTTTGTTTTGTTTCTGACAAACAAAAAACCAGGGTCAAGACAAAAATCAAATCAGCCTCCACAATTAGCAGATCAAAACGACAACCGAATATTTTTACAATACAGTCTCCTCCTCAAGGTCTCTAACATTCTCTCATTGATTTGTTGGACACCGAGTGCCAAACGCTCTTTTCCTACTGGTGGGAAACAAGATGAACAAAGACCCTTCCTTCATGGAGCACAATGGCTGGTTGGGGAGAGAAACATTTAACCATAAATATATAAATAAATATCACCAGTGTTATGAAGGAGAAGAGAGTGGGATGATAGAAATAACAGCTGGGGTACAGGAATGGCTTCATTGAGGAGATCTGAAAGACATGGAGGGAATTCTCCAGGCAAAAGTGTTGAAGTAGGAGAGTGTTAGAGTGTGGTGGACAGTGGGGAAGAGGCCCATAGAGATGGCACAACATGTGCGAAGACCCTGGAGGACATCTTATCCTAAATGCAATAGGAGACTATCCATTTTTTTTTTAAATGCTGTTTTAGACTTAGTGCCTTTGGAACTAAGTGGCTTTGACAACACCATCTTACTTTCTAACAATTCGGTGGGTCCACAAGTTGGGCTGGGCTCAGCTGGGAAGGTACATGCATGCTCCACGTGTCAGCTGAGCTCACTCATAGATCTGGGGCCCGGCCAGGAATACTAGGACCATTAGAATGCCCCGGGCCTCGTCGGTCATTGGTCTCTCATTCTCTCATTACAGAGGCTAAGCTGGGCCTGCACAGCTGAATAATCTCAGGATACCAAGGATGAGGAAGAAATAGGAGGAACTCAACAGAACTCTGCAGCAGCCTTGTCCTGGGAGTGCATCAGTCTGATCTGTGGGGTCAAAACTCCAGTGGACAGTACTTCCCATTCCCTACCACCTTGTACTGATGAGAAGGGAAGCTGGGAGTTATTTCAAGCAGCTTCAGTTTTAGGCTACCCTAGCTGGCAGCACGGTGAGCACAAAAGAAGAACGAGTTAACAACCCCCAGCCCTTGCTCTCTCAGCACTAGCCCAAGAAGAAGTGGAGCGAAGGCAGAGGACATCCGTTCTTTTTTTTTTTTAATTCCAGGGATTAAACTCAGGGGCACTTGACCACTGAGCCACATCCCCAGCCCTATTTTACATTTTATTTAGAGACAGGGTCTCACTGAATTGCTTAGCACCTCGCTTTTGCTGAGGCTGGCTTTGAACTTGCGATCCTCCTGCCTCAGCCTCCCAAGCCACTGGGATTACAATACCAGGGTACCCAGGGAGGCCATCTATTCTTGTCGACTATTTATATCCTCAATAAAGACAACTCTCATTTTTCATTAAGAAATTTTTTTCCTTCTTCTTTTTTCTTTTCCTGTGCTAATTGGTTGGTGGATATATATACATATACATACCTGTTTCTTTTTTCACATTGTTAACATTTTTGTGAGTTATTTTTCTTGTCTTATCTTTTAAGGGTCAGGGGTTTGTTTGTTTATTTACTTTCTTATTTTTTTTTGTTTCTCTTTCTGTCCCTTCTTCTCCCACCAATAGTCAAATACTCTTGTTCTCTCCCTGCCTCTCTCTCTCCCTTTACTTTGCTTTTTCCTATTTTTCTCCTTTATAACTATCATTTACTGTATCTCTTCTGCATTCTCTCTTTCACATTTTCAGTGAGTAAAATTTTTTTCTACCTTCCTCTCACATTTCCTTTTCTCTTAATGAACTGTATTTTTACCATCCTTTAGAACTATTTCGTTTATATAACTTCTTCCCCCACCATTCACATTGTTGCAGCTATTAGTGCTGTAGATGATGTAGTTGACACCTGCTGTTTACTTTAATGCCAGATCTAGTTCACGTTTTTTTTTTTTCTATTGGCAATTGCTGACCCCACCATTCCTATTTTAGGGGTAATCAGTGTTGTAGATGTCATAGTAGGCACTAGGTATCAATTTTAATGCAATTTTAACCAAATCACTTGATTTGGTTGCTGCTGTTGCTTGTTTTTCCCTTTGCTGTGAACTTCTGGGAAACTACAGGGACATTACAGATTCCTCAACTAAAAACAGCTATGGGCGGGGCTGGATTTGTGCCTCAGTGGTAGAGCACTTGCCTAGCATATGTGAGCACTGGGCTTGAGCCTCAGCACCACATAAAGATAAATAAATAAAGGTATTGTCCATCTACAACTAAAAATTTTTTTTAAAAGAAGAACAGCTATGGGTGGGCCCTCAGGTCCCACTCATGAACATCCACTCTTAGAACCAAAACAGAGAATTAACACAAAGGCTGTGGATACCATGCCTACAAAGAGATCTGAATCTAAATTACTCTAGGACACTTTGTCAAGAAAAGACCGTGCCCTAAAAAGATTCACTCATAAGAGTGGAAGAGAAATTCAACCTAACAGATGCATAAAACTCAACGCAGGATTACAAGCAATGTGAAGAAAAATAAGGTAATTCAATATCTCCTAAAGTTCACAATTCATCAGTAACTGACCCCAAAGATATTGAAGTGGATGAAATATCATATAAAGACTCATAAGAATGATTATAAAAATGATCAATAAATTTCAAGAGAACACAGAAAACTACTGAATGAATTAATGAAGTTACTACAGGACATGAACAAAAAAATTCAATAAGGATATAGAGATATCTAAAAACAGAAATCTTGGAAATGAAAGACACAATAAGTCAAATAAAATATTAAGTGAAAAGTCTCTCTAATAGAGTAGACACTGCTGAAGACAGTATTTCAGAGCTGGAAGATAAAGTGGCCTACCTTGAATATTCAGATAGTATTAAAGAAAAGAAAATAAGTAACTATGACCAGAATATACAAAAACTCTGAAATAACATTAAGAGATCAATTTTAAGAATTATTGGAATTGAAGAGGGTTGTAAGAAGTAGCCTAATGGCACAGGTAACCTCTTCAGGGAAATAATAACAGAAAAATTTTCCAAACCTTGAGAATGAGATGGACAGGAGGCATTCAGAACCCCAAATAGACAAGATCAAAAAAGAACCTCACCATGACCTATTATTATTGAAATGCCTAACACAGAGAATAAAGATAAAATTTTTTAAAGGCCTCAAGAGAAAAACATCAGATCACATTTAGAGGCAAGCCAATCAGATTGCTTCCACTTTTTCAGCACAAACTCTTAAGAACCAGAAGGTATTAGAATGGTGTGTTCCAAATAATGGGGGTGGGGGCTGTCAACCAAGATTGCTATATCAAGCAAAGCTATCCTTCATCAAAGAAGAAATTTTAAAAAAATCTTTCACAATAAGCAGAAACTCAAAGAATGCATGACTACTAAGGTGGCACTACATAAAATATTTGAAGAAATATTCCACACAGAAGAAATCAAATGAACAAATCTGATTTGAAGAGTAGCTAATAAACAAGAAAACAGGACCAAATTAAATAATAGAAATAAATCAAAAAGGCAAGAATTAAAAAAAATCTATAGTAACATTGAAAGTATTCTCAACTCTTCAATTAAGAAATAGTGCTGGAGAAACTGGTTATCTACATGCAGAAGAATGAGTCTTGATACTTATTTCTCACCCTGCACAATAGTCAATTCAAAGTGAATCAAAATCCTAGGACTTAGACCAGAAACTATGCAACTCCTGGAAAAAAAAATGTAGTGTAAACACTCCAGCATATGGGCCCCTTTCTGTTTCTCTCTTTTATTTCTGCATGGCCACCATGAGAGGAACAGATCACCCCTCCCATTTCCTCCCACCATGATGTACCATGATGCCACAGGCCCAAAGCAAAAGTGATCATGGACTGAAACTAGGAAACAAAATTTACCTTTTTTCCTAAGGGGCTGATTATCTCAGATATTTTGTCACAGTGACAAAAAGCTGACTAATGCTGTGCATGTGTATGAGTTGAGTATGTGCCTTGTTTATTCATTTGTTGACTCTGTTCTGATCTAGGCAAGTATCATCTCAGTGCATATACATGCCAGTCTAGATCCATGCTATGCTTACATCAGGCTTTCCTAATATTATTCTTATGGTAAACTATGGTAGACTGTCTTGCTCTTAGAAATTCTCCCTAAGAAAATTGGACTTACCAAAAAACAAATATTCAATAAATGGACTAAGGAACTGAACACACTTCACAAAGAAGAAATACAATTGATTAACAAAGATACAAAAAAAAATATTCATCATCCGTAGCAATTTGAGAAAGGCAAATCAAAACTACTCTAAGATTTCATCTCACTCCAATGAGAATGGCAATTATCAAGAATACAAGGAATAATAAGTTTTGGCAATAATGTGGGGGAAAAGGTACACTCATACATTGCTGGTGGGACTTCAAATTGGGGCAACCAATATGGAAAGCAGTATGGAGATTCCTCAGAAAACTTGGAATGGAACCACCCTTTGACCCAGCTATTACACTCCTTGGTTTATACCCAAAGGAATCTAGATACCCATTAATAGATGAATGGATAAAGAAACTGTAGTATATATACATGATGGAATATTATTCATCCATAAAGAAGAATGAAAATTATGGCATTTGCAGGTAAATGGATGGAAGTAGAGAATATCATGCTAAGTGAAATAATCCAATCCCCAAAAGCTAAAAGCTGAATGTTTTCTCTGATAAGAGGATGCTGATACATAGTGGGTGCAGGGGGTAGGGAAGAATGAAGGAACTTTGGATTGTGCAGAGGGGAGTGACAGGAGGGGTCAGGTGGTAGGGATGGGAAAGACAGTAGAATGAGACAGACATTATTACCTTAGATACATGTACAATTACACACTGGTGTGACTCCACACCATGTACAGCCAGAGGAATGAGAAGTTGTGCTCCATTTGTGAATAGCATGTCAAAATGCATTCTACTGCCCTGTATAAATAATTAGAACAAATTTAAAAATTAAAAAAGAAAAGAAAATTGGTCCAGCACACCCATGGTCCTGGATCTGGTATGAATTATCAAGAACAGGTGGGAACATGCCCCACTCCCCACCCTCCCACCATGGTCTGCAATGATGCTCAGGATCATGTGTGTGACGTTCTCCCAGGTCAAGGGAAGGGAGAGGCTGGGTTATGTGAATGATTCTATGTCGGACAGTTCTTTGTCCAGCGGCTTCAAGACAAACTTGTGCCTCTTTTAGCTGTCTAAGGTGAAGAAGGGGCTCTTGGAATCCAAGGGCCTGGGTGTCTTTGGAATTTTTTAGCTGGTACCAAGGAAAATGCCAAGAATGAGTTCTAAGTCTACCACTTAAGTAGCTATTTGACTCTCTAGAGTCTCTTTCTCTCTTTTTTTTCTTTTTGCTTTCTTTCCCTCTATCCCTTCATTTTTTTTTCTTTTTATGTGGTGGCTTGGTGCTGGGGATGAAATCCAGGGCCTCGTGCATGCCAGGCAAGTGCTCTACCACTGAGCTGCACCCCCAAGTCACTGGAGTGTCACTTAACTTCTCTTTCCCATCATGGGGATGATGATATTTCACAGATTTGTTACAATAAATGACTTAATGTTGTGCTTTGGATAAACTGGGCAATATTGTACTTGTATCTATAAACCACCAGCAGGGCTAACTTTGTGGATGGGGGCCTGTACAGTCTCTAGGGCCCTGCACTTGGAAGGGGACCACACTTGCCTTACAGTTCCGTAGTCATCAGATTGAAATTCTTAATAACTTGAACAAGGAGACTCACATTTTTATTTTGCATTGGGCCCACAGATGATGTTGCTGATGGTAGGTATGAGCCTTATTTCATTGCCAGACCTGTAGTAGGTCATGAGGGATGTGTCTGGTCCCAGGTGTGATAAAAACTCCAAACCCAGGACACACCAACTCTCCTATACAAGGGCTGTATGATTCCTTGGCTAGGAACTTAGTTGTAAACCATGCAAGGTGCAAGGTGCCCATCTCTTTCAGCCCTAAGATGTTTTACAGTCTCCATTAGTAACTGCGCCTCACTAAGGAGCGTGGCCTAAGCCCCCATCAATAAACTTATTTAACCAATTATTGCTGAGTCTCTTTGGGTGAGGAAAGGAAATCCACCTCTAGAAAAGAGTCTCATCTATAAATAAAGACACTCTGGTAACTCTAGAATCCCCTTCTTCCCATATCACCACACAGAGACATCAGCTCAATGCTGAAATTCAGATTTTTTTTTTTTTTTTTTTTTTTGCTTTTTAAACTTGTCAGAAGTCGTTTTTCTGTGGGCTTTGCTATTTCATCGCTGACATTTAAGAATCTCAGCTTTTAATGTCATCAAATAGCTTGCTGTGGACCTGTAAGACACTGGAGAATTTCCTTTGGTGTTTGGAATTTGTCTGCCACAAAAGTCTCTCTTGCTGTTCTGATACCATTTTCAGGAAAACTGTTTCCATTGTTGGTCGGTGTCAGGAAATTGCCCGACTTGGAAATTCCATGCAAAGCAGGGCCTCTCTTAGAATGCATGGGGGATGTTTCCGCCATACTGGTCATAGTTTAAATGAGACGTCAGGTGTCCATAAAGTCCACCTTAGAATCTCTTGTCTCCACTGCTGGACCCTCCGATGTTGTCCATTGCCAGGTTCTGGGGATTGAGGATGAACAATACATGCAAACCCTGCCTTCCGGAAACTTCCATTTGGGAGAGGAGAGGACAAGCAACCAACAAGTACACAAGGAGGCAAACCAGATCATTCCAGATCACAGAAAGTGCCTAGGATGAAAAACAGAGTGTGCTGAGATTGGGATGGCCACCGGGAGACCTGTCTTCAATAGGGCCAGAACAGTGTTGTCTTTCAAGCTGCTGGGTAACTTCCTTCCATCCCAAGGCCCAGCGCCTAGTGGTTCCATCAAGCATCTCCATTCACAGTCCTGCTATGAACACTAGAAGTCCCAGAGTCTAGTGGCTGGGTCCTGCCTCATGGGAACCCTCCAAAGCCCTCTAATCATTCAGCAAGAGGACAAGGCTTGAGCCACCACATGCACCCAGCACACCTCAAGGCCAAAGTCACAGGGCAAGACCCTCATCCTTCTCCGCCCAACAACCACTCTTTGGAGGTAACAACCACCGTTTTTCAAGTCGACTTTCTATTAGAGTGAAACACCATAACAGGAAAGCATCTGATAAATCTCCCTAGAATAAAAATGCCCACATAACCAGCAGTCAGATCAAGAAATAAAACATTATCAGCACCCCAGGACCTCCTTGCTCTCAGGAATTACCCCCTCCTGGAGGGTACCTGCTCCTCTCTTTGAGCACCATACATATTTGCCTGGAATAGCTTCATTTGTAAAAGACTTTACTACAGGGCCAGGGAGGTAGCTAGGTGGTAGAGCACTTTACCACTGAGCTACGTCCCCAGCCCTTGTTATTTTTTTAATTTTTAAAAAATATTTATTTATTTTTTAGTTGTACACAATACCTTTATTTTGTTTATTTGTTTTTATGTGGTGCTGAGGATCGAACCCAGGGCTTCACACATGCTAGGAAAACGCTCTACCGCTGAGCCACAACCCCAGCTCCTATTTTTTTAATTTTTGAGGCAGGGTTTTGCTAAGTTGCCTGTCTGGCCTCATACTTGCTGCAATCCTCCTGCCTCAGTCTCCTGAGTCATTGGAATTATAGGCCTACACCACCACGCCTAGCTATATCCACACTTGTAAAAGGGGAAGCTGAGGCTCAATGTCAGAGACTTGCTTAAGTTCACATCGTCCATAAATATGTTCACGGAGTGTCTGCAATGTGACAAGGGATGTTCCCCTGAGAAGCTGAAGACAAAAGTGGACAATGGCCAGACCCTCTGTAAAAACAGAACTCTGGCCCATTCTCTAGAGCAACCAGCCCTCCTCTAAGTTGGATTTGTCTCAAGCAAATAGTCCAGGAAGCCAAACACTCACCCTGTACAATTGGCTCCCAGTAGCCAGGACGTGGTTAATAACTGCCAGCTTCCCTAATTTTTGTCCCCCACTTCCAACTTAGAACCTACCAGAGAATGCCACTTTCGTTCGCCAGGACAATCTCCTAGGATGCCCCACTTCTAACGGATCACCTCCAACATGTTTATTCAGCCTCTTTTCACTATTTTCTATCAAAGCAACCAGCAAGAACATCTAAAGTATCTTGTTTAACCCATATGCTATTTTCACTTAACTGGGAAAATTGTATTAGACATATTGTGTGAGTGTGTGTGTGTGTGTGTGTGTGTGTGTGTGTGTGGTACCAGGGATTGAACCCAGGAGTTCTTAGCCACTAAGCCACATCCCAACCCTTTTTTATATTTTATCTAAAGACAGGGTCTCACTGGGTTGCTTAGGGAGGGGCCTCGATACATTGCTGAGGCTAGCCTCAAATTTGCAGTCCTCCTGCCTCAGCCTTTCATTTTTTTTTTTACATTTTTATCTCTCTGGACAATTGTAAACACTTCCATGAGGAGTGTTTGGCCAGTTCCTATGACAACTTAATGTTAGGAAATTGAATTCAGATAACTTCTTTTGTTTTGGTTTTTGTTTATGTGTTGGGAATCAACCCCTGGCTGGGACTCGCACACTAGGCAAGGCCTCTACCACTGAGCTCCATTCCCCACCCTGACCCACACCTAATTCAAAACTCTCAAAATTTATTTTCAGATTTTTTTAAGGACTGGGCAGGTTGATGCTGATTTTTAATAGGGTTTTAAAGTTCTTTTTACTATTTTTATTTATTCTCTGATCAAATAGCTACTGACCACCCCCTAAGGCCCCTCTCTAGTGTTCTGGAATTCTTTGCTTTTAAGCCACTTGGATGTTTCTGATTGCAATATGGGATATATTTCTACACCTAAAAAGAAAACACCTCAAATCCAGACTTTAAAAAGAAAATCTGGCCAGTTGCTATGGCTCATGCCTGAAATCTCAGTGACTTGGGAGGCTGAGGAAGGAGGATCACAAATTGAGGCCAACCTCAGCAATTTAACAAGGCCCTGTCTCAAAATAAAATAAAAACAGGCAGGAGGTACGACTCAATGGTAGAACACCCCTGGGTTCAATCCCCAGTACAAAAAAAAAAAAATGTCCCAAATGGATGAACCTTGGGGACATGAAGCTAGCTGAAATAAGCCAGTCACAAAAGAAAAACATCACATGATTCCACCTAGATGAGAGACCGAGAGTAGTCAAACTCTTAGAAACAGAAAGTAGAATAGAGTTTGCCAGGGGGAGGGGAAGAGTGTAGAGTCTCAGTTTTGTAAAATGAAAGTTTTAGTGATCTATTGAGCAATAATTTGTACATGGTTAACACTATTGTAGTGTGTCGACAATTCAAAATGGTTAAGATGGGCTGGGCATGGTGGCACACTCCTGGAAACCCAGTACTCAGGAGACTGAGGCAGGAGGATCACAAGTTCGAGGCCAGCCTGGGCAACTTAGGAAGGCCCTGGCTCTAAATAAAAAATTAAAAAGGACAAGGGATGTATTTCAGTGGTTAAGCACCCCCTGGGTTGCATTGCCAGTCTCCCCACCTCCAGAAAAAAAAAAAGAGAGAGGGCCAGGGTTGTAGCTCAGTGGTAGAGTGCTTGCCTAGCATACGTGATGCACTGGGTGATGCACTGGGTTTGATCCCCGGCACCGCATGAAAAAAATAAAAATAAATAAATAAAGGCATTGTGTCCATCTACAAACATATCAGGGAGACCTTGTCCCTAAATAAAATACAAAATAGGGCTGAAGGTATAGCTCAGTGGTGGAGGGGCCCCTGAGCTCAATCCCTGGTACCACCCAAAAAACAAACAAACAACTTGAGATCTCAAATCATAATATTGTTATCTACAAATATGAGTTTGGTTTGCTTTCCTTTGTTTTGTCTTTTGATTCTGTGCAGATTTTGCTGGGAAATGTCAAAGTCAAGACTTGTAGGAAAGTCACCTAACCAGTGAGTCTCCTTTGCTGGACAAGCCCGGTGTGTCCATTTGATAACACTGACTCTGAGTCTGTCCACCCTGGGCTGAGGTCAGCCTCCCACATCCACAGTTTCAGAAGCTAAAAATGGACCTGCCTCAAACGGCAGCCACTAAGATCTGGGGGACCTTTTCGGCTTACAGAGCACCCCAATGTATGCTTATCTCATTTCAGCACTGGCCCCTCCTTACCAGGCCTCCAGTATCTGCTCCACGTTTTGCCAAGCAGGTTTGTTTGCAGAATCGAAACCTTAGTTAAGTTTTGTTGAGTTTTTTTTTTTTTTTAAAACAGGCTGTTCCCAACCACATTCACTTGAGATATAAATAGAAGAAAAAAAAAGGAGGTTTAATTAGTAAAGTAAGACATTTGAGCTACATCTATTTGATCCTTAAGAAGGAAATCTAAGAGGTTGTAACTATCACTTTTTCAATCCTATATAAGGTAGGTCAGTAAGGTAGCAAAAACACATCTATGTTTTGCTCCTTGAACTTTTTCTCCCCTGATTCTTCTTAGGGGAAAATCTAAAACGGTGAGTAGCTATGGACGTACCAGACCCCAAGCTCTTCTTTCCTTCATGCATTCATATTAGGTTTATGCATGCTGTGCTCAGATTTTTCTCTTCCCATGACTTGGCACTTGGAAGGATTTTGATCTCTAGTAGACGGGCTTTTCATCCATCTAATTCCCATCCTTGAAGAAAGATAGCATGTCTTCCCCAGAAGATCTGCAAGCAGCTCAGGCTGTATGGGGGCCCATGTGGAATTTGCAACAATGCAATTCTCTGGCTGATGTATGAAAATGCTATTGCATTTGCAATGTGGTTTATTTTTGAATGATTTGCAGCCACCTATGTAAATGATTATGTAAATACAATTTTATAAGAAAACTGAATCAAATAGTTCTTTAGGTCATATATTTTTATTTCTTCTTTGGAGTGTATTCAGGAGATGGTGCTGAGACAAAGGGAGCTGGGATCTTTCCCATATCTGGTTTTTGTTTGGATATTCTTTCCCCTCATCCTTATTGCATTTTAAAAATTCCATACAGGGGCTGAGGATGTAGCTCAGCGGTGCAGCACTTGCCTAGCATGTGCAAAGCCCAGAGTTCAATCCCCAGCCCTGCAAAATAATTTTAAGAGGAGAATAAAATTTCTAGACAAATATACAGCTTCGGTGAGCCCAGGAGGGTACCTACCCTTCACCTGGATGTGCCTGTTCATCCTTGCTATTTATCACATCTCCTTCATTTTGTGTGACTAGGTGGAAAATGAGCATCACAGATGTGCTTAGTGCTGATGACATCGCTGCTGCCCTGCAGGAATGCCAAGGTAAGGGTGTGTACGGCAGGTGCAGGCTGTCCCCCCATAGTCCCACCTCCAGCCAAGCAACAAAAATCAAAATGTGACCCTTGCTGGAAGACTCATGGAATCAGATAATGAAAATGCTATACATTAGATATAGGAATCTGGGATCTAAGCCTGTGATGGCACTTCCATAAGATGAAAGAATCATGAAAGGGGCCTTGGAGGTGGAGGCAGGGGTCAGTGGATGCGATTCAGCCTGTTTGCATTTCAGTGATGTTGGGGGCTTGGAAATACAATCCTTTGAGTGGGAGGGAGTTCGGGGGCAGGTACAGAGCAGAGAAGGGACAGGGAGATGGGATGAAATCAAGAGCAAAGATCTGGAGCTGGGGGCTAGGTGGTAAAGTGCTTTCAGAGCATGCATGAGGCCCTGGCTTCAATCAAAAACAAATAACCCTGTAATCCCAGTCACTAGGAAGGCTAATGCAGGAGGATCTCAAGTTCAAAGCCAGCCTCAGCAATTTAGCAAGGCTCTAAGCAATTTAGTGAGACCCTGAACCACCAGGCTTAGAGAATCCTTGTGGATCAGCACCTTGGCCCAGATACGGAATGGACTCCAATGAGCATCAGAATAACCCATTTTCTGTTCTTTAGACCCAGATACTTTTGAACCCCAAAAATTCTTCCAGACATCAGGCCTCTCCAAGATGTCAGCCAGTCAGGTGAAGGATGTTTTCCGATTCATAGACAATGATCAGAGTGGATATCTGGATGAAGAAGAGCTTAAGTAAGCTGTGTCCTGAGTATCCCCAGGATTGCTAGGTGGGGCTGGTGTGCAGGGGGCCCAGTTTGCTTGGTATTTCTGAATGGCCAGGCTTGGCATTGGGCATCCATTTGACTGAGACTCATCAAAGCCAAGTCAGAAGGCCGCACTTCTATGCATGCAAAGCAGTAAACTTAGGCACTGAAAACCATAGCTGCAAAGATTTCTTAGTCTAAGAGATTTCCTTTGCAAATGGAATTGACAAAACTCTTAAAAATAAAATATCTACCATTGATTTGCTTGAATCCACGAAGCAAATAAAATTTATCCTTTGGTTCAGGGATATTATGAAAGTACTTTTTAAAACCTGTGTTTTCAGCATATTAGTCCTTTGCTTTCTAAGACCTTGACTGATCATTGAAATTACTAGAAACAAAAGGTTGGTTTAAAGAAAAAAAAGGTCTGGGTGTGGTGGTGCACACCTATAATCCCAACCTCAGGAGGCTGAGGCAGGAGGATTGCCAGCCTCAGTAACTTAGTGAACTGATGTTTCAATCCCCAGTACAGGGGTAGGGGGAGAAGAAAAGAAAGAATGGAAGGGAGGGAGGGAGGGAGGAAGGCAGAGAGAGACACAGAGCAAGAGAAAGGGAAGAAGGAAGGGTGAAAGGAAAGAGGGAAAGAGAGACACAGGTTCTTTTAGAAAATTCCCACCAATCTTTATTATCCTATAGGTTTTTCCTCCAGAAGTTTGAGAGTGGTGCTAGAGAACTGACCGAGTCAGAAACCAAGTCCTTGATGGCCGCTGCAGATAATGATGGAGATGGAAAAATTGGGGCTGATGGTACGTCCACATCCGTGCGTAGCATGAACATGTTAGCTTGGGGAGTATCGGCAGGGGCTTGGCCGCTGACATCAAAGAGATGGAGGCTTTGAATCCCCCTTTCTTAACCTTGCTAAACCTCAACCTTCTCATCTGTAAAATGGGACTAAAAAGCAAGGCTGCCAATGTTGTGTGTAAAAATTCTGTCATTACTGGAGATGTTGCTCAGGGGGCCCTGGGTTCATTCCTCAGCACCAGACAGACAGAAACACACACACACACACACACACACACACACACACACACACACACACACACACATTCTGGCTTAAAGCCCAGGATGTATCATAGAAGCTGATCCCTCTGATTATTATCGATGAATTAGGAGGAAAAAAAATTGGTTGGGAATGGTGGTGCACACCTGTTATCCCAGCTACTCGGGAGGCTGCAGCAAGAGGATCACAAGTTTGAGGCCAGCCTGGGCAATTTAGTGAGATCTTGCCTTTAAAAAATGAAAACAAACAAACAAATAAAACACTGGGTTGTAGCTTAGTGGTAGGGTGCCCCTCGGCTCAATCCCCAGTACGGCAAAACAAAAACAAATACAAAAAAATGAAAGAAAGAAAATATCCTTGGGGCTGAGGATGGAGAGGTGACTCTGTGGATCAGTGCCTGTCCGGTGCACATGAGGCCCCAAATTCCATCCCAGCACTGCCAAAGAAAAGAAAAAAAATTCCTTTACCCCAGTAGGGGACTAGTGAGCTGCCTGGCCAGTTATTTTCAGCATGCACTAATGCACTTCAAAAATCATGCAAGGATATGAGCCCCTCTGGATAAAGGAAGGATGGGCATTCTCAGGATTGTGTCATATCAAAGAGTCTACTGGCTTGCACTGAAAATCCTCTAAGCTTTCAAGGGTTTAAACAAAGACATTTTAGTGGACATTAGAACCCCAAGTGCACAATATTAAACAGAGGGCAAATAAGTCAGCCACCAATTATGGAGCTTTCTACGTGCAGCTCCCTAGATTCAAATGTCATCATAGTCATATGGCTGAAGATTATGATTTTTAGGGACTTTGTGCCTGACAAGTCAGGAGAGCCTATAGAGGTCCTACTAATAGTGACACTAATTTGAAATTTAAATTTGCTACCTTAGATCCATATTTTTTCCCTTTTCTGGGGATTGAACTCAGGGCTTGGCACATGCTAGGTAAACGCTCTGCCGCTGAGCTACATCCTCAGCCCTTAAATTCTTATTTTTATTGTTATTTTTTGGTGTCAGGAGCATTTAGCCACTGATCTACATCCCCAGCCCCCCCTCCCTTTTTAAAAAAATATGTATTTTTTTTTCTTTTTTTTAATTTATTTTTTTATTGTTGGTCGTTCAAAACATTACATCTTTCTTGATATATCATATTTCACAGTTTGATTCAAAAGGGTTATGAACTCCCATTTTTACCCCGTATACAGATTGCTGAATCACATCAGTTACATCAGTTACATTTCCATTGATTTACATATTGCCATTAAAAAATATGTATTTTATTTGAGGCTGGGGATGTGGCTCAAGCCGTAGCGCGCTTGCCTGGCATGCGTGCAACCCGGGTTCAATCCTCAGCACCACATACAAACAAAGATGTTGTGTCTGCCTAAAACTAAAAATAAATATTAAATTCTCTCTCTCTCTCTCTCTCTCTCTCTCTCTTTAAAAAAAATTCTTTCTATGGTCTCAACTTCCTTTCCTTTAAAAAAAAATAAGTATTTTATTTAAAGACAGAGTCTTTCTGAATTGCTTAGGGCCTTGCTAAATTTCTGAGGCCGGCTTTGAACGCGTGATCCTCCTGTCTCAGCCTTCTGACCCACTGGGATTACAGGTGTGTGCCACCACACCCAGCTATATTCTTATTTTTTAAATCTGTATAAAACGATATCACTATAGATTACTATTCAGGAGTTAATGCTGCTGTAGACAACTCAGAAATTTAGCTCAGACCTGGGAGGCTGATTTATTTACACATGAGCAAGAAAGATTTCCAGACAAAATTTACCAAAATAACTCTCCCAGATTTCAATTTCAATCTGCAGCATCCACATCTTATTATTCTCATCATCTTTCTTGTAGTAATATAAACTCTGAGGGATGAAGTTAGCTCATGTTGAATGTTACCTAAAAATGCAATATACTGCTACAGAAAAAGGGGAGAACAATCTCCCATTTTTTGTCTTAAATTGACCCAACACAGAGCTAAATGTTTGCAGATTGCAATAGATGATGATATTGAATGCCTTCCTTGTTGGAGGGAAAATATGGAGTTGGTGAGTTCTACTGAGAACTGCACTGAGTTCAGCTGTTGCCAAGCTGAAGATGTTTGTTGAACGAGATTACACAGAGGGGTGGGAGGCTGTAGACACCCTGGAGCTGTGGTTGTTGATGCCCACTGTTCTCTTCCCTCCAAGGGGATCATGCTTACCACCTGAGTATCGGCTTCAGTGTTCCCTCTTGGATCTATCACAGTGATAGTGCATCTGGAGAGTCCTGAGCCGTCTCCACTGACCTGTCACCTCTTATGTTCTAGAATTCCAAGAGATGGTGCATTCTTAAAGGCCCCAGTCTATGGAGGAGAAAAAAAAAAAAAGAAAGAAGAAGAAGGAACACTCAGTTGGAAAACCTGCAAAGCTCTCGGAATGGGAAGCCCCACATCCTACCCTGAACTCATTTATCAAGTCCCCTTGAAACGCTGCTGCAATTTGCTTATTGTTTGAGTGAGGAAATAAGTCAGTCCATAGTTTTTTAGTGGTGAGTCTGTCCCACGATTTCTGTAAGGACTCCCTGCAGGCAATGCCTTTAAAATCACCCAATAAAGACAGTTCTTCACCAATGGCTGACATGTGGGTGTGTTTTTTTCTCAGCAAGGTGAAGATACCAAAGCAAGTGGGGACCAAGGGCTTGTCCAAAGATCTTGGGTGCCATCAGATGCTGAGCAAGCCATACTGGCATTGGGTAGGAGGAAACAGGAAAATCAGGTTTAAAAAAATAAATGGTGTGGTTGTGCAAGGATTTTGCTCTGATATTCATCTGATTCTGAAATTAATATGAAGAGGTTTCAGCCAGCACAAAATCATTCTTACTGATATGTTTTCTGATACTGGGTGTTACATTGCTCTAGGGAAGATTTAAGTAAAAGCAAACAGGATGAGACAGATCAAGGTATGGAGACTCGCTATGGAGTCTCCATAAAGCTATGGAGACTTGCTATCCTCGTATAACCCAAACAGACTCATTTTCAAGCTTAATTTTTTTTTCTTAGGAAAAAAAAGAGTGAACTCTTGGGCTGGGGATACAGCTCAGTGGTAGAACACTTAACCAGGATGCCTGAGGCCCTGAGTTCCATCCCAATAGAGCAAGAAAAGAAATAAAAATGAGCTCTCAGAGAGACTCACCTGCCCTCACCTCCCCCTTCTCCTTCTTGGCCACCATTTTCCTGGCTCTTAGGTGACACCACCTGAGCCGATTACACCTAGAATGGCCTTCCCCATTCGAGGCCAGTCTCAAGGGTCCTGTTACAGGGCTGTCATGGAGATTGGGCGGTCTCGGGCCAGGAAATTCTCATCTGTCTGTCTTCGAACTGGCACACAAAGCTGTTCTCTGGCTGATCCTGAGAGCGGGGGACTCCTGGGTGTCATTGAGGTATTTTCCCAGGAGCTTGTTTAAAAGCACATTTTTAATACAACTCCCAGGCTCACCACATGCTGGGACTTTTCCAGATCACCTCCTACACACAAAATAGCTTAGTGAGTTTTGAAGCTGTGTTGTTTGAAAGATCATGTCTGGTCAGTTTCTCAAAGTTTGGGATATCACTAGGTCTCCAAATGACTTTAGAAGGACAGGGATCAATATTTTTCATTGCAATGGCCATACAAAGATAGTTTCACCTAATCTAGATTAAGGGAGTAATGTCACTATTATTTTCCCTGTCAATCAGGAAATCCCCCGACTAGGAAAAATGACTGGAGGGGCGCTGTAGGACAGAGTGCCCAGGGGGACACCCTGTGTCATAGATCTGACCGTTGATGTTCTATCTTGGGGGAAAAGCTTAGATGTATACAAAGAGAAAAGCTCAGATGTATTTAAAGAGATAAATACTCACAAACTTTTAATTGGTCAGTTATGGTCAGTTATTCATGAATTTTGTTCATTCTGTTTCAAAAATACGATTTCAATGATTTGTGTTCCCTTCAAATATACTACATTTTCATTCTTCCAACGTCATCTTAGGACCTTAATCTCATTGTCTGTGTCAATAGGTAATCATTTAGAATTAATGATTAGAATTAGCAATCAAAAGAAGCCTCCTCTGTGTTTAACACCCCCCCCTCCCAAAGTGCCAGGAGGTATGCTTCAATGAAACAATAATCTTGTCTTTACTCTTACCAAGTTTTAATTATGTTGTTTGGATTTGGGGTTTGATTTTAGGGGTTTGTTCTACTCTTGAAGGCAGATAACAGCTTTTTGGGCATCAAACATATTTGTTAATTAACACTTTTTGACTTGTTGTTTTTTTTCTAAGTTTAAATTTGTTAAAAACATTAGCTTTTATCCCAATCTTTGATGGAAACTACCATTTCAAAATACAAATGTTTTTCTAAAATTCTCTTGAGTTTAGTCATGATTTGAATTTTTTGCAAAACAACTCTCATTTTAAAAGGGGTCCCATTCAACGTGTATCTCAAAGGAAAAAAAAAAGAAAGAAATATATAGTAAAATATTAACCGTGGTTATCTCCAACTAAGAGGACTAGTGAACAATGAGATAAGGTTGAAACCTTTTAACAATGTGGAAGATAGACTAGATAGTTCAGTGGTAGAGCACTTGCCCAACATGAACAGATCCCTGGGTTCAATCCCAGCAAAACACACACACACACACACACACACACACACACACACACACACACAGTGGAGCACATTAACTAGAGAAAAGATGAACACAGGCATAGAATTGTTGTCACTAACCAAAGTCACAGTAAATTCTCATTTAAAAAAAAAAACTTTCATGGGGTTGTGGTTGTGGCTCAGAGGTAGAGTGCTCGCCTAGCATGTGTGAGGCACTGGGTTTGATCCTCAGCACCACATAAATATAAAATAAAGATATAGTGTCCACCTCTAACTAAAAAAATAAATATTTTAAAAAAACCTTTATGCAAAGATGTGCCCCACACTCCAACTAATAAAAACCCTGCATAATGTTCTGTTACTGAAATCTCTACCCATTTTTGACTCATGCATATTTTATATGCTGAGGAAAAACTTTATAACATACCCAGAGTCAAATCAAAATGAGGAGAATTATAAAGAAAATCTAACAATCCCCCCAAAAGTTGAACAAGGCGCTTGAAGAGCTTTATATCTATGCTTGCCTTCTCTATTTTTACCTAAGTTACAGGTGACCACCGACCTACCTCAGGAAGGCAGGTTCTCAGCACTGGAATAACATATTTTAATTTTAAAATGAAGATCTAAGCTGCGACATAGTTTACAAAGCTAAAATAACAAATAAACAACAAAAACCTAGGTACCCTGGGGGCTGGGGTTATGGCTCAGTGGTAGAGCGCTTGCCTCGTGTATGCAAGGCCCTGGGTTTGATCCTCGGCACCACATAAAAGTAAATAAAAGTTATTGTATACAACTACAAAAAAAACCCCTAGGTATCCTGTTATTTTTCCTAATTGTTTACAAATTAGGGCTGCAACTGAGGCTTTAATTTAGGCTGTTTTTATATAACCACAATTTTGGATTGGTGCTTGGTACACTAGTTCACAATTAAATGGAATGCAATCTCAAAGCCAGCTTTGTGAATGTTCTCAATTGTTGAGACTGAGAATGATTACATTACATCAAATGCTATCTGGTGGTTTTCTTCAGTACATGCACATTATGAATTATTAATAAGATTTAAATATATACATATAGGCTTTCACAGTAGCTCTTTCCAGCAAACATACACACCAAAAAAATTTAAAAAATAAACATAAATAAAAGGTGAGGGGTAGCCAGGATGGAAAATACATGTCCATTTATTCAGATTTACAAGGTGTGTAGTTAATTCTATGTAAAAAAGTACAGTTTCCTTTTATGCAATGAGTACTCAAGCATCCAATTTCAAGCAAAAACCTATCTTGTATGTCTTCCGATAGTGTTAAGGTATGGTATTACTTTGCAAACACTTAAGAAGACAGATGAAATTGGACGCACCAGGATAGTTTCCACCTGGCCTGTTAATTGATTCACTGGAAAGACTATACATTTACATAATGTTTCTCTCCCTCTTCTCTCTCTCTCTCTCTCTCTCTCTCTCTCTCTCTCTCTCTCTCTCTCTCTCTCTCTCTCGGTGGTGGTGGGATAGATTTTGACATTGCTTCCTCAGGGTTTTTACAATGAATGTAAATGGATTTACATTTTACATTGTTTTTAAGTCATGGAGTATTTCAAACATATGGATAAGAAGACAGAACAACATAAATACCTACAGTTTCACTTTATCAAATCTTGGCATTGCTGGGGTGGTGGCATTGTTATAGGTCAATTGCTTAGGCTATAGGGATCCAGTTAGGGTGGGCCACCAGGCATGTTGCCTGAGATGTGGGGGGTCACATGAGGCAGCAGTTGTAGTGTTTTATTCTTGGGAGGTCAATTCAGGTGGACATACACCTGTTGGCTCACCTCTTTGGTTGTGGGATCCCCCTGCAGTTCCCTAATTCCTGGATATGCTTCTCTCTGTGATCAAGGACACCAGCTTTTTCCCAGAGCACCCCCTCATCATCAGAGGTGGAGACAGACAGACACGGACACCCCTGCTAGCTTGTCCTCATCCGCTGGTTCTCCTCACTCTCCCCAACTTTACATCCATCGCCCCCTCCTGCTCTGCAAGGGTCAAGCTCAGGCATTCAATAGAAAAGCAAGCAGCCTTCCAGAGGCTGTTTGACAGCTCTCCCAAGTGCAGAATACTGGCAATCTTTCACTTATATTATATGATGACACCATTGCATGATACATGTAATTAATTAATCTAAAAATTATATTAGTATATGTAATATAAATATGTAAATGTATTTTTTCTAGTAATCCTGCTTCTTCAATTGAACCTTGATTAATAGAACTTGTTTCCACTTGTTTTTTATTATTTTTGGAGACAGAGTCTCACTAGGTAGCCCAGGCTGGCCCCAAACTTGTGGCTCAAAAGATCCTCCAGTCTCAGCTGGGTCCCAGGTAGCTGAGACATGACCACCACACCCGAACCTTTCTTTTTTATTTTCTTTTCCTTCCTTCCTTCCTTCCTTTTTTTTTCTTTTTTTGATATAGAGACTGAATCCAGGGGCACTTTGTCATTGATCTATATCCCAGCCCTTTTTATTTCTGATTTTGAGACAGGGTCTCACAAAGTTGCTGAGGCTTCCCTTGAACCTGTAATCCTCCTACCTCAGCCTCCTGAGTTACTGGAATTACAGGCATGTACTATCACGCCTGGCTGGTTTTTATTTTTGACTAAAAAGAACCATGTTCTTTTTTAAAATGTTTTTTTTCAGTTGTTGATAGACCTTTATTTTATTGATTTATATGTGGTGCTGAGAACCGAACCCAATGCCTCACACTGAAAAACCAGCATCTACCTCAGAGCAAAGCCTGTCCAAGGAAGGGGTGTGACTCTTGTCCTTGGAAACACCACAGAGCACTCCTAGGCACATACCCACCCTGCTGAATTGTTTATCTACAAATAACAGGAGAGATCTGCAGCGCCAGGTGTCCCTGACTCAAGTTAAGCTAGGTGAGGACCCATAGAAACCCCCTAGCAGCCACCAATCAGCATGAGACAGGGAAATACCTGGATGTCAGATGACCCTCCCAGTAGTTTATGGTGATTGATAATGTGTTGGGAAACCATGTAGTTCAGCATGAACACCCCTCGTGGCTTAAACCAATCAGTCCAAATGAATCCCCCTCTTGTAGTAACCAATCACCCCTACCCAACTTGTTCCCACCAGTGAATGTGCTAATCATGTTTTAGAGTTGTTTTATGATTTTCTCGTGGTGTGTGATGATTTGCTAAGAGATGCTATGATGTAGGTGAAGTCCCTGCCTTCCCCAAAGAGTGTATAAAAAGAAGACCTTAGCTATAAAAGAGGGAAGATCTTGCCCTTCCACAAATTCCACCTCTTGGGTCCCCTTCTTTCTCTGGGAAGAAGTCTTTTCTGCGGTCCTTAATAAAGCTTCTACTTTCCACTCTAAACTAGCTTCGGCGTGCTTCTCTGGTATTATACTTCAGCACTGGGGAAGCAAGGACTCGTCACTGGTAAACAGTGGTAACAGAAGGACACAATACCTTTATTTTATTTAATTTTATGAGATGCTGAAGATCGAATCCAGTGCTCTACCACTGAGCTCTAGCCCCAGCCTGAACCATGTGTTCTTGAAGGTACTTTCCAGGTGATGATGGAAGAAATGGAGGATGAGGACGATTTTAACTTAGGGAGGGAGGTGTACATCGCATCCAGCCACTTCCTCTTGGAGCTCAATACTGACTTGAGTGGAGAACTCACTAGAACGTTCGATCAGCCTGTGTCCAGAGCTCTGTCAGCAAGACAGGAAGCAGCCAGAACCCTGAAGGAACAACATCCGTCTCTGATGCCCACTTCTCCACCCTCACTGCTCCCTGCCTCTGTCATTCATTCATTCAAGACACATGGATGTGAGCTCAAGGTTGGCACTGTGTTAGCAGGAACAAGAAGGGGACTCTGAGAGTCCTACCAGAGAAGCTCATCTTTCCCGGTAGGGATGAGACTTACAGTACGTGACAACTTATCCATAATAACCCGTTCTGGAACCCGCTGTGACTTTCTCCTAGGATATGTGCCTTTCCCACATCTCATTCCCTTGAAACTCTGAGTTCACAAACTGTGCAAAGTTAGAAGTTCTATAACTGAACTTCGTGTGACTATCGTACTGGGTGTATGAATCATAATTTAGAATTATGTTGGGCAATTTGACCTCATCGTCTCCTTTCTTTCCCTAGGTTTCAGGAAAAGAGCTGACATGTCAAGGCTCTAGATGAGAAAGGAGTGTGTTCAGTATGTTCACATGGTGACCATGGAGTCATCCTCTTTCCTCTCTGTGATCTTCAGTAGCCACAGCTATGTTTTCCTCATCCTGAGCTTGAGACTTCTGAATACAGGCTTTCTCTGGATTATTTCTATGTGCAACAAGTGGCTGCTTCCTGTACCAAGCAGAGCCTATTGCCTACTCTTGTGGCCACGGATATTTATTATTACCAAATCATGTTAGAAACACAGAGGAACTCTACAAGACTAGCCACCATGTCCCAGCTCCACAGGGAAGCAAGACACACATCCTCCAAACCTATGTGGGTGTCTGTCATCTCTCCCACTTGTATCTTGCACCCATGACCATCCTAGGACTACACCAGGAGAGGAAGATGAATCAAAGTCCAAGCTTTCTCGTTTTCTTGGCTTTGGAAACTTTTTTTTTTTTTTAAAGAGGAAGGAATTACTAATAGCTGAAAGCAAAGACTTTCTGGAAAGAGGCTATGACTCCAATTGAAACTTTTTTTTTTAAGAGAGAGTGAGAGAGAGAATTTTTAATATTTATTTTTTAGTTCTCGGCGGACACAACATCTTCGTTGGTATGTGGTGCTGAGGCTCGAACCCGGGCCGCACGCATGCCAGGCGAGCACGCTACCGCTTGAGCCACATCCCCAGCCCTTGGCTTTGGAAACTTAAAAGTATTTTCTTCAATTTCTGGGTGTTTTGTGTCTCCTCCCCATCCCACCTTGTGGTACTGGAATATAATCCATGATTTCATGCATGCTAAGCAAGTATACTACCACTGAGCCACATTCCCAGCCCTTGATCTGTCTTAAGATGATAAATGCAATTAATTGTATGGGGATGGGCAAAGTGTACAAGGAAACAGAAGTGTTCCCTAGGAGAAATCATGACTTGATACCATAGAATGTTAATCTCACACATTTACATAGTACTTTGTACTTTATAAAGGACTCTCATTTGTATCATCTAATGTAATATTGGCAATCTGCAAGGCATGTTTTCATCTCATTTTACAGAAGAGGCAATTGAGGTTTAGAGGAGAGTTAAGGGATTGTCCAAAGGTCATACAACTGGTAAATGGCAAAGCCAGAACTCAAATGCAGGTTTTCCTATCCAAGTCCTGGGCTCTTCCTATTATTCTTCCAGAAGCATTTGCTCTGACATAGAGGAAAGAATTATTTAATCTGGAATTTTCAAACTATGTTCCCTGGAGTTGCAGAGTTCCGCGTCCATGTTTTAGGGTCCCTGAGAGAAATGGGGATGGTGGGTAGCTCCTAGAAGGTACTCTTAGACATCAGTCTATAGTCTACTATTTGGGCCCTTTCTTAACCTTGGTAGTTCTCTGTTTATTTTATATATTACAAGTTTCATAAGAATCTTGGGGGAAGAAAAGATTTGTGTGGGGGTGAACTGAACACTGGTACCTTTAAAAAGAGGCTTTCAAAACTATTGCTTTAATGCCAAAATATGTAGTTTTGTTGTTGTTGATGTTGTTTGTTGGCCTCCTCTTCCTCCTCCTCCTCCTCCCCCCTCCCCCTTCTCCTTCTTCTTTTTAACCAGGATTGGACCCAGGCAGGGTACTTAACCTCTGAGCTACATCTTCAGCCCTATCTATCTATCTATCTATCTATCTATCTATCTATCTATCTATCTATCTATCTTTCTATCTATCTTTCTATCTACTTTATCTATTTATTTAACCATCTATCTATCTATCTGTTTATTTATTTAGATATAGGGTCTTGCTAAATTGCTTAGGGCCTCGCTAAATTGCTGGAGTTGGTCTCGAATTTACCTCAACCTCCCAGTCTCTGGGATTACGGCATGAGCCACCCTGACCAGCTCAAAACGTGCAGTTCTAATGGGAGGTCTTCATGCACTTAGAAGCAAGTTAGCAGCCAGGCCCAGTGGTGCATGCCTGTAAACCCAGAGACAGGAGGACTGCAAGCTCAATGTCAGCCTCAGCAACTTAGCGAGGCTCTAAGCAATTTAGCGAGACCCTGTCTCTAAATAAAATATAAAATGGCTGGGGATGTGGCTCAGTGTTTAAGTGCCTCTGGGTTCAATCCCCAGTACCAAAAAAAAAAAAAAAAAAAAAAAAAATTCCCTTAAACTAGCTGGGAAAGCCCAGAGCAAAGAAAAGTAGCAATCACTTGTTCCGTAATGATTGCATGCTGGGCATTTGAAGTCCATTGATAGTCCCACTTAATTCTCAAAGTGAAATTTCCAGTAGGCAGGAATCAACTGTTAGTCATTTTACACATAAGAGAGACCTGGAGAGGCTGGGTGATGGGTGATGGGTCCCACACTAAGTGAATGACAGAGCTAGGATTATACCCAGATCTGTCTCATGAACAAACCCCAACACTTCACCTCCCTAGACGTGAAGGACTACCCTGAGGGCTGGGTAAAAGAGGCCTTGTTTCCAAACTTCATCTGTGACAGATCTGGGTTTGGCCAACCAATCTGCTAAGGGCTTGAATTCCAAATGTTGGACCTAACGAGCCCTCCAGGTGTCACAATCCAGACTCCAGGCATGTCAAGGCTCAGAAATGGGCATTCCGGCGAACACCACATCTATTCTCGCCTTTGCGGCTCACACTGAGCAGGAGAAACTGGAGTTAAGGCGCCCACTTCAACGAGCGGGTAGATCCAGAAGTCCCTTAAAATGCATTAGAAACATCTCAGTCCAGGAAACACAGGAGAACAGGATCCACCCGGACGTGCCAGAGGGGACACTGCGTGGCAAGTTCTTCTTCCGGGCCGGCAGTAACCGCTTCCGGGGCGGTGGCGAGTGAGGCGGAAGTGTAGTTGCCTCGAGGCCACTGTCTCTGGGCGGGCCTTGGGAGGCTCCAGAGGTGGGGGCCGGGCCGGGATGGCAGCAGCGGCGGCCGGGGCTGGGGCCGGGGCTTGGGCGGCCCAGGAGAAGCAGTTCCCGCCGGCGCTGCTGAGTTTCTTCATTTACAATCCGCGCTTTGGGCCGCGCGAGGGAGAGGTACGCGGAGGGACTGCGCGCTGGCATACGCCGGTGGCCGAAGAGGCCTCGGGGGCGGAAGGGCGGCCGGCCGGCCGGCGTCGGTGCCCTGGAGCCGCGGGGTGTGCCCGGGAGCCGGCCCCCGTGGTTCTACCGTCCTCGGTCCTCGAGCTGCCCTGGCTGAGCCTGCTGCGTGCCAAGTGTGCGGCGGGGAGCTGACAGCGGAGGCAGGGTCAGCTGCGTTGCCGGGTCGGGGTCTGGCTGCTGAATGAAGGTCCGCCAGATTAACCACTCCACGCAGGTTGTCTTTTCGCTTTGCATCAGTTATGGGGAATAAAAATGGAACTTGTCTTTATTATTGGAAGTATCGGAGAAGAACTGTGGAACCCGAGTGGTGGGCAGTAGCTTTAAGAGATTGCAAGCTTGGAGGACCCTAGGAAAGTTTTTTTTTTTTTTTTTATCAAATTAGTAAATAAGACGCCAGGAGCCTATGTTTGTTCTTAGGTGAGGATGCTGGCTTCCTCAAAAGATGTCCAGAGCTTTGTTTTGTGGTCAGCAAATCACAGTCCTTGTTAAAAGCTGTCAGTCCAAATGCCGTTGAACCAGCTGGATTTAGTTTTTGAGAGCTGTATTCCTGGGCACGTGCGCACACACTTGCTTTTTACAAGCGCTGGTGTTACAACTCATCCCACGGAAAGAAATCCAGAAATCATTGCAATTATCTAGGACTGCTTGAGATGAAACGTGTTTTAGTGAATATCGCAGTGGCCGAAAATTTCAGACGAATGGGCAGTATTTACACAACGTCTGATGAGATAATTCCTGTTTTTCCAAAAAGTGTCTTTGGTTTTGTCCTTAGAGCTATTACAAGAGAGGTCATTGTTAAACTTAGCACTTTCAATAGCTAAGATGAAGAAAAGCCTATGTTGATGTTGTGCTTCTGTTTCTTCATCCTTTAGGAGGAAAATAAAATTTTGTTTTATCATCCAAATGAAGTTGAAAAGAATGAAAAAATTAGAAATGTTGGGTTATGCGAAGCTATTGTACAATTTACAAGGTAATGCCTTTAAATGTGCCTTTGTAGAGCTCAATGAATTCTTAAAACTTATGGTGGAGAGTTTTTCCAACATGTTATTTTAATTTTTTTAGGACCTTTAGTCCGTCAAAACCTGCAAAATCTTTACATACACAGAAGAATAGACAGTTCTTCAATGAACCAGAAGAAAATTTCTGGATGGTCATGGTATTTATACATAAGTATCTTTTTTTTAAATTAAAAAAAATTTAAGTTGCTGATGGACCTTTATTTTATTTATTTTATATTTAGTGTTGAGAATCGAACCCAGTGCCTCATGCGTACTAGGCAAGCACTCTACCACTGAGCCACAACCCCTAACCCCTATACATAAGTGTTTTTTTCTGAATTAGTATGGTATGGGTATTCTTTACCATTAGGAATTTAGGAATGTTCTCTCACTATTACATCAAAGTAAAATTTTAGTAAAATTGGTTGACATTTTAAGGCCAAATTTCTGTTCAGTGTGTTTGTTCTTGGGGCGGTTTTAAGAAATTATGTTTTTGGGGGTGTGATGTGTAAATTATTTTTTTCTGTGGTGCTGGGAATGAACCTGGGGTTTTGATATGCTAGGCAAATGCTCTCCTACTAACCTACATCCCTAGCCCTAAATTTTTAAAAGTAAGGCAGAATTTAAAACATAATCAATTCATTGTATAATTTCAGTTTATCAAACATTGTAGGTTGTTCGGAATCCTATAATTGAAAAACAAAGTAAAGATGGAAAACCAATTGTTGAATACCAAGAGGAAGAACTTTTGGTAATGTGTCATTTTTTTTAATTTCATATTTTTTAGGAAAAAATTTATTATTGAATATGTTGAATGACTTATATTTAAACTTATATTTAAATTACCAAAGTTTCTCAAGGTACATAGAAAAGTTTCGTGTTTAGTGTGTATATTAGTACAGTTTTTTAAAAACATATGTATCCTGTATCACTAATAATTTTCTAATGATCATCTGTATTGTGAAGCCTTCCTACAATTAGGCTTACTGGTTGGTAAATTTGAATTTAACCACCTCGCATTTTTTTTTTCAATTTTAAAATTAGTTTATTGAAATATAAATGCACTATGAAGAAAAGTATGGCTGACAATATCAAATTGAAAAATAATGAAAGTAATTTTACCTTTGAACACGTTTATTACAATGAATTTATCTCATATTTTCTATAAAAGGTTATAGGAGTCTCTAAGATAGTGCTCAATGTTAAATCCATATGCTTAGTAAATTAAACAATGCAATTGGTGGTGGTATAGGATACAATTCATTAGCATACTATTTGTCTAGTTCCTGTCATTTTTTTAAAAACTAGCATTTATACAGATATGTAAACATTTTAAAACTCCTTATTCCTAGCCACTGAGCAATTTTTTATTTACTAGGAAAAGCTTTAAAAATCTTTCAAATTAAAAATTCAACCTAAAGTCCCATTCATCAGTATGTTATTCATCCATAGCAATATTACATGAGAAGAAAAACACACACTAAGCACATAATTGACAAATATGCCATTTCAGGTATAAATGTTCTGCTTCATTTAGTTTTTGATGAGCAAAATATGTGTATCAGCAATCAAAGAATCATTACAAATGGGCCCCTCTATAAAAATAAACAGGAAGCTGAGCTCTGTGGTTTGGGTGTTTTTTAATTCTAGGAAATATGTGAAATTATCCTTTAGACACGTTAGTGATAACTGAGAATGCTTACATAGTTCTGCCACTTTTAAATTCACTTGTTATACAACTGTTTTAGAAATCTTGAAGGACAAATTTTGTAATTTCTCCCTACATCATATTTTGGTTTAAGTGATTGTAAAACTCTTATGAAATATTATTTTAACCTCAACACCAAGCAATAAAACAGAGTTTTTCTATTTTAAACTGACCATTGATATCAGTACAAATTTATGTTTCCCAAAAGTAAATTTCATGGATTAGTTGTTGGCATGTTTCTTCTGCATCATTCCTAACTACACCTGTTATATCATTAAGTACTCAGCAGAGAAATATAAGCAGTATAAATAACAGAAAAACTCGAATTGTGGTAGTAAGGGAGAGTGCAAAATATAACTTTAGGGTCTTACCTAGGTAACTGGGGATAGTAAAGGATAAGAAAGGCAGCAGAATACAACAGACACTAGTATAGCAATATGTAAATCAGTGGATGTGTAACCGATGTGATTCTGCAATCTGTATATGGGGTAAAAATGGGAGTTCATAACCCACTTGAATCAAAGTGTGAAATATGATATATCAATAACTATGTAATGTTTTGAACAACCAACCACCTCGCATTTTCAACACACAAGTATTATAGGACCTAGTTTATAATTATTATACTGTTTTGCCAAGAGTTATTCCATCTTTGCTATGCACAAAAGACAGTTTTTTCCCTTGCATTGAGATTTGTTCTGTTTTCTTGTTTGTAGGACAAGGTCTATAGTTCAGTGCTACAACAGTGCTATAGCATGTACAAGGTAAGTGTGACTTCTTTTTGAATTGAGAGTCTGTCCAGTTCATCCTGTTACAAGCTTGGGGATTGTTTAAAAAGAATTCTTTAGGTGCTAACAAAATGGCTGTGTAGCTGTTTTGGGGGATAAAATAATACGGCCTTTGAAACAGGTGGTAAGGTTTATGCAGACATTTATTCCATCTAGCATTAAACCCCCTTCTCTGTTCCTAGTCCTGTAGGACTAAATCCTCATTAGGGAACAAATGAGTCCATCTTCTCAAGTAACATAAAGACTGCAGATATTTTGATAATTTAAAAATCTTGGTAATGTTATTTATGTAAATTGAAACTTGAGCCCAGGAGTTGGAGACTAGCCTGATAACATAATGGGATCCTATCTCAAAAAAGAAAAAGAAAACTTCTAGAACAATTAAGTGGTTTCATAAAAATGAGTATCACTTAACGGTGTATTTATTGTAACTAATAACTCAAGCTTTCTCCTGTGAATGTTTGCTATGTTTATAAGGAAGTATGGGGGGATTAATGAACTGAATTAATTAAAAGGAAAAGAAGAACTTGTTGCATTGGGAAACTGATGGGCATTGGAAATTGATTTTTTTTTTTCCACAATGTCTTACACTATTAGCTTTTTAATGGGACATTTTTGAAAGCCATGGAAGATGGAGGTGTCAAGCTCTTAAAAGAAAGATTAGAGAAATTCTTCCATCGGGTAAGTATTTTGAATTTTATTTATAATTTTAGTAGTATTTAGACAGTTCAGAGAGTTCGGGAGGTTGAGTTAGGACGATTACAGGTTTGAGACCAGCCTCAGCAACTTAGTGAGACCTTGTTTCAAAGTAAAGAGGGTTAGGAATATAGATTAATGATAGAGCATCTCTGGATTCAATCACTGGTACCAAAAAGAAACATAGATGCAAACAAGTTTTTTATTTTGTTTTTATAAAAACCCTGGAACTTGAAGATGTCAAAGAGCTTAAGAGGTACTGTGGCAAAACCAGAGCAGTGAGGGACTCCTCAGGCCCACACTGGAGTAGAGCATCCTGTCCCTGTTCAAGGCTCCTGGAAGCATCTGGGAGACACCTTTGGGCTTTGCCCTTGTTCTACCTGCATCCATCTGTGCAGACTTACTCAAAAGCAATCATAGTATGTGGTAGCTTGGTCAATTAGCAAAAGGTAAGCAGTTACTAGAGTTGCATGTTATGGATTGGTTCTGTTCCTTAAAAAGGCATAATCTATATTGGCTCAAGGAAAAAATTTGTGACTATGATACAGACTCTGTCACATTAGTGGTTTTTAATATAACTTGTCCCAAATGAGAATGGCCCTAAATAGTTGCCATTCTCTTTCATTGCACCTTGCATTTTGCAAATCTCACCCCTACTTTTGTAAAATCCAGTTTTATGTTAAAGGAGTAATTCTGTATTTTCCCCCTCTAATACCTCTTATACTTTTTTAACTTTGTCTCAGACATTTTTGATTCTTTTTTGTGGGTTTTTGTTTTGTTTTGTTTTTATGAATTACTTTTCTTTATTTCTTCTCTTTAATGACCATAATAATCATTCTCATACTGTCTCCTGGTTCCTGTTTTTGTCCTTACTACTCTGGTTGATGGGCCATCCTTCAAAGTGTCACTGTCCATCCATGGTATAATAATATCCTAATGAGTAATGACTTAATCTGAGGAGCACTAATATGAGAATTTAAATATTTTAAAGGGATAAAATAGTAACTAGTTAGGTTCAAAATTTTAAAATTGCTACTGATTTCAATTCTACCTATTTGTTGTTTTTGAAATTGTACTCTTTGTCAATATGTAACTATACCATAAATGTTCATGCAACATAAGATTATTAGTTTTAGTTGTCAGAGTACTACATTAAATGCACTATTGTTTTATACCTTATTTTTTCCCACAGTATTTGCAAACGCTACATTTACAGTCATGTGACCTACTTGACATATTTGGTGGAATCAGCTTCTTCCCATTGGATAAAATGACTTATTTGAAAATCCAGTCCTTTATTAACAGAATGGAGGAAAGCCTGAACATAGTTAAATACACTGCATTTCTCTATAATGATCAGCTCATCTGGTAGGTATAACCTAACTCAGACTTGGCATGTGAGAGGAGGAAGTCAGAGTAATAAACACAGCTGTGACTAAATCAGTAGCAGGTTGTCAAGCAGGAACCAACAGCAGGGGAATGGATAGAGAGCTTCCTTATAGTGGATGTCATTAGTAAACAGGAATTATTTAAAACAAAACTAAGATGGTAACAAAATTACCAAGTGGGGCAGTTTAGAACCAACTCCAAACTAGGTAGAGAAAATATCCCCATCTTCAAAGCAATGATAAAGTAAATGTGAAATGCATCATTTTTCATGCTTTCTTGTAAAGAAGCTAATTCTTTAAAATATCCAAGATAGCTGGACTGGGCGGCGCACACCAGTAATCCCAGTGGCTCAGGAAGCTGAGGCAGGAGGAGCATGAGTTCAAAGCCAGCTTCAGCAAAATCGAGGTGCTAAGCAACTCGGTGAGACCCTATCTCCAAATAAAATACAAAATATGGCTGGGTATATGTGGCTTAGTGATTGAGTGCCCCTGTGTTCAATCCCCAGTACCTCCCCCCCTCCAAAAAAAGAAAAAAAAAAATCCAAGATGACTATAAACTAGGAGATCACCCATTGTCACCCCAGCTATGTTTGTATCCTATAGTGGGAACAAAAAAATCATTTTGTTGAAGAAAATGTCAGTGTTCAAGAAGAAAAAGTAATATTAAATGTTGTCATTTAAGACTAATTTCTGGGGAACCCACGTGAATGAGCCTGTGACTGTGGGATGGATATACCCCAAAGAGTAGTGTGGCAGCCCTGCCTGTCACCTGTGTACCAGCCTGGCTGAGATTTGCCCCTGATAACCCATTAGGGAGCATCTGGCCAGTATTCCTATAGTAGCCCCTCTGAGGCCCTCAATTTTTATGTTTGTTTACTGTAACCCACATTTTTAAATTGGGGGGGTGGTTGTATTTTAACATGAGAAACTGAAGAGAAGCCCATTCCCTGTCCTGTCAGAATTCTGTATCTATTTTCAGAAGAGAAACAGGATAATCTACAGAAATTTGAATCCATTAAGTAACGGTTTAGTGGATTTCCCTGTGGACTTGTCTTCTGCCTCCAGAATGAAAATCTATCCACTTTTCAATTTAACAAATTGCTTATCAGGCAACTTTATGCTGTGTTAACTGACGCTGCTCTAGTTACTTTCTGTGATGCTAATGCTGTGTTAGCAAAATAAAACTTACAAGGTAGAAAGATAGTAGTGCTTCTACAGCAGCAGTTCTGTGGAGGGAGTGGCCCCTCCACAGGTGAAAATTAGAGGTGCTGGGAGGGTTAACAGCCATCATTGGTAGTAGGAGATACAGAGACAGTGGTCCAGGGCCACCTCTGTACTGTCAGAAGACAGTAGCTCAGATTCTGATCTCGTAGCCCACAAGCCCTGATAACACGTGCAAACCGTGGGAGTGAGGAAGGGAAAGGCCCAGAGCCAACTTGTTCTGGGAGACCCTGGATCCAGAGCAACCAACAGAATTGGGCTCTGGAAGCCTGCATTCCCACAGCTACCTGTTGCCTAGCTTCAAGGGATCCTCTTGGCATCATCAGATTGTGAAGGGCATCCCCTGGAGTCAAATAGCACCAGCTCTGTGGTCCATCCAGTATGCGGGCAGGGAAAAGTTGGTCCCAGGAGGTAACAACAAGGAGCTTTAAGAAAATGGCTGGTATATTTAAATACCAAGAAAGAATTTATGCCTCAGGAGCACAGTATGTATTTACTCTTATTACTTCCTGTATTTTTTTTTAACTTGTGCATCTGTAGCACATGACTGTGGCATGACGCACAATAGGTACTCAGTAAATCTTGATGGTCAGTTCCAAGCAAGTAATGAGTAAAAAAAATCTCAGGTTCTGTTTGGACGACGCATTTAATGAATGGGTTTGGTTTTTGTAGCAGGCATTACCTGGGTTAGATATTTATTATTATTGGATGGGAGGGGTTAGTTTATTTTCTTATTCAGATTTTGACCAATTTTTAGAGGAAAAATTTCTTTTTAGTTCATTGATTTACTTCTGAGGAATTAGCAAATTTATGAGTAAATGTCTTAGATATTTATTTTTAAGTATTTTTTTTAATTATAGATGATCACAACACCTTTATTTTATTTTTTTACCTTTATGTGGTGCTGAGGATCAAACCCAGTGTCTCACATGTGCTTGGCAAGTGCGACAACCCCAACCCTAGATATTTCTAAGTTACTCAAAGTTGATCATATTCTTTGCTCCTGGTAGATTATTTTATATTCAATATTATGATAGTAGCACAATCAATATTTTAGAATAAACTAACAGGAAAGGTTCTGCATTTAATGATAGCCACCTCATACTTGGTAGTGCTTCTGCAAAAAGAAGTTCTTAATAGCTTGATATCTCCATCAGAGACAAGGGGTATACACCTGGAAGTCCCTTTAGCATTGAAGTTGAATTGGCACAAAGTTACCCACAAAATAAGAATAATAATCAGTCTTGACAAAGTAATAGTGTCACATTGGCACACAAGTGAATCAGTTGAGATTTAAGCTAAAGAAACGTTTTTGGGGTTTTTGTGTTTTTTTTAATATAGAGCCTTGCTTCTCTTACCCAGGCTGGCCTCAGATTTTGTGTTCAAGGCTCCTGCTCCCTCAGTCTCCTGAGTAGCTGGGACCACAGGCACAACACCACATCCATCTTAGGTGTTATGTTTTGTTTTTTAAGAAGAAAAAATCATTACGTTAAGTAACTATTTGAGAGACTTTGAGAACATCCTCTGAGTTTGAGTGGGCTATTTTCCTATTTGATGTGAATCATTGATGGAACGGGGATTATTTGAGTCTGTCAGTGCAGGGTTTCATTTGTTATATTATTTCATATATTATTTGTGCTTAAGAAGGGGCTCTTCTGTTCATTGTAAACTTTTTGTTTTGAAGTCCTTAAAGATTCACATGCAGTTGTAAGAAATTTTTCCCAGTGGTAATGTCTTACCTAGTTAACTATATTATGATGTATTATTTCTGTAGGGGAGAGGGCCAGGGCACAGGAGGCAGATACTGGGGAGAGCTCACCATGGTTACCTTGTGAGGAGGAGGGCCTTTCCACAGGCACTGAGGAAGCACTGGCTTGGGATTCTGTTGCTTTGCACAGCTGGCTATAGCCTCACTCCGTCTTCTCTCTCAATTTCCTAAAACCAACACTGAAGTGTGGTGGGTCTAGCAGGTCTTAAGTAAAATAGTAAAAAGAAAGCCCTGAGCACAGTGCATACAGTTAGCAGTTCACACTGCTGTCGTCCCTTTCCTCTTATAGTTTGTTTTCTACCCAAGTGCTCTCTGATTGAGGACAGTACTGAATATGATGCAGGTCACATGTAAACTTTACATTTTCTAGTAGTCATATTGAAGTAGAAAGAGACTAGTGAGATTAATTTTAGTAAAATATATTCTTTAGCCTAATACATCTAAAATATTATATCAGTATGTAAACAGTATTTTTAAATTAATGAGCTGATAATTTTGTGCTGTTTAAAATCCAGTATGTATTTTGTACTGTTTTTGGCCAACTACATCTCAGATGCTAATGATCAGATGTGTCCGTTAGCTCCTGCTACTGGAAATGCGGCTCTTAAAAGATAGTTGCCCACACATTAATTCCTTATGTACTGTCTTTTCTTACCATCACTCATGTTCCCTAGTAACGCTTACTACCTCTCAACAGGACGGTAACACCCAGAACCTATTGTTTTGTTTTCCTCTTCTTCCCTTATTTCAGTTATTTCTACAAAAGAAAAAAGTTGGTAACTTTCCATGTGTGATTTAGAAATTGTCTACCTGAGTGGCTGTGTGAGACTCCGTAAAATTCCTTCTAATTTAGACTTTCTAGTTTCTTAATGCTTTTTCTACAGCTCCTTATTCCTACCTCATTTGAAATTAAAGCTTATTTCTTTCTTTTCCTTTTTCTACATTGAGATCCAGAGAATTAAAATCCAGATGTATTTCTGCAACCTAGGATCAAGTTCCCTGTGTACAGCATGCCAGTATTTTCAGAATGTGGTGTTACTGTATAGGCCAGGAAGCTAAGGAACCCTTGCTGCTAGAATGCAGCAGTGTGCTTGTTAAGGCCCCCTAAATAATCCTACTTGGAATTCAGCCTGAGACTCAATCTTCCCTTGAGATTTCAGATGCCTATGAATTACAGAACTGCATTGCAGTAGCCTTAAGCAGGTTAGGGTGTAGTGCTTGTGCCAGCTCATTTCTAACTCACTCCCCACCTGAACTGCCCAGTTAAGGGCAGCCACCTTCTTAAAAAGGAAGGAAAGGTAAACTTTATCATAGAGCATAGAAAAAAACAGAAAACCAATCCCAAACTTAACCCAGTGCTTTCTGATGTTTCAGGAGTGGATTAGAACAAGATGACATGAGAATTTTATACAAATACCTCACCACCTCTCTGTTTCCCAGGCACATCGAACCTGAGGTATGGTTGGACTGTGTAGATACACACATGCATACACTTTTGTACAGGGGTAGGGGGTTGAGTAATATGGTGTGTGAGGCATTTCTTAGCTGTGTTTTATTTTATTTGTGATGCAGTGATACTTATTGTGTATCACTTAGTAGCATAGAAACCCATGTGTGTCAGTTTTTCTCCAGTTTGTTTCATCCAAATGCAATAGTAAAGGTGTGTTCTTAAGAGGAAAGGGTGGATTTTAGGTGAGGTCCAGGGAACCATGAAAATAGCAGGGATCCGTGACCAACTCTGGTCAGTCTTACAATCTCTCCCATCTACAAATATGAGATATTTGATAGTGAGTAGATGGTATGTTACCTGCCTGGCTTTCCCACTCTGGTACTTAATTTCCCTGTTTTCTGTATAGAACTTTAAATTATACCAGAGACTGAGGCTGGGGCTCAGTGGTAGAGCACTTGCTTCACACATGTAAGACACTGGGTTGGATCCTCAGCACCATGTTTAAAAAAAAAAAAAATGAATAAATAAAGATATTGTGTCTATCTGCAGCTAAAAAATTTTTTTTATAAATAAGTAAATAATACCAGTGTTCTCCCCAAAGTACCCTTTCATAGCTCTAATTAGGTTGGAAGTAAAAAGTGTTCATAGAGCATAAAGTCATCATTTTTGCTCAGGAGCATGCATAGACCCACATCGATTGCAGGCTCTCCCTCTTCTTCTCCCTCTCTATCCTTCTTCCACGTCCCTTCTCTCTTAAGGGCTTGATTATGGAAACAACAGAAAAATCTTCTTTAATAAGAAATTGAAAGAAGGGTTTTTAAGAAGGATTTCCTCCTGGTCTTAGCTTCTTTCCAGATGGGTTGAGGACAGTAGCTGATGGTTCTGGGGTACTTCCTGTACACAGCCATGGTTCCCAATGCCCAACATGCCTGCAAGATCTCATGATACCATGACAGCAGTCCCAAGAGTTAAGTATGCTGTCTCATCCCACAGATGAAGCAATCCAGGGTCCCCCAGCAAAGACTTGACCTCAAAGTCTTCCAAATCCTGAAGCACCTACTTGTGAGCACACCCCTTAAGGCCACAGTGCTGTGCCACCATAGACAACTGATATCTCTGTACAGCTTAAGAGAGAGACAAAATAGGAAGCCATAGCACACAGTATGGTAGCGTGACATGGGCATATGAAGCCTGTCTTTCAGTGCAAACTAAATGAATGAGAATTGGTCTGTGCATTTTCACCATTGGGCTCGTAATGTGTTTTGGGTCTTCTGAAGTTCTGTGTTAAAGCTTTGTATAAACCAGAAGAGCATCAAGCATTTTTAACAGAAGTATCAAATTTTCACAAATATGACTATTGTGTTTGGATTGTTTCATTTCCTATGTGTGTTGAAATGGTATACTTTCAGCAATTAACTAGGGCTATGTGACAAATACAAACCTTAGAAGAGACATGGTGTCATGGCTGAAAGTAGAGACTTTGACACTGGACAGGCCTGGTCATAATGTCTGCCCCTGCCACTCATTGTGTTGGTGTAATTCTCCAAACTTTAGTTTCCAATTTAGGAAGTGGGAAGAGGACATTCCCCACAGGGTAGTGTGTGATTTCCCAATTTATGCCACATGGGAAATTTTAGTTGTTTTTCGTTTGTTGTTTGTTTTTAATAAGGAACTAAATTAGTTTGTGGAATTTGGAGTATGGTATGATGACAGGCATGGTTAAAATCAGTTCTTTATGAATGTCTGTAATCTTCTACCCTTTTTTTTTTTTTTTTTTTTGGTGGGGAGGAATATGGAAAATTGATACAAAGTACCTGGAACCAACTAGCAGATGGAAATGTTATTTGTCAAAGCTTTGAAAGTAAAAAAAAAAAAAAAAAAAAAAATCTAATCAGTCATTTTTGAACTTTAAATGTGTTTGCAGTTGGCAGGAAGGGATTCTCCAATAAGAGCAGAAATGCCAGGAAATCTTCAACATTATGGAAGGTAGGACCTTTGTTCTTTGATTTACAATATTGGGTTTCATTAGCTTTTCTGGTAAAGGGGAAATGATGAACACTGAATTACCTTTGTGCTATTTTATTGGTGATAATCAACAGAGGAAATTCTTTTGTTTCCAATTAATTTAAACTATAAATTTTATCATATTCTGATTTCATGTTTTCTGTATAGCATCTAGTTGCAAAAATATTGATGTGTTTTTCTATATTCCTGTTTATAATTTACCTCATTGAGTTGAGTCATCTCTGTGCTTACTTTTAAGATTTCTTACTGGACCCTTGAACCTTAATGATCCAGAAGCAAAATGCAGATTCCCCAAAATTTTTGTAAATACAGATGACACTTATGAAGAGCTCCATTTAATTGTTTATAAGGTAACAACTGTTTTTCCCTCCAGTGTTACAGATTAATACTAAAGTAAATCTTTCTTGCATGTGTACTTGAGTACGTATGCAAACCTCTTAAATGTTTTTTGGAAAAATTGTTGGTAGTTCTAATTATTGTAAAACTCAAAATGGGTGCTCTTCTGGATTAGTGTGTTTTCAGCTCTTTTTAAACAATTTTGCTATTAGTGAAAGAATAGCTTGCTAAGGTGGTGCTTCTCAAATATTTGAAGTCCCGTGTACTCCCAAACCAAAGGCTGTCAGGGTGGTGCCACCTGTCAGTTAAATGCCCCCTGGCTATGGCCACACCTCAGTGAAATCTGCTTTTGCTCTGATTCTCAAAGCTGAGGACTTGTTATTATATAAGGATAGTATTTTTGTTTTTGTTAGGATACTCTCTTATAAGGATATGTACATTAGGTTGAGTTTTCTTTTTTTGTTGTTTTGTTTTTGTTTTTCTTGCCTGTTGCCCAAGTTGGTCTTGAATTCCTTGGCTCAAGCAATCTTCCCACTTCAGCCTCCTGAGTAGGTGGGTCTACTGGCACATACCTACACACCCAACTGGTTTTCTTTTTATTTAAAGACAGTTTTTGGTGTAAAGAAGACAACCCAAGTATATGTATTGATCTTCTTTCCCACCCCAAAACTACAATGAACTAGTTTTAATTCATAAAGACCTAGACATGATGCCCCAAGAGAACAGGAAGGGAATCTCATAACTAGAAGATGGAAAGGAAATGTAAGAGTGGTGACTGAGAGGAGAGTGGAAAAGGCTCTGAGCCAGGGAGTGAGAGGAGACAGGAGCCCAGAGAAACTCTTAACTCAGAACGGAGGTAGTCACCTGAGGGCCAGTAGGAACTCAATGTAGAAAGAAGGGGAATAAGGAAGGTATTGTCTCAACTAATCAGTGTCCCATACCACCTCACCACCACTTCCTGTTCTTACACACAGACAGGCCTACAGCTGAGCTCCTGTCCCTGGGTGAAGATTGAGGGTTTGTGTAAAAGATAATAAATAATTGAGACAGACTTTGAATAGTTAGTGTGGGTCTCAGCATCTGAGAGTCAGGTCCACTCATTGTGACTTCATCTGCCCAGCATAACTGCTTCTCTATCTTCACCCCATGTGGAACTTCCGTGCATAGGCAACTTTCTGGTTCCCTCATTCTTAAACATGAATAAAAAATAAAACTACAGGCACCCAAAGAAAAAACAAGAATTCTAGGAATACCCAGGAACTTTTAAATATCAGTAGCCACTAATTGGAGAAGTTGTACCTACAGAATTGAAGCAAAATGATATAAAAGAGTTCGGGTTATATTGAACTTGGGTTAATTAAAAATATTTTAAAATATTTTAAGCCAGGCAATGTTGTGCATGCCTATAATCTCAGCAACTCAGGAAACTGAAGCAGGATCATGCATTCAGAGCCAGCCTAGGCAAGAGAGACCCTGTCTCAATAAAAAAAAATTGT
This sequence comes from Ictidomys tridecemlineatus, assembly GCF_052094955.1. Lineage (NCBI taxonomy): Eukaryota > Metazoa > Chordata > Mammalia > Rodentia > Sciuridae > Ictidomys > Ictidomys tridecemlineatus. The sequence continues at coordinate 109,341,738 of NC_135486.1, read as the reverse complement.
TTTATTGTGGTAAAATATATATGTACTATAAAATTTTCTGTTTTAGCCTTTGTGTGTGAGGGACTTAATCCAGGATGGCTCTACCACTGAGCTATACACCTCTACCTTCAGTCCTTTTTTAAAATTTTTATTTTAAGACAGTCCCACTAAGTTGCTGAGACTGGCCTTGAATTTGTGATTGCTAGTATGATAGGTATGTGCCACCCCACCTGACTGTTTCAGCCATTTTTAAGTGGACAATTCAGTAGAATTAATGTATTCAGAGTGTTGTGCAACCATCCAAAACTATTTCATAACTTTTAACTGAAACTCTGTACCCATTAAGCAAAACTCTTTCCCCAGTCCTGAAAATATGATTTTAGACATGTGACATTCATTAGCAGGGTAAAGATAAGTTGGCCTGCTCCAGAATATAGATTAAAAGGACAGTAGGTAAAAATCATGGAAGGAAAGGTGAGAAGAAAAGATTAATTCAGGAATTTAGGAAACAAGTAGAATAATCATATAAGAAAATGCCTATCTGAAGAGGAACATAATTTTCTAAAGTGTAAAGATTCTCTGAATATCTGCCATAATGAATGGAAAAGACTCACATTTATACAACATTGTGCAACTTTAGAAATATAAAGAGATGATTTTGAAAGCTTCCAGAAGGAAAATTTAGTCACCTGCAAAACTAGCACCTTAGTTTTCTAGCTAAGCCCAGATGTTGGGTTACAATGTTACATTTAAAGTTCTGAGAGAAAATAGTTTTCAGTGTAGACATCTTGGACAAGCCAAATTATCAATCACAGGTGACACAGAAGAAAAGGTCTCATCCCTGCATCCTTTCAGAATGTTGCATGGAGCCAACCCTCATCAGAGTTAAGTGGGTAAACCAGGACAGGGAGCACCTTGGAATCCAAACCACTGGTTCTGACCCAGGAGAGTAGTAAAGGGAAGTCTCAAGATGACAGAGCTCTTAAGTTTGCCAGCATCTAACACCTCAGAGGTATCCATAATGGAGCAATAGAAAGAACCACTCTTGGTTTTCAGGGCCTCTAAAATAATTTTTGTTTGTGAAATGGTATTTTATTTTATATTTTTTAGCTGTAGATGCATACAATACCTTTGTTTTATTTATTTATATTTTTTATGTAGTACTGAGGATTGAACCCAGTACCTCATGGGTGCTAGGCTAGCACTCTGCTGCTGAGCTACAAATCCCAGTCCCTAAAATGGTATTCTGAAGCAGTTAAATGTGATGAAGTGCCAGGGAAATGGAAGTTCCAGAGAAAACATACAAAAAGACATATTCCTAAAATGAGGCATGATTTATAGCAGTAGCTAGAGGAAGGAATTGGTCCATTGTCTGTCAAGCTAAAATTCTTCTGCTTTGAATGTTCAGACACAATGCCTTGAAACTCTCAGGCTGGTCCAATATTAGTCCTTATCTTTGTTTCTTTTTCTTTTTCTTTTTTTTTCTTTTTTTTTTTTTTTTTTTTTGTGTGTGTGTGTACTGGGTATTAAACTCAGGAGTGCTCTACTATTGAGCTACATCCCCAGCCTTTTCAGTTTTTATTTTGAGTCAGGATCTCACTAGGTTTCCTAGGCTGGCCTTGAACTTGGGGCCCTCTGGCCTTAGGCTCCTGGGTAGCTAGAATTATAGCTATGTACCACCATACCCAGCCTTATCTTTTTATAAGCAGCTTTATTGAGGTATAATTCATATACCATAAAATTCATGCACTTAAAATGGTCATTGGTCAATTCAGCAATTTCTCATTGCAAAGTTCATTGCCTTAAGGTTTGGCAGTTCCTAAGGACTAGAGAACCCAGAAAAGCCTTTATATTCACACTCATGGTCTGTTACAGTGTAAGGGAACATGTAGCAAAGGCTGGAAGTCACCAGGCGTGAGCGCAAGTTGTCCTCTCCCAGTGGAGTCCTGCAGACAGCACAGCACCTACTTCTGTGGCACAGTTGTGTGAAGTGTGTGGAGTGATGCCTTCCAGGGAGCTCACCTGTACCTCCATGTCTGAATCAAGGATTGGCTACATAGACGCAGTTGGCTCCATATGGCTGACCTCGTCTCCAGCCTGCAGGGGTCAGGATAATACTGCAGAGGCTGTGGTGATGAAGGATGTAGCCTGTAGTTTTCTTACGTCATGATAACTTTGTCTGGTTTTGCTATCAGGGTGATGTTATCTTCATAGAATGAGGAGGTAAATGTTCCCTTCTCTCATTTTTGGGAAGATTTCCTGAAGAGTTGGTGTTAATTCTTTAAATATTTGGTAAATTCATAATAGAGCCAACTGTACCAGGGCTTGCCTTTGTGAGAAATGTTAAAATACTGGTCTCTTCACTTGTTACTGGTCTGATTTTCTATTTCTTCTGGAGACAGTTTGGTAGTCTGTGTCTTTCAAGGAATTTGTCAGTTGCATTGAGTTTTTCCATTTGTGGGTGTGCAGTGGTTTCTAGTGGGATACGATGCCTTTGCTACTTTCTTTTCCTGTAAAGTCGGTAGTGATGTTTGCTTTTATTCCTGATTGTTGTCATTTGAGTCCCCACCCCACCCTCAATCTCCAGTCTAGCAAGAGATTTCAGTGTTGTTGATCATGCCAGAGAAACACTGTTTGGCTTCATTTATAGTCTCTTATTGTCTGTTCTCCCCCCTGTGTAATTGACTTCTGCTCAGATCATTATTATCTTCCTTCATATTTGCTTCAAGTTCAGTTTTCTCTGTTTTCCAGGGTCTTAAGGTGGATGATTAAAGTTTTGAAAGACTGTCATTGTTCTACTGGGTTTTTTTTAACACTGCATTGCTATGATAAATTTTAAATTTAAACATTTGGGTTATTTATTATCTTGGTTGTTGTAAATTGCCATTACTTGCCTAATGTCATAACTGCAATTTTTTGCTGGGATAAAGTATAATAAGATAACTTCAATTTATAGTCTTTTATTAATGGAAACTGTCAAGTACACATAGACTAGAATGATGAAACCCCAAGTACCTGTCACAGAGCTTAATCAATAAAAGGCTAATCTCTCATCTGTCCCATTTGCGTTGCATTTGTCTTGTTTGCTAGAGCATTTATATCACCAGACCCCTTCACTTGTAAATAGCTCCCTTTGCATCCCTGACTGAGGAGGCTATCTCCTGTAGCATAACCATTAGACCATTGTCACACCTCACAAAACAGTCCTTCCTTAATATCCATTGTATCCAGATTGCTCCAGTCGACGAAAAAGAATCTTTTTACAGTTGGTTTGTTCAAATCAAGATTTAAACAAGCTCGCTGCATTTTGTTATTACACGTAGCCTCCTTTTTGTGCTGTTTTATAATCTCTGGTTTGTTTTCTCCAGGCCATGAGTGCAGCTGTGTGCTTTATGATTGATGGTAGGTGCACACTTATGTCTGGTTTCAGCCTAACCACATAAGCTTTTTGTAATTTGCTATGTTCTGTTTTTAAGCAATAAATAATGTGCAGTAAAAAGCAACAGAGAGGCTATATTAAGGGCTGTTCCCCATCTGGGAACTCTTACTTGAGGGGCCCCTTCTTACCCTTCCCACTTGTCAACAATAGACCTGTGTATACCTCTATACCTGCCGACTTGTGTGTTGGGGGTAGCAGTGGTTCCTGATTCAGAGGGACTTGGGGGTTAAATGAGGTAGGAATTTGAAAAGCATCAAGCAGCACGTTACAGAGTGCTGTCATATGTTAGATCCACCTGGGCAGCAGCTGATTGTGACCACCCCTCAGGGTGCATGTAAAGCCACTTTTCACAGTAAGACTGTCTTTGAATCTTTTATATCTTAAATATAACTAATTTTAATTCTTTCTCTTTTGTTTGTTGGGGGGGAGAGGTATCTGATCATCTGATTGTTTTATTTCCTAAATGTTTTGTTTATATTTAATTGATAGTAAAGTTTTATTTGAATACTATTAAATATTGGAGGTAAAAAATAATATTGATCTGTTTAACACAAAGTGTTGGTAACACTGAATGTTATTTTCTTAAAATTACTCACTAGCGTCCATACAGCTGACGTTGGATTTTTGCCGAAGACTGGACAGCATTGTTGGGCCCCAGCTTACAGTGCTGGCATCTGACATTTGTGAGCAGTTTAACATCAACAAAAGAATATCTGGGTTTGTACTTTGCTTCGTGTTTACTTACAAGCACTTAACTGATCATGGAAAAATAGGGTGGTTTTTAACTGAAGAATATTGACCGTGTTAATATTCCGGTATTTACTCCAAATGGAGTAATATGCCATCAGCCTGTCTGAAAGTTTCCCAAGGAACTGTGCTTGAGATCTTTGCCCTTTGATGATGAGTAGGGCTTAGTCTTCTACTAACATGACCCTTCAGCTCTCCCCATTGGTAGCATGACCAGATGGGGTTAGGTGAGTTGTCTGTGTCTGCGGCCTTGGCCTTTAGAGTATCCCATGAGCATCCCCTTGCCCAGCCCAGATTGTTGCATCACCGTGGCAGCATTAGGCAGTGTGGCATTGCTTTGCATAGAGCAAAAGCAACTTTGCTTCTCCTGTGGAGATGCACAGTGAAGGTGGCCATGGTGCAAGCCATTGGGCTCTGGTCCCAAGTCTGCCACATCAGGAAACTCAGGGGTTTGACCCCTCTTGTTTTGTAGAACACTGAAAAGTCATTGAACTTTTTCTGCTTCTCTGTTCTCATTATAAATTAGAACTATGATAAAGATAAAATGAGTAAATGGAAAGCACTTTGACATACAGGAGCCCTGTTTATCAGGATTTTCATCCCTTTAAGCAGTTACTAAAATGCTGTGAATTTATTTAACAGTGTTCTCAGCCTTCATCTGTTAGTGTCTTTGGCATTGATAAACAGCAGCCTCTAGGGAGCTCAAAAAAACTCAGGGTGAAAGTACTTTTAGATTTGGTACAAGTGCATGTGGCTTATTCACAGCTTACTTGGTTTTAGAGAACTAAGAATGGACAGCAAAAGATAAGGTCAAGAAATGAAAATGCTGACCGACTCCCCTCCTAATAATGCTGCCTGCTGATTTAATTTTTTTGCCCATAAAACTGCCATATATTCTTTCTTGAAGGAGGCAGGAGTAAGTGAAATCTGTTTTGGATCATACAAGTTAAGAAGTAGCAGATAGGTTGATAAAGTGTTTGTAGCATCATCCCCAAGCTCTCTGAGATTACTGGACTTGGTAACTGCTCTGCCTTTACTTTCTGTGGATTCATGAATTCCAAGCGACTCGTCAACAGCTATCCAGGGGTGGAATTTGCTGTTGAGTACCTTTTTTGCAAGTATGGTTACCTGTCCTTTAAATTACACAGGAGAGAGAGCCTTGAATATTATTCTACCTCAGAAAGCAGTTTTCTCTGTGACATTTTATTATGAAAATCATAGTGAATACTTATCTACTCCCTGTTAGATTCTGTAGTTAATGTTTTCCTATACATATTTTGTCACGCATCCCTCTATCCTAAAGGACAGGTTTTAAGAGAGCCATTGTACAGTATCACTAGCTCCCCACAAAAATAGGGTACCTGGAAAACTGGATGGCAGAGTAAACATGGTACAATTTAGGTGCATAGACAAGAATCAGAATTCTAGACGTGTTGTTCTAGACCTTTTGATAGTTCTTGATGCATCTGAGATTTTATATATAAGAAGCTATTGTTTGCTAAAAAACATATATCAACTGGCTGAAGGTAAAAGCTTTGGGGTACAAAAGATAATGTGCTTTCCTTCCAAGAAATCCTTTTGACTCAGACCAAACTATCTTATATCCCTGACCTGGGCCCTCCCCTTTCTCCAATATTCAAATCCTAGAGAAATTAGGTTGGCATGGTCAGGGGAAACTCCTGAGGAGAAAGGAAGACCTTGGCCACCTCTCCAGGGCATTGTTGAGGATTTAGGAGGCAGGGAAGCCAGAGCAGGGAGCCATCCTAGACCCAGAGGCTAATTCCAGTATCTCTGTACCCACCTGTTCTTTCAGCCTCAGCCCTTGTTGCAAATGCCCAGAGGCTGTTCTCCAGCATCCTTTGTGGTGTGGAATGAGTCATGCACTGGAGCTGTTTGCTTCTTGCCAAGATGAGGTCCACCCCTTTAAAGATTGGCATGAAGCAAGGCTATTAGTGTTATACCTTGCTTTTCTCTACTTAAGGACTTATTATAATTCTTATACCCTCCCCCTTTTTTTAATGGTGCTAGGGATCAAACCAGTGCTTTTTGTGTGTGTGTTTTGTTTGAGAGTAATTTATTAAGAAATATAAATCCTGGAAATCTTACCTATTTTTTCTTCAGACTTTCTATACTTGAACCCATGTGTAAGCATAGTGATGCAAACATACCATGTTTTTACATGTGACTTTTTTTATAAGTTGTAGATGGACACAGTAGCTTGTACTTATTTATTTTTATGTGGTGCTAGGGAGAGAACCCAGTGCTTCACATGTGTGAGGCAAGTGCTCCATCACTGAGCTATAGCCCCAGCCCTACATGTAATTTTTTAAAAATATGTATTACGTCATAAATCTAGAACTTTAAAAAATATGTCATGGACATCATTTTAAATTAATAAATATGGATCTGTCTTGTTTCTGATGGCATCATGGTATTAGATGCATTCTTGATTGGATAAACATTCTAAGTATTATAAAAAGAAGAATCTGGCACATCACATTTTTCTCTGAGGCTATCCTTAGAGTTCAGGGGCCAAAGGAATATGCAGTTAAAGAGTGGGTACCTGTTGCCAGATTACTGGCCCATGATGGTGCCATTCTGTACACTCCCCAGCTCCGCCACCAACACCTATTCTTTGTACACTTTTCTTTTGACATTTTGGTAGGTGACACTGACGTCAGGCGTCTCTTTGTGGTTCATTGGCATTTCTGTGTCCTCTGCAAATTGCACTCAGGATTCTTTGAATCTTTCTATTGAAGGGTTTCTTTTTTTTTCTTTTACATCAGTACCCTTAATATAATACCCTTTGGTCATGATATGTATTTTTTTCTTTACTTTTGATTTTGCTATTTTGCACAATATATATGCATGGGGTTTGTATATAATAAGTTTTTTCAATTCAGTTCTTTGGTATTCCATCTTTAATGTTATACTCTGAGCTTTCCACCCCAGTATAATAAAAATACAATCCCATTTTTACCTCTGGTACCATTATGGTTTTATTTTATGTATTTAAATCTTCAGTTCACCAAGAGTTTTTAAGAAATTGAGGCTGAGTTCTAACTTAAAAATTTTCCCCAAAATCGATAGTTTTCTGAGACTCTAGTTTCTGTTCCTTTCACATATCCCTGTTCATTTAGTTAATTCTAGTACTAAATCTGAAAAGGATGAGGAGGAGGAAGTACAAAGTTTTCAGAAAAGGAACTCTTTCCTGTGATCTGTTTTTGAAGGGGAGGTTGCTGGAGATGGGCTGCAGGGCCTAGTGCATGTTGGGCAAGCACTCTACCACTCATCCGTATCCCCAGCCCCAGTGGTCAGTTTTAGTATAGTTCTTTTTTGAGATTGAGTAGGCTCAGATTTGTAAAGAAGTGAAAAGTACAGCCATTAACAGTAGGAGTCGATAATGATCAGATACAGGATTGGACACTGACAGAGGGAACAGATACAGGATTGGACACTGACAGAAGGGAAGAGAAGGGAAGGCTGGCCTAGCTAGAGCCATGGTGTGGTAATAGGGAAGGGGGAGGGGACATCGTTCAGGAGGAGGTGTGTGCATATTTCCAGGATTCTTGGCGTACCTTCACTTCCTTATTACTTTGGAGAGGCCAGGGGGAAAGAACTTTATTAAGTTAACTCATAAATAAAGTCCAGTTTTCCTTTTCATGGTACCCAAATTTCTCAGTTCAGCATTTCCTCTTGGCCTTCAATTAGGTCAGATAAGTGAGGAACTCTCAGAGCCATATTTATCTAGAAATCATGTATCTGGCAGTCTTAGCTGTTTAGAACACAGCCCACCACAACTTGAAACAGTGGTTATCTTTGTGCCTTCAGCTATTGAAGCCCATAGGGGAAACTTCAAGCAGCTAGGTGCTCACTGGAGAAGTGCTGATTTCCTCCACTGTGTCATGGCACCCTTTCTGGGCATGCTTTTGAAGTTTGAGAAAGTTTTCATACACCTGGTACTTAGACATTCAACTCTGGCATCTCAGTAAAATTATTGCTATTTGTTCATGGGAGGTCTCCTCACATCTTCTCATGACATCTACCAATCCTATTCAGTACCTAAGGACGTGGATACCAAAATCCCTGGATGTTCAAGACCCTTAAAAGGCACAGCATTGCAAGTAACCCATGCCTATCTTCCCATGTGCTGTAAATCATCTCTGGGTTACTTAGAACACAGTACAGTCCAGGTGCTGTGTAAATAGTCATCCTGCATTGTGTGGGGAATAATGACAACAAAATGTTCATACATGTTTAGTACAGGTACAGTTTTCCTCCAGTATTTTTGATTCATAGTTGAGTCTGTGGGTATAGGATATACAGACAAAGGACTGATTGATTATATTGTGTTTTCAGCGTAGAGCAGAAGAAAATGAGTGAAGATAAGGTTGACCAGGAGGTATTTTTTTTCTCATTGCTAAAAATGATGGGTCTATCAGAAAATAGGAAATCTTTCTTTAAAGTTAGTGCATATACAAACTGAGCTATAACCACTTAAAATGGACTCCCCCTCCCATGTGTTTTGAAGACATCATTGTGCTGTGGTTACTTTGTATACTGAACCTCAAAAGTCTTCATGAGGGCTGGGCTGGGCTGTAGCTCAGTGGTAGAGCGCTTGCCTCACATGCTTGAGGTACTGGGTTCAATCCTCAGCACCACATAAAAAATAAGTAAATAAAATAAAGATATTGTGTCCACCTACAACTGAAAAAAATATTTTAAAAAAAAAGTCTTCATGAAGAATTCTGTACTGTTTCGTTGTGTTTAGAGTTTCCTATATGGACATTGTTAACTATGTTTAGTATGTTCTCTTTTTAAGAAGGCATGAAACGTGTGATTTTGTGTTTGAAAAAAATGCTTTGATTTTTAGAAGGAATGTCTTAGCTCTTTGAAAAAGATACCAGGTAACTGTGGCTGCTGCTAATTCAAAACTGACACACTGTAAGGTCGTAAATTTGATCACTAATAAGATTGTACGTTGAAAATTATTCTGGCTATTTTGAATGTGAGCAAGTTTCTCTTTTCCTTTTATTTAATAGTACATTGCAAGTAGCCATTTTTCTGTGTCTGTTTTTTATTATGTTTTATGGAGGATGAGGTAGAAAGAGTTGCATTTATTTAACCCTGTTTTACCTAGTTAAATAACGTTTTTAATATAAATTCCAACTTGGGGGTACAAAACACAGAGTTTCAGTCATTCTGAATGGACTAAAGAAAGAGTGTTTGGGGGTTAGACAAAACAGCCAGAACTTTAAGTTCAACTTAAGTTACTTGTGTATTGAGACAGCTAAATTGAAATTCTTTCCAAAAGTCTTAAATTTTTTATTTTTCATCTAGTTTTTCATGTTATTTATTTTTCTTAGTTTTAGGGATCTATTAAAAACAAATTCTGGTTTTGTAAGAGATTTATTTTCATTTTCCAGGAAACTAAATCACCCACATTCTTTCTTTGCCTAGATGTAAAGTATTACAGTAGTAACCCACTTGTCCGGAGGTCGGATTTCCGGCACCCTCAGCCCTCCAGAACATGGCTGCTAACCCTGAAGTAAGCGGAGAAGGCTTCTGAGCCCCCAGTGGCAGGCTGTGCTCAGGCTCTCCCCAGAACCCAGGGTGTTCAAAAGGGCACAGTGAGATGGGAGGGGTGGGGAGGCACCTTGTGAGCTGTGTAGCCCAGTTGTCCCCATGGTTCCCTGAGAAAGACACAGGGACAAATGAGAAGTGATTGTGCAAAGAAGGAAAAATATATATCCCAATTAAAATTTTACTTCAGCAGGAAAAGCTAATACATTTTAAGCATGATTTCCATTGAGGAAGATAAAGAGCTTTGTTACAGTATTAAGCTTCAGTTGTGTGACTGGGTAATCCACATGGAGCGCCTCCTTCATTCCCCATCACTGTGGGATAAATGAGATGTTACTCTCCTGAGTCAGAGGTTGGCAAACTCTTTCTATAAAGGGCTAAATAGTAAGTATTTTAGATGTTGTGGGCTATATATGTTGCAACTACTCAACTATTATTTTAGCTTGAAAGTAGCATAGATAACGCATAAATATTTGTATGGGCATTCAGTGTTCCAGTAAACTGTTATTTAGAAAAATGGCCAGATTTAGTTTCAGGCCTGTAGTTTGCTGACCCTTCCACTAGAAGATAAATAGCCTGTGTGGATTTCATTTGCATTTGTTAAAAAGTCAGCAATAACCAAGTGATTACCATTTATAAAGCACTATGATTTCACTTAGAAAATACTTCCAGTGTTTAAAAAAGAAACTTTAAATGGGCATAGTGGTGCACACCTGTAATTTCAGTGACTTGGGAGACTGAGGTAGGAAGATCAAAAGTTCAAGTCCAGCCTCAGCAATTTAGTAAGACCCTCAGCAACTTAGTGAGACACTGTCTCGAAATAAAAAGGGCTGGAAATGCAGCTCCATGATAAAGCACCCCTGTGTTCAGTCCCCAGTACCCTCCCCTGTCCCCCCCCCCACAAAAAAAGGTAAACTTTAGGCCAAACATGGTGGCACATGCCTGCAATCCCAGCTATATAAGAGAATGAGGTGGGAGGATCACAAATTCAAGGCCAGCCTTAGCAACTTAGCAAGATAAAAAATAGAAATAAAACTTTTATTTTAGAAAATGGCTAGGGATGCAACTCAGAGGTAGAAACCTTTGTGAGGACCTGAGTTCAGTCCCCTGTACTTCAAATCAGTCAGTTAATAAGCTTCAGCTCTCTGGTAAATTCCATCATGCTTGATATCATTTAAGTGATTACTGAGTGAAGAGTCTGTTACATGTTAACTAAGATTCTTGAATTAAAGACCGAGCCTTTGAAAATCCAGGCTTTTGCCATATGGTTTTTTAAATGTAGCTGTGTAGTTTGTATGATGTTCAGAATGTTACCCTCTTAATGACATGTTTTTACAGATCTGAAAAGGAACCACAGTTTAAGTTTATCTACTTCAACCATATGAATTTAGCAGAGAAAAGTACAATTCACATGAGGAAAACACCCAGTGTGTCGCTTACGTCTGTTCATCCGGATTTGATGAAGATTCTAGGTGACATCAACAGTGATTTTACTAGGTAATCCTGACAACTTCTCAAATAGGTATCCCTTTGTTAAAGGATATTAAAGGAGTCATCTTCAAAACTGAGTAGCCCAAAGCCCCTTCATAGAGGCCAGGTCTGACCACCTTTATGGGCACCCCTTCTGAATGGGTACATAAGCCCAGTCCATTCACATGGGCCTTCCTGAACTTCCTAAGTGACTATTTAGTGTCCAATTTCTTGTTTTGAAATGTTTTTTTTTCCCCACAATGTAGCTAAATGTATAATAGTATATTCTGAAACTCTTGCCTTACAGAGCAGATGAAGATGAAGAAATCATCGTGAAAGCCATGAGTGATTATTGGGTTGTTGGGAAAAAGTCTGATCAGCGGGAGCTGTATGTTATTTTGAATCAAAAAAATGCAAACCTGATCGAAGTCAATGGTAAACTGAATTTGGTATTTGACCATAATTTTAATGCTACTGATATTTGGAAATTCTCTTCAATGTATTAGGAAACATGATATATAGAGCAAATGATGATCATTAAGATTATAGGCAGATTTCTCCATTTTCTGTTTCTGTGTCCTGTGACACAGCAAGCTTAATCGTGACTAAAAGGAAATTATTTTCTACAGTGCTAAAATAACCCATGGCTTTACATATTGTGTGTAAAAATGTCTCTTTTTATCAAAAAGATGAAAACACATCTTTTATATGCAGAGCTGCTGGATTCATATGATAGTCCCAGCTGTCTCCACCCATAGGCAGGATGAGAAATCTCCACCTTGCAACCAGAGTAGTTGGTCTGGTCCTTTGTGCTGAGTGAGTCAGCAGCTGGTCTATGGGGTTCTGACAGCTGCTGTCCTGTAGAAAGGGCAGTGTCCCCTTCACTAGCCTCTCTGCTATTCTGCCTTACACCTGGAGCTGTGGCAAGCAGCAGTGCAGGTGGGGGAAAACACACCCCAGTACAAACTACCAGGAAAGTTAGATGCAAGGTTTTTAAAAATATATCTTTTAAGGCTATGAAATTTTTCTTCTGTACTAATACCTGTATTCATTGTGTATTAAAAACATCAGTTAGTACAAGCCTGACTTAAAATGAGAATTCAGTAAAGATCATGATACCTCTGTGGAGCCCTTGATCTACAATTCAAGGTTGCAACCAGAGTATTTGTGTTGTTGCATCAGATTCTGAAATTGACTGTATCTTGGATGTTGTAACCCCAACCTGTGGGTGTCTCAGGTACTGTTTGCCCTGGGTTTAAGCTTTTTCAGGCCCAGAGAAGCAGTGTTTCAGTATATTGGGAAGTATTGAGGTCCCGTGGGTTTGTTAGGTGTGGAGTCTGTTCCCTTTTTCTTAGTTTATTACTTTTTGTTTGGGCTTCTGGAATTTAAAGTCAAAATTAATGCAGACATTTATTTATTCCCAGTTTTATTCCAGAAGAATTTAAGGCACTAACACGTAGCATACAACCTTTTAAGTAAGAACCCCTATTCCTTATGCACTGTTTTCTGTTCTTTTTGCAGAAGAGGTAAAGAAACTTTGTGCCACGCAGTTCAACAACATCTTCTTCTTGGATTGACTGATAATGGCTCATGGAAAGCATCTTTTAAGAAACTCAGCAAACACTTTGTTTACCATTGCAAGTTATTGGTCATATTATTGACTGGATTAATGACAATAGTAAAGCAATACTTGCTTTGAAGAAACAAATTTCTACTCAGTCTGATGATCCCCTGAGGTTTTTAGATTTTAAATATTTATGCGGAATTACTTAAAGGTAGTTAGCTATATCTCTATCATTCCATTCTTTTGACATGTGAATATTTTACTGGAAAATAAGACTAATAAATTGTTAAAGTTTTTAAAATTCTGGTTTTGCGCTGAGGCACTCTTCTGTTGCTAGTTTGTAGAAAGCATTACCAGTGGTTCCTGGGACATGCCCTGGGGATTTAAAAGCTCATTTGATGCTTTTACAGCTAGATTCCTTTCCCTAGTTGTGAAACCCGAATAAGGATGTATTTGCCTAAAATAATTGCTAGACTTGCCTTTTTTTTTTTTTTTTTTTTGGTACTGAAGATTGAACCCAGGGGTGCTCTACCACTGAGCCACACCCCCAGTCTTTTTTATTGTTTGAGACAGGGTCTCACTAAGTCACTTAGGCCATCACCAAGTTGCTGAGGCTGGCCTTGAATTTATAATCCTCTTGCCTCAGCTTCTTGAGCCACTGGGATTACGGCATGCACCACACACCTGGCTAGACTTGGCTTTTATCCTGAGTACTATTGTGATTTTTAGACTCATTTAATACACAGAGCTTAATAAAAGTACACAATGTGTTCAAAAAAGAAAGCACTCCTCATTGTCATTTGGAACTCCTGAGGAGCCATCCCAGGGAGCCACAACTCGGTCCTCCTTGGTTGAGATGAAATTCAGCAGTCTTAGTTGTGCTGATTTTTATTATATGGTCAGCCCAGGGTCTAGGTAAAAACTAGCTAAATGGTCCAAAAAACATGATATTTCACTAGTCCTAAAGTTTGCTTCCCATATTCCCTATCATTTAACGTGTATGAGCCTGTTAGGAGGAAATGGCTTTGTTGATTCACGGTACTTTGTCACTTGGTCCTAAATAATTCACAATATCCATTGCGATTTCCTCATAGCCCTTGTGTTACTTCAGATTGTGGCTTTTGTGTTTATGGTGTGCTGTGTGCATACTGTGCAGTCATTTGCAGCTACAACAGATGTGCTATACACATCATGTGGAATTGCTGTGCTTCACAACCTAAAAAGTGGTCAGTATGTCAAGTGTTTATTCTCTATTGCATTCTGGTTCCTAGCTCTGTGCTAATTCAGGGTTTATAGTTTAGTTGCTCTGGTCATCTGATCCCCGTTTTCCTGCTTTCTGCTGTCAAGACGTTGCTTCTCCCTGGGGCTCCCTCAGCTTTGCAAGGCTAATGTGTAGGTGTGATGCTGCCTTTGGGTTGTGATAGTGCTTGCTAGTGCAGTCAGCTTGAACAGATTGGCCTGGTGTGTCTTTGCGTGTGTCTTTATTTTCATTCTTTCTGTGTGGCTCTAAGATAGTTCCCTTGTGATGTTGAGGTGAATTTTTATTTTTCAGTGCCATTAAATTACCTCTGGGCTCGTTTGGGGGAGCAGCATGAGTGGGTTTAGTCTGTTTCCTTTGGCTGTTGGGGCATCAGCACTTTCCTGTTTCCCATCTTTCCTCTTCCCCATCTTTCTGTTAAAATTGATGGTTTCCTGTATTCCTTCTGCTAATTTGGGTAGCTTTAGATTGGTGGTGACCCTTAAATTTTAATACAAATTATTAACTGTAAAATTTTGAACAACCATCTATTGAACACCTTGCTCCTCCTGGCTCCTCCTCTCACTGCTGCCTGGACCCACTACTGTGTGGTGGTTTTCAAATGCGATAGAGAACTGTGGGCATTTGCAGAAACTAGACAGGGGAGAAGCCACAGGAAGTGGCACCTGAAGAACCCCAGGTGGTTTTGGGGATAGATAATGTACCTAGTGTGGGAAACGAGTGTCTGAAGAAATGTTTTGAATAATTTCTTCCATTCCCCACTGTCTTCTGATTCATTTTATCAGATTCTGATTTCATCATCATGGTGTTACTTTGATTTTTTAGACATGTATTTAAAACATGTTCATTAATATGCGTGTGTGTGTGTGTGTGTTTGGATATTCATTCAACTCAATTTCCAAAATGCAGGCCTTTCAGTGATCCAGCTGCAAAAAGCGGGGTGCAGTGGGGTCAAGGTAGGAGTGTTCCAGAACACCAAGAGCAGAAGTAAACTGCAAACAACTTTATTGTGCAGGACATTTATCACAGTTCCTGCTGTCCTGAGCTGCTCTGTGTCCTTGCAGTCCACCCTCAACAGTACGTGCCTTTACTTCCTCTTCTTCTTGCTCGGGGTGGACTTGCTGGCCTGGGACATAGCTGTGTCCTCTTTGGGAGGGCTTTGTGTGAGGGCCGAGGACAGGGCGTCCCCTGGCTCCTTGATCACAGGGATGTCCATCTCAGTATCTTGTTTCTTGGCCTCTTCCTCCCTTAAGATATTAAGCCTAAAAAAGCAAACACAGGAAGGTAGATTTTTTTCCTTTGAAATTTATTTATTTATTTATTTTGGTATTGGGGATTGAATCCAGGGGGCTTACCCACTGAGCCACATCCCCAACCCTTTTTTATTTTACTTTGAGACAGGGTCTTGCTGAGTTGCTTGGGGCCTCACTAAGTTGCTGAGGCTGGTTTTGAACTTGCTATCCTCCTGCCTCAGCTTCCTGAACCAGTGGGATTACAAGCATGAGCCACCATACCCAATAGTTCTTATTCTGTGTATCAAGTAAAGTTGTCCATATCTGTTTTTCATCAATGCCTGTGACCAAAACTAAACTGCCATCAACTTGCCAGAGTTGGTAATAAGTAAAGCCATAGCTAGACAGCCCAGATAGAATGCTATGGATCTGACATGAGGTGTCAACCTCTTTTCTCTGGGTGACCTTGTGACAGTCCTCATATGTTCCTGCCCTCTAGCATACAGCAATGCTTTCTCTAGTGAGCGGAGACACACGTCACCAAGGGCAGGTGTCTGCACTGCTAAAGGACCATGCGGAGCTGAGCCTCAGCAGTGATGCTGCGGTGAGTGCAGTATCTCGTCCTGCTTCCTGGACTCCTGGCCTTCAGCTGTCTTCCTGGCCCCAGCGGTCCTGTGAGGCTTTACCATGACCCCACCTGACAGATGAGGACAGGAGGCTTGGAGTTGTGCACAGAGCCCGGGGCAGGGGCAAGGGTCTGAACCATGGCTTCCTGTTGCCTCTCACACAGGTGTCAGTTCCACTTAGACACCGAGGAAAACAAGCAGCCCACAGTGAGCCCCAAGCCCCCCCAAACCAGGTGGGGACACCCCTTGACACTTCTGACACCATATTTTCTCTTCACCTCACCAACTGTCCAACACCACTGATATAAAATTCTTACACCATCTACTCACATTAGCACAAACCTCACAAGTGACGGGAGTTCAGTCCCACAAGGCCACCCCCATCCAGATGCCAGTCACAAGTTCAGGACTCAGATACCTCTGATTAACCAGCTATGAATCAAAAGTGCCCACAACGCCCCCTTCAGGTTCTATAATATGCTAGAATAGCTCACAGACCTCTAGCAAAAAACTTTGCTTACATTTACTGGTTTACTTTAAGAGATATTACAAAGAATAAAATGAACAGCAGAGAGCAGTGGTGCTCAACCGTAATTCCAACTTTACACCAAAGGCTGAGGTGAGAGGATCACAAATTCTAGGCCCACCTGGGTAACTAACGGAGACCTTGTCTCAAAAAATAGAAAAGGGCTAGGGGTGTAGCTCCATGGGAGAGTACACCTGGGTTCAATCCCCAGGACTGCAAAAGAAGAAAAAAGGAATAAAAATGAACAGCCGAACAGCCAGATGAAGAGGGATGTACGGTCAAGTCCAGAAGAGTCCCAAGAACTTCTGTCCCTGCAAACTTACCTTCCCATCACATGGATATGTCCAGCCCCAGAAACTAAATCCCACCTATGATTTGGTGTTTCTGTAGAGGTTCTGTTATGTAGGCATGACTAACAGAACTCAGTCTCCAGCCTCCTCACCTGCCCAGAGACAAGGGTGAAGCTGGAAGTTCTCCAGTCACAGGTGGTTTCTTGGGCAACGTCCCCCAAGTGAAGTTATCCAGGGCCCTAGCCACAGTCATCTCATTAATATATAAAAACGTGCCTTCAGAGATGCTGGGATCTGGTAGGTCCTGGGGTCATGAGCAGATGCTAGCTCCTCTATATAAACAAAAGATGCTCCCAGCCCTCTGGAAGCCACAAAGCCTTTGGAACCGGCAAGAACAGAGGCCAGATATTTTTTTTATGCTCTGGACAACCTTGGGTCTTCGTGAACTTGGCAGTGCAAGCATGTGCTCCTGATGCTCCAGGTAGCTACAAAGGATGGGGAAGAATGCTGAGTTCGTGCCAGAGGAGGGCCGGGGCCCTGCCATACCTTGCTTCCAGCTCTTCACTCTCCATCTTCTTCTGTTGAGCTATGGCTGCATCCTGCAACCGGTTTTCCTTTACTTTTTCCTTGAGCAGCTCCTCGTGCTTGTATGCCTGGAAGAGCGTGTTCACAAAGAAGACGTACATGTTATTGACCCACGTGTTGAGCTTCTCCTTCTGGTCATTCTTGGGTTTTTCATTTTTCTCTGGAATAAAGTTTAATTAAAATGAGCATTAATACAATCTTGCAGTCTGGAGTCTCTTACTCTAATTCTGCCCTTTCCTGTGATGGCCTCTGTGTCCTCATCCTGTCAGAGGGGGGCGAGGAAACTACAGAATGCTTCAGTGACCACCTGGGACAAAGCAAGTTCTCTGCAGACCCTGGCTGCTTGTCAGCACTGCCTTTGAACCTCCTGGTACCTGTTGTTTTCTCCTCAATAGTTGATGTTTTCCATATTTCCATGGGGAACCCTCCTGGCTCTTGTCTTCAGAGATTTAAATCTCTGTTGAATAACAAAGGTAAGGAGACTCTTGTCTTGAGTTCTGGCTACTCCTCTCTGGAGGATGGGGATGGGCAGTGGTGTTGGAATAGGTGCTGTGGGAAGAGAGTGTGACCAGTCCACCCCACCAACCAGCCTCCCAGTCCAGGAGCCACTGTGGTATGCTCCAAGTGCAAGGACATCAGGAAGATCCATGATCCCAGTGCCAGATTTTAGAGACTAATGGAGATCTGTGTGTGCTTCCCACAAGGACCCCTGGCTGGAGAACACTCACATAACCTGCGGCAGGCCTCACGCTTGGGTAAGAGTTGTGCATGGAGGAATGAGGTAGGAAGTCAAGAAAACAAGCCCTAACCTGTCAAGGTTCTTACACAGCCTCTGCTCTGAAGCAGCACTGTACAGCACAGACTAGGGCCATATGAGTTAGGCTCAAGGCCCCTCTGTGCCACGTACTCGCGGCACAACCTTGGCCAGTAAACACTCTCTGTGCCAGTTTCCTCATTTGCAAAAGGGGCACCGTACTATTACCTGCTTCACAGGTATTGTGAAAATCCGATGCATTAGCTTGCAAGCTAAGCACCACACACACAGGAAGTACACGGTAATGCCTGTCATGGGTATTACCCATGGACCCAAAGGACCAGTGTTATAACCCGAGGGAGCAGGTAGGATGGAATGGACTGATAGATTTGCAGGAAATTTAAGTCTTATAAAAGATAGTTCATTGAGTAAAATTCTTAACTATTGATGTCAAGCTTGCTCATTGCAAAAAATACTAGATTTGTTAAAAAACGTATACTGGGAACCAATTATATAGCAGACCCTGTTCCAAGAGCTGTAAGAAACAACAAAAATATGTACCTCTAGCGTAACCAAAACATGAACCCATTTTGTCCCATGGTCCTAGATGTGGAACACCTATAAAACCTTAGTATACAATATGTAATTATATAGTTATAAAAGAACATAACAGTAGGCTGGGCACCATGGCGCATGCCTGTAATCCCAGCAGCTCAGGAAGCTGAGGAGGAGGACCTCAAGTTCAAAGTGAGGTGCTAAACAACTCAGGCCCTGTCTCTAAATAAGATACAAAATAGGGCTGGGGATGTGGCTCAGCAGTCAAGTGCCCCTGAGTTCAATCCCTGGTATCTCCCCCCAAAAAAAGTCTAGCAGTAGGAATATAATACATACATGTAGTAGGAATATATGTGGACGTGATTATAATTTTAATATGTATATACACATAATCTCTAGATTATGATTTCTAACCGATTTTAATGCACCTGTGTCAATTTCATTGAAATATTCACAGAATTGAAAACCTAGGAATTAATAAGCTAATGACATTCTAGTGTACATCCTACTAGTAATTATCAGAGAATATAGATAACAAATATGGGGTCATGTGTCCTGTTTTTCTCTCAGCACTGTATTCTGAAAGAGTTTTAATGGCTGTAAATCATTGTGATGTGCATGGAAACTATAGGAGCTGTGCCATACTCTACTCAGCCTAGAGCTTTTCCGTTTTCTGAGCAATGCTGCAGTGAACACCCTCATCCATACAGCTTTGCCCACACCTCTGAACATTCCCGGGGTAAATCCCCAGAAGCAGAGTTGCTGGGTGAAACAGAATGCTCGAGTTTTGACCCTTGGTGCTTGTTTCCAGACTGCCTTTTAGAAAGATTGAGCCATTTTATCATCCACCCCACTTTCAGTGCATGAAACTATTTTTCCCTTAAACCACTGCCATAAGCACCATTTACTTTTGATAGCACTTTATTGTTTTAATTTGCATTTTCTTAATATCAGTAAAGTTCTTTTTATATGTTTATGGATCACTTATGTTTTTTGAAGAGTGGCTTTTTCCTATTTTTTTTCTTATTTTAAGGATATTCCCTTAATATTTTCTCTTTGATTTTTCATTTTGTTCTTGGCTTCTTTTGCCAAAAACTGGTTTTGATTTCTATCAGTATTTTCTCTGTATTTTACCTTAGTTTTTATACTTAAGCCCTTATCAACACTAAGAATATAACATACACTTGTATATGCTCTCAATTTTATGGTTCCAGTCTTTACATTTACCTCTTTAATCCACCCAAATATTTCCCCTAAATTTAGCCAGTTTCAGCTGCATTTATTAGATAGTCCATCTTTCCCCTACCAAGGAGGAATAGCTACTATGTACTGAATGCCCATCTGTGTTTATAATAATCAGCCTATTTTTTTTTTTTTGCAGAATCAGTTTACTTACTGTAGCTTTACATTTTTAGTATATTTTAATAAATAGAACTAAATTATCCTCTTGGTTTTCTTTTTAATATTATGTTTCTGTCCATTATTTTTCCAGGATTATTTTGTCAAATTTGTAAGACATTTGGGATTAGAATTAGCTGGAATTGCAGTTAAGTCTCTAAGTTATTTTGGGGAGAATCTACATTGCTACAACACCAAGTCTTACCAGGTAGGTAATGTTTCCATTTATTCAATATTTTTATAAGGTCTGTAAAGTTCAGTACTTTGGGGTACTAAAATTGTAAATTGACAAATTTTAATATATATACTTATGAGATATAAATATACAATGTAGAATGCTTAATCAAGCTAATTAACATACCTATCACCTCAAATATACACTTTCATGGTAAGAACATTTGAAGTTTACTCACAGAAATTTTGAAATACATTATTAACTATAGTCACTACTCCCAATCCTTGATAATCACCATTCCACTCTCGGCTTCTGAGTTCAGTTGATCTAGGTTGTGCCTTGGCTTTCTGTGCCTTGCCTATTTCATTTAGCACATCATCCTCCAGGTTCATCCATATTGTCACCAATGACAGAATTTCCTTTTTAAGGCTGAATAGTATTCCATGTGTATATCAGATTTTACTTATCTACTCATCCATTGATGGACATGTAGGTTGATTCCATATCTTGGCTTTTGTGAACAGTGCTGTGATGGACATGGAAGTGCATGTCTCTTCCAACATCATCATTTCAAATCCTTTATCTATATAGCTCGAGGTGGTATTGTTATGGTTTGAATCTGGAATGTCTCCCAAAGGCTTAATGTGTTGAAGGTTCAGTCCCCAGTGGGCAATGTTCAGAGGGGGCTTATGAGAGCTCTGACCTCATCAATGAGTTAATCCATTGAGGGATTTCTAACTGAGTGGACTAATGGGAAGTAGTGGAAACTGTAGGAGGTAGGGCCTGGTTGGAGGGAGTGGGTCCTTAGGGACTATATCTTTGTCTCCCACCCCTTCTTCCTCCCAGCTGCCATGAAGTGGCCAGAATTCCTGCACCAAGCCTTTCTGCCATGATGTTCTGCCTCACCTCAAGCTTAAGCAATAGAGCCAGCCACCCATAGACCAGAGCCTCTGAAACCATGAGCCAAAGCAAATCTTTCCTCTTGTTGTTGTTCTCAGGTTTTGTCAAGTGACCAAAAGCTAACACAATGTTAATTCTTTTAGCTTTTTTTTTTTTAAGTTGTAGATGGCCATAATACCTTTATTTTATTTTATTTATGTTGTGCTGAGAATCAAACCCAGTGCCTCACAGGAGCTAGGCAAGCGCTCTACCACTGAGCTACACCCCAACCCCTATTTTCAGCTTTTTGAGGAACCTCTATACAGTCTTCTGCAATGGCTAGACATTCCCACCAACATGTACAGAGGCCCCCCCCATCTTGTTTATGTCTCACTTGCTCCCTTTGCCGGATGTCCTTGGGTTTGCTCATTTGCCTGCCTCTCTCTCTCTCTCTCCCCCTGTCCTGCCCTCCCCACAAGGATTTTTTAATTATCCTGAGTCAGGTTTACAGATGTCCTTTGAACATATCAGTCCTGACTTTTCATTTTGAGAAAATGTTCAGGAAGTATAATTTTCATATTTAATCTATTGATTTTGTGTTCTTGTAGGGAGTCCTGTGACACTAGGACTTATTTGCCTACCTTTTATATGTTTTCTTGAAGTCTTAGAATTCTCCTTTTCCCTTTCTATTTCTCTTAATGCAGTCTTTTTGTTTACTTTTTTCCTTCTAGTTTGATCTTTTAAGAATGTTTTTCTTTTATTTCTAAATTTTTTCTTGAGCTGTTTTCTCAACTGAGGTTTTCTAATTCTGATTAGTTATCCTGTCATCTCTTCTATCACATTCTCAATTTATTTGGGCTCATGTTACAATATTTGTGACAGTTTTCATCTCTTTTTCAGGCTTCTTTCAGGCTTTGGTTCTCCGTGGCAGTATTTTTTTTTCTTGTAATAATTTCTTTTCTTGTAATAATTTCATTTTTTTTCTTGTAATAATTTACAAGAAAAAAATGAAATTATTTTTTTTGTAATTTTTTTTGGTAATAATTTCATTTTAGACGAAACCACACCCTATTCTTTTTCTACCTTCAGAAAAGTAGGTATCTAGGGGCTGGGGTTGTGGCTCAGTGGTAGATGCTTGCCTAGCATGTGTGAGGTCCTGGGTTCAATTCTCAGCACCACATACAAATAAATCAAAAATAAAGATCCATCAACAGCTAAAACACACACACACACATACACATATTTTAAAAAGACTATCCTCTTGGGGCTGGGGATGTGGCTCAAGCGGTAGCGTGCTCGCCTGGCATGCGTGCGGTCCAGGTTTCTATCCTCAGCACCACATACAAACAAAGATGTTGTATCCGCCGAAAACTAAAAAATAAATATTAAAAAATTCTCTCTCTCTTTCTCTTTAAAAAAAAAAAAAGCCTATCCTCTCTTGTGGATTTTTTTTTTTTTTTTAAAGAAAGAAAAGTAGGTATCTGAACTTTAGGACTTAGGTGGATGATGCACAACAGTTTTTCTAGCCTCAGGATTCTAGAACTTCCCCTTCTGTTCTTTCAGTGACTTCCCAATTCCTTTTCATTGGATCCTTCTTTGCCCTTCTGCTCCAGGATTCTCAGTTTGAGTTCTACCCAGCACTGTCTCCTCGGGCCCGGGTTTTCCTGAAGGGAGTTTGGGTGGTGAGTTCCTGGGGCTCCGAAGCCCTCACCTGAGCCCTGGAGCTCCCTGGTCCCCTGGAGCACACACATGCTCTCCCCCAGGCGGCTCTGCCAGGCTTACAGAGTTCCTGCTGGGAGATCTGGATCCTCACATTCTCAGGTCTGGAAGATGCTCTGATTGCTTCTGTCTCTTATATCTGTTCTTTTCCTCTTGCATCCATTTTTGCATTCTGAGGACACTCAAGTTGTGTAGCTAGTGATTTATCCCTTTCTCCTCAAATTTTGACTTTCATGTTAATACCTTATCACACCTGGGTTCTATCACAGTACCAAAAAAAAATGCAATTTGATTTTTTTTTAAAATATTTTTTTAGTTGTTGATGGACCTTTATTTTATTTATTGGTATGTGGTGCTGAGAATCAAACCCAGTGCCTCATGCATGCTAGGCAAGCGCGTTACCACTGGGCCACAACCCGAGTCCCACGATTTGATTTTCTTTATAAATTATATAAAATAATGGTGGTCTTCGTTTTTGGTGGATTTTTTTTAATAATTTTTAATTGTTGATGGACCTTTATTTTGTTTACTTATTTATATGTGGTGCTGAGAATCGAACCCAGTGCCTCACACATGCCAGGAAAGTGCTCTACCCCTGAGCCACAACCCCAGCCCCTTTGGTGGATTTTGTTCTTTGATTTTTTGCTTTAAATTTTCAAGTGGCTAGATGATATTTTACATTTAAAATCAACATACCTGGTCCTTTACTAAGAGCATCATCTTCTTCATCAATGTGTGGCAATCCATTATCTTCTTTGACATCTATCACTGCTTCTATATGTATTCCAGGCCCTGCATTTACATCAGACATCACATTTTGGGCTACAATTTAATAAGTTTTATGTTTGTGGAATTATTTTATGGTTCAGGAATCACTTGATATCTTTTGCCAAAATAAATGGGATTTTTCTTTCTTTAGTACCAGGGATTGAACCTGGGGTGCTTAACTACTGAGCCACATACCCAGCCCCCCACCCTTTTTTTTTGGAGATAGGGTCTCACTAATTTGCTGAGGCTGTCTTTGAACTTGTGATCCTCCTCCTTCAGCCTCCTGGGCCACTGGCATGCACCAGTGCCCCCAGCTAAATAGCACTTTTCAAATTAGTCACCTTGAAATTAAAGCCTTCCAGACTAGCTTTGTCAATCATTGTAATGTCCTTAGATGTGTTAGGCACATAAGGAAGATCAGAGAACCCAAAACACAACCCTATGGGCCTTCATAAGATGACTGGGACCACACAGGCAGGGTGGAGTCACAAGAAGAACCTTTGGTGCCACCCTTCAGCCTCAGAGAGGCTATAGTAAACTATTTAGATATCAGGGACAACATATTTGATAACATCTGTCTGTAATCTGCTTAGTCTTAATCACCATTAAGACAAGAGAGCTATGTGCCTCAGGGAATTCTCTCTTCTAGAGAACTATGATTATTCTCAAAAGAGATATCCCACTTTCTACCCTTCTTATCTAGGCTAATTGGTATAATTTCTAATTTCCCCATCCTTTTAAGTGGTGTTGATTTTCTAATCACTTGGCATATTTTAAAATCAGAGAATCATAATTATATGCAGTCCAGGTCAGAACAAGACTGGATATGAAGGAAGATTAATTCTTATGTTTGTTGTCATAGACACCTCCTAGCTGAAAGACAGTAAGTCACAGCCACCTGCATGCAAAAATCAGATGAAATGGGATTTGAGAAAAGATGCCACATGAGTGGAGGGAAAAGTCTTGGCAGCTGACAAAATAGTAGCCATGGGCACAATGGCTAGCAAACAGTAGGTGCTCAATCATTGTTAAAGGAACAACCAGAAAGATCCAGGGCAAGATCAAGGTATAGCTAAAACTAAAAATGAATCACCAGCTAATAACATCATTGGTGAAATACAGTAACAGGTTTCTTTTGTAGTTGTGTTGCTTTCATAGGAACTGTACGTCTTGAGGATAGCTTTGGGGACAGTCATGAGACTGGCTCTCTGCTAGGATGCTGACCCACCACAGGAGAAAAACTGCACAGCCTTGCAGATTAGCCCCAGAGGAGAGGAAAACATGGAGTGAGGGTTGTATAAGGAAGCCAGGGGAAGAGGGTTTCCTGAGAAAGCAGTTCACAGGAGGGCAGGGTTACGGGGCGACAGCGCAAAGTCACTGGTGAGGAAGGGGAGTGTTGGGTGTAGGGAGAGCAAGCACTCATTTGGGATGAGCCACGGGAGACACAGGCCGGCAGGCAGAGAAGCCGGATGCAACCTTTCCTCAGTGAAGGGAGCAGAGAAAGCGAGAGGCTGTGGAGAGCAGGCGGGATGACAGTGATCTCCTTCTCTACATGTTGCAGTGGCTGCCATGCTCATGAGCAAGACCAACTAGAGAGAGAGTGAGTGCCAGGAAGAGACAGTCCCTGCACAACAGGTGCTCCAGGAGGAGGCAGCCCAGGACAGAGCCTTGAAGAAGTCACCATTTGGTGGGTAGCTGACCACAGGAACCTAGGCCAGAGCTGCTGAAAGCACCTGTGAGATGAGGCAGAAAGTCCCCATCAATTGTGCTAAGATCCAGGCCCTGGGGGGTCCTAGTGAGGACAGGGATGAGGTTGGAAGCGATGGGCAGGAAGTGAGGAAGTGCAGTCAGCAGGGGGAGAGCCCAGAGGTGCTTCCCTAGGGAAACCAGAAAGGAGGCCCATGAGAGCAGGCAGGCACACAGACCAGGCCTCAAAAAAACAGGGAAGATGAGACTCTTGAGCAAAAACAGGTGACTGGGGATATAGCCCAGGCAGGGCCCAGGTGAGGCCATCCAGCTGTTTAGTCCTGGTCCTGCTTGGAGAGGGAATGCCCATGGCCCTGGTAGGAGGGCTGGGAGCGGCTTATCAGCCTCCTTATATAAGAGAGAAACTTGTAAAGTTTAGCAGACTGGATGTAACTAATTAGCAGCATTTTATAAGTTTGAAAGTTCTCCAGTTAAGGGCTGGGGGTGTGGCTCAGTGATGGAGTGCTTGCCTCACACATGTGAGGCCCTGGTTTCGATCCTCAGCACCACATAAAAATAAATAAACAAAATAAAGATATTGTGTCCTCTATAACTAAAAATATATTTTTTAAATGTTCTCCAGTTAAAATACTCACCATTCTGGGATAAGAAGGCCAGCCCTTTTCCTGAAGGTTTAAAATTCATTTTGGAACATTTGTCATCACTTAGAGACTTCTTGATCTTGGGCTTTTCCATTAAAACAACAACAACAAAGTAAAATATTACTTCAGCATCATCATGGACTATAAAACTAGTTTTCTACATCATAATTAATTATAAAATTCCTAATAAGGCCATTCTCAGCTAAATTTGACCTTTTTTGGAGGGTGGAGATACCAGGGATTGAATGCAGGGGCACTCAACCACTGAGCCCCATCCTAGCTCTATTTTATATTTTATTTAGAGACAGGGTCTCACTGAGTTGCTTAGCTCCTCACTTTTGCTGAGGCGAGCTTTGAATTTGCAATCCTCCTGCCTCAACCTCATCAGTGTGAAGAAGGCTTGTGGTGATAGACGCACATTCTGGGGACAGGCTGCACGGTACAAACCCAGTTCCACCACTTAGACCTCATCAGTATGAAGAAGGCTTGTGGTGATAGACGCACATTCTGGGGACAGGCTGCACGGTACAAACCCAGTTCCACCATTCACTGGTTACGAGATCATGGACATAATCTTTCAGTGCCACAGTCCTCTCCGGGAGGTAAGAGGACCTTAAGGTCATTTGGGGCATTAAGTGAGCTGACACCTGGGAAGTGCTTGGCATCTGGCAAGGCCCCCATAAGCATGAGCTGCTGCCATTTGCTTGCTAGAATCTCCCTTTCCTCATCAGCAGGTGAGTGCTTGTAAGACAGGTGTTCTGTCCACTGCCAGCCACAGCTGTGTCAATGTGACATGGTGGGCTGTAAATACAAACCTCTGATTTCCTTAATCTCATATCAGGGAAGAATCCTAACTTGCTTGAAGATGACTTGGTGTTGCTAAAGGTAACGACGTCAGACTCATGGCTCGTGACTACACTTGGACTCCTGTTGTGGATGCTCTAAGCAAGGACAAGCACAGAGGGTTTCCAGCTTCCAGGGAGATACGTGCACACACATTCACATGTGTTTTTCTAACAAGGTATAACTGGCTTTCCTCCCCCACTAGGCAACCACTGTTTTGCTTTCTGTCACTACACATTGCTTTGTACTTTACAGAATTTTATATAAATGTCATCACACAGTGTCCATCCTTTTTGCCTGGATTCTTTCACCCAGCATAAATTATTTTGAGATTCATCTGTGTTGTTATTTTCTCACTGAGTCATGCCCCACTGGTCTGGATATAAAAATGTCTTTAGCTAGGTGGGCAATCTGAAGATTTTTGACTATTGAACTTGTTTTATGGCCACCTATTAGGTGTGAGGCAGTATCTTACTGTAGTTTTGACTGGGATTTCACTAATGATTAGCAACGTTGATCATCTTTTCATGTGTTTATTGGCTTTTTTTTTTTTTTTTTTGGTAGCAGGGATTGAAGCCAGGGATGCTTAACCACTAAGCCACATCCCCAGCCTTTTAAAATTTTATTTATTTTTTTGTTTTTGAGACAGGACCTTGTTAAGTTGCTAAGGATGGCTTTGAACTTGCAATCCTCCTGCCTTAGTTTCCTGAGCCACTGGGATTACAGGTGTGCACCACTCACCTGGCTATTTGTATACCTTCTGTGGAGAAATGCATATTCAAGTTCTCTGCCCCCTTTTTTTTTTAACTGGTGGGTTTTATTGCTGTTGTTGTTTTTGCTATCGAGTTTTAGAAGTTTTCTGTATATTTCATATGTGTTGTAACCTTTTTTTTAAGTTGTAGATGGACACAATACCTTTATCTTATTTATTTATTTTTATGTGGTGCTGAGGATGAAACCCTGTGCCTCGCACATGCTAGGCAAGTGCTCCATCCCTGAGCCACAACCCCAGCCCCTGTGTTGTAACCCCTTAGAGGATATATGGCTTGTAAATACTGTCATCCCTTACCCATAGGCTAATAATGTCTGATGCACAGAATTTTTCAATGTACACAGTTTATAGGTTTTTATTTTTTAAGCAATCTAATAGTAGTGACCTTTGATACACCATTTGTCCTTTCATTTCATTCTGCATTTATGATTTCTTGCAGAGTAGATCTCATCATTACTTACCCACCTCAACTTTTGCTTATCTGTGAATTTCTTAATTTCTTACTCACTTTTAAAGCGAGTGACATAAGAATTTTGGTTGGCAGATTTTTATTTTAATGTTTTGAATATATCAGCCCACTGTCTTCTGGCCTCCAACTATCCTCGGGGACCTGTTTAGCATCTTTTGTGTACTCATATTTTTATGTCCCTTGATACCTTTGCTCTGGCACAAGCTTTCTGCTCTTTTAAACACTACATACACATGACTGATAATGACATCATATTTCCCAATGTTATCTAATCAGTATGCATGCTGGCTTCCATTATGATACTTTCACTGCTGTGGCGAGGAGTCTCCTTCCTTGACCATTTCCAGGAAATACATTTTCCCTAACTTAAAAAAGCAAAACAAAGCAATATACACCTTTCAAAACGTGAAAAGGCATAAATTTTAAGTTTTAAATTATTTCCTAGAAAGGTTCAAATGCCCAAGATAGTTTTATTTTTTGATTTTTTTTTAGTTGTAGATGGACACAATACCTTTATTATATTTATTTATTTTTATGTGATGCTAAGGATTGAACCCAGTGCCTCACACATGCTAGGCAAGCCACAGCCCAGTCCCCCAAGATAGTTTTGATGGAGGTTTAGCCATTCCAGAATAAAACCATTCCTTGTTTGTAAATTCTAAGATTATGTTACCTGACTCATTACCATTTGAATACTTCCAATTTTGTTTCCAAACAGATCATCATATTGAGCATGTAAACAGGATTTATTCATTTGGTCAGGAACATAGCTGACTGCAAAGCATAAGAGAGCTTCAAAGAATTCCAGGAAAACCAGCTGAAACAGAAGAAAACATAGGGATGTCACTCATTCTGACACACCTAGAAGCAGACCAGAGATTGATTTGGGTGTTCATTTCTTATTCATTTTTCTGACATTGAAATATCATTCTTTCTAATATTAATCTCTATTATTCTAACAATCAAAAATGTATATGTGGGTTGGGATTGTGGCTCATAGGTAGGGCATTCGCCTGCCATGAGTAAGGAACTGGGTTCGATCCCCAGCACCACATAAAAATAAAATAAACATATTGTGTCCACCTATAACTAAAAAAATAAATATTAAAAAAATGTATATGTATATGTATATACACACAGACACACAGTTTCATATATTTGGGTTCAGATTCTTTCAATCAGATCTTGGTTCTTGGTGTCCAAGGCAGAACAAGCACCATTTGTGACACATCTTTACAAACCTCAAGTTCTAAGTTGCTGTCGACCCCATCATGTATGAAAGGATTGTCCTCTGCTATTACTGCCACAAATTTGGTTGCAGTTAATTCTTTATTTATCATCCTAAAGTCCTATAAAAGCAAAAACCAACCACATCATAACTGTGCATAATTAATTATAAACACGTATATATTTTAATGTAATGCACATCCTAGTGTTATATAACACTTTAAGAAAATATGCCAGAAATCAATATCTTAAAAACTATCATTGTGAAATGCATTCTGGACTACCATTAGTATTTGCCTCTCTACCCCTTTTCTAATCTCTCTAAAACAACAAAGTATGATTTTTTCACCCAGACACAGGAGAGACAAAATGGAAGTTTAAAATATCAACATGTTCCATGGGCTGGGCGAGCTGAGCTGCTGGCCCTGGCAAACAAGGCAAAGGCGCTCAGGGCGGGAGAGGCCAGTGTGCAGCTTGGGAAAGAGAGGTGCCACAGCAGCCCAGCTCAGGAAGTCGAGTGTGGCTGGTCCCCTCTCTACACTGAAGGTTTTCTCTCCATAAAAACTGGATCAGAGAGAATTTGGGCAGAAAACACTTGGCTTCCCTCGAGTCACAGTGCTTTGCTGAAAAGATAGATTAAATGAAATGGGTCTTGATAAGGCCCTTCTCCCACACCCAGTTCTGCCCTTCACTCTGTCCTAAGGCCTGTGATAATCAGGCATCTGTGTCCCACGCAGGAGTCAGGAGACATCTTTTGGAAAACCCCAAGAGAAAAGCTCCATCAGCACTCACAGTTTGCAGCAAGGCAGGTTCCTGGCTGATCCCTCTACAGTGAAACCTATTCTTTGACAAATGCCACCTAATAGCTTTAGAGCGCTGCAGTCTTACATGTGTGTGACAGCCAAGGTTCACGACACATCTGAGGGAAAGGCTTACTGTAAACACCAAGGAACCAAACCAGACAGACAAAAAACAACATTTGGAGGGAACAGAGGTATTCTGTAAGAACAGAGAAAAACCATTAAGCCTCCCCTCTTCAAATCATGTCTTCAGTGGGATAAGAGATATTATGTCCATATTAAAATAAAAAACCCTGAATTGCTAGAATACTAATTCATTATTCTGAAAATTTACCAAGGAAAAAAATCAACCATTTCTCCCTCCCTTCCTGTATGGATTATATCTCAAGAGTACTCAATCAATAAAGTAAGTTCTTGAAGACTCACAGCTAATGAATGTACAAGAAATGACAGATTTGGAAAATTGCCATTGTATAGTCTCTTGTGAACTAATGGACATTAGTAATGACCACTGGGGGCTGCAAAGCCCCTAGACAGGGTTTATGGGAAACATAATAGACAATCACGCTGACACTGTATGACCCAATGATCAATCACAGCATCACTACAAGGAATCACTCTTGATGGGATGTAACAGGAAGGACACATACCACCTGTGGCTTGGTCACAAAATAAAAACCTGAATCTCATCAATCCCCTAATCCAGCCACTATCATGAGAGTGTGGGGAAAAGAAGAAGATGTCAGATGCCACCTCTAAGAGCCACACCATTCTCTTCAGAGACAGTCCACAGTACCTTTGCCAGGAGTATGAACCCTTGCTTGCCGCTCTGTGAGTCCTGATGAACCCATGCTTGCCGCTCTGTGAGTCCCCCCTCTGAAATCCTTCATGTGGGAGCATGAGGGCAGATGGCTGCAGATCCCCATGGATCACCTGGGAATCACTTGAGCCCCATTGTCACTTGGGTCCCATGGAACCCCCTCTACCACAAAAACCAGGATGTCTGACTTAGTCTGCAGGGACAGATGACCAAGTTTCTTCAATAATAAATGACCATGAAGAAAGGGGAAGGTAGACAAACAGGTATATAATATTCTAGCCCCCAAATCATATACCCTTAAAAATTATTTTCCTACAATAAGACACTAATTGTCAGTTTTTCATAATGCATAGCACTTTAAAAATGTTAAGTACTCTATCATTAGTGTTCAATTTTCCCATCATTTGCATTCTCAAAATTTCAAGTATCGTGGAACAAAACTACCATTAGTATAAGAACATTGCATAAATAAAGTCTCACTTTTTTTCAAATTAACTTTTAAAAATCACTTTTCTGATGAGTATTCTTTTTTTTTCTTTTTGAGACAGGACTCGCTGTTGCCCACACTGCTTCCACCTCCCAAGTACCTGGGACCACAGGCCATGGCATGGCGCCCCACATGAACAAGTCCTCCTCCTGTCTTCCTTGAAAGGCAGGACTGCTGGAGTAAAGGTGCTGTCACCCAGGCCGTTCCCTCCCTTCACCTGTGGCACCGTCCCTGTATCTGGGCTTCCCACCATCACAGACCCTTTATATGACTCTCTTCTGCCAAAGGGGACTCAGTAAACATTCAGTGACCATGAAAATCCATTCCAAATCTTTACTTCATTACATATCACACCTAGAATACCTTTTCTTTAATTAATATAAAAATACCTATTAATAGAAAACCAACTTCAGAGACTTTATTTTTCCTTGTGGTACTGGGGATTTAACTCAGAGGCACTCTATCACTGAGCTATATTCCCAGCCCTTTTTAAATTTTTATTTTATTTTTATTAGACAGGGTCTTGCTGAGGTGCCCACAGTGGCCCTGAATTTGTGACCTCCTGCCTGAGCCTCCCAAGTCGCTGGGATTTACAGTGGTGTGCTACCATGCCAGGACCAGTTAAAGCCAATTTCAAACCTATGTGGTATTAAACTTACTCTCAACATCCAGAGGAAGTGTCTCATCTTCATTGTAAGCTCATTGGGTGGAGCTACATTTGGTGTGCAATAAGCTATGTAAATCTCCCAGCACTTATCAATGTAATTCATTGAGTAGAGTGTCCTCTGTTGCTCACTGAACAAAGTGCCTAAATAGAACATTCCGAAAATGATTATAGAATTAAATTGTGAAGAAATGATAGCAAATGTAATCCTATTTTTCTTTTTTTTTTTATACTGGGGATTATACCCAGGGACACTTTACCACTGAGCTACATCTCCAGCCCTTTATATATATTTTTTTTATGTTTTTTTTTTATTGGTTGTTCACAACATTACAAAGCTCTTGACATATCATATTTCATACATTAGATTGAAGTGGGTTATGAACTCCCAATTTTACCCCAAATGCAGATTGCAGAATCACGTCGGTTACACATCCACAATTTTACATAATGCCCAATTAGTAATTGTTGTATTCTGCTATCCCCTACTATCCCCCCTCCCCTCCCCTCCCATCTTCTCTCTCTACCCCATCTACTGTAATTCATTACTCTCCTTGTTTATTTTCCCATTCCCCTCACAACCTCTTATATGTAATTTTGTATAGCAATGAGGGTCTCCCTTCATTTCCATGCAATTTCCCTTTTCTCTCCCTTTCCCTCCCATCTCATGACTCTGTTAAATGTTAGTCTTTTTTTCCTGCTTTTCCTCCTTGCTCTGTTCATAGTTGCTCTCATTATATCAAAGAAGACATTTGGTATTTGTTTTTTAGGGATTGACTAGCTTCACTAAGCATAATCTGCTCTAGTGCCATCCATTTCCCTGCAAATTCTATGATTTTGTCATTTTTTATTGCTGCATAGTACTCCATTGTGTATAGATGCCACATTTTTTTTATCCATTCATCTATTGAAGGGCATCTGGGTTGGTTCCACAGTCTAGCTATTGTGAATTGTGCTGCTGTGAGCATCGATGTGGCAGCATCCCTGTAGCATGCTCTTTTAAGGTCTTCAGGGAATAGTCCGAGAAGGGCAATAGCAGGGTCAAATGGTGGTTCCATTCCCAGCTTTCCCAGGAATCTCCAAACTGCTTTCCAAATTGGCCGCACCAATTTGCAGTCCCACCAGCAATGTACAAGAGTACCCTTTTCTCCACATCCTCGCCAGCACTTGTTGTTGTTTGACTTCATAGTGGCTGCCAATCTTACTGGAGTGAGATGGTATCTTAGGGTGGTTTTGATTTGCATTTCTCTGACTGCTAGCGATGGTGAGCATTTTTTCATGTACTTGTTGATTGATTGTATGTCCTCCTCTGAGAAGTGTCTGTTCAGATCCTTGGCCCATTTGTTGATTGGGTTATTTGTTATCTTATTGTCTAATTTTTTGAGTTCTTTGTATACTCTGGATATTAGGGCTCTATCTGAAGTGTGAGGAGTAAAAATTTGTTCCCAGGATGTAGGCTCCCTATTTACCTCTCTTATTGTTTCTCTTGCTGAGAAAAAACTTTTTAGTTTAAGTAAGTCCCATTTGTTGATTCTTGTTATTAACTCTTGTGCTATGGGTGTCCTCTTAAGGAATTTGGAGCCCGACCCCACAATATGTAGATCGGAGCCAACTTTTTCTTCTATCAGACGCAGAGTCTCTGATTTGATATCAAGCTCCTTGATCCATTTAGAGTTAACTTTTGTGCATGGCGAGAGGAAGGGATTCAGTTTCATTTTTTTGCATATGGATTTCCAGTTTTCCCAACACCATTTGTTGAAGATGCTATCCTTCCTCCATTGCATGCTTTTAGCTCCTTTATCAAATATAAGATAGTTGTAACTTTGTGGATTAGTCTCTGTGTCCTCTATTCTATACCATTGGTCCACTCGCCTGTTCTGGTTCCAGTACCATGCTGTTTTTGTCACTATTGCTCTGTAATATAGTTTGAAATCTGGTATCGCTGTACCGCCTGATTCACACTTCCTGCTTAAAATTGCTTTTGCTATTCTGGGTCTTTTATTTTTCCATATGAATTTCATGATTGCTTTATCTATTTCTACAAGAAATGCCATTGGGATTTTGATTGGCATTGCATTAAACCTATAGAGAACTTTTGGTAATATAGCCATTTTGATAATGTTAGTTCTGCCTATCCATGAACAGGGTATATTTTTCCATCTTCTAAGATCTTCTTCTACTTCTCTTTTTAGGGTTCTGTAGTTTTCATTGTATAAATCTTTTACTTCTTTTGTTAGGTTGATTCCCAAGTATTTTATTTTTTTGGAGGATATTGTGAATGGAGTGTTTTTCCTCATTTCCATTTCAGAAGTTTTGTCGCTGATATACAGAAATGCCTTTTGATTTATGCGTGTTGATTTTATATCCTGCCACTTTGCTGAATTCATTTATTAGTTCTAGTAGTTTCTTTGTAGACCCTTTTGGGTCTTCTAAGTATAGAATCATGTCATCTGCAAATAGTGATAATTTAAGTTCTTCTTTTCCTATTTTTATGCCTTTAATTTCTTTTGTCTGTCTAATTGCTCTGGCCAGTGTTTCGAGAACTATATTGAATAGAAGTGGTGATAGAGGGCATCCCTGTCTTGTTCCAGATTTTAGAGGGAATGCCTTCAACTTTTGTCCATTCAGAATGATGCTAGCCTGAGGCTTAGCATAGATAGCTTTTACAATGTCAAGGTACGTTCCTGTTATCCCTAGTTTTTCAAGTGTTTTGAACCCTTTATATTTTTTTTGAGATAAGGTCTCACTAAATTGCCCAGGCTGAACTCAAACTAAACTTTTGATCTTTGAGATCCTCCTGCCTCAGCCTCCTAAATTGCTGAGATTATAAGTATGCAACAGTACCTAGCCTGATCCTATTATTCTTATATTTACCTTTTACTTGGCAGGCATTTGGATGGATATTCTCAGTCATCAGTTTTGTGAAACACAAAAAGAGCGATGGACTTCTGCTTCTGTGATTAAAAATACCATAATTAGGCCTGAGGTTGTGACTCAGCTGTAGAGCATTTGCCTAGCATGTGCATAGTCCTTGGTTTGATCCTTAGCACCACATAAAAAATAAATAAATAAAATAAAGGTATTGTGTCCAACTACAACTAAAAAATAAATATTAAAAAAATACCATAATTACTCCTTGCCCCAGACGCTAGAACTTAATTCTTTTCTGGATTGTGGGAAAGATTTAATACTTCTAAAAAATACAGTATAAATAGAAAGGAGAGAAGGGGAAATGCAAGTTTCAGTGGAAAAACTTGCCTGATGCCATTTAATCTGTGAGCCAGGTTAGCATCACTAGTAACAAGACACACCAACATCACACACTGCCTGTATGACATGATAGGAAGGGCAGTTCACTGCCACAGTGTTCTTCACCCAAATCCACTCTGCTGTGTAATCAAGAGAAGATATCAGATGCCAACCAAAACCATGGGACATTTTACCAAATAACTGACCAGCATTTCTTAAAATGTAAAGGTTATGAAAGACAAAGAGTCCAAGAAAGTGTCATAGATTTCTATAGAAGAGTCTGAGAAGACATGACAACAAAATGAACTGTGGGATCTAGGATTAGATCCTGGAACAGAAACAATAGAGGGGAAAAACTGGGGAAATCCTACTAGTATCTAGGGTCACTTGACCACCGAGCCACATCCTAGCCTTATGTTGTATTTTATTTAGAGACACAGTCTCACTGAGTTGCTCGGTGCCTCACCATTGCTGAGGCTGGCTTTGAACTCGAGATCTTCCTGCCTCAGCCTCCAGAGCCACTGGGATTACAGCTGTGCACCATCGCACCCAGTGATTCCTTACTTTTGATAAATGCATCATAACTACATAAGAGTCACCAGTAGGGGAATTTGAGTGAAGGATACACGGGAGCTCTACACACTACTCAACAACTCTGAAAACCTAAAATTATTTTTTAAGATAAAAAGTTAAAATATATATATATTAGTATCACTTTTGCTCTAAGACAGACAGGAAATTATGACCTAAGAAGTAAGAGTTAGTTGTGATTATTTCTGAATAGAATTCCAAGAGCTATTTGCAATATTAAACAACTCAGCTATGAAGGGTTTTCAAAGTCTAATCTAATATGTTATGGCTTTGTGGGTGATATTTGTGGAAAAATTTTGGTCCTAGTCCTGCATTTCAAAAATATGTAAAAACACTGATTAACAGAGACAAGAGGACAGCACTATAATTACAGCACAGGTGGGCTCCGAGTCAGCCCCTCACAGGGATCCAAGAGTGGTACTTACTGAAAGTCTTTGTGATAAATGTGGTAAGCCAAGCGCAGCAGATAGTTCAAGAATGTTCTCAAAAGTATTGTTCTAAATGGAGAATGAATTTCTTCAACTGGTATATCACTGTTGGCTAAAATTTAAAAATTGGAAAGGATGTGTAACATATTCTAGAACCTTGAGCATTGAGAGCACTGAGATCAAGGACATAGGTTAATTTCTGGAACTCCTTTCCCGACTTTTTCCTTCCCTACTCTCTCAACATTTCTGAACTCGTTTGCAAGTGGCA
This sequence comes from Ictidomys tridecemlineatus, assembly GCF_052094955.1. Lineage (NCBI taxonomy): Eukaryota > Metazoa > Chordata > Mammalia > Rodentia > Sciuridae > Ictidomys > Ictidomys tridecemlineatus. The sequence continues at coordinate 109,305,225 of NC_135486.1, read as the reverse complement.
GTGTGATACACTGTCCTCTAAACCCAAAGAAGTAAAGGATACTCACCACTTAATATCCTGTCCATATCAGCAAGAGTTATATTGTGGTGATGAAATTTGCAATCTTTTAGAAATCTCCAGAAGTGAAGCTTTGTCATCAGAAATGTATTATCCAGAGAGTGATCACATCCTAGACTACTGTAGAAGCTATAGATTCTTCTTAATTCTGTAATGTTTCTTAAGACAGCGAATTCTACCTGAAAAAAGTCAGCCATGTATCTTAATCCTGCTTCATAGGAGGAACAGTAAAAGACAAAGCACCTGTTTTCTAAATCAAATGAGGACAGTACATGTAAAGAAAGCAGGTACTTCTTACCTGGGGGAGCTCAATGTTTTATTCTGCCTGTCATCCCCAGTCAATAAAATACCATTTCTAACAGTAAAAAAATTTGGAAAATGAAGTTCCTTTCACACTGCAATGTGATGGCATCCTGTCTCAATGGAAGCAATAAAATTCTATTGTCATCATCCCTCCTGAACATAGATGCAAAAATCCTTGTGACAAAATAATTGAATCCATATGTAAAACAAATAATACATCAACACCAAGTGGAGTTTATGCTGGCTGGGGGTGCACAGCTGGTTTGGACATTTGAAAAAACAATCAACAAAATTCACCATATTGGTACATTAAATAAGAAAAGCTTCATGATCATACCAGTTGATGCATTTGACAGAATGAACATCCATTCATGATAAAACCAGCAGCAACTTAGGAATAGAAGGGAACTCCTTAACCTGATAAACAGCATGTACCAAAGACATCTAGCTAACACAGTTAGGGATAAAGATATGCACTAAGCAATGTCCATGCTGATTGCTGTACTAACCTCTCTCTGTCCCCAGTTCACCTTTTAGTATTTTCCCAGGCCTCCGATGCCCTTATGCTGTCCTGAACTCCCCATCCACACAGCCTGACAGCCTGTATAGTGTCCCCCTCTTCAAAACCAGTTAGCCTGTGTCTCTCCCTCTTAAACATTCAGAGAATGTGAAGAATAGCATTTGGGGTCCCCAAGGAGAACCAAAAGCCCCCACCTGGATGGTGCATCAGGCATTGGTTACTCTTGCCATTAACTCATGCTTTTTGAGATTCAATTCAATGCACAACACAGAATTTGTCTTCATGAAGCTTAAAATCGAGTAATAAACGCAAGACAGGCACCTTAAGTAATAAGGAGGTATCACTGAGAGAACCGAACCAAGGTGAAGAGAAATCCTAAAGCAGCAGCTCCTTGGAGGAGGGTGCACTTGAACTGAACCTGGGAGAACGGAAAGAGCAGTAGAATTTCACAGAGCAGGCACCCCAAGGAGAGGCCGGGCCTGGAACAGACAGTGGCTGGGGTGGGGGGCTCCAGGAACACCAGGAGGGCTTGCAGTGAAGCAGTTATCCCCTTCTGCCCAGCCCATCCTGTGCAAAATGGGACAACCCCAGATCTGCCCAGAGGCTGCTGGGAGGATTCAGTGAATTGAAGGCATTTGGGACCGTGCCCAGAGCCAAGTGCGACTCTGCAGCAGCAAACCAGTGTTCTGTGGGTCATGGTGAGGAGGAGAGGACTGACAGAGGCAGGCTGGAAAGGGGTTGATGTCAGATCATGTGACAAAGGCAACCATTTGAGGGAGAACTGGTAGCTCAAAGGCTCAGAGGACCACGGCCTATTTGCTTTAGCTTGTTCTGGTCGAAAATAGAATAATCCAGAACCTCTACTCAGATATCCACCTTTTGACAGAATACCAATAATAGATAATAAACACATATACTTGTGAAGAAAATCTTAAACCCAAATTGAGAGAGATTCTAAAAAATAAGCAGTCCTCTTGAAAGGTCTCAAGATCATGAAGACAATGGAAAATGAAGGAGCTGTCACAGGTTAGAGGGTTAAGGACACAGACAACCCAGTGCAACATGGGGTCAGGTTGAATGCCAGAACAGAAAGAGGACACTAGAAGAAAAACTGGTAAAATTCTGCCCTAGAAGTTGGTAGTGGGGCAACAGTGTTGCTATAAGGCTCATTCCTGGGGTCTTTCCACTGTACCATGGTCATGCACAATGGTACATTAAGGGAAGCTGAGAGGAAAGATATATGGAGATCATAATTTTTTCAACTCTCTATAAGTCTAAAATCAGCTCACAATCAAAAGTAAAAAGTAAGTTATAGAAAATTCACTAAATTTCAATACGACTATCATGAAATATTATAGTATTAAAAATATTTAAATAAAATAAAATACTTGGGAATCAACCTAACAAGAGAGGTGAAAGATTTATATAATGAAAATTACAGAATCCTAAAGAAAGACATAGAAGAAGACCTTAGAAGATGGAGAAATATACCCTGCTCATGGATAGGCAGAACTAACATCATCAAAATGGCGTTATTACCAAAAGTTCTCTATAAGTTCAATGCAATACCAATCAAAATCCCAACAGCATTTCTTGTAGAAATAGATAAAAGAATCATGAAATTCATATGGAATAATAAAAGACCCAGAATAGCAAAAACAATGCTAAGCAGGAAGTGTGAATCAGGTGGTATAGCGATACCAGACTTCAAACTATACTACAGAGCAATAGTAACAAAAACAGCATGGTACTGGTACCAAAACAGGCGGGTGGACCAATGGTACAGAATAGAGGACACAGTAACCAATCCACAAAACTACAACTACCTTATATTTGATAAAGGGGCTAAAAGCATGCAATGGAGGAAGGATAGCATCTTCAACAAATGGTGCTGGGAAAACTGGAAATCCATTTGCATCAGAATGAATCTGAATCCCTATCTCTCGCCATGCACAAAAGTTAACTCAAAATGGATCAAGGAGCTTGATATTAAATCAGAGACACGGCATCTGATAGAAGAAAAAGTTGGCTACGATCTACATACTGTGGGATCGGGCCCCAAATTCCTCAATAGGACACCCATAGCACAAGAGTTAACAACAAATGGGACTTACTCAAACTAAAAAGTTTTTTCTCAGCAAAAGAAACAATAAGAGAGATAAATAGGGAGCCTACATCCTGGGAACAAATCTTTAATCCACACACTTCAGATAGAGCCCTAATAACCAGAATATACAAAGAACTCAAAAAATTAGACAATAAGATAACAAATAACCCAATCAATAAATGGGCCAAGGACCTGAATAGACACTTCTCAGAGGAGGACATACAATCAATCAATAAGTACATGAAGAAATGCTCACCATCGCTAGCAGTCAGAGAAATGCAAATCAAAACTACCCTAAGATACCATCTCACTCCAGTAAGATTGGCAGCCATTAGGAAGTCAAACAACAATAAGTGCTGGAGAGGATGCAGGGAAAAGGGCACTCTTGTTCATTGCTGGTGGGACTGAAAATTGGTGCAGCCAATTTGGAAAGCAGTATGGAGATTTCTTGGAAAGCTGGGAATGGAACCACCATTTGACCCAGCTATTCCCCTTCTCGGTCTATTCCCTAAAGACTTAAAAAGAGCATGCTACAGGGACACTGCTGCATCGATGTTCATAGCAGCACAATTCACGATAGCAAGATTGTGGAACCAACCTAGATGCCCTTCAATAGATGAATGGATAAAAAAAATGTGGCATTTATACACAATGGAGTATTACTCTGCATTAAGAAAGGACAAAATCATAGAATTTGGAGGGAAATGGATGGCATTAGAGCAGATTATGCTAAGTGAAGCTAGTCAATCATTAAAAAACAAATACCAAATGACCCCTTTGATATAAGGGGAGTAAACAAGGACAGGGTAGGAACGAAGAGCTTGAGAAGAAGATTTACATTAAACAGGGATGAGAGGTGGGAGGGAAAGGGAGTGAGAATGATATATAAGAGGAAAGGAGGGGTAAGACAAGATAATACAAATGGAAGAAATGATTTACAGTAGAAGGGGTAGAGAGAGAAAAGGGGAGGGGAGGGGAGGGGAGGGGGGATAGTAGAGAATAGGACTGACAGCAGAATACATCAGACACTAGAAAAACAATATGTCAATCAATGGAAGGGTAACTGATGTGATACAGCAATCTGTATACGGGGTAAAGTTGGGAGTTCATAACCCACTTGAATCAAACTGTGAAAGATGATGTATTAAGAACTGTGTAATGTTTTGAACGACCAACAATAAAAAAAATATTTAAATGTATTCCCCGAGTATAGAGTCACAGGATCCTTTACTTTCTGTGTCATATTTCCATAATGTTTGAATTTTTGGTAAGAGCATGTGTTCCTTTTGTGATTATGATATAGTCAAGATATTTTTAAATCTGAGTTGTATAAGACCCAGATTTGACAGAACTCCAAAGTGTAAAATGGTATAATAATAACATATAAGAGATTTTATATATATTACAGTATTATGATATAAGAGATTAGGGAGAGAATAATGTAAACAATATGATCGCACCTTTCTTGGTAAATATTATTCACCTAAAAATTATATTGTAGGAGCACATCTTATGGCACTGAATAGCTAGCATTAAATTCCATGTGAAGACAAAGATTTTGTGAATGGAATGATTCTAGTTCTATCTATGAACATTAAAAATTGGAAAGAGGCAGCTCAGGAGGCTGAGATAGGAGGATCGCAAGTTCAAAGCCAGCCTTAGCAACAGCGAGGTGCTAAGCAACTCAGTGAGACCCTGTTTCTAAATAAAATAAAAAACAGGGCTGGGAATGTGGCTCAGTGGTCAAGTGCCCCTGAGTTCAAGCCCCAGTACCATCCCCCACCAAAAAAAAAAAAAAATTGGAAAGAGGGAGCTGGGCTTGGTGGTATACGCCTGTAATCCCAGTCAGTGACTTGGGAGGTTAAAGCAGGAACATTACAAGTTTAAGGTTAGCCTCAGCAATTCAGCAAGACTCAGTCTTTAAAAAAATAAAAAGGGCTAGGGATTTAGCTCAGTGGTAAAGCATTCCTGGGTTCAGTCCCTAGTACACCCCCCAAAAAAAATTGGGGTGAAAGAGGGTCACAAGATTTTATTGGAATGGAAAACCTCTTTTACTTTTTCCTTATCTGCTTTCTACATTTTCCACTTCTGAAATTAGGGAATGTGATGAAGACTCCTATTTTTTTATTGTTTTTTTAGTTGTTGATGGACCTTTATTTTATTTATTTTTATGTGGTGCTGAGGGTCAAACCCAGTGCCTCACCCATGCTAGGCAAGCGCTCTACCACTGAGCCACAACCCCAGCCTGAAGACTCATATTTTTAACATGAATCTTGCAGTAGAATTTTGATTCTGGGAGCCTGAGTTACAGTGATGGCCTTGGAACCCAAAATAGGAGGAGAGGAGATGGAGTGAGGCATCTTCCTGAGACTCAGAGAACCAGGAGCCAGAGAAAGTAGCGATGAGGAAGAGGAAAGGGCAAAGACGCTTTGCAGAGCAGAGGCTGGCTGGTTCTTGAAGTAACATCTTCAATGAGAGTTTCTGGAGAAAGCATGCCGGTCCCCAGTCTAAGCAGGGGCTGTGGTCTAACTGGTACCTGGTAGCTATAATTTTCCAGACAGTCATCTGTCTCTAAAGACTTCTCAATTTCCAGTGATTTCTAAGGGCCTGAAGTTCTCCTGAATCCTAAAAGTCTGCAATAATGCACAGCAGAATTAGCATCCCACTGAGGGAGGTGGCTACAGTCTTGGCCTTCAAACTGACCTGAGTGTGGGAGTGATGTGACTTTCAGTTTCCCTGAACTCAGGGAAACTGAATCCCTCCCTGTGGGCTTCCATTTTCTCACCAGCCTGCTCACTCACAGGGCTGCCTTGCAAATTAAACAAGATGATCTACTTAAAGCCTGTTATGCGTGTGTATAGAAGACACTCGACAAGTGGAAGCAACCACCAGCTCTAGCATACCAGGACTGTGGAGATTCTGTTATTTAAATCTACAACATAAATTTATAGAATAAAAAGGTTTCTACCTGCTTTTTTTCTTCTGCTTGGTTTTCCTTAGGATACATGTTCAGCAGCACATTTAGGTCCAGTTCAATGCCTGATCCTAACACAGAACGACTTTTACTGCCATCAAGCTTTCTGATAATTTCTAGCAAATGATGAAGACAAATAAAGGGGATAATTAAGAAAAACAATGTTAAAAGTTTTCACCATTACGTCAAAATGTTTTCTAACAAAATGTGATACAACCATATGAGGAAAAAACTAAGAAAACAGTTGCTACAGGAAACTTCTGTTTTTTGAAGTATCAGACATGAATGGACACATAGATAAAATCAGGCTGATTTGTTTTCAACTGAGTAAATGATCCTACCAGCACTATCAGAAGATTTGCGCTGCCTGTCTATTTGGGCATCATCTACGGGCAGGTCCAGGTAACTTATAAATTCAACTTCAAGATCTGGAAACTGTGCTATGTGGTCATTGAAAAACGGGCCTTCGTACACGCGCCCATTCTTGAAAGTCAATCGACCCTGCAGGTAGAAAACAACATTTTGCAGTTTGAGAAATGTTTCCTTGGGGAAAAAAAACATTGGTGGATGCACATCAAAGGCTCTTTCGAGGGTTTGGAGTTGAGGATTTTTTGTTGTTGTTGTTTTGTTTTGTTTTTGGTACTGGAATTGAACTAAGGGGCACTCAACCACTGAGCCACATCCCCAGCCCTATTTTGTATTGTATTGAGAGACAGGGTCTCACTGAGTTGCTTAGTGCCTCACCGTTGCTGAGGCTGGCTTTGAACTCTGGATCCTCCTGCCTCTGCCTCCTGAGCTGCCTGATGGAGCTATTTGTTTTGAAGCTGCCACATACAGCATGGCTCCTAGTAGGTATCATATCACTGTGTAAATCCTCTTTCCTCCTCCTCTTCCTGCTGCTTCTTCCCTCCTTCCCTCCTCCTTCTCTCCTCTTTCTATACCTACCCCGGAACCTCTCCCCAACTATAAGCCCCTCTACATCACAGAATGGGTCTTATTAAACTATGCACATGACCAGCATAGTGCCCAGGGCACAAGAGGTGCTTCCTGCTTCTCGTCAAAGTTCAATTACTGATTCAGAGGTGGGCAAATGATGCAGTTCAGCTCTGTGAAATGAAAGACATTTATAGAAGGGTTCAGGGAAAAGAATTTCTTTTCTTCTACTTAGTGTGGCTCATGGGCGTGAAGTCTTGAACCATAGCAGCTATCCTGCAGTCATGGGGAAGGGAAAACACAAGAGTGAAGCTGACATGGGGGCAGATGATGTGGACAGACGAAAGGAAATCCTGATATAAAAAAGTCACCGAATCAAACTAACCTAAGCCCACATTCACAGTAGTCTTTATTATATACGGCACCTCAAATTAGATTGTCTGTTATTTGCAACCCAAACCATCCTCACACACATACACACACTCATGAAACACAAACTAAATAACCTCTAAATAACCAGGAAATAGAAAACATGTCAAAAATATTTTAAAATTTATGTAACCACCTTAACAGTAAATTATCTATGCAAAATCGATAATGCAATTTACTGGCCACAAATGAGTCACGTTTTACTGCATTTCAGTTGCTCTGTGTAATGTTTCAGATATAATCTTCCCGGGACCCTCACCATGCCGTGTTTTTTATTGGAAACCCATTCTCCTGCATACATGGCTCCACTGGCATAGTAAAACTTTCCATGTCCATGACGACATCCATTCACAAACTCTCCTATGTATTCATTTCTTAAAGGATACTGGGAGTTGGGGATTCTCTTGAGAAACCATGTGTGTGTTCCAAAGCCATTCTGAAAAGAAAGTGAGATGCCATCAGAAATGCTCAAAAGACTTCCTCCTTTTACCTGAATTCATTTGAAATTAAGACAAATACAGTGATAACTTGGAGGACATGAACTTTGAAGCCACACAGACTAGGTTCAATATCAGCTCAGCTACTTACTAGCCAATCTTTTTTTTTTTTTTTTAAAGAGAGAATGAGAGAGGGGAGAGAGAGAGAGAGAGAGAGAGAGAGAGAGAGAGAGAGAGAGAGAGAGAATTTTAATATTTATTTTTTAGTTCTCGGCGGACACAACATCTTTGTTGGTATGTGGTGCTGAGGATCGAACCCGGGCCGCATGCATGCCAGGCGAGCGCGCTACCGCTTGAGCCACATCCCCAGCCCCACTAGCCAATCTTTTTACCTAAGACAAATTATGTAAGCCTTTAAGGGTTAATATCCATTCATAATAAAAACTGTAAGGAAATTGAGAATTAGCTGGGCATGGCAGTATATTCAGCATCTCAGGAGGCTGAGGCAGGAGGATTGTAAGTTCCAGGCAAGCCTCACCAACTTAACTAGGCCCTAAGCAACTTAGTGAGACCCCATCTCAAAATAAAACACAAAAAGAATTAAAATAATAATAATTACTATTATTAAAGAGAGCTTCCTGAACCAGAAAAGGACATCTATGAAAAATCTACAGTTAACATCAACCCTGATGAAAGACTGAATTCTTTCCTAGTAGGATCAAGAATGGCATAGGATTTCCGTACTTCTATCATAGAGGATATCCTACCTTGCCAGGTAATACAATAGTAAGAGGGAAAACTCCAGACAGATTAGAAAGACGATATAAAGTTGACTGTACTTGCAAAGATGATTGCCTATATAAACACCACCAAAGAACCTACAAAAAAAGTGAAGCTATTATGTGAGTTTAACAAGGTCCCCATTACCAGATTAATATATATTAGAAAATTCAAGTTTTATGAACTGATACCAAAGTTTTTCTCTTCTGTGCAGGAAATCCATCATTTGGTTCTTTCTTTCTCTTTCTTTTTCCCTAGTATTGGGGATTGAAGTCAGGGGTGCTTTACCACAGCCATATCCAAAGCCTTGTTTTATCTTTTTTACATTTAAAATAAATTTTTCCACTTTTCCCTTTTTATTGGCTCTTTTAGTTATACATAACATTAGGATTCATTTTGACATAACTAAAAAAGCACGGAATATAATTTGTTCTCATTCAGTCACTAGTACTTCCTTTTCTCTCCTCTTCTCCCCCCAGTTCCCTTCCCCTCCACTGATCTTTCTGCTATTTTTAGTTGTTTGGGTTTTTTTTTCTTCTTTTTTCCAAATATTTATTTTTTAGTTTTTCACAATTTCTTTATTTTGTTTTTATGTGGTGCTGAGAATCGAACCCAGTGCTTCACGCATGCTAGGCGAGCGCACTACCACTTGAGCCACATCCCCAGCCCCTGTTTGGGGTTTTTTATTTTTGTTTTTTAGTTACTATTTTATGGATATACATGATGATGATATTCACTATGTTATATTCATATGTGCACACAAGTGCACATCATCATCATGTACATCCATAACCCTCCTTTCTTCCTCTTCCTCAATTCCCTGCATCTTTATTTATTTTCTCGGGGAACTACTGAGGATTGAACTTAGGGGAACTCACCCACTGAACCACCTCCCCAGGCCTATTCTATATTTTATTTAGAGACAGGGTCTCACTGAATTGTTTAGCACCTCACTTTTGCTGAGGCTGGCTTTGACTTGCAATCCTCTTGTCTCAGACTCCTGAGCCACTAGGATTACAGGCATGTGCCACTGCGCCTGGATGATCTTTTATTTTGGTGAAATACCTCCGTTTTCCTTCTTCTCTTCCCTCCTCCCCTTATTTTGCACAGGCTTCTGCAGACCAGAGGAAACATTCGACCCTTGACTTTATGAATCTGGCTTATTTCACTTAGCATCTTGTCCTCCATTCCATCCATTTACCAGCAAATGACATAATTTCATTCTTCTTTATGGCTATACCCATTGTGTATATGTACATTTTCTTTATCCATTCATCTGTTGATCCCACAATTTGGCTATTATGAATTGTGCTACTACAAACACTGGTGTGGCCATATCACTATAGTATACTGATCTTAGATATTTTGAACATGTACCAAAGAGTGGGATAGTTGGGTCATATGGTAGAGATTTTTGAGGAATATGCATATTTCTTTCCAGAGTGGTTGTACTAATTTGCAGTCCCTCCAACAATGTATGAGTGTAACTATTTTTCATATCCTTGCCAATACATTATTACTTATATTCTTTTTTTTTTTTTGGTACCGGGGATTTAACCCAGAGGCACTTTGCCACTGAGCCATATCCTCAGCCCTTTTATTTATTTATTTAAAATAGTCAATGGACCTTTATTTTTATTTATTTATTTATTAAAATATTTATTCTTAAGTTTTTTTTAAGGTGGATACAACATCTTTATTTTACATTTACGTGGTGCTGAGGGTTGAACCCAGTGCCTCGTGCATGCTAGGCGAGCACTCTACCACTGAGCCACAACCCCAGCCTCTATTTTATTTATTTATTTATGTGTGGTGCCAAGAATCAAACCCAGTGCCTCACACATGCCAGACAAGCACTGTACCACTGAGCCACAACCCCAGTCCTTTTTATTTTTGAGAAAGGATCTCACTAACTTGCTTAGGGCCTCACTTAATTGCTGAGACTGGCCTGGAACTTGTGATCCTCCTAGCTCAGCCTCGAAAGTCACTTGCATTACAAGAATGTGCCACTGTGCCTGACTACTGGTATTCTTGATAACTGACATTCTAATTGGAATGAGATGAAACCTCAGTGTAGTTTTTGATTAGCATTTCCCTGAATGCTAGAGATGTTGAACGTTTTTCCATATATTTTTTTGTCATTTGTATTTCTTCTTTTGAGAAGTGTCTTGTTTAGTCCTTTTGCCCATTTACTAATTGGGTTATTTGGTGGTAAGTTTCTTGAGTTCATTATATATTCTGAATATTAGTCCCTATCTGAGGAATAGGTGGCAAAGATCTTTTCTCATTCTGTAGGTTCTTTCTTCACACTTTGCTCTGCAGAAGCTTTTTAATTTGATGCCATCCCACTTATTGATTTTGGGGTTTGTTTCTTGTGCTTTAGGAGTCTTTGTAAAGAAGTCAAGCCCTGTGCCAACATGTTGAGAGTGTCGGGCCTATGTTTTCTTCTAGCAGTTGCAGAGTCTCTGGTCTAATTCCTAAGGGGATCAAAGTTGACTTCTGTGCAGGGTGAAAGACAGGGGTCAAGTTCCATTCTTCTATATATGGCCCTTTTTATTTTTTATTTCAAGACAGAGTCTCACTAAGTTGCCCAAGCTGAACTTGAACTTGCAATCCTCCTGCCTCAGCCTCACAAATTGGTAGGATTACAGGGATGTGTTACCATATCTGGCTGAAAATCCAAGATTTCTAAAGTACAAATAATAGTCCCTGCCCTTACAGGAGCCATCTGAATGGCAGAATCTAGTAGTGTGACACTATTAGAGAACATTAAATAATAAAACAGCAATTAAAAAAAATACAGTTGAGACCAGTAAAGAATATTTTGAGTTTCTAAATTCAGCAGAGCTTAAATTTTAGATTATTGAACAATATCACTCAAATACCAGGGCTAAGGATGAGTGCAGCATCGCTGTGGGTGTGCCGCGCCAAGATGGCCCAGTCCTACCTGGACTCCCCTCTCCCAGGAGCCAGTATACTCCTCATTTGTCGTCAGCCATCTCATCTTGCCTTCCCCGTGGCGCATATTGTCTTCCCACTGGCCTTCATATATGTTTCCAGATTTGTAACTAGAACAAAATAAACCAACAGGCAGCAAGCAGTGACAGAAATTCAGCCCTGGGACCCCAACACTCTTCACTGTGCTGAAGTCCAGCAGGTGGGCATGTGGTCAGTAAAAATTATCATCTTAGGGAGCAGAATAAACACTTTATTAAGCCCACTGATATTAAGGTGACAAAGTAAGTAAGAAAGGTTTTTACATGTTTTAGAAATAATTCCCTATCATATGATGACTAGTTAATATTTGTGCCTAAATATTTTAATCATTTATTAAAACATTAAAAATCCTTTTAGTAAAATATTAGATTCTACATCTGAATCCAAAATCAAGCAAATGTGTCATCATTCTTCGGAAAACATACAACAAATAATGAAGACTGATGATTAATACAAAGAACATAGAAAGGCAGTTTCTATCTAAACTGAATTAGTATGTTTAATGTTATTTTTCTAAAATTTTTATGGAATGTTTACTTTGGAGATTAATTTAAATATTCCACCTGCTTCGACAGAAAATTTATCCTCTATAATTTCTGCACCGTATCTGTAGGCTAAGTGAGAGTTATTTGGGCCCACACACACTTTTTCACCTACACCCCAAACGTGGCAGTGATCATACCTACCATCTTATTCCCCAGCCCTTTTTGATGTTGTAGACCCAATCTCCCTCGTACCAAGAGGTACCCTCCTGATTGTAATAAATGGAGCCCTAAAACGAATAATATCATGTTTTAAAAATCCAAGCCTCATAACATACTTTTTTAAATGTAAAGATAAAAAATATATAAACTTATAAAAGTACATAGAAGACAATGTCACACTTCACATGAGACACAGAAGCTATTAAGTTTCTATTTTACAATCACAAAAATGGCACAGCAAGGGCGAATGAGATATCACAAACCAATTATCCCTCAATAACAAAGTGCCACATTAAGGCAGGAATGAGTGCACTCACTGTATTCATTAACTCTTAGTCACAGCCCTGGAGAATCCCATTTTTTTGGTGCACCTTCCTCATAACTGGAGGTCACTCTTTCACATACCAAAGCCATTTTGTTTTATCCATTTTGACATCTTACCCATTTTGTTGCCTCTGTGTATGAGCAACATGCAATAAGCTTCCTTTGATGATTCCCGCAAGGCAATGGTTCATGCCATTCTGCAGTGTGTTTGGATCTATGCTGAATGGCCTCTAGTTACCTCATGGCTACTTAACCCTGAGTGAGTGTCCAATCATGCACACACGTGTACAGATACACACAAGCAATTTTTCTTTTTAGTTGTAGATGGACACAATATCTTTATTTTATTTATTTATATTTAAAATTTTTATTTGTTTTTTAGTCATACATGACAGTAGAATGCATTTTGATATATAATTCATACATGGAATGTACATACATCAATCATATTGTCTATTCTATTCTGCTGCCCTTCCTATCCTCCCTACTCCTCCCCTCCTCTCCATCCTTTCTCTCTATCCAATCTAATGTGACATACTTTTTTTTTCCTTTTTCTCATTACAACATCATGTATGTATTCTGTATAACAATGAGGTTCTCCTTCCATCTTCTGTGCAACTCCCCTTCTCCCTCTTTTTCCCTCCCACATCTCTTCTCTATTTAGTGGTAGTCTTCTTCTCATGCTCTTCCTCCCTATCCCATTTTGAGTCATCCCCCTTATATACTTATAGGGACACAGCCACATCAATGTTTATAGCAGCATAATTCACAATAGCTAGAATGTGGAACCAACCTAGATGCCCTTCAATAGATGAATGGATTTTTAAAATGTGGCATTTATACACAATGGAATATTACTCAACACTAAAAAATAATAAAAATCATGGCATTTGCAGGCAAATGGATGGCATTAGAGCAGATTATGCTAAATGATGTTAGCCAATGCCTTAAAAACAAATGCCGAATGTCTTTTATTTTATTTATTTTTATGTGGTGCTGAGGATGGAACCCAGTGCTTCACACATGCTAGGCAAATGTTCAAGCCCTGAGCCAAACTCCAGCCCTCTCTTTTATTTATTTATTTATTTTGGTACTTGGGATTGAACCCAGGGATACTTTGCCACTGAACCACATCCCCAGCCTTCTTTTTTATTTTGAGACTAAATTGCTGAGGGTCTCAATAAGATGCTGAGGTCTAAGTTGCTAAAGTTGGGCTCTGACGTGTGATCCTCTTACCTCAGACTCCTGAGTTGCTAATTATAGACCTGTATATACAAGCCCAGCAATTTTTTTTTAAATCTTCATTATCCAGCTACCTTGCTCCTTCCTGAAGCCATCCAGGTGCTTCTGACTAGAAGTCACTATCTCCAAATCTCCAGTCTCAACTGACTTGCTATGAGCTTAAGAAATACCCACAACATCACATAAGAGAAAGACAAGCCTGAACAGAGCAGGAGGGCTGAGGTGGAATTTTGAGAGCCTGTGAGGGAAAGCCAGGTGCCAGGTGTGGATGCAGCCATGCAGCCCTGGCTCACCCCCTCCCCCTCCCTATTCTCCTGGTCTGTGTCCCTTAAGGAAGAAGGTTGGACTAGATCCCTCTGTTTTGCTTTTGGGTTTTTTGTTTATTTGAAGTGCTGGGGATCAAACCCAGGGCCTTGAACATTTGAAGCAAGTATTCTACTGCTGAACTGCATCTCCAGCCCCATTTTCAACTTAAAACCTAGATATTCCTTTGTGCATGGACTTTGCAAGGCCTTTGGGGGAACTTCCAGTAGTTGGCACATGTCTCATGGAAGGACTTCTTCCGTTTTAGTCCATCTGGTTGTTCCACTTAAAAGGAAAACAGTAGATAGACCAGGCCCCTTCTGGAAGCAGGCCAGAAGCTGGAATTTAATTATTGGTGTTGTTCAGATAAAAAGACTCATAGAGCCAGAATTCTCCAAGGTTTCTCAGAGCTGTTCACAGATCTGCTTCTGTGCTCTGCTTTTTCATATAGCACTACTTGAGGGACCGGCACTGATTTCTGTGGAGCTTCTAAATAATGTGCCAGACTCATTACATTTACTTCTATGAGTCTTAAAATAAACCAGGGTATTTGCCTTATCTTAGTAGGCAGTCATAAAGTATAAGAAGGAAAAGGAAGGGGCTGGGGCTGGGGCTGGGGCTCAGCAGTAGAGTGCTCGCCTAGCACATATGAGGCCCTTGGTTCAATCCTCAGCACCACATATAAATAAAAAAATAAAGGTGTTGTGTCCAACTACAACTAAAAAATAAGTATTAAAAAAAAGAAGGAAGGAAGAAAAGAAAGGGAAATAACAAGAGTCTCCCATTGTTTAAAAAACCATGGGTGAATGTTTCGATCAAGGACTTGGGAATAATACCCTCTCAAATTACATTTTCCAACCTGTTAATGTTCAGCTAGTGAGGATTATAATGGTACACTTTTCTTATATATTTTCTAAAACCTACAAGATTTTAAAATTCTAAAAATTGCTGAATTTTATCAACCTATACAAAAGCAAAACAATAATTCCAAAAATAGCAACCGTAGTTAAAAATGAATATGCTCTGCATTGCTGTTGGAGGTATAAAGGGTGCAGCTGTTGTGGAAAACAGTTTGGTGGTTCCTTAAAACATTAAACATAAAGTTACCATATGACCTAGCAACTCCACTTTTGGGTAAATGCCCCCCAAAATTGAATATGAGTACTCAAATCCATCCACATATATTCACAGCTGCATTGTTCATAATAGTCAAGATGAAAATAGCCCAAATGTCCATCAACAGATGAATCGACACATTATGATCAATACTTACAATGGAAGATTACTCAGCCATAAAAGAATGAAGTGCTGCCACATGCTAGGACATGGATGAACCTCAAAAACATGCCAAGAGAAAGCAGCCTGACACAAAGGTCACATGTCATATGATTCCGTTTATATAAAATGTCCGGCAAACCCACAGTGACAGAAAGCAGATGAGGGACTACAAGGGTACATGGAAAGGCAGCAATGGGGAGCAACTACCTAATGGGCAAGGGATTTTATTTTTGGGTGATGAAAATGTTTGCGACTAGACAGTGGTGATGGTTGCATAGCATTACGAATGGACTTAGTGACACCAAACTGTGACTTTAAAATGATTAATTTTATGTCATGTGAACACCCCCAACACTTCCCACCCACCATGTCTGCACAGCCTGTGCACAGATGGTACCTCCACCCACCTTCCCGTGTCTCTTGCCTTGGCACCAGTGGCCGACGTAGGACACAGGCTGTGTGCTGCACTTGAACATCCCAAATCCGTTCCTCATGCCGTTCACCACTTCCCCTTCATACATGCTGCCATCTGGCCAAGTGTACACGCCATGGTTCATAGGAATGTTCTTCACAAAATCCCCCTAAGGCAAAATGTCTGTAAGGAGGATGAGAAGGCGGCAGTGCAGGGCCCTCTTATCCTGTGGGCTGTTGGAGACAGCCTGATACTGCCCCTGCCCCTCTTCCATGGGAAGCTGGACATGCCCCTAGCTTCCTCTCTTCTCCCTCCTCTACATTCCCTGTTCTCTCTCACCTGATCCTCCTCTGTAAGGAAGTGCAGGGAGAATAAAGTATAGGAAGGCTGTGTAGACAAATCTCCAGGGGGTGAGCTGATGATATGGTAAAGAGGCAGCTGCCAGCCCTGACCTTGGGACTTCAGATTCTTTACACCTGCCTAGAAGTAGGTTCATTCCCTGTTCTCTCCAGACATGACACAGTGATTGATCACCAGTGGAAACTCCTCCTTCTATCTGTGGTCATCACAATGTACTGCAGGCACATCTTTAGAGAATCTACCCTGCGTGGACTGGGATGTCTGCTGGGCACAGTACTATTCACCATGGCTTAGGCCAACAGATTCTCTTCTAGGAATCTGAAATTACTGGATGTTGCCATCAGCGAGGAGAGAACACAGTGCTGCCTGATTGGCCACTAGCCAGATGCTACTGCCTGGTCTCCCTGCCTGAGGAACTCTAGTGAGAGCCCCAACCCCACCCACGAAGACATCTGACTGGGCTGATACAGGGATCTGTGCCTGGAAGGAGGAGTTCTTAACCCCTGAGAATTTCCGGAGGCAATGAAGCAGAGGGGTCTCCATGCCAAATTGCCATTTGAATCAAAAATCTTGAATGTTGGCCACGAACTAGAGGTAGATGTCGTGTAGGAATGGAGACCCCCAGAAAGGCTGGCCCCAGACCAATAAGGTTGAACCCCTCCTTTGCTCTCCTTGCACCTCTGCAGCCCGCCTCCCACCATTCAGCTCCTGCCTAAATGTGACCGTTTCTGTCCTTGATTAGCTCTTATTTGAATAAGTGCATCACATGCCTGTATTTTAAATGTCTTCATTACCATTTATAAACACCACTGTGTTAGTAGCTCTGAAATGGAGATTTTTAGAACAGCAGTTTGGGCACTCACACTTTGTGGGTGGGAGTTGGAACTGGCACACTCTCTTGGAGAATAAATCTGTCCTAGCAGTCAATTTAAAAACACATATTCCCCACAACCTGGCAAGTTGGGTTAAGTAAAATCCAGATAATGGAATATGTGTAGCCAGTAAAAATAGACCTAGATGTCTGGATATTGTTTGCTCACTAAAAAATAAAGTCATAGAAGAGAATGTATAATAAACTCTGTATTTGTAAAAAGTAGGAGGGAATAAATACATATGTGTTCTGTACATGAAAAGAACACATAAAATACCTCTAGAGCTACAAACAGAACCAGTTACAACAATTCCTGGCACCATGCAGTCACTAAGTTACTCTACCCTTTGATTCTGTGTATTGTTTTAAATCTGTGCTAAATTACTTTATGAAAATAATATGTCTAGTTGTGGGGGCATGATCATGAAATTTCATAATTGCACTTTAGAACTGTAATTATCATATGCTTTACCTCATACTTCAATCCGTCAGCCCAAATGTAAGTCCCTTGTCCATGCATGAATCCTTCTGAAAACATACCCTTCAAAACAAAATAACAGCAAACCCTCAGAATGAAACTTGGTTTTAAGCACCTACTACCACAGGCACAGTTACTTAGAGTGGAGCCTTGTCACTCTCTCCCTGTAGGAACATGCTGGCATCACAGCAGCAACAGCAGCAACATGAGAGCCGGGGTCTGAGCCAGCATGGCATGGGGGTCCACCCTGTCCTAAAAGGGATCTAAAGAGAGATCCCCAAATACCCAGTTCTCTAAAATGTACACCAGGCAATCTGAGTGTCCCTCGCCTGTGTAAGTTGCTAGAAAACAGTATAGTTCAAAACAATTCAAAATTTTTGGTTTTATCACCCAAAATTTTAAAATTTTTAAAAAATTATTTTAACTAGGTAGACAATTACAACCATCATCTGAATATCAGACATTATTACATTCATAAATTTTATGTTCTTGCCCGTTTTCCTTTACTGGGAATCACCAATGTGTGTCCTGAGCCACATATATGTGTACATATACTGTCCCTCAGTATCCATGGGGGTTTGGTTCCTGTGACCTTGCAGCTCTGCCACTGCAGCTTATATTAAAACTGAGGGTTTTTTTCCTTTCTTCTTCTCCCTCTTTCCCCTCCCTAAGGGAAAATAAGATTATCCTTTTTCCCATCCTAAATCACATTATCTGTCTCTGAGTACATACACTAGAGGAATAAAGTAATTCAGACCTTGAGACTGACCTGGACAAAATGATCTAAGACACAGCTACCTCTCAGGGCCAAAAGTAGATTATAATCCCTGACAGGGCACACCTAGAATGGAACCTTTAAATTACCTCTTTAAAAACCCTCAGTTTCCCCTGAGGGGGAGATTCACAACTTCAAGAACAAAAGTCCTCTTTGTTTCTCCTTTACTAGCAGAGAAATAAAACTTTATTTTTCTTTTTTCCTCAAAACCTTGTCTTCATTATTATATTGGCACTGTGGACAAAAACCAAGCTTTTGGTCACACCAGGACCAAAGTCCTTCATATAAAATTATAGAGTATGTACATGTGATCTAACCACACCCTCTATACATTTTATTTACTTGGTGCTGAGGATTAAACCCAGGGCCTCATGCATACTAAGCTGAGCTCAACCAATGAACTATGTCTCAACCCCCTTCTATATATTTTAAATAATCTCTAGATTACTGGTAATACCTAATGCAATGTAAATGCTAAGTGACCAGCTATTAAATTCTATTAATTAGGAAACAATGACAAGAAAAAATATCTATACATGCTTAATACAGATACGATTTTTTTCCAGAATACTTTCCATCTGTGGTTGACTAAATATGTGGATGCAGACTCCATGAACATGGCAGGCCAGCTATAGCACTGCTAGAATAGTCTAATGTTGACACATAAGAATAGTCACAAAAAACAACATAGCTGAATGTCTAAGTGCAATCAGAGTAAACAATGATAAAATTACACCCAGACCCTTCTAAAAATTATCTAGTCAGAGGCCAGGTGGGTGAAGGGAGCCTAAACAAAGAGTGTCTGCACAAAACAGAACTCGAGGTTCTCAGACGCTGCTATGTATGAATGGGGGTTACCTGCAGGCTTGTTAAAATGTAGATTGCTGGACACACTTGGGGCTCCCACTCCACTTCTCAGCAGGTCCGAGCGGAGCCCCAGAATGTGCATTTCTAAAACATTCCCAGGTGATGCATGTGCTGCAGTAGGGACCACACTTTGAGAACTAATGCCCTAACCTGGCCAGCAAGAATACATTTCAGAATCAATCCAGATTAACTCACCACAGACAGGGCTGGCAGGCAGGAGTGCAGCCCAGAAATGTCATACTGCAGTCTATGATCCTGTTTTGTCCTATGGAATCAATTCAATGTGTCACACCAACCAGCATTTTTACTTTAAAAAACTAAAAAATAATCAGCCCGTATTCACATACTAAGGGTGCGGTTTTCTAGAATGCTGGCTTTCACTATCTTTACACACATACTCACACATGTACACTAGGAATTGTGATCTGAAAATGTGACAAAGCCTGATCTCACCCACCTGAAGCCTGGGGCTGAGTCTCTGGGTCTATCCCGTACCTGGAAAGAGTTTAATGGTAACATCGCTCTCAGGCCTCAGGGATTCAATGTTCTAGGAATTGAAAATCTCTATTGATGCATGAAACATGAGCCACCTTGATGTAAACCAAAACAGAGGGGGAAGTTACTGCATTGCTCTCAGTATGTTTATAGGGGTGGCCTAAACCAATCCAAGAGCAAAAATCTAACTAGAAACTCACATTGCTAAAAACTTTTTTTTTTTTTTTTTTTTAGGGCTAAGTATAGCTCAGTGATAGAACATTTGCCTAGCATGTGAAAGGCCCTGGGTTTACTCTCTAGCCCCACAAGTAATAATAATTATTTTTTTAAAGTTGGGTTGTTGACCTATAGTCCCAACTATCCAGGAGGCTGCAGCAGGAGGATTATTTGAGCCCAGGAGTTTGGGGTCAGTCTGGGCAACATAGTGAGACTCCATCTCAAAAACAAAAACAAGCAGAAAACAATTTAAAGAAAATCCAGCAATGATTGCTTTTTGTCAAAATCATTTGGGTCTTGGGAAAACATGGCAAGTTTACAAATCAAGTAGCTGGCAGTGCAGACCGAGGAAATGGAGAGTGTTGCTTCCCCCCTCAGTGGAAGGACAGGGAAGGCAGCCAGCTTCCACAGCAGAAGGCAGCCATGCTCTTTGCACACACCTAGTAATAGACTAAGAGCACCTGGGACAGAAAGGGCAGTCAACGGCAAAGTGGCTCATGCCTACAATCCCAGCAGCTGGAGAGGCTGAGGCAGGAAGATCAAAGTTAAAAGTCAGCTTTAGCAAATTAGCAAGGCCCTAGGCAACTCAGCGAGACCATTTCTAGATGATAAAAAAAATGGGGGTCAGGGGATGTGGCTGTGTGATTAAGCATCCTTGGGTTCAATCCCTGGAACCAAAAAAATGAAAGGAAGAAAGAAAGAAGGAAAAAGGGCAGTCTTATTCCTCCCAGCAAATAGGTCTAGTCTAGGATAGCCCCTAGGTGTGAGCTGAAGCAGGGATGGAGCAGGGGTGTGAACTGCTGGATAAACAATGATGCAAAAGGCCTGCAGAGACAGGTGTGGTAGAGACACCTGTAATCCCAGCGCCTCAGAAGGCTGAAGCAGGAGGATTGTGAGTTCCAAGCCAGCCTTAGTGAGGCCCTACACAACTCGGCAAGACCCTGTCTCAAAATAAAATACAAAAAAAGGTCTTCAGATGTGGCTCAGTGGGTAAGCCACCCTAGGTTCTATCCCTAGTACCAAAAGAAAAAGAAAAAAAAAAGTCTGCAGAGGAGAGAAGACCCTGACCAAAATAAGTGAAGCCCTGTGGATGCCAGGAGGCAGACACAGGCCAGAGAGGGCAATCATTTAGTGAAGAGTATTCAGTCACGAAAAGGCGCTCCTGAATAGCTTTTATGACAAAGGAAAATAAACACAAATGTTAAGGGAAAAAAAAAATCAAGGTACTAACACTCAAACTTTCTGGCCTCAGCTACAGAAATTTGTTCTCCTATAATAAGCACACATTTTTTTAAATGTCTGGTAACATTTAAAAAAAATTTTTATAGTTGTAGATGGACAGCATACATTTATTTTATTTTGTTCATTTTTTGTGGTGCTGAGGATAGAACCCATGCTAGGCAAGTGCTCTGCCACTGAGTTACAGCCCCAGCCCCAGCACACATTTCTATTACCATTGAATGAATATTAGATAAATATCTTCATTGTGGTGTTATTGCAAAGGAAAAAAGCAAAAGCTCTCCAAAAGTATCCAACAACTATGTAATTAGTTATGACTAGCAAATTAGAACACTACGCAATATCAAAAACAACAGGAGGATGGGATTTAGTGCTTAATGGGTACAGTCTCAGTGTCATTTTGGAATGACAAAAAAGATCTAGAGGTGGTTGATAATGATAGTTGCATAACAATATGAATGTACTTAATGCCACTGGGCAGTCCACTTAAAATAATGCTATGTATATTTCGCAGTAAAACCATTTATGAAAACCATGCAGCAAGCTGAGCATGGTGGTGCACACCTATAACCCCAGTAACTCAGGAGGCTGAGGCAGGAAGATCACAAGTTCAAAGCCAGCCTTGGCAACTTAGCAAGACCCTGTCTCAAAATAAAAAATAAAAAGGGCTGGGGATGTAGCTCAGTGGTTAAGCAACCTTAGGTTAAATCCCCAGGACGAAAAGAAAGAAAAAGAAAACCATGCAGAAACAGATTCACAAATGAAAAAGAAAATTCAAATTGTTACCAATGAAAGTAATATGCCACATAAAAATAATGATATATCCATTAATAGAAACATGGCAACTGGAAAACATTCATGGCAAAATGATGGAAATACTGAGATTTTATTCTTCATCACAATTGACCTCTATGTCCATGGCTTCCAAGTCTGTAAATGGAACTGACCTCAGATGGATATCTACTATGCTGACATCTACTATGTAGCCAGGCCTACTGTGGTTGCACCTGTACTAAAGACACATCTTTTTTCTTGTCACTCTTCCCTAAATGATACAGTATAACATCTATTTACCTAATATTTATGTTACATATTGTAAGTCATCTAGACATGATTTAAAGTATCTGAGTGTGTGTGTATATATATATATATATACACAAATACTATTTTATATAAGGGATCTGAGCATTCCAGGATTTGGGTATCTGAGGGGTTCTGGAACCAATCCTCCATGATCACCAAGGGACAACTGTTTTTGCTTTAATGATATTCTTAGAACAATAGATAAAAATCAGAGGGAAAAAAAAATCTAAAGTGACCATTTCAGTTACCTTGGGCCACATTTTTACCTTAAAAATGTAGCATAGATTCAGGCTAAAATCAGCATGAAGTATTTCCAATTCCTTTTGAAGAATCAATGGATCTTTGGGAAACCTTGCAAATTAAAACATATGACCTCACACCTTCCTCACCCTGCAAGTTCCAGCAGAGACTCACATGGTAGGTACAACCACCTTGAAAGACTGCAGAGCCTTCTCCTTCGTACAGCCCTCGGACTTTCTCTCCTTCATAGCTACAAAGAAATAAAGCTCAAAGTAATGAGTGATGTGAATAAACCTACATGACAGTGGATTAAATTGTATAGTTGAAATATACAGTAGAGGTTACCAGGGGCTTGGGGAGGAGTTGGGGACATGGGCTTAGTGTTAAATGGATATTTGGGAAGATGAACAAGTTCTGGAAATAGAGCCAGATGATGTAACTGTACTTAATGAAATTTAAACACCATAACTATACTTAATGCCATTGAATTATACACTTTATATGGTCAAAACTGTAAATTTTATATTAGGTATACTTTACCATAATAAAAATGTTTAAAATTTAAAAAGCAAAAAGACCTATTCTGGACATGGATACAACAGAGTGTGCTGATGAGATAGCTTTGGGAAAGGGAAGTTTTTAAGAACAGTGCCCAGATTTTTAGTTCAGAACCAAAAGGATAATGTGTGATTTGTCACACAGTTCACCTGGCGTAAATGAGAAGAAAACAAATGAACCTGTGATGGGTGTGACCAAATTTCATTTCTTCCAAGAATCCAAGGAAATTAAACTTCAGAAAAATTTATGAACATAATTCAATACATCAGCAAACTAAAAAGAAAATCCAAACATTTGATAAATTTTAGCTATTATTTCTAAAAATTATTCTAACATAATATGAGAAAGCTACTTAAACATAATAGACCAATGAAAAAATAACAGCATGCATGATTTTTAAGAGATGAGAAACAATTCAAATTCAGGAACATGAACAAGATTCCAGTTTTGTTGTTTTTTTAAAAACTCAGGGGCACTCTACCACTGAGCCACACCCTCAGCCTTAGTGTGTATTTTATTTAGAGATAGGATCTCACTGAGTTGCTTAGCACCTTGCCATTGCTGAGGCTGGCCTCAAACTTGCAATCCTCCTGCCTCTGCCTCTCAAGCCGCTGGGACTACAGGAGTGTGCTACTATGCCCAGCAAGATGCCAGCTTTTACCACCAATTATTCAATACCCATTTTAGAATTTCTAGTTAATGCAAAAGTTAAGAAATTTAAACAACTGATGTAAATGCTGAAGAAATATAAAATAGAAAATTATGTGATTATTTACCTATAAAATCCAAATGACTTTATGGTAATAAATGAGAGCAGGAGGGGTATAGCTCAGTGATAGAGCACTTGCCCAGCACACAGAAGGCCCTGGGTTCCATCCCCAAAACAAAACTCAAAAAAAAAAAAAAAAAAAAAAAACCATAATTAACAAGAGTGGTAGGAAGAGGAGAATTGGAATAGGGAGGAAGGGGACATTAACTTTTTATCATATATTGAATTATTTCACTTGTCATAAGATGCATACATGGCTTCAGGAATTAACAACAATAAATTTAAAAAATATATAAAGGATTTGGAAGAGTTCCTAACAGCCCCATATGGTGGTATCAAGGACACCTTCCCTGGCTCCCAGAGCACATATATATCCAAGAGCTCTGGTTGGGAGCCTCCCCCTGCTGTGTCAGGACACTCTATCCTATGGCTCCTGTCTCAAGGTAAATGCAGGCCCCACCTTCCCAAACCAACTCAGTACACACTGCTCTGAGCTTCTCTCAAAATAGCCCACCAGAGAACACAATCCTACACTGACTATGTTCAATACTTTTTAATATCCCTCTAGAGTGCTCAGCTATAGCTGGGAGTGGGCACACAGTGGAGAGTAAACAGCTGCTGGCATCATGCAGTTTGTGAATCTTGACTGAGCACCTACCGGGCCTGAGGCCAGGTATGTAAAGTTCTGGTTACATCTCAGCTCCTGAGGAATTTAACCAGGCAGAGAAGCTGAGGGCGAATAAGCCAATTACAATGACACATACATCATATGTATGCATGTAATGTAAAGTAGTAAGTAAAGTGATACAAAACAGAAAATAGTAACTATGATTAAAGGACTTTAAATTTCAAAGGGCTGGGGGTGTAGCTCAGTGGCAGAGCACTTGCTTAGCATGCACAAGGCCCTAGGTTTCAATCACAGCACCAATAAACAAAAAAAGTGCTGAAAAGGTTGGCCCTTGAAGAGCAGGTGGGATTTGTTTCTGTTCCCAGAAACAAGGGAAAACACTCCAGCCAGGGCAGTTGGAGAAGCAAAAACAGAATCAAATGGAATCAGTAGGAAATTGAGGTGGACCTCCCTGTTGGGCAGGGAAGGGTGAAGTGGGCCAAGGTCAGACTGTAGAGCTAAGTGGTTTCATTCTGTACTCAATGGGAAAAAACTCAAGAGATGGTAAGGAAGAGGAATTTAGTGACTAGCCTCCACATAGCTCATGATTTTCACCTTGTACTCATACCCACATGGAATACCAGTGACCTATGTGACCACTAGGCTATTGTAGAGAGCAAGAGGGTGATTTCTGAGACTGGGTCTTGGAATGTGTCATAGAAGACATACCGTAGCTTCTGCCTTTAGATCACTCTCTCTAGGGAAAACCAGGTGCCATGTCAGGGACTCAGAGGCCCTACAGAGAATGGACCATGTAATCAGGAAATGAGGTCAGGCCTCCTGTCAACAGCCATAGGAGTGAACTCCTTTGAAAGCAGATATGCAGGCTGTCAAGCTTTCACATGACAGCATCCAGGGTCAACACCTCAACTGCAACCTCATGAGACCTCAGCTGTGGGAATCCTGAACCCAGAAACCACATGAGGTAGCTGCAAGCTGCCAAGTTTGGGATATCTGTTACACAGTAGTGGTTAACTAGTACAGGGAGAAACGTAGACAGCCCTGCATTAGGAAGGTAAATCTAAACAGGAGGCCTCAGGAGAGGCACTGGAAGCAGTCTAGGAAATGTCAGATCACTCTGACAAGAAGGAATAAGGTCTATGCCGAGGGAAATGACTAAGGAGAGAAGAATGGAGGGAAAAGAAATGTGACAGGCATGGGGAGGACAGTTCTGCTGTGTCAGGCCAGGAAGATTGTGGAAGATTGTGTTGCCATTACAGAAATGGGAACAATGGAGAAGGTTACAACTAAAAGAAAAAGAATGACATTCCCAGCAACCTGATAAGGTGGGTATTCTCATATTCCCCAGTTGAGGACCTGAGGCTCAGCAAGACTCTAGGACGGATGGGGTCAATGTCACAGAGCCAAGATTCAAAGCCGGACTCATCTTAAGCCCTGCAGTCTGTACTTCTGGATAGGAGAGTTTGGAGGAAGTTAAAAATTTGAATCTGATGGGGCTGAGGTTGAGGCTCAGCGGTAGAGTGCTTGCCCAGCATGTGCGAGGCCCTGGGTTCAATCCTCAGCACCACATAAAAATAAATAAATAAAGTAAAGGTATAAAAAAATATATAAGAAAAAATTTGAATCTGAAATTCTAGAACAGAACTAAAGAAAGTAGTTTTATACAGTCATCCAGGGAGATGCTAGGTAAAGCTACAAAGAGAAGAGATTGCCTAGAGAGGACATAAAAGTGATAGAAAAGGGAGTCTGGAAAAGGCAGCCCCCAGAAACCTCAATGGGGCAAAGCCAGCACCACAAAAAGGATCACACAAAGACAGAGCCTAAAGAGTGGTTTTCAGAGGTGGGACAATTATGTGATGATCATAAAAATGTATGAGGATTCACATGCTTGCAGTGAAGCACGCTTTTGAGAAACACCTGATTCACAGCATTCAATCCTGCCCCGCCCTGTGAAAGTCACCTTTCCACTATGAGTTTAGTCAGAATGGGTTCTTCATACTGAGTGGCATCTTCACTCTGTTGAAGAGCTTTAGACTCTCTTTTGGGTAATGGTTCCTTAAGTGGCAATTCCAGTGCCTGGATGCCACTTGGGGGCGGTTCTTGCCTAAGAGCACTGCCATCTTGCTTGGAAAACTCTGGAAACTCTGAGCCAGAAGAGGGAGAATGGGCTGACTTATCTCCTTTTTTGTCTGCTTTTTTCTTTTCTTTCACCATTGCCTTTGGAAGTCCTAGAGTTTATATATAAATATCCAATGGGTCCTTCAGTTGATAGCTGTCTGTTTTAAAGCCTGATGAGTTTTATCTGAAAAATAAAAATTATGCCTCTAAATACTTGGAAGTCTCACTTATAAAAACTTAGCCTTGTAATAGTATCATTCTCCTAAAACCTGAGAAAATAATTACAAGTATCACCAGGTTTTTTTAATTAAAAAAAATACAATCTCAACATCACACTGGTGGTTCCTGAAATTTTTAGCACTGGAACCCCAGCTAACATGCTTTATTTTTCTATTAGTACCGCAATAAGGATAATCCTATATGCAAAAATGACTACCTGGTGGCTGGAGTGTGGCTCAGCAGTAGAGCACTTGCCTCCCACGTGTAAGGCACTGGGCTCCATTCTCAGAACCACATAAAAGTAAATAAACAAAATAAAAATATTGCAACCATGTGTAACATTTTTAAAAATGACTACCTAGCCCCTAAGATCTTACATATGTCAAATCATACGTTAAGAGCCCCTCTCCTAATGTGAGCATTGTGAAGCTTCAAGTGTTGGGGTAGGCCCTGCATCTCACTTTATAAGCTCTGTGACTTTAAGTAAGTTGCTTAATTTCCTTCTCTTGGATATCAAAAAGAAATAATAATAACTTGTCTCACCACAAAGATTAAATGAGATGATGCACAGAAAAATCTCTTACAGGATACAGAGCAGTCGATAAATGAAGTGATTATTTTAAATAGTTACTTTTCCTTTTTTGAACTTGAAATGCCCGGCTACCTACTCCCTGTAACAATATCACCTCTTACAGGCCAGAGGAGAAAATATATGCCAAGAATATGTCCAAAATTTGAAGGCGGACAAGGGCTGGGTTCCAAAGCCACAGTTTTCATTACCCTCCCAAACTGGCCCCACTAGAAACATCCTAGTCCACTAGTAAGGACACACAGACATGTCCTGGGAGTCAGGCCTCTGCTCATGCATTCTACAATGTGAGGGACTCTATCTGATGGCATCCTCTGGACCCCACTTGGCCAGTTCAATCCCACCTCCAGGCTTCTCTCTGCCTTTAAAACCCACATTGCTCTTTCCCCAGACCCCAATTATTGCCTCAGCAAAACCATCCTCAGCAGTCCAGCCTACTCTCATCCGGATCTTTACAGGCCTACTGTCCTTTATCAGTGAAATTCAAACTACAAATTAACTTCATTTCTCACAGAGTTTTCTATTAAAGCCCCTCTGTCCTAGGCTTAAGCAGCAGCTTCAGTTGCAATCCCCATTTTCTGAGCCTTGGGCCCAGCGTTGCTCTGCCCTGCCTCAGGTCCCTCGCCCATCAAGCACATGCTAAGATCCTAGGAGGTTGAGGAAACAGCCGGCCAGGTCCTTACACTATCACTGTACGCAGGGGTCCCCAGGTGCTCACTGCTCAGACACGCGTGGCGCAGCACACCCAGAAGTGGCGCAGGGGCACGCGTCCCGAAACTAGGTCCGTCTCCGGGCAACCACGTTGCCACACACTAGACCCCTCCCCCTTAAAGGGGCCGCCACTGCAAATACGTTGAACAGCCCATTCTGGTCCTTAAGGCAGGAGGAAAAAGTGCTGGAGCTGGATGCATTTGGCCTGAATTTTCCTGGCTTTGGTAAATGCCCTGCACGACTTCTTGGCTTCTCCACAGGTTTCTTC
The DNA here is from genome assembly GCF_052094955.1 of Ictidomys tridecemlineatus. NCBI lineage: Eukaryota > Metazoa > Chordata > Mammalia > Rodentia > Sciuridae > Ictidomys > Ictidomys tridecemlineatus. The sequence goes on along the minus strand of NC_135486.1, from coordinate 109,276,941 downwards.
ACTATGAAACAGGCATCAGTTTTCCATTGCTGCCTTTTTAAACAAATCACCACAAACACAGTGGCTTAAAACAGTAAGTTTATTATCTTACAGTTCTATAAGTTAGTCCACCAGGGCTGGTCTTTCTGGAGGTTCCAGGGAAGAATTCATTTTCTTGTCTTTTTCCAGCTTCTAGTAATGCCTTAGCTAGCGTAGCCTTCTTCCATCTTCAAAATCAGCAACACTGCATCTCCCTGACCAGCTGGAGCTGGGAGGTTGGTCTCTACTCTGAAGTCTCCTGTGAGAGACTGGGCCCCCTAGACAGTACAGGCTAATCTAACTTAAAAACTCTGCAGAGTTCCTTTTGCCATGCAAGATGACATCCCACACTCTGAGGATTAGGACCCAGCCATCTCGGTGGGGCATCATAATGCCTAAAGCAATTCCCAATTTGTTGAGTTCTTGTGGATATTAAATGAGATGATGCAGAAACCCAACCAGTATACAGCTTGGCGCAGTGAATGCAATGACTACTGTCTGGTTACATCTGAGGAATGCTAGACTTTGGAGGTCTGCTCTCCTAAGAGGCCACTCTCTGGGGAAAGGGGTGGCAGTGCATTGCTCATACTTGTCATCACTGTACCCCTACCACCATTTGGAATCCATAGTAAAAGTAAAGTAAAAAAAAAAAAAAAAGGTATTTTAACTTCCATTTTTGGCAACAGCTCAAATGGGGAGAGCCCATGAAGGAAACACCTGCAGTTCACATCCCAAGGAAACCAAATCACAGTATGAAAGTACAGAAATATCAAAATCTTTTCTTTCCCTCTGCCTAGAACAGCAGTTTCCAAATGCTTGCTGCACTGGGAGCACTTAAAAATAGCAACACCATCTTCATCCAGTCATTTGTTTTAGCCAAGCAGAGAATTCTCTTTGCATTTTTGTGATTAGTTCTTTTTTAAATTTAATATGCATTAGGGTTGAGAATAACTAACCCAAAAGAACCATAATCTTAAGCTAATGAATTTCAACCAAAATGAATTTAATGAACACTGAGGGTGGAAAGCTGCAGACTAAAACACCTCCAGGCGAACTGAGGCCTAGGTAACTTCCAAAGTATTCTTATTTTTGTAAAATAAGTTCTTGCCTGTATACACATATACATTCAAATCCAGAACAAAAAGAATTTGCAAGCAATGCTCCACATGGTTTGAAAGATTCTCAAGTCTTTTTTTTTTTTTTTTTTTTTTTGAGACAGGGTCTCAATATGTTTTCTAGGTTGGGTTGGAACTCCTAGGCTCAAGCAATCTCCTGTCTCAGCTTCCTGAGTAGTTGGAACAACAGGAGCACATCACCAACACCTGGCTTAAGATCATTTTTAAGTGGATCTGGTACATTTTTTTTAAAGTAGCAGGTTAATTTTGAAACAAAAAAGTGTTACTTAAGACCCTGTCTTTCAAAACACAAAAATCTACAATAAAATCTACAAAGAAAATGACAAGTGTCAGTTCTGAGAAATGACATCCAGATTGGCAATGTGCCTCATGGTTGGCCTTCCATGAGGACAGTTCCAAGGGTGGTCCATCTCACCCATGTGGGTAATGAGCTTCTTCATCTCGCTTGTGTTAAGAGCGGTGCCAATCATCACCTGAGTACAAGACACAATGGTTTAGAATTTTACTGGTCTCTGTTACAATACTCTTCGGAAGCACTCTTCTCTACAATAAATTTCCCCCAAAGACGCCCCCTTCTGCTATCTCAGCCCTCTGCCTTTTGGTGGGTCTAGGGCAGCTCCAGTATGGCATCACTACCTCTCCTTGAGACACCAACCCAACCCATCCAGAATCCAACCACTCTCAGCAGCTCCACCCTGTCTGCTCTAGCCACCCTCACCTTTCACCAGGGCAACTGTAGTGGCCCTACTGTGGCACCGCAGGGACTTTCTAGGCTGGAGGCAGACAAACAATAAACAAGTTAACAGAGAAGCAGGATGAGTATCACACATGGGGCTGTGCAGATGGGAGGGAAACAGGCCACATGAAGAGCTGAGGGGCAGACCCAGGCAGAAGGAAGAGTAGAAGAAGGGATGGAGCGGAGCAGGTTGGAGTGGCTGTGGAGCTAGAGAGGGCCAGCACAGCTGGAGCACAGAAGGGGCTGGAAGGATGAGCAGGGCATAGCACAGGCCTCCTGGGCAGGCAGTGAAAGAAGAGAGCCCAAGGGGGTAGGCACAAGGGTCAGAGGAAGAAGAGATGCATCAGGATGCAAACCCCAGGGCAAAAATAAAGCTCATGTTCTGTGGTTCTAGGGTCTTCAGCCGTGAAGACAGAGAGGTAAAGTGCCTGCCCTGCTCAGTCACTCACTCAGACTCCAGGGTTGGAAGGTCAGTGTTAGATCTTCATCAAACAAACACCTGTCAGATTCTGAGTCCTCTTCTAATTAAACTCTTCCCTGGAGAATTTCATCCAGTCTCACAGCTATAAATTCTACCCATCTGATGAGCAGCTCTGACACTTCCCTGGAGCCCAAGACTCACCAATGCACTGTTTTCAGACACCTGGCTTAGAGTCACATGGGACCTCACACACAGCATGTCTACAGCTGTGCTCTTCACCCTTCCAGCTCCCTAGATGCTCTAGCCCTTCCCAAGCACTCCACCCCCATCCAATGTTCCACCCACTCCCCCTAAATTCCACCTCCTTCTTGACTCCAGACCCAGCATGCCTCACAGCTTTGCTTCCACATGTCCCTCTCAAAGCACATGGACCAGCCTCTGGACCTATTCAAACACCCTAAATCTTTGGATTTGCTATTTCTTCTAACCAGAAAGTTCTTACCCAAGGTAGCAGCTCACACAGCCATTCCCTGACTGCCCGTCTCACCTGTTCATCTCATTCCTCTGGTTGTTCCCTATCCCAACACACTGTGAGAATTTCTTTACAGCACTCACATCTAAGGTGTCATGTATTTTTGTTTATTTCTCCCCATGAAACAATCAGCTCCACATGAGCAGGGACCTCACCAGCCTAGTTACTTCTGTGTCCTCACATCTGGAACAAGGTTAGCCACAAAGTGGGCTCAAGGAATATATGCTGAATAAATAAGAAATGTGACAAAGTGACACAGCCATTTACTGGACTTGGACATCATCAGGTTAATCCCTAGCCATTGCTACTATTTCCACTACAGATCTTGGCAACAGCAGGGACACAACAATGGCCACTATGGAACACCTGTGACTCAATGACTCCCAGGAGCATAGATGGCATGGTTTTGACCTGGCAGCAGCAAACCTTTCTCAACCAAAGTTGCTGTTGCTATTACCCACAAGGACCATGGACAGGCAAGGTGCATGCAGAGCTGACCATGCTAGGGCCAACAAAAGCCCCAAGGTGGAATACTGCTTAACTATGTGGAAAAAGGGCAATAGGCGTGAATTAGAGGTCAAAGATAACACAGACCTGCTGGCTGGTATGTTGTACTAATAGAGATGAACTGACTCTTGGCATAACATGTTCTGTGGCGATCATGAAGACATTCAGCAACACTGACCCAATCAGAAGCTGAACTGAGAACTTCCTAAGACCACAGGCATGAGCAGACCCACCATGCCCCGCAGTGGAGCTTTCTATACTTACAGACTTCCGACAGGCTCTGGAGGCAAACATCTGCCTGACTCGGGATGGCCGGCACATGACCCCAGGGCTGTCACTCAGCATAAAGATCAGCTCATCTATATCTTGGGGTCCAAAAGTCCAGTTTTTACTGGTTGGCAAGGAAATCAACTTAGCCCTTTCGGTGACTGGAGCTAAAAGAATAAAAGTTTGAGAAAAATCCATTATTTGAGAAATATCTATTATTTGAGTACTACTGCAAAGGAACATCTGAAGACACAAAATGCTTCTTGGGAAGCCTTTGCACCTTTTACAAAATAAATAAACTGATTAAATAATGTCAAAGACTGTTCCCAGCTCTTAAAAAAATACCACAATTTGATAGTCCTGATTACTAAATTACCATCTTCATCAATGACAAAATCAAAGCCATTCTTTCTGAATATTTCCAGATTTTCTATCAGGACAGCTTCATTGACAGCAGTTAAGTTGAGGGTCTGAGGTCTGAAAAACAGGAGATTCACACTGTAACTTGACATCAACATTTACCCATAAAGCAGAAATGAAAGTAAAACATTAAGCTGGATGTGGTTGTATGCCTGAAATCCCAGCGGCTCAGGAGGCTGAGGCAGAAGGATCACAAGTTCAAAGCCAGCCTCAGCAATGATGAGGCACTAAGCAACTCAGTGAGACCCTGTCTCTAAATAAAATACAAAATAGGGCTGGGGATGTGGCTCAGTGGTCAAGTTCAATCCCCAGTACTAACTTTCAAAAAATGATATAACATTATTCAGCTCTGGACCTTTCTACTATTCATCACAAAAACCTCCTGCACTATTTCTTTTAGTTTTCTTTTTCTTAAAAAGTTCATATTAAAATTTAATGTAAAAACACAAAAGTAGTTTGCTTTCTCCTCAATCTGCCATCATATCCCAGGGACCAGGTCTTTTTTCAGATCTTCTCCTTAAGGATAAAACTATGCCAACATTTCCACTTCACAATAAAGATCATTTGAAAACAATGAACATGAACAAGAATTTTGCTATCCTGCTCCCTCCTCTGCCTGCATTTCTTATCCACTCATCTCTCCTACTGGATTCATAATAAGACAACACTGCTGAACACAGGAAATAGTCTGGTGAGCAAACAGAGACTCAGTCTCTGTCTTATATTAGGAAGACAGACACTAAACAGACAGTCAAATCAATTACAACTACAAACAACAGTGAGATAGAAAAGAAAAGACATCCAGTGCCAAAAGAGCATACAGCAAGTGGGCCTCGGCTCTAAGGTCAGGGGAAAAGCTAAGCTATGAGGACAAGGAGGGCAAATTAGGTAAAGGGAGAGAGGTAAGTATGGGATGAGTGTTCCCAGCAGAGAAAACCATCTGTGTAAAGGTACTCCAAAGGACTGCTCATGCTCCCAGCACCATACGTAAAGATACACGTCAGGGCTGGGGTTGTAGCTTAGTGGTACATGCTTGCCTAGCACATGTGAAACACTGTGTTCGAATCCTCAGCATCGCTTAAAAGTAAATAAATAAAAGTATTGTGTCCATGTACAACAAAAAATATTTTTTTAAAAAAAGGACACATTTCATTCTTCTCAATGAATTCCATGGCTGAATTAATCAGGATGGCCAGGATAAAGCCAGAGTAGCACAAGAGAATAAGAAGGGAAAATAGAAAATGCTAAAGAGGTCATCAAGGGCAAACTGTGCAGGGTCTCATAGGCTAGGAAGGAATTTTGGTCTTTATCCTTTAATCTTGAAGTGTGATCCATGTGGAACCCAAAGTGGCCTGTGATTATCTAGTTTAACTTGTGATGTTGCACATTTATGCAAAATGTCAAAAGATCCCATGAAACAAGCAGAAATATGTACATATTATAAAGCAGCTCACCAAACATCTTCACTATTACCACTTACTCCTGCGGAAAATGAAAAGGATTAATGCATTCCATGGGAAATGGAGCATTCAGTAAGCTGGACACACTTTCCCAGCTGAGGACTATTTGGGGGGATGTTTCTCTATGCCCCATCGACCCCTTGTAGTCTGAGTTCATTTATTTACATAGTTTTATTTCCCAAATGAAATCAGTGACCTCTCGTAACCCCACTTAAGACAAACCTGCTGGTTTACATGACAACCATCACAGCCCCTTGAATGGTAGTCACTGAAAACATTCAAACTTGACACAGGGGGAGAGAAGTGCTGACTTCTTCAGCAATAAGCCACTGCAACAAGCCACTGAAACTTCTCTGCTACACGGGTAGACTGAGCTGCACACTCTGCTGCCTTTCTGAACACACAACCCTTCTGCACTGTAACTATGAATACTGTGAACTATCAGTTGCCCTTCACCAAAATAATTTTTTGGCCAACCAGTGAGCTACATTTTTGAAAAGCTAAAAAATTCTTTTTTTTTCCTTCTTTTTTTAAGAGAGAGAGAGAGAGAGAGAGAGAGAGAGAGAGAGAGAGAGAGAGAGAGAGAATCTTTAATATTTATTTTTTAGTTTTCGGTGGACACAACATCTTTGTTTGTATGTGATGCTGAGGATTCAATCCGGGCCGCATGCATGCCAGGTGAGCATGCTACCGCTTGAGCCACATTCCCAGCCCCGAAAAGCTAAAAAATTCTAATACCTAAAGAACACATCAACTAAGTGACCTCTAGCAGGCTTTTTAGCATCTCTGTGTGGGCTTCAGTTTTGTCACCTATGAAATAGTGATGGAGACAGTAAGTGTCTTGTAGGTTTGTGAGGATTAAATAAACCAGTGCATTCAAATTGCTTCAATAGTCCCCAGCACATGATAAGCACTTAAGAAATAACAGCCAGGACTAGTACTACATAAAAAGTGTAAAACTGCTGCATGGATGTCCATGGCAAAGACTAACATGCACATAAGCAGACACTTATAAGTTCTTCAATCTTAAATGAGGGGAGGAACTGGGGAAATAGCAGTGAAAATTTTGGACTCTATGTGAACTTACGCAATGAGCCTCTGAGCCTGGAGAACAGTGTGCTGCTGCAGCATCTCGAAGTTGTACTTCTCGTCAGCGGCATGCTGGTCCACAAGGAAGATGTCCTCCTTCAGTTTGGTTATTATAAATCCCAAGTTAAACTGACCAAGGACCTCCATCTCTGCAAACATTGTTTTACTGCATTAAGAAAACATTCATTATAAGAAATCTTAAAGATTATTTTTATGATTACAATCCCACTTTCTACAGATAACACTGATTATTCATTCATCCAACTTCCCAGAGATGACATTATTCACTGCCTTTCCTAATTTGATATATATATATCCTTCTAGACCTTTGCCTATACACAAATTTGTTATTAAAAAAATAAAAATTAAACTTTATTCTTCACACCACTCTACTTCCATCACTTAACACATTGTAGAATTCTTCTCAGATCCACACACATATACCTACTTCATTCTTTTTTTTTTTTTTTAAAGAGAGAGAGAGAGAAGAGAGAGAATTTTAATATTTATTTTTTAGTTTTTGGCAGACACAACATCTTTGTTTGTATGTGGTGCTGAGGATCGAACCTGGGCTGCACCCATGCTAGGCGAGCACGCTACCGCTTGAGACATTAAGAAAAAAAAGTTTGCGCTCCCACCAATAGTAAGTATAACTTTCTGCAAATCCTGGGTATTAATCCTTTTATTATCTGCCAGATTTAACTACTAAGTCCCTTGGTAGGTGACTTCAAAATCTAACTCAACACTGTGTAGGACAATGCAGACCAGAGACAGACCTCAACCTTCACATAAGAGATAGATATAGTAACCCTGAAACCCACACAATTAAATTTTAGGAACATTTATTTTCCTCAACATCAGCCCCAGCTACTACAAAAAGCAAGATTGTTAGAGCTTATCACATGCACATCAGATAAAGCACAAACCTCTAGGATATATGAAAAACTCATAAATATAAATAAGCCAATCAATAATGGGCAAAGGAAATAAATAGAGACTTCTCAGAAGATGATATACAATGAATCAACAAATATTTCTGCAATTACAGAAATGCAAATCAAAACTACTCTTAAGATTTCATCTCACTCCAGTCAGAATGGCAGCTATTAAGAATACAAACAATCGGGGGCTGGGGTTGTGGCTTAGCAGTAGAGCACATGCAAAACCCTGGGTTCAATCCTCAGCACCACATAAAATTAAATAAATAAATAGATAGATAGATAAAATAAGGGTATTAAAAAAAAAAAGAATACAAACAACGGGGGCTAGGTTTGAGGCTCAGTGGTAGAGCACTCGCCTAGCATGCATGAGGCACTGGGTTTGATCCTTAGCACCACATCAATGTAAAAATAAAGATACTGTGTCCATCTAAAACTAAAAAATATATATAAAAAAAGAATATAAACAACAAGTGTTGGCAAGGATGTGGGGAAAAAGGCACACTCATACATTGCTGGTGAGAATGGCAAATTGGTACAGCCAATGTGGAAAGCAGTATGGAGTATCCTTGGAAAACTGGGAATGGAACCACCTTTTGACCCAGCTATCCCATCCAGTCTATACCCAAAGGACTTAAAAACAGCATACTACAGGGACAAAGCCATATCAATGTTTATTGCAACATAATTCACAATAGCTAAACTGTGGAACCAACCTAGATGCCCTTCAGTACATGAATGGATAAAGAAAATGTGGTATATATACACAATGGAATATTATTCAGCATTAAAAGAGAATAAAATCATGGCATTTGCAGGTTAATGGATGTAATTGGAGAATATAATGCTAAGTGAAGTAAGCCAATCCAAAAAACCAAATGCCAAATGTTTTCTGATTTAAGGATGCTGATTCACAATGTGCTGAGGTGGGCTATGGGAGGATTAGGGAGATTAGGATTAGGCAAAGGAGAAGGGAGGGGGCATGGTGGTAGGAAAGATGGTGGAATGAGATGGACATCATTACCCTAAATACATGTACAAAGACACGAATTGTGGAACTCTACTCTGAGTACAACCAGAGATGAAAAATCGTGCTCTATATGTGTAATATGAATTGTAATGCATCCTGCTGTCATATATAACAAATTAAAATTTAAAAAAGAAAAAAAAACCTCAATGGCATCACTGCCACTGAGAATCAGTTTTCAGTTTCAAGCTGATTAGAACAAAACATACCCAATAAACTCACAAAGAGAAAATTAAAAAAAAAAAAAAAAAAAAAAGATTGTTAGAGCTGCTATGGAACTTTCTGCCTCTCAGACAGTGGCCTGACAACAAAAGAAGCTGAGACTGCCATTTCTTTTTGTAAGTGTTCCAGGGCACTGACACCAATACTTGTTCAGCAGCAGCAGCCACTGGGACTTCTGAGACACTGGCTTCATTACAATGAAGTGACAAAGTTGGCACCTCATCACAATCAACCATAGATGACAGATAGTGTGACTGTGATTCGCTCTGCATGCCAGGGATTATAAACCTCCTACTTTCTACGGCAAAATGTTCAGCACTGACTTCAACCCAAGTCACAACCAAACCAATCCCTAAAGCCTATCTTTGAGGGTCTGTCTCCTGGCACCATTCCTGGACCACTTCCATATCAGTCAGAGTCCAGTCAAGGGACAAAAACACACCCATGATTTACAAAGGAGAATTTATAATAAAATTATTCACAGTAAAATGCAGCCAACTACTAAACTAAGAAATAAAGAGCAGCAAACACAAGGAGTAGCTGCTACCTACAGGGAGGGAGAGTGCCCAAAAGGGGAACTCCTAGAGAAGGTGCCACCATGGAGACTGAGCTCCAGCAGGAGTGGCTGTTAGCCCTGAATGGAAAGAAATGGCCAGAATGAGCCATGCAGGGGCTCCTGATTGCCGCTGGCAGCTGCCCTGTGAAAGGGAACAGGCATTGGGAAGCAAGAAAGGAAGTGTCTGCTTTGTCGTGCAGTCCCCCCCCCCCCCCAGCAAGCTCTCTTGATGAAGTCTAGCAATGTGCCACGAGAAGTGCCTACCCATGTGGTCTAGCCTCCAGGAGTAAAGCAGCATGAAGACTGGAAAGCATGGACCCAACACTCAATACGCTGGTAACAGCAGATTCCTCCTCTTCTAGAACTGTCTGCATGTGCTCCAACTCCCTAGGAGAATGATCTTTGGGAAGAACCTGTGTGGGCCTCAAGACTCTTTGGTAGGTTTCTCTCCTTCTACAGAAAACAGTATCTGGTTTAAACAACTGTAGAAGATGGCTTGATATGTTTGGTTGTAACTCAAAATGCAGAATGTGGTAGTTGGTGGAGGCAGTGCACACCTATAATCCCAGTGACCAGGAAGCTGAGGAAAGAGGATCACAAGTTCAAGGCCAACCTGAGCAACTTAGTGAGTCCCTATTTTAGAATAAAAAACAAAAAGATGCTGATAATCCCAGTGGCTCAGGAGACTGAGGATGGAGGATCACAAGCTCAGGTCCAACCTCAGCAACTTGGCAAGATCCTGTCTTAAAAATAAAATATAAGGGCTGGGGTTGTGGCTCAGTGGTAGAGCATTTGCCTAGCATGTGTGAGGCACTGGGTTTGAATCTCAGCACCACATATAGATACATGAATAAAATAGAGGTCCATCAACAACTAAAGACATATTTTAAAAAATAAATAAAATAGAATATAAAAAGGGATGGGGACAAAACTCATGGTAGAGTGCCTTTTCCCCAGTGAGTAGGATTTAGGTGGTGAGCATTATCTCCACGTCATCTATTACTACCTACTCTTTTAACTAGAAATGCGTCTCTGAGAAAAAAGTAAACCATACCACACCTTGTCAGAAATAAGAACTCTGAACCAAGAGTTGTGGCCAGTGCAGCAACTGTGTGCTAGCAGCCAAGAGCCAAGGCAAGGCATGCTGTGGGTTGGGGATTTGTGAGGCAACCACCTATGGTTCTTGCAAAACTGCCAACTCCCGGGTTGTAATGATCCACTGAGAAAGAAGGGTCTTGATGAGCTGGCTAGCCTGGACTTGAATTTACAATCCTCCTGCTCTGCCTGGCATCGGCCACCATGCCTAGCAATCTTAATCTGTTTTTCAAAGAAAGCACTTCCTGAACACTTAATATAATTTATATAATTTACCTCAATATAAACTAGGTTTATGAATATCAAAGAAAGTATACATTATTCTTTGTTGAAGCATATTGAATATGAATTGGGTAAAATCTGTGATCCAAAGTGCCATAGGAGGCCACTACAATTAGAGTTGTAGAGTGTGCAGCATGTCTCAGTAATTGGTGAGACAAAACATACCAGAAGTTTATTTTTCTTTTAAAAATAAACTATTAAAAAAGCCACAATGGGGCTGGAAAAGTTCCTCAGTGGTACAGCACTTGCCTAGCATGCCTGAGGGCCTGGGTTCGACCCCCAGCACTGGGAAGAGGAGGAAGCACCAGGGGGTAGATCATGATTACTGTGAAGAAAGTGGTAGGTAGCTACCAGTGTTTCCCAATATTTGCCCTGTTATTTTTTCTTAAATTGACTCTCACTTATCCTTTACAACCACCAGATTGACAATGAGCTAGTGGTAATTTTTCCAAATATACATTAAAAAATGGGAAATGGTGATAATCTACCAAATCTGCCATAAATTTAACATCAGAAGTCGCTATGGGGGGCTGGGGATGTGGCTCAATCGGTAGCGCGCTCGCCAGGCATGCATGCGGCCCGGGTTTGATCCTCAGCACCATATACAAACAAAGATGTTGTGTCCGCCGAAAACTAAGAAATAAATATTTAAAAAATTCTCTCTCTCTCTCTAAAAAAAAAAAAAAAAAAGTCGTCACTAAGGGTTGGAAATTGTCAGGAAGAGGGATAAAACTGGGGTCAAGAAGACTTTGCTTAATTTGGACTGATCTGAAAAGAATACTGGTATGGTTCAGATATAATGTGTCCCCCAAAAGCTCTATGTTGGACAATGCAAGAAAATTAAGAGGGGCTGGGGCTGTAGCTTAGTGGTAGAATGCTCACCTAGCACATGTGAAGCACTGGGTTCGATCCTCAGCACCACATAAAATAAACAAATAAAATAAAGGTGTTGTGTCCATCTACAACTAAAAAAATAAAAAAGAAAAAGAAAAAGAAAATTAAGAGATAAAATGACTGAGTTATGGGGCTGGGGATGTGGCTCAAGCGGTAGCGCTCGCCTGGCATGCGTGCGGCCCGGGTTCGATCCTCAGCACCACATACAAAGAAAGATGTTGTGTCTGCCGAAAACTAAAAAATAAATATTAAAAAATTCTCTCTCTCTCTCACTCTCTCTTTAAAAAAAAAAAAAAGACTGAATTATGAGCCTTAACCTAATCAGTACTTTGATCTACTGATAAAGATTAACAGGGTGGTAATTGCAAGAAGTTAGGGTATGATCAGAAGAGATGGGGCACTGGGGGTATGCCTTTGGGGTTTACATTTTGTCTGTGGGGAGAGTGTTCTGCCTCACTTTGGGCACAGAGCAGTGGAGCTGGCCAACTATGAGCTAAGCTCTGAAATTGTGAGCCCCAAATAAACTCTTCCTCCTCTATCTATTCTTAACAGGTCCTCTGGTCACAGCAGAAAAACAGCTGATCATTATAAAGTGCTGAGAAAATCTAAGGAAAAACAAGTTAGAAATTTTCTAGCAGAAGAGTATGGGAATGAGTTCTTTAAAGAAAATTAATATGACAGGTGTATGAGGCAGAAGAAGGCGGTGGATGGAAAGACCACTGCCAAGAGTACTCGGCAAAGCCAACATTCAATCTGTGGCGTCAAAGTCAGCCCTGACCTTATAATCTGAGAGTGAGAAGCAAAGAGGGCAAGCTCACGAGGGACAGAAGTCTGTGGTGCAGGGAAGACCTCAGACAGGGCTGTCCTGCTGGGCAACACAGGTCAGAGGACACATTTTGATGCCACCCTACCCAAGCCAGACAGAAAAGTGAAAGCCAAAGACAGCCAGAGATTCCAATGCGGAGTCTGAGGACCAACCTCTGGTTCACTCAAAGCCACCAGCCATAAGCCTGACCAAAACACCATTAAGAGCAAACTTTACCTGATCTCTTTTCTCAGCTCATCTTCTGCTGCTTGATTTTCTCCAGGGCAAATCTTTGCCCTAAATTTCCTATAATTCTGCCCACTTTGACTTTGCTGTTCTTGGTGATTCAACTGCTTTACTCGTTTAGCTAAAGACTTCATGGAAAAGTCAAGGGGTACTATTTTCTTACTAATTTTAACAGCTACATCAACCTGAGCCACTGATAAGTTCTGAGTAGTAACCAAATTTTGAGGAGTGTCAGTATTTGAAGAAATTTCTTCTTTTTTAAAATGCTTGGTGTTCGAATATGTAATATCAGTTGGTGGAGGCAAACCTCTTAATTTATATCCAGTATCTTCTTGGTTTAAACAGCTTTCCACATCTGAAAGGTGATATTCCATTTCAGGTAGTTTCTCACAAGAGCCCACATCCTCCTGTGAAGATCTGTCTTCTGGGGAGCTCACTGCATGGTCACTGCTACAGTGACTGCTGGCTTCTGGGGTGCTGAGCCCTCCCTCTGAGCCAGCTGAAGTGCTACTGCATCCTGAGTCTTTCTCCATTTCCACTCTGTCCACACAGTCCTTCCTGGGACTCACCACCTCTCCCTGAGGGTCCTGAAAGCCTCTGCCAGAGACAGGATCTGAGGCACTAGAAGATAGTACAGCCCTTTTTTGTCTTGGAGAATTCTGCCTGGGTTCAGGAGTCTCTAGGCCCCGAGACTGGGTCTCTGTGGTGTGACGAAGAGAAAAGGCCTCTCTCAGCCTGGAAATGGACACTACCTTTGTTTCTGCTCCTTGAGTCTTTAGAGAAGGGGAACTCGCCTGCTTTTCTGGCAGAGGCGTTTCCATTTCTGCCACATGCATCTTTATTAAGTTACCTAGGCAGATGAGAACAGAGAAAAATATCAGGGACTGTACTGAAGTGAGACAAGAGGATGTTTTTAGATGAATAGGCATTTCATAAAAAAGGACAAGCAGCTAATTAAATATGTAAACACTACCCACAGTTAATTAAAAGGGGCACAAATAAAAATAATATGATGCCATTCAGCACCAGAATGGGTAAAATTTAAAACCAACCAAATGTTCACAAGAATGAGCCTCATGAGGAAATCTTAAAACACTGCTGGTGGCAGTTAGACTGGTACAGCTGTTCCAAAATACTCTGGGGAGCATCTCCTAAGTGCATGCACCAGTGACCCAGCTCTGCTCCTCCCACCACAAACAACTACGGATGGTCACCAGAAGACATGTGTGAGAATGCTCATGGCAGCTTTCTCTAAAGCCCCAGATGGCAAACAACCCAAATACCCACAAAGAAATTGTGGTATATGAACACAGTGGAATTCTATACAGCCACCAGAATGAATGAACGGATGGCCCATGTGACTTGGCTGAATGTTATACATAAATCATAAAAAATACTCATTAAATAACTGCAAATTAAAAGCAAATTAAACTAATGCTGCTGCAAGTCAGAAAAGAATTTACTACTGGTGGTTAGTGTAGGAAAGGGGCATAAGGGTGGTTTGTGGGAGCTCTTTCTCGATCCTCTCCACACTCCCATCCCCCCATAAAAAGAAAAAAGAAGCAATATGAAGACTGAAAAAATCATTAGTATAGATCTGCCTTACAGGAAACCTAAAGGGAGTCTTTCAAGATGAAACAAAAGGACAAGAGACAGAAACTAAAATCCACATGAGGAAATTAAGAGCACTAATAAAGATAAACTATAAAGGAAGGTAAATATAAGAGAAAGAATAAATATATTTTTTATTTGTATCCTTTTTTCTACTATGTGATTTAAAATATAACCATACAAAACAAAAATGATAAATCTGGTGGTAGGCACCAGTATAAATCTGGATATTATTGAAATTAAATTATGGTTACTCTGAATTCAATTGTTATGCTAATTATAATCTCCAGGGTGAGTGTTAAGAACTTAACTCAAAAATATATAGTAAAAGAAATGTCAAGAGACTTAAGAATCTATAATCAAGGCAGACTTCTGCTCAATGTAAATCTTGTGTCATCTGCTGATGATTAGAAAAACGAGAGTGGTACTATGGATCAAGAAAGACATCAGTAAACACTCATGGGAGGGCTAAAGATGCTCACCTCTGTCTCTTTGTAACAGATTACCCTAAGCCTACAGCTACATACTTTCTAGGGTGATATATCCTCTAAAGAGATTTTGTTTCACATAAAAGAAAAGTTACCTGAAGGAAAAAAGCAAGTCTCACAGGCTGGGGTTGTAGCTCAGTGGTAGAGTGCTTGCCTCCCATGTGTGAGGCACTGGGTTTGATTCTCAGCACCACATATAAATAAACAAAATAAATAAAGGTCAACTTTAAAAAAAAAAAAAAAGTAAATCTTGGGCTGGGATTGTGGCTCAGTGGTAGAGTGTTCTCCTAGCATGCATGAGGCACTGGGTTTGATACTTAACACCACATACAAATAAATAAATAAAAATTAAAAAAAAAAAAAGCAAATCTCACAATAGCTAGAAGCTTTAGAAGCTATTCTGTCACTGCATTTTTCTTACCTTCAATATCCAACAGTGGCTGCTGATTGACATTAAGTTTGTTTATATCACTGTCAAACATTCCTATCAAAGAGGTCTTTAAAACTGCTAACAAAAGCTTCTCTTCTTGTAGTAAAATTTGCCTTTTATCTGGAGTTACATTGATATCAATACATTCTAAGACAAAAAAAAAGCCATACATCAATTATATTTTAATTTATCTTTTTTTTTTAATTTTTTAATATTTATTTTTCAGTTTTCAGTGGACACAACATCTTTATTTTATTTTTATGTGGTGCTGAGGATCGAACCCAGGGCCCCGCACATGCCAGTCGAGTGCGTTACCGCTTGAGCCACATCCCCAGCCCTTAATTTATCTTTAGTTATAGTAATTTGTCCATCTACTACTCCATTCACTTATTCTTACCAAAAGTACAACTTACTAAAAACAACATATAGAGGAAGAGGGAAAAATCAGTTGAGTTCAAGACTCCAATTGCATTGAGCCTGGCAATAGGCAGGAAGAAACACAAGGGGTAGGGCCCTATAGCCCTGTGCCTAGGGAGTCCAGTCCTGCTAATAGTTGCATAAGGATGCCAGTGGAATCAGAAAAACCAATGTGGGCTGCTTGAAGAACAATCTTGGTATTGAGGAGTGTAAGGTCAAATGAGCAAGAAAGAATTGCAGTCTGAGGAAGAGGCTGTAAGACAACACCTACATTCTCAAAGCAAATCAATTATTGGTACTCAGAAGCAATTAGACACCCAATCAAGAGAGGTTTTCTGCAAACTGCTGACTAGTCATCTAACTCTGTTGGGGTTACTGAGAATGTTTGTCATAGTCTTTATTTTTCAAGCAACTTAAAAAATAAAATATATACAATTATGCAAATAGTTTGAAAAATCAAACAATGTTACAAAGCTTTCAATTGACCCATTCAATCTTTTGTTCTGTGACCTGCACCACAGCCTGTGCTGGTTACCTGCTTGCCTCACTATAAGGAACATTTCAAACTTTTTCACTTTTGCTTTAGCTTTTCAACATGTTCTGGCACTTACTTTCACATTTTAAAAATGCATATAATGCTGTCTTAAATATTCATTCATCTTACAGGTTTTTTTTTTTTTTTTTTTAAAGAGAGAGTGAGAGAGAGGAGAGAGGGGGGGAGAGGGGGGGAGAGAGAGAGAGAGAGAGAGAGAGAGAGAGAGAGAGAGAGAGAATTTTTTTAATATTTATTTTTTAGTTCTCGGCGGACACAACATCTTTGTTTGTATGTGGTGCTGAGGATCGAACCCGGGCCGCACGTATGCCAGACAAGTGCGCTACCACTTGAGCCACATCCCCAGCTCCCATCTTACAGGGTTTTAAAAACTTCCTCTGGTGAATATTACCAGTCTCCTTCCCCTTCGGAACACATGAAAGACTGTACTGCTTAGCCCAGTCTGGCTAAGTTAAACAGAATCATGTGACTATTTCTGGACAGTAAAATATAAGAGGAAATAAAGAGAACCACTTCTAAGTTAAGACAGTAAAAAATGTAAAGCTCATGCATGCTCCTCTACTCTGTCCTGTCACCCTCTGCCTATGTTCAGATGGTGTAGTTATAAGTTGGTGGAGCCTCTGACTGAATCTCTGAATGACCAGATGGAGAACATCTGATGACCCAAGTGAGAAATGTGTTAGTGAGACAAAAATTTCTCTTAGATATGCCATTTGATTTGAAGTTGTTACTACTGAATACTTAGTCCAACCTAATTGGTATATAGCTTACTATAAGAAGTCTAGCTACTTATAACCATACTTCTCTTAATTACATTTCAGTTTTTGATTAAGCATATCACTGTTTTCAATTTAATGATTATGTAAAGTCTGCTTCTGGTAAACTACATAGTGCTATGATTAAATCTTTTGTGTTTATTTTGCTAGGTTTAGTAATTGTCTCATTTTAACTTTAATTAGTTCTCTTTGATATTCTATATTATCCTCATCCTTCAACAACCTTCTACAAAATGTTACAATGTTAAAAAGTATTATGGAGGGGCTGGGGTTGTGGCTCAGCAGGAAAGCACTCACTTAGCATGTGTGAGGCCCTGGGTTTGATCCTCAGAACCACATAAAAATAAATAAATAAAATAAAGGTATTGTGTCCAACTAGAACTAAAAAATGTTAAAAAAAAAAAAAAGTAATATGGGGGCTGGGGTTGTGGTTCAGTAGTACAGCACTTGACTAGCACATGTGAGGCACTGGGTTTTGATTCTTAGCACCACATAAGAGTAAATAAAGCAAGGTATTGTGTCCACCTACAACTAAAAAAAAAAGTATTATGGTATCCAGGTTAATATTCATAAATTAGAGCTTTGAATGTAGCTTAGTGATAAAGCACTTGCCCAGTGTGTGCAAGGCCCTGAATTCAATACCTAGTATCAAAAATAAATAAGAAATTATAAAATTAGTTTTTTCAAACAAACAAGAAAAACATGAACAATTTTTCAAATAGACAAAATATATAAGGATTTGAATGGGTAAACTGTAAAAGAAAAAGTACAAATAAACACATAAGAATATATAAGATCACAGGCAATGGTGTACCCCTATAATCCCAAAGATTTCAGAGGCTGAGGCAGGAGAATAGCAAGTTCAAGGCCAGCTGGGCAATTTAGCAAAACCCTATCTCAAAATAAAAAATAAAAAGGTCTGGGGATATGAATAAATGGTAGAGCACCCCTGGGGTCAATCTCCTGCACTGCCAAAAAAAAAAAAAAGAAGAAAAGAAAATGTAATGTATAGAGAAAAATTCCCCTACTGAATTTAGTTTAAAAATTATAATACCTAGTATTGTTGGCAGATGTATAAATTGACACAACATGCCTTGAATTCAACACAGCAAAAAGCCTTAAAATGATCATATTCACTGACCCAGTAATTCCACTTCAAGAAATATATCTTATGGAAACAATGATACAATGATTCTAAAATATAGCATTTGAAATTTCTTAAAACTGAACAACTTGAATATATCAAAAAATAAAAAAAAACTGCTGAGCACAGTGGCACATGCCTGGAATTCCAGGGACTTGAGAGGCTGAGGCAGGAGGAAAACAAATTCAAGACCAGCCTGGGCAACTTAATGAGAACATGTCTCAAAATATACATAAAAAGGGCTAGGGATGTAGCTCTGTGGTAGAGGGCTTCTGAGGTCAATTCCCAGTACCAAAATAATAACTTAAAAAAAATTCAAAATTAAAGTATAAATATGCATTGGAATATAATGTAGCTATTACAATCATGTATCTTATGACATGGACAAGAACATTTTTCACATTTAAGGAAAAAGAGCAATCAATCCTGGTGGCACATGCCTGTAGTCCCAGCTATGTGGGAAGAGCTGAGATAGGAAGATCCCAAGTTTGAAGCCAGCTGGGGTAATTAAGTGAGACACTGTCTCAAAATTTTTAAAAAAGAGTTGGGGATGCAATGCAGTGGTATAGGGCTTGCCTAGCACATGGAAGGCCCTGGGTTCAATCCCTAGGGACAGAATGAATAGTAGGATACAAAATTATTTGCTCACACAAAAGACGAGTGTACGTGCATGGGTGTGTATGTATCTTGAGATAAGCACACATATAATTTTTAAGTGTATAGAAAAACCAGATGGCAATAAACAAGAATTTTTAACAATCAAAGAAAAATACCTAGATGATAAAATTAATTAGTTATTTTCAAAATCAGGGATAACATTTTAGTCTACTTCCTCCCTTTATTGATATTAAAAAGTCAAATTTTCCTAATAACACAACTATGCCTGTGTGTTTCAAGTAGAAAGCAGGAAGGTCTATAAAACTCAAAATTTTATCACCATAAATTGTTCTCTTTCCAGTCAAATCAGAGCTTTATAAATTTCATTTTCTTCTTTTAGGAATAAGTCTCCCATTTTATTGAAATCTCAGTGAAACGTACCTGAATCAACAGAAATGTTAAGAACAACAAATGGATATTGATGCCGATTATATATATGGTAGACCTCGTTCACAAGTCTGGAAACCTGCATAAAAACAAAAATGAGAAAACAACAATTGTTCCCTTCTCCCACTGTTGTTAACAACATGCTAGTCTAAGTTATCTCCAAAATGGTACATTTTTGTTAAAGCATTATTAAATGAATAAGGTAATACTGGTATGCAAAAACTTGCACATATTTAAAGTATACAGTTTGATAAGACTCTTCCAAGCAATCCTACTCCTCAACCTCCCAAGTTAGCTGGGACTATAAGAACACACAACTGCCTACCTATTAGATAAGTCTTGACGTCCATGCATGCCTATGGAACTATTCCACAATCAAAATCACTCAAAAGTGTTATCATGTCCCTCAAAGAGATATTTTTTAATCACAGACTCCTGAAATTGAATCCTTTCCAATCTGATGATGCTCTTCAAGAAATTTTAATAAAACTCAAGTGCAGTTTAAATATTCAAAAGCACTTTCAAATGTTCTGAAGACACATATATACAGGACATCATGATCAGATTACCTAATGGCATTAGAGATAAACCATGGAAATTGCACTAACTAAAAACAGGCAGAAGCTAGGCGCAGTGGCGCACACCTGTAATCCAGCCTCAGCAACAGCAAGGTGTTGAGCAAGACTCTGACTCTAAATAAATTATAAAATAGGGCTGGGGATGTGGTTCAGTGGCTGAGCGCCCCTGAGTTCAATCCCCAGTACCAAAAAAAAAAAAAAAAAAAGATAGAAAGTGAACCACAGTAGGTACAAGTAAATTTTAAAGTGTCATTGGAAAAATAACTAAGGTACTATATTGCTAAAGATAGAAAAGTCAAAACTGAACCACTAGGGCTGGGGATGTGGCTCAAGCGGTAGCGCGCTCGCCTGGCATGCGTGCGGCCCGGGTTCGATCCTCAGCACCACATACCAACAAAGATGTTGTGTCCGCCAAGAACTGAAAAATAAATATTAAAATTCTCTCTGTCTCCTCTCTCACTCTCTCTTTGAAAAAAAAAAAATTTAAAAAAAAAAATAAAAAATAAAAAAAATAAAAAAAAAAAACTGAACCACTAAAAACCTATGTAACCATATCAAGATGATCAGTTTCAGTGAGGCAGAGGAAAATCTGGGCCCTTATTTTCCTGGAAAATGGCAGAAGGAAGAGAAAATATAGATAGAAACATATGCATGTAGTAAATCTATGCTGAAAAGTCTAGATGACAGAAAATGTTCTGAAACGTTTATTTTCTTCAAAAAGTGATAGCTTTTATGATAACAAACATACGGGTAATTAATATGTGCTTATCTATTTATGCTTGTGTGTATACATATATATATGCACATACACAATTGAAACAACTGCATAGTAGACTTTCTTAAATGTTTAAAATAATTTTAAAGCCAAATTTCTGAGTTGGTCCCAAGTTCCATGTAAATAACCTATATCATGAAATAATAAATACAAAAAACTCAAAGGCATAGAATTAATTAATACATGGGGCTGAGGTTGTAGCTCAGTGGTAGAGTGCTTGCCTTGTACACGTGAGGCATTGGGTTCAATTTTCAGCACCATATAAAAATAAATACATAAAATGAAGGTATTGTGTCCATCTACAACTAAAAAAAAAGAATAAATTAATACAAAAATTTTGTAAATACCTTTGCCGGGTCACAGGGCCGCCGATTGATGAAGAAAAATTGTCTGTCAGTTGAGCTCCTGCCAACACCATGTGCACAGCCTGAGATGAAGCCTGAGATACTATCAAGGGTAATATGTAAGGGCAGGTTCCAAAGCTAAGCTAAGTGTTAAAACATTTAGCACAAAGCATGCAGTTAAAATCAAATAACAATGGGACACCTGGTGACCTGCTGATGAGTATTCCTACTTCTATTCCAGTGCATCTCTCCTTTATCCAGAAGAATCACAAAAAGAGCCCAGAAATTCTGAAATGCCCTAAACTTCTACAGACTAAAGTCCATCTCAGGTGATATAGTGGGTGCACTGCTAACCTCCTCAGCTCTCTTTTCACCTTCCCTAGAAAGTCTGGGCCTCCATGTCAGGAGTGGGCCTCACTCCAAACACATTCTCAAGACCTTTGCACTATCCCCACCAGCTTGTCAATGGAGTCTACCCATATGTATTGAGAATCTCTACCCACATTCCCTCTCCTTTTAAAATCTGTTGTCAGCAAACTTATCTCTACTAAGGTGTTGATGGAGTGCTTATTCTATATGAGGTCCACCCAGGGATATCTGCATTTCCATAAGAAAAATCACTTAACATAAGGAAATCAATTTCCAATTTTTCTTCTTTTTTTTTTTTTGCACTTTCAGGCATAAGCCAAAGGCAAGTGGACGAGGAGTAAGAAATACGGACTTTGCCAGGGCCATTCCTACTTATGGAAGTGTACATTTTTCACAAACTAAAAATAAGGATGCTTTACAATATAAATAAGACCAGATTCTCAAAAAGTCAAACATTACAGATAATTTAAATATTATTCCAACTAAAGAGCCTTAACAAAGACTAATTCTACAGGAACCCCTTGAAATGTGCCATTTACCTAGAATATTGTTTGATTTAAGTAATTTTTATATAAATCCCCTTTCTCAGCAGTGAAACTGTCCATGGTTTTAATAAGGGCATAAAAATACTACAAGCTTTAACATCTCTATTTTAAAAAGTTAAAAAAAAAAACAAAAAAAAACACCCTCAGGAAAAAGTGTGTGGTTGTAGTTTTCCTGGCAACAATCTACTTACTAAAACAAATTATGTAGAGCATCGGAACAGCTCAGACCATATTCTTCACAGACAGAGTCACTAGGGGGCAGCTGAACGAAAGGAATGAGGCTTTGCAACTGAAAGAAACCAAGAGTAACGGTTATTTCCTAATAAAGACAGAATGGACCAAGACAGAATGGACCAAACTTCAGAGAAGATAAAATGTGTTTTCTTTTCCAGTTAAGCTATTCGCATTAAGAACACATAAAAATTCAAAGAATCCCGATAACTGTTTTGCAGTGCTACTAAAAACCTGACTGTTTGGGGCTGGGTTTGTGGCTCAGAGGTAGAGCGCTTGCCTAGCATGCATGCGGCACTGGGTTCGATTCTCAGCACCACATAAAATTAAAAAATAAAAATACAGATATTGTGTCCACCTATTCTAAAAAATAGTTTAAAAAAACATGTTTTAACTACAAAGATGAAACACACTTGAGTTTCTATATTTATAATCACCACACTGACCATATACTCTAAGCTTTTTCAGAGAGAATTAAGGATATAGTATTTCATTTCTGGAATAATAACAAAAATTTTCAGCTCTAAAAAACATTTTTTTACAATACATATCTTAAAAACTCAGTTCTTGGACTTATGCTCTATTAGAAAGATGACAACCCTGTCATAATCTCTATAGCAATAAAATGTTCTTAAGTAACTGGCCACCATTACCTGCTTCTGCCCAAACACAGAGCCAATATTTTCCTTTATGCTGGAGCTTCCACTGGTGCCTACCACAGGCTGTCGTTTTCCTTGTCCAACTTGATTGGTGCAACTTATACGGACACCTGCTGAAATGATGCAGTATGCATGTAAGACCTGGACCATTTTGGCATACTCCTGTGTAAAAAAACACAAACACAAGACTAAACATTATGTTTACCTTACAAGAATAACATGGCCCAAGTTACAACATCCAATTCAACTGTGTCCTGTAAAAGGAAGCTCAGGCTTCAGCTCCTCTGTACTGTCCTCTTACTTACGGACACACGTTCGATTTGACCTTGTAATCCCTCCCCTAGAAATTTATCCTGTTTTGTTATTGTTGCTTTATCTTATCCTTAACCAGGTATGGGAGCACACACCTGTAATCCCAGAGATTTAGGAGGCTGAGGCAGAAGGATTCCAAGTTTTAAGACAGCATGGACAACTTAGAGAGACTCTGTCTCAAAAATATTTTTAAAAAGGTCGGAGGATAAATAAAGCTCAATGGTGGAGCACGGTTGGGTTCAAAACCTAGTACCACCGAAAAAACAATTTTAAAAAATTTGTATATATTTTTTTATTTTAAAAAAGGGGGGGTGGGGGCTGGGATGTGGCTCAAGCAGTAGCGCGCTCGCCTGGCATGCGTGCGACCTGGGTTCGATCCTCAGCAGCACCACATACCAACAAAGATGTTGTGTCCGCCGAGAACTAAGAAAAAAATAAATAAATGTTAAAATTGTCTCTCTCTCTCTGTCCCCCTCTCTCACTCTCTCTTTAAAAAAAAAAAAAAAAAAGGGGGGGGGTGATGTGACTCAGTGGTTAAGAGCCCCTGGGTTCAAGGTTAAATCCCTGATACCAAAAAAAATTTTTTTAAAAATTATGGTATATCTGCATTGTGGAGAAATGATAAAAGCATAAGATAGTGTGCTGACCAAAAAATAACAATATGCTGAGTGAAAAATCAGGCACACAACAGTTTATATGAGATACAATTGTTTCAAAAATATCTAAACACATGTATAAAAGCTTCACACACATATGCTTTATAGTCTAAAGAATATAACCAAATTCTAAGGGGTAAGCAGACATAATTTCAACTATTTACCACATATAATTCTCGATTATATAAAGGCTATCCTTTCTGTATTTCTTGTTTTCATTATATTAATGTATCTTGAAAGTTTTTCTAATACTTATATACATATGAAATTAAAGAGCATTTGAAAAAAACATACAGACTGTTAATAATGGTCATCTATCAAATATAAGTTCTATGTTCCTTTATTTTTCTAAGGCACTGATTATTTTTTACCATCAGATGTAAATAAAGTTTTCTCCATTTTTGTAAAATTTAATAAAGTTAAAATTAGCACAAATTACTCTATAAGCAAAGAAAGGTTTTAACTTTATATATTTAAGCAACTTTGTTATTATTAAAAATACATATACAGGGGCTGGAGTTGTAGCTCAGTGGTGGAGCACTTGCCTAGCACATGTGAGGCACTGGGTTTCATCCTCAGCACCACATAAAAATAAGTAAGTAAAATAAAGGTTAAAAAAAAAAAAAAAAAAACAGAAATATAGCCAGCACAGTGGTGCACACCTGTGTTGCCAGCTACTCAGGAGACTGAGGGAGGAGGATTCCAAGTTCAAGGTCAGTACCAGCAATTATTGAGACCCAGTCTCAAAATAAAAAATAAAAAGAGCTGGGGATGTAACTCAGTGGTAAAGCATCCTTCCGTTCAATCCCCAGCACCAAAAATATGTGCATGTATATCAAAGAGAAAAGCAACAGGACAGTAAAATGCACAAGATCTCACATCCAATGATAACCTCTCAAACATTCAAATGTCCACTCTTCCAGCCTTTTTGCAACACATATTTAGGTCAGTTGTTTCATTTATTCAAAACTGTACTTATACAAAGACAATTTCATAATCTGCTTTTGAAACACAAAATAGCATTTTGCCATCCATTTGCACTGAAATTCATAAAGGTTGCAACAATTTATTTTTCAGGAAATCAAGAGAAATAATCTTACTTTAAAATGAAGATGGGATCTAGGTATGATTGCACACACCTATAATTCCAGCAACTCGAGAGGCTGAGACAAGAGGATGGCAAGTTTAAAGCCAGCCTCTGCAACTTAGCAAGGCCCTAAGCAACTCAGTGAGACCCTGTCTTTAAATAAAATTCAAAAAAGGGCTGGGGATATGTCTCAGTGGTTAAGTGCTCCTATATTCAATCCTTGGTACCAAAAAAAATGAAGATGGAAGCTGGGGTTACAGCTCAGTGGTATAGGAATTGCTTAGCATATGTAAGAGCCTAGGGTCTATACCCAGCCACACACACACACAAACACACACACACAATACAGACAGAATTAAAAATATTATTTTTTAAAAGACCCATTTCTAGAATATCTAATAAACACTAATTATTGATTATTTGCAAAAAGAAGGGTAAATCATCCAAAGTTTAGTTTCTTTTCTTTCTCTTTTTGGCAGTAGAGAGGATTGAACCCAGGTCCTCACACATAGTAGGTAAGACCTCTACCAGTCAGCTATACTTTTAGACCTTTTCATTTTAGTTTGAGATAGGGTCTCATTAAGTTACCCAGACAGGCCTTACACTTATGATCCTCCTGCCTCAGCCTTCTTAGTAGCTAGGAAATCTTTTATTTATTTATTTATTTATTTATTTATTTATTTGTTGTAGATGGACAGAATGCCTTTATTTTGTTTATTTTTATGTGGTGCCAAGGATTGAACCCAGTGCCTCATGCATGCTAGGCAATCGCACTGTCACTGAGCTACAGCCCCAACCCACCTTAGGAAGTCTTTGATAAGGAAAATTAAACAAATTAAACACACACACACACACAATACAGACAGAATAAAAAAACAATATTCTTTAGAAGATCCATTTCTTAAAAAATTAAGGAATGAGAATCAATTGAAGAGTAAACATCTTGATTAAATCTTTGGGCTGGGGATAGAGCTCAGTTGGTAAAGTGCTTGCCTTGCATGCACAAGGCCCGGAGTTCAATTCCCAGCACCATAAAAAAGAAAAAAAAAAATCTTTTACTCATGTGCATTATACTATTGATACTACTGAAGATTGGAGTTATGAATTTACCACACCTTTTTAATATTCCTTTGAAATTCCTTATGGCGCACAGGTAGCGTATAAAATAATTGCTGCACACAGACTGATGTCCCTCTGGGTCGTGGATAGGGGGTTTTCTGGACAATTTTCCCATTATGATCAAACACCAATCGAGTCCCAACCTTTGCAGATGTGTGGCAGGTAGAAATAGTTACATCACTGTAAGAAAACACCAGGCATGGCTGTATAGTTAGAGATTCACAAAGGTTAAACACAACACTATTTGATCTATTTTCTTTCCTTGATGATCCCTCTGAGATATTCAAGAGAGTTTAAATGGGTAAAGAATTATAAAATCTAAGGTTTGACACCTAAACATACTGAGAGAGTTCTATAAATGCTGTTTTGATAAAAGCGTTGATTTAGTTTTTATAGGCTGAAGTGCAAAAACAACATATGATGTCAAAATTTAGTCACAAATATTTTTCAGTTTTGTTACTACTGTTCTAAAAAAAATTTGGTAAATAATCCAAAAGATATTAAAATTCAAATGTATAAATAATTATAATGTTTTAAAATCTTAGAACAAATAAGAATAGAATCTTGTAGATAGAATAGAATCTTTAGAATTTTAGAATAAATAAGTGTTTTGGTTAAATCTTTTCCTAAAAATTGAAAGTAAATCAAAACCAGTGATCCCTATAATTTATTACCTGTGTTTTCTGTTTGTTTGTTTTTGCTGGAAATTGAACCCAAGGCCCCACCCATGCTAGGCAAGCACTCTACCTCTGAGCTACTTACCCAGCTTCAACATTACTTTAAAATTGAGAAACTACTGCTTTAAAATGGATAACAATGTTTTTTACAATACTATTTGTTTCATTTCATCATTTATTGCTCAAGTTTCAAAAGATTATCATTTAGACTGTCAGATAAAAATTCAGAAGTTAGAGATTGAGACTTTCTGATAGGAAAGAGTAAATAAGGGCTGGGGCTGTAGTTCAGCAGTATAGCACTTTGCTAGCAACCATGAGGTACTGGGTTCCATCAAAAAGAAAAAAAAAAGAAAAGAAAAGAAAGAAAAAGAAAAGTGTAAACAATAATGATTCTAATCATACTTATCAATTTTCAAAAGAATTTGTATAAGGGTCAAGTTAATGGATAAAAATGCTGTATCACCTCAGTGCACAAAGTGAGCTCAGAGCTTCCCCCCGAAAGCCAAAAGTTTCAACCTGAGTGAGGTCAGCGAACTCCTGAATCTTAGAAGTATGATGTTTCAGAGCTGAAAAAAGAGTGTAAGGTAAGATGTCTCAAGGATAAGTAAATATACACAATGACTACCAAAGTAACTGGTTTTAAAAAGATGTGTTTCCTAAGACAGTGTTATTCAAAATTCTGAGACATTTGGCCCAATTATATCATATATTCAACTTACCTAAGCCTTCAAAATTTTCTTCTTCTACCCCACATCCATTGTCTGAAACTTCAATGAGATCCACTCCATAGTCTTTAAGCCTTAGATCTAAAATGTTTAAAATATTTACTTCTCAAGATTGATCCATGCTGAAAAGCTTTTATGTATTAATATTTGCAGTATATGATACAAATTTAAGTTATAATAATAAATTTAAACATACTACTGTCATTTTGTATATTTTATTTTTTTTAAGTCCTTTTGGGCTTTTTACTGACCAAGATTTTAAAATTTTTTTTCTCTCAAAAGGAATAATTTTAACATAAGTCATTAAAGAGAACAGGCTCTGAATCAAGACTTCCTAAGTCATATTTTACTAGCTTTATAATCTAAAAAAAGGTAAGTTCCTTATGCCTTAATTCCTCACCAATATAATGGAGATAATAACATCTAACTCACAGTTATTCTGTATATTAAATGAAATATGCCATGTATAATTCTTAGCACAATGCCAGCCTGGCATGTAGTAAGAACACAGTAAAACTTAACCATTATTATTATTCTTACCTCACAGTGCTAGTACAATAAATGGTAACTTTAACATTAAAATAGTAATTCATTGGTATGTTAACACTTCATGGTTTTATTACAGTAACAAATGGTTCTTCAATGAAATTATATAAACTGATTATTTCTTGAGGCTTAACACTTTCCTAAACTTACCAATATTAGTAGCACCAGCATCCACACTATTTTCTACCAATTCTTTCACAGCAGTGCTGAGATTCAGTACTACCTGCCCAGAACAAATCTGATGAACTGACTTCCGGTCAATAGGTTTGATGGCTTTAGCAAGTTCCTTACTAAAGAAAACAGTTATAAGAAACAAAACAAGTATTCAAACAAATCAAGTAATGCATTTTCACTCTGATATTAACTGTGGGAAATGACTGATCAGTTATTTAGTGGACCTAACCCATTCATTTATTATATGAACATATTCATTTATTATATTCACAAACACGAATGCTCTAACATCCTTAAACATCTGCCAAAAATACTTCTGAATAGATGCTTCACATTCAATAGAGAATTAAATTGAATTATACATGAAACTACATGTAGGAAACATGTATTCCTCAAGCTACAGGTCAATAATCTTTTACAAAGAGATCTTTCTTGAAAAGCAAAAGCAATATTGCCCATACAATTTGAAAAACTAAAAGAATGGTGGGAACAATGTTTATGCCAAAACCATCTCAGAAACTGGAGTGCCAGTTGTCTTACTATTCCCATAGCTGCCTTCGAAACTCCCATCCAAATCCAAGCTGCCAGCTATGCCTTGGCAAAGATCCTCAAAGTCCTTCCTGTATTTGCTTTCAGAGTTTTACAACTATTTGGTCTCTAATCCATTCTCCATACTACCACCCATTATTTTTGAAGTCACAAATCTGGTCAGATAATTTTTAAAAATTTACTAATGTTTTACTGCCTATTATATGAAATTTAAAATTAACCATGACTGGATCCCAATCTACCTTATTTTCTCATTCTCTTTCATCCTTCTCCCTCCATCAAGTCCCTACATTTTAGTCACAGTAAACAAGGAGTTCCTGTAATGGACAACCTCTTTTAGACCTTTTGCTCTGTTTGGAGTCTTCTGTCTAAAGTGCCTCACCCCCTTCCAGGCCAACTCTTTCTCATCCACCAAAAAAAAAAAAAAAGTATCTTCATTAATATGTAGACATTTTCAACAAATGATTCAACTCATCGGTTGGATAAAATAGAACACAGGAGCCTCCCAGGAAAAAAATCTTTGTATTTTCCACAGCATCTGAAACATACCTAACAGACCTTCAACAAATACTGAAACAAAATAAATAATCCAATTAACTCCCCTTTCTACCTTGCAAAGAATCTCACTTAACTTTACAATGTGCAACTGCAGATGACCTCGCAGAAAATGGAAAGTTATCTCTAAAAAATCAGTTAATTTGGCAATACATCATAGGCTGAAGGTCCATTTCAGGTACTCAATTTGAGGTGGGGGTCGGGTGAGGCACAACATTTAAATACAAACTGCGAATGTGCGTTGACATTGAATGCAACTGTGCTGACATCAGACTCGCTACAGGTAATTCGGTGTAACTTGCCAACCAGAAATCAAATACTCAAAGAACGGCCATGCAAATTAGCATGCGCTATGAGCTAATCCTAACCCCAATTAGAGTCAGACACACACCAGGTAAAAACGGAAACTAATTCAGTCTAGGTAGGTTTAGGTAGATTGCATGTCCCAGACTCAGGTCCGCCGTCTAGTGACAGCATTTAGGGAGGCCCGCCCAGCGCGAGCCAAATCTATCACACTCAGCGCCGACTCCCCACCCGCAGCCCGGGATCAGGAACTGGCGTCTGGCCTCACAGAAAACCTTCACTGAGAACCCGGCCAGGGCGAACCTCGAACGCCGCTCCGGGCCGTGCTCGCCGCGTGCCTAGGCCACTTCCTATCCTTTGCAGGGGGCTGGGACGCCGTGGGCCTCCACAAAGGTGGCCCCCCAAGAAGACCATGAGTCCCCCTCACCTGGGACCCTCAATTCCTTCCATGGACCCTGAACACGACTCGCTTCCAGGACTGAGAGTTCCCGCTGCTGTTCTGACACAGGCCGAGTTTCCCGGCTGCCCATTGGTGGACTTTGGTGCCAAGTCCCACCCCTTCCGGGAGGGGCAGCGAACGCTTCCCAGAACTCCTTCTCGTGGATTCGTTATATCAAAGGTCGAGTCAATGACGTCCAGGACGCCTGAACCAATTAGAACTCACGGACTGCGTTTTCCCGAACGCCTCAAGCAGGGTCAGAAAGAAGGTAGCCGTAGTTCGTCGTGACCCCAGACGGATTTTTAGCGTTCGTGTCCGACGCCCGCCACCTTCCTTCCTTTGGTTCCCGCCATGCCGATGTACCAGGTAAAGCCCTATCACGGGGGCGGCGCACCGCTGCGTGTAGAGCTTCCCACCTGCATGTACCGGCTCCCCAACGTGCACTGTAGGACCGGCAGCCCCGCGCCCGAGGCGGGCCACGTGCAGGTAGGAGTGCGCGGCCCCCGCCCAGTGCGCAGGCGCTGCGGCCGGGCCGCACCCCACATCCCCCCCCCCCCGCCACCTCTCCAGTGCGCAGGCGCTGCGTTGGCCGGGACCCGTCGGACCTGGTCGTGACCCACGTATCTGGGACAAACTGGGCGATGGACCCGGCTGCCAGCCCCACTCTGGCCCCACGCACCGCCCGGTCTTCGAATCATCCTAAATTATATCTCTTAAAAGATCTATCTATCTTTTCTCTACTTTTTTGGCATAAGACTTCTTAAGCATTTTTATTATGAAATTTTACCCACAGAAAAGTGGCTAATACGTAATGCTCATTTTGAAGAATTAGCGAACTTGAAAGTCACCACCACCCCAGTTTGACACTTATTATCAGCACCCCACCTTCCCATTTACAACTTTCCTCCAAGGGTCTTGAATGATGGTAGTAATATCTTGCTTGCCCCTGTTGTTTTGCATGCTAAGTATACATCCCTATACAATATAGTCTTTTTAAAAAACTCTTTTAAATAACTATTTATTACGTGGTGCTGAGGATCGAACCCAGTGCCTAATGTGCTAGGCAAGCGCTCTAGCACTAAACCACAACCCCCGCCCTACAATATAGTCTTGCTGTAAGTGAGACATACAGTATCTTTCTATTGTGACTGCCTTTCTTTTGTAGACGTGATTTTTAAGTGTAATTTTACTGCAACAGTGAAGTGTTTGTCTTCTTTGCAGTGTGATGTTCCACTGAGTGTCTATACCACCATTATTTTTCTTCCTGCTGCTCATGGGCACTGGATTGTTTTCCATTTTCAGCTATTCTGAATAATCCTGCAGCAAATAGTCTTATTCATTACCTGACACAGGATATAAACTAAGAAATGGGATCGTTGGCCCAATGGGCAGATCAGTCTTCTACTTTACTGGATAAATGGCTTTCCAAAGTGGTTATACCAGTTTATCCTTTCACTAGCCTTGGAGAATTCTTCATGTTTGCACTCTTCACCAAGCTGATGGGCATCTAATGAAGTCATCTTAATGTAGGTGTCCTAAGGTAGTTGTAGTTTGGATTTCTCCAACTTTAAGTAAATTGAATGCCTTTTCATGTTTTCTTGGCCATTTTGATTGCCTATCTTATAAATATTTTCACTCTTTTATCGATTGCAAATGCATATCTGGATTTCTGGTAGCAAAAACATTCTGTCCCTTCTGACAGGAGGTGAGTAAATAGATTTTTGTGGTCAGTTTTCCCATTGTTTATTATGCTTCACTTTGTTGTAATGACTTTCTGCCTAGATTGGAAGGAATGTTAGTTTGAAACCCAAGGACATTAATAATCGTCTCACTACAGAGCTAAGCCAAAAATGACAGATATGGTTCAGTGGTCCTTCAACTAGAGACTGCCACGGAGACATGGCCCAGTGCCCCTTCAATTGCACAATCCAAGAGAACCATAAAGAAAACCTGGAGAGGGATGTCATACCTTTTTTTTGGGGGGGGTACTGGGGATTAAAACCAGGGGTATTTTATTAGTAAGCTACATCCTCAGCCCTTTTTTATTTTTGAGTTGCTGAGGCTAGCCTTGAACTTGTGATCCTCCTGCCTCAGCCTCCCAAGTCACTGGGATTACAGGTGTGTGTCACAATGCCTGTCTGTCATCTCTTATTTGAGACCCAAATTTTGTTCATTTAAATCTGCTGCCTGAGTTCCTTTGAGCTTTAATCTATGAATTTATGACTTAGAAAACACACAGTCCTGCAGCTCTGGCAAATCCCTTAGCACATGTTAATATAGATACACAAATAATTAGAAACCAAGCATATCTAGAGCAAATGAGAGTAACACAAAGAAGCAGTTGCTTCTAAATACATATGAGATAAAACAAATGAATATCAAGTCACAATCTCTCACCTCAACAAGGAAAACTAAGGCCAGCACTGGAAGGAATCCATGAGATAAAGCAGATCTTGCAGATCTTGAGCATTTTGGTATTATTTAGATCAAGAAGGGCTAGGTCAACCTGTGCTGGGGCTCAGAAATCACAGACCATGTCACATGTACAGTTCTTACTTCAGACATTCCCAGAGTGGGTTGACTGAGTTTTTAATTTAGTTGCTCTTCTTTGGCCCTACTGGGTAAGTAGAAATGAGCAAAACTGTGTATGGGTTGGTTACAAGAGATTGGAAATGTTACTCAGAGAGAGCGTCTTCACATAACAGGATGTTTTCCAGGGGCTAGTCCTACCTGTTGCATCTTGCATTCAAACTCACTTCCAGCCAGCACTTAATTATTTAAGTGGCATCCTTTATTATTTTTTATTCTATCTAAAAGTCAGTGGACTTAAATTCCTTTGATGTCTAAAATTTTAAGAGCAACAAGCAAGGAGAGATGAGATAGTGCTTAATAAGTGCCAGCATAAGTAGAAGTTAATCAGACCACAGAGGAGAAAGTATTGCAGATGGAGGGAACAGCATGTGTGAAGATCCTGTGGTAGAAGGGAGCCTGGTGTTTTAGAAACTTATAATGGTGTGGTTTAAGTGCAGAATAAGGGAGAGAATTGTGTTGGAGACACCAAGATTCTAGATAATACAAGGTATTTTTTAAGCCATGTTAAAGACTTTTATTTTAAGAGCCTAAGCAATTCGACTTGTCACCACAGGGGAAATGGTGACAAGGTCCAAATTTGTTTTTAAAACTAATTAGTATTTTAAGGAATGAATTGGAGCAGCAGATCAGAATGGGTGCTATGTGAACAGTAAGGAAATTGGGCCAGGTGAAAAAAATGATGGCCTGGCCTTGGGTGGTGATGGTAAAGGCAATCGTAAAAGCCAGAGGATTCCAGAAATATTTGGGAGGTAAAACTAGCAGCAGCACCTGGTGATAAGTTGGATATAAGAGAGAGGGAGGTGTGACTGGTGGGGGAGCAGATGTTCCTAAGAAAATTGAACTTGGCTTCACACAAATGTAAGCAAATACTCCTCCACTTCCATTGTATCATGAGTACTTAATTATAATAAACTCAAAGTCATTGCCACTTTTTTGATTATTCTAACTAATATGAGCATTTTCCTGATGCTGAATTTATTTGTTCCCTCAACTCAAAATGGATCATCTGTTGTGAGAACTCACAAATCTGTAAACAGGTTGTATGATATGACTGTGGGGAGGTTACTTGTTATTGCCTTTTAAAGTACGTCTGTAGGACATTTCTCAGCAAATATTATTGGTTATTTTCTGTGTACCAGACTGTGTACTGTGTAAAAAGAATGCTGCTGGGTGGGGTGGCACATGCCTATAATCCCAATGACTTGGGAAGCTGAGACAGGAGAATCACAAGTTTGAGGCCAACCTCAGCAACTTAATGAGGCTCTGTCTCAAAATAAAAAAGGGCTAGGAATGCAGCTGGGGTTGTGGCTCAGCGGTAGAGCACTTGCCTAGCATGCGCAAGGCCTTGGGTTCGATCCTCGGCACCACATAAAAATAAATAAATTAAATAAAGGTATTGTGTCTAACCAAAAAAAAAAGGCCAAGGGTGGCTCAATGGCTGAACACCCCTGGGTTTAATACAGAGTACCAAAAAAAAATTTCACACCCTGCTGAAGGAGTCTTCTTGAATTCTGTCTGTGCTCCCTTTTCCCTTCTGTCAGTGTAAATTATTAAGTTAGTCTCATTGCTCCCTCCCACTCTTTGTTAACTAATGTAAGTATTTTTAATTACTTTATTATTAAGAATAGAGAGTGTTGGGTGCAGTGGGAGGCTAAGGCAGCTAAATTGCTTGAGCCCAGGAGTTTAGGGCCAGCCTGGGCAACATGGTAAGAATGAGTCTCAAAAAACCATTAGCCAGGTGCCTACAATCCCAGCAGCTCAGAAGCTGAGGCAGGAGGATTGTGAGTTCAAAGCCAGCCACAGCAAACTTGAGGCAGTGAGCAACTCAGTGAGACCCTGTCTCTAAAAAAAAAAAAAACAACATATATATATATATATATATATATATATATACACACAAAAAGAAAAAAAAAATAGGGCTGGGGATGAGGCTCAGTGGTCAAGTGTCCCTGAGTTCAATCCCTGGCACCCCCACCCCCCAAAATTATAAAGTGATTTGTGTTCATTTTCTACCCTTCTCTATTCTTGGACAAAATTACCTGAAATAGGAATCAGACAATTTCAAAGTGACTTTAAGTCACAATGTTTCTCCTTTATTTTAGAGCATTTGTGGATCTATTTGGAGAACCTGTTAGATGGGAGGGTTGGGGGGATGAAATGATTTTGCTGATTCATTGTAATGGCTTTTAAAGAGTGGCGAGCGAATGGGACAAAGTAAAACAAGTGATCAAATGTAGGCCATTTGTTGGTTTGTTTAGGAAGCACCTGACCCCTCTCTGCAAGCTCTTGAGTCCCGCCAAGATGATATTTTAAAACGTTTGTATGAGTTGAAAGCTGCAGTCGATGGTCTCTCCAAGATGATTCACACACCAGATGCAGACATGGATGTGACAAACATCATGCAAGCTGATGAGCCCACTACTTTAACAACCAATGCATTAGATTTGAATTCAGTGCTTGGAAAGGTAGGTTCATTTAGAAAGCTGAGTGACAGTGTATGTGTTGGATAGTTGTTTGTGCCAGAAAAATCATGCCAGTGTGATTTTTGCCTTGCTTTCTAGTTCTCAAAGGTAGAGCAAGGAGCATGTTCTTTTTTTCTCTAAATAATTGTACCTTAGCACAGAACAGGTTTAGAAGGCAAGAGTGAAGCCAATGCAAGCTCCAAAGCTCCTTCTTAATTTCTCAGACTCTGGGGAGAATGGGAGGAGCAGTAGGCAGAGAGAGACAAGTTACAGTCTCCTGAGGGTCCAAGGTCTGTTTACCAGCCTTGAAGTCCTGAAGTACAGGTCTCCACTTATTTATGAGGTCTTCTCAGAGGCTCAATAGTGGCAGCCTTAACGTTTTGAGAGAAGCATTGGCTGCCCAGGCACGTGTATCTCACCAACCCTTTTGAGATACATTGCTGAAAGCTGGTCCCTCATTCTGTTTCCTGCATATTTTCCTCAAATTCAGTTTGCTATGTTAGAATAGTCCTTGTCAGCCAGCTTTCATGATTGAAGTTTATAGGTTTCAGCTAATTTAGGGGAATAATCTGCTAAGCAAAGAATGTCTTATTAAAAACTGGTATTTAGGGCTGGGGCTGTAGATCAGTGGTAGAGCACCCAACTGGCACCTGTGAGGCACTAAGTTTGATCCTCAGCATCACATAAAAATAAATAAAGATATTGTGTCCAACTACAACTAAAAAAAAAAAAAAAAAAAAACTGGTATTTAATTGAGGGTTCAAAGGGTTTGTCCCAAAATTCCCTACTGTATCTATTCCTCTGCCCACCCATTCTGTACTGACTTCTAAAGGAGACCTGACCAGGCCCCCAACACAACAGAATAGTGATTTCTCAGTGTGTGGCATTTTGATACCTCTGAAGGCACAGCATCGAGTAATGTGATCTTTTTGGGGAACTGCAAAGTGTTCTATTTAGCTTGGCGTGAAGGACATCAATCCAACGTGGCAGGCTGTGTGCAAAAGGTTAAGGAATCAGGTTATGATTGTCTACATGAATTGTATTTGTTATTAAGAGCAAAAGCATAGAAATAAGAATGTCAACCTCTAAAAAATGACTGTAGGTATAGCTGTGTTCAGTGGTATGTGCCTATAATCCCAGCCATTTGGGAAGCCAAGACTGGGGGATCACAAATTCAATGCCAGCCACAGCAACTTAGTAAAGCCTAGTGAGACCCTATCTCAAAATAAAAAACAAAAAAGGCTGGGGATGTAGCTCAGTGGTAAAGTTTTCCTGGATGCATTCAGTCCCCAGGACAAAATAAGTAAATAAAAAGGCTGCAAGCCTTGGCACTTTGGTCAGCACTAAGGATGCAGAATGTCTTCTCCCCTCTTCGGCAGTGACCTCTGGAGCCAAGACCCTTTTTCAAGGGGCATTGAAATACCTTGATGAACACAAATTGGTATAGAAACCCTAAGTGTGGTCATTGTTAAGATTGGTAGCTGGAGGAATTACACATTGATTGTTTTTAACTTGGTTTTATCTCAGATAAAAAGGACAGACAGAAATGTCATCCCCAGTGTTGTTTTGTATTTGACAGTAAAGTCTACTTTCTAATCATGGGGAGCCAGCAGTGGAGAGCTTAAGACATGGAGTCAGCCACATCCAGCCTCCACTTCTGAGCTCAGTATCCTTTTAGTAAGTTACTTGCCTCACCGGGACTCAAGTTTTCCTGGCTGTAAGGTGGGATCCTAACAGTACCTCCTTTGTGGGAGCCAGGGATTCAGTTCAGTAATCCTGGCAATATCCCCTGGCGCTTGCTCTGGATGGCTGTGTTGTTCTGGTCTCTCTCCTAGGACTATGGAGCACTGAAAGACATCGTGATCAACGCAAACCCTGCCTCCCCTCCTCTCTGCCTGCTCGTGCTGCATAGGCTGCTCTGTGAGAGCTACAGGGTGCTATCCACTGTGCACACACATTCATCAGTGAAAAGTGTGCCCGAGAACCTTCTCAAGTGCTTTGGGGAACAGACTAGGAAACAGCCCCGTCATGAGTATCAGCTGGGCTTCACTCTAATTTGGAAGAATGGTGAGTAGAGGACAGAGTTAACCTTCACATATGAACAGATAGGCCACAAAGGGACAGGACACTACAGCAGAGTGGAGCTGCTTGTCATCGGGTCAGATCCTCTCCATATAGAAAACTTGGGGCAGTTCTAGAAGTGGAACAGAGATGAATCTTGACAGAGGATGCCCTCATTGTTCTAGGTGGTGAGGACTTTCAGTGAGAGACAGTTCCAGATGGAATCTATCCAACCAGGCAGAACTGAGGTGAAGCAACATAGCTGACCCTCTCCTTCTACAAAACTTATGCCAGGGACACTTTACTTTTCGTACGGCTCTTGAAGGGTGTGTCACTGATGTGTGTCCTGTTTAGGTTTATACAGAGGGCGGTGAGTTAATGCCGTTCATCAGTAATGACTTCACTGCCCTTAGCTCCACAAGTAGAGAAGTTATGAGGGCAGAGTCCCTGACTAAGGCTATAGGACTCCCAGTTTCCTGTCCTCAGCTTCCAAATCCCTTGGCAACAGAGGTTGGGGTGGATGGTCTAATAAGGTCCTTACAGCTTGAAAATCGTCAAAATCAAATAGCAGAAGGGCTACTTGGGTATGTTTTGTTTGTTTTAATATATTTTTTAGTTTGTTTATGAACACAGTATCTTTATTTTTCTGTGGTGCTGAAGATGGAACCCAGTGCCTCACATGTGCTAGGCAAGTGCTCTACCACTGAGCCACAACCCTAGCCCTTGGGTATGTTTTTAACATACAGTTTGCATTTAAATGCTATTGGAGGTGTGAAAAATGTGATGTTCTTAAAAATACTTTCCCCCCTTGCAAGTTTGTGATTATTGGTGACTTCCCCCTTCCAGATAACACAAGTACCTCCCTCAGTAGCTGCCACTCACATGTTGCCTGTTGTGTTTCTCCCTTTCAGTGCCCAAGACTCAAATGAAGTTCAGTGTCCAGACAATGTGCCCCATTGAAGGAGAAGGGAACATTGCACGTTTCTTGTTCTCTCTGTTTGGCCAGAAGCATAATGCTATCAACTCAACCCTCATAGATAGCTGGGTAGATATTGCTATTTTTCAGCTAAAAGAGGGGAGCAGTAAAGAAAAAGCAGCTGTTTTCCGCTCCATGAACTCTGCTCTGGGGAAGAGCCCGTGGCTGGTTGGGAACGAGCTCACCGTGGCAGATGTTGTGCTGTGGTCTGTGCTCCAACAGACCGGAGGCTGCAGTGCGACGGCACCAGCCAACGTGCAGCGGTGGCTGAGATCATGTGAAAACCTGGCCCCCTTCAATGCTGCGCTCAAGCTCCTTAAGTGAATTTCAACAACTGGTTTTAAAGGGTTTTCATTTTAAGAATGGTGCTGCTTCATGCCTATTGTCAATAAGGGGACTTGTACTAGAATCAAAGTCTTTATATTAAGACAATTTTCAAATATCAATAAAAGCATCACATAACTTAAGGGTTTCATTTTATTTAAAATTCATTAAAACTGTGCAGTATGTATGAGGACTGCAAACTGTGGGAGGCACATCAGATCACTGCCTCAGGAATGTAGGCTGTTGGGGAAGCTGAAGGCCAGGGCAAAGGCAGGAAAGGTGGTACTGCTGTCCTCAGGTCACCTAGGTGCAAATCCAAAACTCTCTGGGGCAGGTTTATAGAATGATGCGGAGTCGGAGGTGCAACGAGAGAGGTAAGTTGGAGATGGTGCAGAAAAACGGAAGTTCCACCTTAGAGGCAGCCAGAATCAGCAGGTGGTTTTGAGCCAAGGAGTGATGCAATAAGGTGTCTTTCTGGTAACTAGCTTCAGCAGCAATGCCACAGGGCTTGGGAGAGTGGCACCTGCTGGAATGTGACAATCCAGCTGGCATGCAGGCCTCCACGTGGGCAGTGGAAAAGGGAGAGCACCCTTGGATTCTATAGTAGAACCTTCTGGAGGAGGACTGGATGGCCAATAAGCAGAATTTAAAGAGGAAT
Source organism: Ictidomys tridecemlineatus (assembly GCF_052094955.1). Lineage (NCBI taxonomy): Eukaryota > Metazoa > Chordata > Mammalia > Rodentia > Sciuridae > Ictidomys > Ictidomys tridecemlineatus. The sequence continues at coordinate 109,238,111 of NC_135486.1, read as the reverse complement.
TACTGAGTGATGCTTAAGTTTTTAGTTTCAGAATCTGAGCAGAAATATTTAAGTAGGAAACTCAGGAAAAGAAGCCTGGAAGAGAGAAGAGAAAGAGCAGAACAGGTTTAAGGTAGAAGGGCTAGAGATCTGGCTCAGTAGTAGAGCCTTTGACATGCAGGAGGCTCTGGGTTCAATCTCCAGAACCACACAAAAAAAAGAAAGAAAGAAAAATTAATTTAGAGCAAGCTTAGATCATGAAAAAACTACTTAAGGAAAAGGCAGCAGGGGGTACTTTTACATCTTTAATAAGTCTTCTACAGGTTTCCTAAATACAATTAAGAATTATACAATCTATATCCTACTGAAGATTGAAAGTTTACATTCCAGTTACTTATTCTAAGAAGTAAGTCCACTTTCATATTACTGATGTAGCCTAAATTAAGGCTAGACAGGTAAGCTCCCATTTTACATGCCATCTTTTCTTTCTCCCTTCCACTCAGCCACCCGGCTCTTAGAGCCTGGCCTGTGCCTGCTACGCTTTGAAAGAGAGACAGAGCCTGGCAGGAGGGGACCTGGGTGCTTGGGTAGCCTCAGGTTTGCAGGCCATCCTTAAGACCTCTGTCTTGAGAAAGAAGGCTTAGCTGTTTCTTTAGTTCTTCAATTTCTTTTTCTTGCTCTATTATCTTCATCTGTAGGGTGAGATTAACCTGGAAAGAGAAAATGTTTAAGTTCAGTTAAAATGGCTCAGTGGTAGAGGATACAGGCAGCAAGCCTGCCTGAGGCCCTGGTGATCCCCCACACCACAATAAATAAATAAACAAAACAGTAACAGGCAGTTGCTTTGCCTAGTTCCAGTATACATGATTCCAGTTTTCACAGATTAAATATCACCAATCACCCAAATGCATGGCTCCAGGGTCAGCTGCCATGATATGTACTAACTGCAACTGTGTATAACTTTCCTCAGCTCCCAAGGTACTGTGTAAGTGAACAAAGCACATTAAGATAAGGGGCCAAACTTATCTTTGAAAATCTATCAGTGCTAGATCACTATACATCTGTTAGTTAACAACAAGTGATTGTGTTGCCTCCCTGTCTTCCAGTGAGGAACCTACCTAACATTTTCTTAAAATGGGTAATGAAAGAGCATATTGGCCAACAAATATGAAAAGTGTTAATGCTGGAAGCATATATGAATCAAATGTAAATGGCGGATAGAAGAGTAGCCTGGTTGCAGGAATAGGGACACTATCAGAAAAACAATAGATGTGTGCTCACAGAATAAGAACAGATTTCAATCTAAGTTAGGAAACAGGTGATCTACCAGCAAAAAAACATACTCTCAGAGATGTTTCACAACACTAAAAAGAGAAAGGGGGGTAGCATGACAATTAACCAAGTGACAGAAAACAAAAAATGCTTGCTCCACATCCCATGCTACCAAATGAAGGTGGCAGGCACTGTTCACACTATTCCTGGAACTCATTAACATTCTTTATTACTCTGCACTATCTAAACATTGGTTTTATGATCTTCTTCATTTCAGTGTGAAAATTTTAATGTTTCCAAACTTTAAAGATCACAGAACAATTGTAACCTTTCCTATTGATTGTAAAGATCCCTTGGCATGTTTTAACTTTGTAGTCACTTTTACAGTCCCATAACACCATGCAAAGAAAGGACTGCCTATGTATAAACCCTACATGTACAGGATGTGTGGGGTTTGTTTTTGTTTTGTTTAATAAAACCTTACAAGATGGGAGGATCTTTTTCCATAAATACCAAATAACTATCAATTCTAATAGCTCCTGACTGGATGCTAGAGAATCCTTCCTTAAGAGGATAAATGCCTATGCTTGGTTTTAAAAGAACCACACTTGAGGCTAGGATTGTGGCTCAGTGGTAGAGCTCTCCCCTAGCATGGGCAGGACCCGGGTTCAATCCTCAGCACCACATTTAAAAAAATGAATAAAGGCATTATGTTGTGTCCATCTACATCTAAAAAATAAATATTAAAGAAAAAAAAAAAGAACCACACCTGGGGCTGGATTTGTGGCTCAGTAGTAGAACACTTACCTAGCAGGTGTGAGGCCCTAAGTTCAATTCTCTATATATATATATATATATATATATATATATATATATATATATATATTTCTTTTAAAGAACCACACCTCTACTTTCATTTTCTCAAAAGTATCACATCTACCATTTTACCATCTAAACTAATAAAATTTATTTTTAATTGAAAATTAATATGATTTAAATAAAAGAAAAATCAACTTCCTGATTTTTCTCCCCTTTGGCTGCTAGGGAAGGAACTCAGGGCTTTATGCGTGCTAAGTATACCTCTACCATTCATTCACGAAAATATCCCCTATGGATTCTTTTAAACAATCATTACAATTGATTTCCAAACAACTGCTATCAGAATCACTTCAAGAGTTTGTTAAAATACAAACTGCTGCCCAATCCCAGAACTCCTTCCCTTCCGCCTATTTTTTTTTTTTTTTGTACTGGGAATAAACTCTCGGCACTTAACCACCAAGCCACATCCCCAACCCTTTTTATTTTTTATTTAGAGACAGGATCTCGCTAAGTTGCTGAGGCTGGTTTTGTAGTCACAATCCTCCTGCCTCAGCCTCCCCAGCCACTGGGATTACAGGTGTGAGCCACTGTGCCCAGCTCAGAATTCCTCTTTTAACAGGTTGGGAGACTGGTGAGGGCCTAAGAATTCTACCAAATTCCCAAGAGATTTTTTCTGCTGACCTAGAGACTAAGAAAACTTCCACACTCACAGACTGCTGCACAAACACTTGTTTTAATTACTTGGGAATCTTGCAAACATGCAGATTTTCACTGAGAATGTGGAGCTCCCAGGTAGCACTGATGCAGCTGATCTGAGGACCATACTTTGAGCAGGAAAGCACTACACAATGTGTGAATATATCTTTGACTCAAGCTTTAATTAAATCTTAGAAAGTTTCTTGCCCCACCCCAGCCTTTCCTGAGGATTGAACCTAGGAGTGCTTCACCACTGACCTACACCCCAACCCCACCATTTTTTTTTTTTTAATTGAAATGGGATCTTGCTAAATTGCCATGGCTTCAAACTTATGATCTTTCTGGTTCAGTCTCCTCAAGCTGATGGGATTATATGTGTGTGCCACTGTGTCCAACTTAAATCTTACAAGTTTCTAGAACAGAATGGATGAATTACCTACTGGTTCCAGTATACACAGACTAGTGACTATACCTAACACTGTGAACATGGTCAGGAAGGAGGAAGGGAATGGGATCCCCTGGAGAACACCATATTACAAGGCTGAAAACCAACACTGAAAGCTCTCCTTGTGGCAAAGGTTTACTGTTCTAGCTACTCCTTAGAATTATTACTCTCTTTTGCCCTTTGATATGTGTCCCTTTTTATTAGTGGGCACTTTTATAATAATTTTAAAAAGGTTCATGGTTGAAAAGGAAAAATAAAAACCTTCTCACTGACTTACTAGCAAGATGAGCCTAAAAAGTGAAACTTATTTAAAAATAAAGACTGGAAAGCTGGCAGTGAGTCAACTCATGTAAACCCCCAATACAAATGTGCTATAGTATAAGCTTATACTTGTTATGTTGTTAGGAAATCCAGAATGAATGGGCTTAAGGTTTCCAAAAACCTTAATTGAAACTCAACTGATCTTCATGAAATAGGATTCACAATTTAAACAAATTCTATTCAAGCTGGATACTTCCCCCAGAATTAAAAAAAATTTACATACATTTCCAGAAGTTTGGAAAAGTTCACTCTGCAGCAGCTGAAGAGCAGATGGTCTCTGAGATGCATTCCTCCGAGTTAAGTGCTGGATATACTTGGTTTGTACTGGACACCTTTTACTAAGGGATTCAGGTATGTGACCAGTTCTTACTCCTGTTAAAACTGCTGCTCGCTCCATTTCTGTCCCAAAGGGCTGAAAGAGTTCAAGCAGGATCACACCCAAGCTGTACATATCTGACTGGAAAAGAACAAAAAAGGGGGGTTCAAGAATACAATTTGAAGGGGCTGGGGATGTGGCTCAAGCAGTAGCGCGCTTGCCTGGCATGTGTGTGGCCCGGGTTCGATCCTCAGCACCACATACAAACAAAGATGTTGTGTCCACCGAGAATTAAAAAATAAATATTAAAAAATTGTCTCTCTCTCTCTCTCTTTAAAAAAAAAAAAAAAAAAAAAAGAATACAACTTGAAGTTAAAATGGCACTTCCAAGGCAGTTTACACTCTCAAACAAGCAAGGATTTCTAAGAATGAGGATTTACAGTCACAGACAGGAATACAACAGGAAGGCCCATGCTTTACAGAGACAAGTGTCTATCCCAAGCAAGAGGTGACCAGGATTTTCACAGCCTGATCTCTTTAATACCCAAAAGGGACACCCCTAGGCATGCAGGATTGGTGGTCAGTGAAAGGGCAGCAATATTTCCCACCACCCACAGCAATCATAGCCCTACGACTGTCTCCACCATCCATGACAATCCAGGCCTGACGCAGGCAGAGCAACATAAGCTTGTGACTCCTAGTACCAACAATACAAGACTATCACCAGATCCTTTTCTAGTTTAACCTCTGCCTATACTCTAAGCATTCCTGGTAATGTTTGCAAATTCTGCATAAGATCTGTGCTACTGGGCTAGGGCTATAGCTTAGTAGTAGAACACTTGCCTAGCATGTGTGAGACACTGGGTTTGATCCTTAGCATCACATAAAAATAAACAAAGACATTCTGTCCATTTACAACTACAGAAAAAAAAAAAGAAAAAAAGATTCTGTGCTACTGCTAAGAATGATTGCACACACCTGTAATCCCAGCAACTCATGAGGCTGAGGCTACCCTGAACAACTTAGCGAGGCCTTGTCTCAAAAAATAAAAAGGGCTAGATATATAGCTCAGTGGTAGTGCCTGGGTTCACTCCCCAGGACAAAAAGGGAAAGAACTAATTACTTTCCCTAAAAACTAGTTTTTTAGGATGGTCTTTACCAGATAGGCTTTTAGAGACAGCCATAGTTTCTTTTGCCAGTTCTTTCCCAATAGCTAAAACACTGATGGATTCCTCAAAAAGAAGAAAATTGAATAGACTTATTTTGAAAAGAGAATTTACTTTAACGCTTCTTTAAGAAAATAAAAGATACTGGGCACAGTGGCACACACCTGTAATCCCAGGAGACTAAGGCTGGAAGACAGTGAGTTCAAAGTCAGCCTCAGCAATTTAGAGAAGCCCTAAACAACTCAGTGACCCTATCTCAATAAAATACAAAAAAGAGCTGGAGTGTGGCTCAGTGGTTAAGCATCCTGGGTTCAATCCCCAGTACCAAAAAAAAAAAGGGGGGGCTTCCCTGTAGCATTTATTTACATAAGCTTAAAATGAAAAGCTGAACAAAGGCCTCTCAGAATTCTTACTTCCTGAATTGAATGGTGACATTTTAAAGGGGAAAGTTCACTTCAGGAACAATTTGAGACATCCATGGGTTAGAAATAGTAAAGTAGCCTAAAGGGCAACACAATCAGATTCAGGTGAAAAGTGAGGCTTCTTACTAGAGCAGCATGGTTAGTAGGTCACCTGCAGGGCTATTCTCTCCAGACATCTCTACTATACAGCTTCTGCACTTACTGTCCTATTTGATAATTAATGATTACAGAACAACTCAAATGAAAAAAAGAAAGCAACAAATCCTACCTTGGCATCGTACTCAGATCCTTCCAATTGCTCAGGTGAGGCGTACAGACAAGTACCCACTCTGGAAGTATGTGTTGGTGTACCTACAGTTGAAAAAGCACATATTAAACACTAAGGGTTAACACTGTCAACATTAAGAAATACGATAAGCAGGGGACTGTAGCTCCTACGGGGACAACAACTATATTTTGTTTTTATCTTAGTTTTGTTATTAAATTTTTATGATGGTCTTTAAATACCAACATGTTTGACCATGTTCCTTTTTTAATACAAAAACAAAAAACTGCTTACCCTTCCCATTTCTATTGGTCCAATCTGAATTCTTCTGTATGATGTCTGTGCAGGCCAGGCCAAAGTCTCCTATTTTAACTTGCTGATCAGGACCATGAAGAAAAATATTTCTAGGCTGTAAACAAACACAACATTTCCACTCTTTACTTTTCTTAAAACAAATAGTGAAGACTCATAAGTGTTAAGAGCTATTAACTCTGACACAGAATGCAATGGGACATGCCTGTAATCCCAACAACTCTCAAGAGGCTGAAGCAGGAAGGCGGCAAGTTTGAGATCAGCCTAGGCAACTTAGCAAGACCCTTTCTCAAAAACAAAATAAAAAGGGTTAGCTATGTTATAGTCAAAAAAATAAATAAATAAAAAGGGTTGGGGATGTCAACATCTGTAGGTTGAATCCCTAATACCACAAAAAGAAAAAAAAAGAAGAAGAAGAAGAAAGCAACTCAGAAGTAAGTAGCCCTGTCAAAAATTAAAACTTTAAGCAACAGTTCTCAAATTTGGCTGTATGTTAGAATTATCAGAGGAGTTCATAAGAATCTCAACATCCAGGCTGGGGAATCTCAACATCCATGTCATTCCTCATTTCCACTAAGTAAAAAACTGGATGAGGCTGGATGTAAGTCCCAAAGGTATTTCACATTTATAACCATTAATGTAAGAGCATGCTTTATACTAAGACAAGTGCTTCTTGACCTTGTCTGTGTGTTATCATGTGAGAAGCTTTTAAGAACTGTCCTCTAATAGTCAAAGACTGATTTTTTCACGAAAACTTTCGGGAGTTTGCTGTTTTTTTGGTGGAGTGGGAAGTGTTATGAATTGAACCTAGGGTCTTGTACATGCTAAGCACACTTCCCCAGGCCAACATTTTTTTTTTTTTTTTTTTGGAAACAACATCTCGCTATTTTGGCTGATCCCAAAATCCCAACCCTTCTACCTCAGTTTCCCTCAGCCACAAAGCCCAACAAATTTGGTATTTTTCATAAGTTCTCAGATATCTCATATGTTAGTTAGGGTTGGGAACAACAATTATCACACTCTGAAGACAAACATTTGATATATTTAAGCAATCTTCACAGATCCAAAACATCTTCCAACCACACTATTCCTACACCAGTGAAAAACTGCATCTAGCCAGGTACAGTGGCACATGTCTGTAATCCTAGCTACTCGGGAGGCAGAGGCAGGAGGATAGCAAGTTCAAAGCCAGCATCAGCAATTTAGCAAGGAGAACTATCTCAAATTTCAAAAGGGCTGGGGATGTGCTCAGTAATAGAGCACTTCCATAGCATACGTGAGGCTGTGGATTTGATCCCCAGCACAGCAAAAAACGAAAAAAAAAAAAAATGCACCTACATGGGGAAAGATTCTACTAAAATTAACACACACACACACACACACACACACACACACACTTGGATTGAAAGTTGTTTTCTTGGGCTGGGATGGTGGCTCAGTGGTATACAAGAACAAGAGGACTTGCTTCACATGTGTGAGGCACTGGGTTCAATTCTCAGTACCACATATAAATAAATGAATAAAATAAAGGTCCATCAACAACTAAAAAAAATTTTTTAAAGTTGTTTTCTTACTTTTAAATGTAATAATTTGATGTTAATATATAAATACCCTGTTTAGTTCTGTTAGTTGTTTGAACTAAGTTATCTGGAAGAGAAAGCAGAAGTAAGTGTAAGATGACAGTTAAAATGTTTTTGTGACTGTGTAGAAAAGCCTAAATACTCTGCTGGCATTTGGTTCTATGCAATCAGATAACAAAGTCTGAAGAAGTTTGGCTCCAATTAAAAAATGAACTGTATTCACAAATATAATCCTCAACAATTCTAGAATAGTTCTAGAACTGCACTAAAGGGATCATCATAAAGAAACAAATTGATTCCATAACAGCAATTTCCCCTGAACTCACAAGTCTCAAGATTTTCTGATGGGAAATATAACCAAGAAGGGAAGCAGAAACCTGGTAATTGACAGTACCAAGTCACTGGAGGACAGCTCAACCACAGCACTGCACACTAAGCTATACGAAGCCATAATTAAAGATGACTGCACTACAATCAAGGCACTTCTCAGAAACCACCCTGTCAACCAGCCCCTGACTATTCTGGCCAGCTCCACCAGCTATAGATTACATCTGAGCCAGGTATCCTCTTTTATACTTAGTCACTTTTAGATAAATGAGGGAGAAACATGATCTAACACTTGTGAACTATCTAAGCTCTTTGCTGCCCTAACAAAACATGTGGCTCAGCCACCAACCAGCCCATCCCCCTACAGGGCAGAGTGCAGGTCTGCAAGACCTCCCTTACATTCACTATGTGTAAACTAATGGAAGAAAAGACTAGAACTTATTTGGCTCAAAGAACATTAGATCACCCTTCTCAAAGATAACCCTTAGTAAGGCCCTTAGCAACTTAAACCTGTCTCAAAATAAAAAAATAAAAAGGGATGAGGACATAGCTCAGTGCTCAAGCACCCCTAGGTTCAGTCCCCAGTTAACCATTTAAAAACAAAAAAGGAGGGGCTAGGGTTGTGGTGGAACGCTCACCCAGCACGTGTGAGGCACTGGGTTCCATCCTCAGCACCACATAAAAATAAATAAATCAAATAAAGGTATTGTATCCAACTACAACTAAAAAAAAGAAAATTTTTTTTTTAAAAAAAGGAAGTCAGCTTCACTTTTCCTCCTCTCCCCCATATCTTACAGCCACAGTATAAAACCACACATTCCTCTTTTTCTCTCTGTACACATATATATTTTTTAAGAACTAGCATAAACAGCTCTGCTAATCATAGACAGAACATATGCTACGTTATCTTTGAAACCCCAAAAATGCAGGGTTTGCTGCTGATGATATGACTTTGGTAAAGCCTTAAACCAAGCACCTACTTGCTTGTCACTACAATTTAAGGATAAATAATTTTAGAGCATTAATTATACACTATGAGTTCTTCACAAAGATACAGCTTTCAAAGTCATGAGTGTTGCCTTGATAAATTTGCATTTCTGTAAAATACAGATTCTATAATATGAAACTCCCTGGATACCGGTCATTTAAAATAGACAATAGCAAAGAAAAATTTCAACACATATGCCAGAATACTACTGAACCAATGTAAAACTAACATACTTGGTTCCCTTGGAATGGCAAGCTAGCACAAATTGTGCTTTTAATACATTTTGGTCTCCCCACAGCAAACACAGTCCATTATCCCAATTCATCTGGCCGCAGAATACCACAAGGCACCAAGTTTGCTCTGTTTGTTAGAACATGGAGCTGATCCAGAAGTAAGGTAAGTGAATTTAGCAGGCCATCTAAAGTGACCATCTGAGTGACTCAGGGGTTATCTATCCTAGTTACTTAGGGGCCTGTTCATTCTTCATGGGTTATGAACTACAAATCATCATGTTTTGAATGAACCTACTCCTGTTATGACTAGATGATATACTAGAAAAATTGGAGAAGATGCAAAAACACAAACCAGACAGCCAAATTAATGCACATTGAGTATTAAGTGCTCAATAACAGTGTTGTGGAAAATACATTAAGTTCTGGCCTGAGCCTTCAGGAAGTCTAATAACCTAAGAAAAAACAAGACAATGGGTTTTCTTGTTTATGACTCTCCATGAGAAGGTAAGCTTGATGACAGAAATTTATCCTCCTCACTACTCCATCTCCAACACCTAAACCAAATGCCTGCCACTGATAGAACTACTCTCAATCTCTCCCTGCACCTTTACCCCCACCCCAGCTTTCCAAGTCTCCTCCAAACCTGCCCCATCCATCATGGACTCCCCACATCTCCTCAGGGGCTCCTCCGAGCACCCCTTCCTCCGAGCACCTCAAAACTACATAACATCCTTGGATGAAGCCCCTGCACCTCTCTGCAAGTTGCCCACTTCCAATATTACTCCATGGGTTAACTATTCTCCCGTCTGTAAGCCCTCCAGAGGCAAGGGCCACTTATTATTCACTACGTCCTTGGCCCAGGGCCTCACAATAATAAATCTATAAAACTGAAAACTTGTGGATATCCTAAGAAATTAACCAGCAACAGAGATTCTGAAACATTTCTTCAAAGTAGTTAAAGGATATTAAGAAAATATTGCCTTCTTAAACATTTAATTTTTCATTCAGAGCCATTCTCACTGTTAATCTAGTTAACATGTGATAAATACCCTTCCAGGGACACACGCGGCCTCACGGCTCTTCACTTGATGTTACTGCATTGGCCAATCACTTCTACCACATGGACAAAACCAGGCGACAGAATCCAAAGGATCCTGACAGACATTCAGAATAATGCTGTACTGTGTCTCCGCATTTTGTGTGAACATGGAGCTCAAGTTAATGCCCGGGTAGACAACAGCAACAAACATTCACCCCTCCACCTGGCCATAACGTATGGAACCTACCCAGTTCTCTCCATTTTGACCCAAAATGGTGCTCAGGTCAATGCCATTAATGAATCCAGCATGACACCCCTTCACATGGCTGCAGATGTACTGAATAAGGAAATGATGGAAACGCTCATTGCATGTGGTGCAAATGTTAACTGTGCTGTCTCTTCTACCGGGAACACAGCCCTGAAGCTGGCAGTGTGTACAGCATCAAGCAAGGCAGGCCGATTGCTAGCAGCAGGGGTTAGCTGTATCCGTATGCTGCTACTTCATGGAGCCAAAGTTAATGCCCAGGACTATGAAGGTCAAACAGCTCTCCATGAGGCATGTTTTGGAGGCAGAGAGGCAATAATAAATCTCTTGCTGGAATTTGAAGCAAATGTCAACATTTTAACAAAAAACTCAGAATCTCCAATTTATATGTACCTTCAACGCAGTTCCAACATCAGAGATGTGACACTTCTTGCCAGGCTACTTTATCACACTTACCCTTTGAGATTGACCAATAAGCAAGGTATCCTACCTGCAGGAATCATGCTACCAGAATTCCACCTCTTAAAGGAAACCCTAATAAACTTTTCTCAAAAACCTTTATCCCTAGAGGATATCTGTACAAGAAACATCAGAAACGTTTATGGTGAGAAATACAAACAACACCTGAAGAAACTTCTCCCGATGAAGATGTGGAACTCTATATACTGCTGTTATGATTTAGCTTACCTCTTGAAATAAGACCTCCAGGTTCCTTAGTGCCAGAGAATTTCAACAACTCAAAATGCTTTTTCTGGCTAGACATACACCAGAAAATACATAACTCATCATCCTTACATCCCAATGTAGAAACTACTGGTTCCTAAACCCTTTTCAAAAAATAAAGTGATTTGCACATTAATTTTTTTAATATTTTTAGTTGTACATGGGCTCAATACATTTATTTATTTTTATGTGGTGCTGAGGATAGAACCAAGTGCCTCACGTACAAGGCAAGCGCCCTACCACTGAGCCACAATCCCAGCCCCTGCACATTAACTCTTATGCTCCTTAATTTTCTTTTAAATGCCTTTATCACAATTTAAGTTTTGCCTGAAAAATAAACAACTTACTTTAAAATTTGTCAGCAAAAGAAGAAAATATTTTTCTTGATAGTCTTTTGTGGATTAAAAACTGGAATAGTGCTTATCATCATTTTTCAAGCAGCAAAAAATTAAACTTTCCCAGAAAGTTTATTATCTAATGCTATGATAATATATAAGCATTTCTGACAGTACTAAGTACATTCAGCATCACTAATATTAGAACAGTACCTGGACTCCAAGAGTAACGTTCAAATACTCTAAAATTGCTGTTTTTAATTTAATCTAAGGTTTTCTTGACTGGACCTATGCAATGATGATTTATACAGAAGTAACAATGACCTTCCAAGTATATGAACAAGGGTACATCATCTCACTGTACCCAGGGAGCCCACATCAAGTCACCCCTCACATAAAGTCACCACTACTGCTTTCAAGGATTCAGATACCCAACTTACCTTCAGATCTCTGTGTACAATTCCCATGTCATGTATGTAAAATACACCTTCCACCAATTCTTGAAAAATTTTTGTTGCAACACTGGCCATAACATAAGGACCTGGAAGGCAGGGTTGGAAATAGCTTCATTTCTCTATTTTTTAAAATCCATTATATTAATATCTAAATGTTAAGGTGATTCAGACACTTAGATAACACTCAAGTTTTTAACAACGTCAAGGAGCTGTGGAGCACAATCTGAAGCACAAAGTCAACACAGAAAGTGTTCCTCAGCTAGAGAAGAAACCATCAGACTGGCACCCAATCCTTGATGGACTGTGTGACCTGAAAGAAAGGACCTCTAATTTCACCCAGAATCAATTTCACCCTGTATCAACTACCTTTTAAACAATTCTCAGGCATTAGATGACTAACTTAGATATAGTTTAAGTTCCCATCAACCCTTGACATCCTGAGATCTAATGCTAATAAATCCAATTTCTTAGCCCACAATATATTAAAGATATTACAAATAGTGGAATAAGATAAATTTTATTTGATTGAGAGGTAAATTTCTATCATCTGGAAGACTTATTTGCAAAAATGACTGACAAATGAAGTATGTGGCAAAAAGAAAAAAGTATAGGGCATGGTGGTGCAAGCCTATAATCCCAGTAACTTGGTAGGCTGAAGCAGGAGGATCAGAGGTTCGAGACCAGCCTGGGCAACTTAACCCTTAACTTAACCCTTTCCTCAAAGTAAAAAATAAAAGGGACTGAAGATATAGCTCAGTAGTAAGGCATCTTTGGGTTTCCCAGTACCAAGAAAAAAAAAGTGAACTAATTCATCTAATTAATATTTATAAGACTAAATAAAAAATTAATAAAGAAAGAAATCCTGGAGTTTGCCTGCCAATTAAGTTTAGTAATATCAAACTAGGCATTTAATAGCTCAGTCATTTTAAATCATTAACTAATCTATTGTTTACATTCATATAAAAGAACCCTGCATGTTCTTCTTGAATGAGCCTTGTTTGTTTTAGAGCTCAAACCTACTCCACACACACACAGAGGATAATTTTTACAATATCTAGTTTATAATTGGGCAAGTACTTCAGAAGACAAACCTCTCTCTCTCTCTCTCTCTCTCTCTCTCTCTCTCTCTCTCTCACTCTGTGTGTGTGTGTGTGTGTGTGTGTGTGTGTGTGTTAAAAGCAATGGTTCCATTTATAAAAGACCCCTGCTCTGACTACCTATCACACAAAAGTGATTACCACACTCCTGTCTAGATAGAAAAGTAAGAAAAGCTTTTGACTGCCACAATTATGTAGAACCACTACCTTCCTGTGGTGTCTTGAAAACATGTGGTTCTTGTTTTATACACCTCACATCTCCAAATGGCAGGCAATAGTCACAGGATTCAAACTGGACCTGGGGGCAGACCTGGCCAGACAGGGTACTGATTCTGTGGCAGTAGTGTCCACTCATGGCATTTTCTGTGCCTGGCAATCTGCTACATCCTTTATATTCCTCACATTAATCCTCACAACAACCCCACACCACAGGGACAACTCACAACTGAGAGATGATAGAGTATTCCCAGACTTGCATGGAAACTTAAAGCTGGTAAGTATAGTCAGGACTCAAATCCAGGTCTGCTGTTCCTGGGATTATTGGGAATGGTGAAATGTGAAAACAGAACTGATGTAAAGTGGGACTGGGGTCATGCCTCAGTGATAGAGTGCTTGCCTACCATTTGTGAAGCACTGGGTTCAATTCTCGGTACCACATAAAAATAAACAAGGGGTTGGGGCTGTAGCTCAGTGGTGGAGCACCTGCCTAGCACATGTAAAGCATTGAGTTTGATCCTCAGTACCACGTAAAAGTAAATAAATGTATTATGCCCATCTACAACTAAAAAAAAAAATTAATATATAAAGATTCGTCCATAAGTCAAAAAAAAAAATAAAACTAACATGAAGCTATGAACACAGTGTTGGACAACACTACAAAGTTAAAACTTCAAAATATTTTAAGAAGAAAACAGCCCAGCATGATGGCACATGTCTGTAAGTCCAGCTACTCAGAAGGCTGAGGCTGGAGTATCACAAATTCAAAGTCAGCCTGGGGAACTAAATGAAACCTGGTCTCAAAACATAAAAAGGGCTGGAGATGTAACTCAGTGGAAGAGCATTCCTAGGTTCAACCTCCAGTACCACCAAAAAATTAAAAATAAGTAAATACTCTGTATATGTATATATTACATAAACATATATACATATACACATACACACCATCCTAGCAGAATCATACATATTTTGCCTTTATTGTTTTAACAGATTTCTTGAACTGGATGGTAAAGATTAAAATTCTCCTGCCATACTCATTACTTATTCTCTAAATGGAAGTTTAGAGATCAGCAACTGCATATGGTGCTTCAATAAACTATGTCCATTTTCCTAAGGAACTGCGCATGGCACTACAACGGTTATGCAGCAGGCTAAAGACACATACACAAGGCACTGAAAATAACCAACACACCACCTGCCACAACTGAACTGGACCAAGTATATTCCCTCCACCTAAGTACATGGTAAACCAGAGAAGCAGCACCGGAGTGCATAGAGGAGCTTCTGGAGACATTGTTTTTGCATTGGAAGCTGGTCTCAGATTTGAGTAAGAATATCTTAGACCCAATAAAGAACAGCAAATGATTAATGACTGACATTTAGTTTTGACTTAAAATCAAGTCACTCTCAGGCTGGGGTTGTGGCTCAGTGGTAGAGCAATTGCCCAGCATGCATGAGTCACTGGGTTCAATCCCCAGCACCACAGAAAAATAAACAAATAAAATAAAGGTACTGGGTCTATCTACAACTAAAAAAATATTAAGAAAAAAAGCAGATCACTCTCATCTACCATTCTGACATATAGTGATTTTTAACTTTGGCTAGACATGAGAATCAAGCAAATTTTCCAATAAGTGTCAAAGGCCAAGGTCTATCTTAGAACAATCACTCTATATAAAAATAACAGATATACTCCCAGATAGCTTTTATTTTTTTTAATCTTTATTTTGTTTATTTATTTTTATGTGGTGCTGAGGATTGAACCCACATGTGTGAGGCGAGCGCTCTACCACTGAGCCACAACCCCAGCCCCAGCAGCTTTCTTTTAAAACAGATTTTACATTTTAAAATAATCTTGAATTTACAGAAAAACTGAAAAGATAGTACAAAAAGTTTTCATAAAACCTACACTCAGTTGTCCCCTTTTTCTTTTTTTCCCCTTTAGTGGTAGGATTGACTCCAGGGCCTTGAGCATGCTAAGGAGGTTCTCCACCACTAAGCTACATCCCCAAGCTCCCACTTTCCCTTGTTATCAACACCTTACATTAAAATGATACATTTGTCACAATGGGTGTACCAATATTAATAGATAATATTACTAACTAAAGTCCACAATTCACTCAGGTTTCCTTAGTCTTTACAGTTTCCTCTTTCTGCTCCAGGACCCCAATCAGGATATACCTATCATATAACATGGAGTTGTTGTGTCTCGTTAGATACCTCTGGCCTATGACAATTTTGAAAAGTACTGATCAAGTATTCTGTAGAATGTCCTTCAATTGGGATTTTTCTACTATTTTTCCCATGATTAGATTGGGACTATGGTTTAGAAAAAGGAAGATCACAGAGATAAACTGCCATTCTCATCACATCATACCAAGGATACTCACACTAACATGACTTATCAACACTGATAGTGACTTCCTTCTCTGGCTAAGATTGTATTAGGCTTCTCCACTGTAAAGTTACTCAACATTTTTAAAAATCCTACATGTGATTCTAAGGTGCAGCCAAATCCGAGAATCAGTGTTATATTTTTTAAATATCCAACAAAGTATTTCTAGAAGGACCTATATATATAGGGTGTTGATGGGAGTGGGGGGAGCCTGGATTATATAAGAAATTTTTTTTATAAGAGCACCAATTTCAGAATTTAAAAAATGAGAATAATAAAGTAAAACAACTATTTAAATTTGCCTTAGGGCTGGGGTTGTGGTTCAGTGGTAGAGTGCTTGCCTGGCATGTGAGAGTACCATGTATAAATAAATAAATAAAAGGTCCACTGACAATTAAACAGATTTTGTCTTAGAAATGTTAAAATTCTACCCAAGGGCTGGGGCTGTAGCTCAGTGGCACAGCACTTGTCTCACATGTGTGAAGCACTGGATTTGATCCTTAGCACCACATAAAAATAAACAAATAAGAAATAGCCATACTACTTTCCAAATTGGCTACACCAATTTGTAGTCCCACTATTAATGTATGCATGTGACTTTTTCCCCCACATCTTTTTTTTTTAATTTTTTTTTGTACCTGTAGATGGACAGAATGCCTTTATTTTTTATTTATTTTTATGGGGTGTTGAGGATCAAACCCAGTGCCTCATGTATGCTACGCATGCACTCTGCCACTGAGCTACAACCCCAGCCCTATCGTTATTTGTATTCTTAATAGCTGCCATTCTGACTGGAGTGAAATGAAATCTTAGAGTGGTTTTGATTTGCACTTCTCTAATTGCTAGAGATGTTGAATAATTTTTCATGTATTTGTTGACTGTATATGATCTTCTGAGAAGTGTCTGTTCAGTTCCTTAGCCCATTTGTTGATTGGTTTACTTGTTTTTATGAGTTCTTTATATATCCTAGAAATTAATCTACAGATTCTCTATTCACTTCACTGACTGTTTGTTTTGCTGAAAAGAAGCTTTTTAGTATGAATCCATCCAATTTATTGACTCCTGATTTTAATAGGAATTCTATTAAAGAAACTGGGGCCTAATCCGACATAATGAAGATTTGGGCCTACTTTTTCTTCTAATAGGCACAGGGTCTCTGGTTAATTAGCCAATATAGAAAGCAGAATGGAGATTCCTTGGAAAACTGGGAATGGAACCACCATCTGACCCAGCTATCCTACTCCTCAGTTTATACCCAAAGGACTTAAAAATAGCATACTACAGGGACACAGACATATCAATGTTTATAGCAGTACAATTCACAATAGCTAAATTGTGGATCCAACCTAAACACCCTTCAATAGATGAATGGGTAAAAAAAAAAAAATGTGGTATACACACACAATGGAATATTACTCAGCATTAAAAGGGAATAAAATCATGGCAATTAAAGGTAAATGGATAGAACTGGAGAATATAATGCTAAGTGAAGTAAGCCAATCCAGGGCTGGGATTGTGGCTCAGTGGTCGTGTGCTCACCTAGCATGCATGAGGCACTGGGTTCTATCCTTAGCACCACATAAAAGTAAAATAAAGATATTGTGTCCCTCTAAAACGAAATAAATAAATATTTTCTAAAAAAAAAAAAAAAAGAAACAAACCAATCCCCAAAAACCAAATGCCAAATGTTTTCTTTGGATGTGGGGTGAAGCGTGGGAGGAACAGACAAACTTTAGATAGGGCAAAAGAGAGGAAGGAGAAGAGAGGGGGCATAGAAGTAGGAAAAATGGTGGAATGAGACAGACATCATTACCCTAAGTACATGTATGAAAATACTTTGTGGACAACTAGAGACATGAAAAGTTGTGCTTGATTTATGTAAAATTAATTGAATTGCATTCTACTGTCATATATAACAAATTAGAATAAAATTTTTAAAAATTCTACCCAAAATCATTAACCTAAATTTCATCATAGTACTCTTTCAATATAATAAAACTTTATTACTTAGAAATTTAGCTTCCAAATTTGTTCTTGCAAAATGTTGAAAAAAAGCACAACTATTTCTTTGAAGTTTTTTATTGTTAGTTTTCTTATTCTTTTTTTTTTTTTAAAAACCTAAAGCCCCAGAGGCAATTCCTAACATTAGATGAGAAAGATTTGACTATCTTTATTTCCCCTTCAGTATTTACTATTCAGATGGTACTTACAGGCAGCTTCATCCACACACTCTTGGTTCCGCTTGTTCCTCTCGGCTATCCAGTCAAACAGGGAGAGCTCACACAGCTGCATTTGGATATGCAACATCAGGTGGTACTGCACCTAGGACAGGACACACTGTGGGCTCCCATATTTGCTAATTCACGCAACATTCAACTTGCCTACTCTAGGCCAAAAACAATGACTAAGCACTAAGGACCCAGGCCTGCCCAAGAAGCAGAGCAATAACTAAATAACTAAAATAGTGTGTCATAACACAAGGAGGCAAGGGTAGGCCAGGCTGGAGTCAGTAGGAGTCCAATGGTAGAAGCTCCTGAACATGACACACGGAGGAACCAGTTCTGAAACTGGTCTGCAAACAGTTTTTAAATCTAAGATAAAACATCAAAGAAGCTTATGTAGTACTCTACAACTCTACTGAAGTATATATACTCTGGCTTCACATAGTACATAATAACTTATTCAAGAAAAATATAAGCAAACATTAAACTTCCTACAGCCCACTCATTTAGGCATCAAAGGAAATTTTCCAAATACAGAAATACAGAAAAATGAAACAATTCTGATTAGAAGTCCCTCAAACTAAACTCCTCTGGATTCAGGTGAATCCATTCAAAGTTTTTTCATTTAAAAAAAAAAAAAAAAAAGTTAGGCTAGGGTTGTGGCTTAGTGGTAGAGCACTTGCCTAGCATGCATGATGAGGCCCTGGGTTCGATCCTCAGTACCACATATAAATAAATAAATAAAGGTATTGTGTCCACCTACAACTAAATATATATATATTCAAAAAAAAAAAAGAGGAATTCAAGTTCAAGGTCAGCCTTAGCAACTTAGCAAGGCCCTAATCAACTTAAACCCTGTCTCAAAATAAAAATATCAAAAGGGCTAGGGACAGGTTGGGGTTGTGGCTCAGTGGTAGAGTGCTTACCTAGCACATGTGAGGTACTGGGTTCGATCCTCAGCACCACATAAAATAAAGATATTGTATTTCTACCTACAATTAAAAAATAAATATTTTTTTTTTAAAAAAAGGGCTGGGGACATGGGCTCAGTGTTTACGCACTGGTATCAAAAAACAAAAAACACACAGACATATATATTCCTTGACAAGAATTCTGTGTTCTGTGTTGTGTATATATAGCTGAGATATACAGTTTTGCAACTCTAATGACAGATTCTGTAAAGACTTTGGGTTTTTTTTGTTTTTTTTTTAAAGAGAGAGTGAGAGAGAGAGAGAATTTTTAATATTTATTTTTCAGTTCTCGGCGGACACAACATCTTTGTTGGTATGTGGTGCTGAGGCTCGAACCCGGGTCGCACGCATACCAGGCGAGCGCGCTACCGCTTGAGCCACATCCCCAGCCCTGTAAAAACTTTGTTAATGCTCACTTTTTAAAATACTAATATTCAATACCAGTGAAGGAAGTCTGACCAGCATATTAGTATAACCCTCAATAAGAATATTCTGAAAACTGACCTGGTAATCCTACAAGACTCATCTAAAATAAAGCTCTAAAAATAGAAAACTCTTTGCATAAATATATTTTTATAGCATGATGCTAACACACTACAGAAATTGAGTGTGAATGAGGCTTCCAAGTCCAGCGCAGACATTAAAGAATGTCTAGAGAAGCAATGACCCACTAGGGAAATCAGAAGAGGGTCATTAGTAGGATCTAAGTGAAGGAGGCAGACCAAATATAAGGGCCATATGGCAAGAGAAAACATAGTGAATCCAAGACTGAACACAGCACAGAAGAGCGAGAGCAGAGACAGTGAGGCATGCCAAGTGGGAAGTCAACTGAGAAGGCAGGCCCACTACAATCCTTCATACAATTTTTAAGATACATCTCATCAGTAGGTTCTGGGAAAATGTTTTACCTCTGTCTGTCCCAACAAGTTAAAGTTTTCTTCAGAAGACTCTTCAGTGGATGTGAAATTCCCTTCCAAGTCTGAATTATGCCTGACTGGCAGCTGATGTTTGACAATCGATCTGTCAGACAAATCAGCCAAGCCATTTTCCTGGAGATTAATGGATGACTCAAGTTCATTGCTGTCCCTTATAACTAAATCTGTGGTGTAGTTCACCAATTTGTTATTCTGATTTTCGATGTCACATTCTCCAAAGGGTTTTTCTTTTTCTGAGGTAAACTCAGCAAAGATGATTGACGAGCTGCTACTTTCATTGTCTTTAACACCATATTGATCCCTGGAGGAAAAATACAGCAAAAAATAAAAGTGACTGTAAAAAGAGATCAAAAGAGTATCTCAACTGCTTCTTCAATCTGTAGGAATCTTATAGATAAGCTTTTTGAAAAGGGTATCAAATCGTTCCAGTAGCACCCTTTATTTAACATACTAAATTACTTGAGTATAAAGCAATTTAATATTTTTTAATAAAAATAAACAAAAAGGAAGCCTAAAACACTCCTGCCAAGCTCCCAATAGGAAAAGGCAAAGGCAAGTCAGTGCAGGCCACAGTAAACAATGTCTAATGTGCATACACCTCATACCTGTCCACATCAGAGAGCACTTCAAGAGAGGGCAACTGAATAGGAACTCTGCCTGTTGAACAAAACAAAATATAAATATCTGCAAGCAGCCCAGTACTTCAAGTTAAAAGCAGAGCTAAAATGTATAAATAATACCAAATGAGACTATAAGTCAAAATGAATACACCATCTTTATTAAAATAGCAGGCTTGTTTTAGAAAGTATAAAAACAGACTTGTTGTATACACCAGGAGTCAGCAAATTTTTTATAGAAAACCTGAAAGAAAACAGTTTAGGTTTTGTTAACTCTAAGGGACTCAGTTGCAACCTGAATTCTGTTATAGTGCAAAAGCAATAGGTACATAAGCCTGTGTTCTAATAAACTTTTTTATTAAGTTCCAAAAAATCACATTCTGAGCTTAGATAACCCAATTTGAATTATTCATAACTCCCAAAATATTCTTTTCATTCCTTTTAACTATTTGAAAGTAAAAAACCATTCTTAACTTGGAATATACAAAAACAAGGGTAGGCAAGATTTGGCTCATAAGTAGAAATACTCCAACCATTTTACTATATAGGTTGAGTATCTCTTATCCAAAATGCACAGGACCAGAAATAAATCAGACTTTGGATTTTTTCCAGATTCTGAAATATTCACACAGACTACAAAATCTAGAAAATTTTAACACTCTAAAAGTGTTGAATTTCAGAGCTTTTCAGATTTCATGTTTTCAGACATGGGATGCTCAATTTTTTTTTTTTTAATATTTATTTTTTAATTTTCGGCAGACACAACATCTTTGTTTGTATGAGGTGCTGAGGATCGAACCCGGGCCGCACGCATGCCAGGCGATCGCGCTACCGCTTGAGCCACATCCCCAGCCCCAAGGGATGCTCAATTTGTATAGTCAAAAATGACTTACCTTGGGGCTGGACCACATGAACATGTTCTATCCATGCAGTATGATAGCCTACAATATTAGGGTGTTGAAGACCTGCCAGCACCTTTACTTCCCGTAGTACCTAAAGAAAATGTAAAGAGATTTTACCAGCAATTTGTTAAGTGTTTATTCCTCTTGAACACTTCCTGTTCAAGAGCAAATAATAAAAATCTCTCTGTACAAGCAATCTGAACTATGTCAATGGGGATATTCTAGTGAGAGACAAATAGTTACAGCAACTAAATAAAATTTATACAGCACTTTATGTTTTGTAAAGCTCATTCATTATCATTCTCTCATCTGATTTCCTACATCAAATCAAGGTAAGTAAAAAAAACACTATAGTCAAGTGAGAGAAACAGCAACTCAGAAAATAAGGCAGTTTTCCCAGAACCACAATAGCACGTAGGGGGAAGACCTAGACAAACTGGGCTCATGCTTTATAGTAATAAATTGTATTATACACTAATCATTTACCTGAAAAATTAATTTCCCCAGCAATGACTTGAAATGTGGTAGTCTACAAAAAATTACCTTAAATAAAAATTTAGTTTTGATATTTATACTATACTACAATTTCATCTTATAAGAGAGCAATCCATACCACCTACTATTTGCCAAATACACATATAACTCCTTTGAAAAGGAACTTAATTCACAATTATACAAAATAAATCTTTGTTTCTTTCTTTGAAATGAGGCTTGCTATGTTGCCCAAGCCCATCTTGAACTCCTGGGCACAAGTCCCACCGCGGCATCCCAGCAGATGAAATGCAGGTACATGCTATCACTGGGCCTAGCTCAAAACACTTCTTAAAATCATACCTTCATGCAGTCAGTCTTAGTTGCACCCTTAATCAGAATTTTCTTAATTGCATAATGCTGGCCATCTAATTTATTCCTGACCTAAAAAGCAGAAAAGACCAAGTATTAAGTTCCAATAAGTTATAAATTAATAAATTCCTCTATTCTGAGCTTAGTTAACCCAAACTAGCCAAAAAGATCAAATTAAGCTAAAGCCATGAATCCTTGGCCCCTGTTTTCTGGGAAGTGAGTCCTACTCGGCTGGACTGCAGCTTTGTAAACTGTGTGAATCTGACACCCAAAGGTTCCAGGTCTAAAGAACAGGAACATCAGCTAACCTACCTAAGCCCCAAAATGCAGGACATTCTTTTTAGTAACACTGTGTGTGTGTGTGTGTGTGTGTGTGTGTGTGTGTGTGTGTGTTGCTGAGGATTAAACCCAGGACTTTACACATGCTAGCTCTATCCCAAAAACTACATCCCCAGCCATATTAACACTTTTTTTTTTTTTGAGAGAGAGAGAGAGAGAGAGAGAATTTTAATATTTGTTTTTTAGTTTTCGGCAGACACAACATCTTTGTTTGTATGTGGTGCTGAGGATCGAACCCAGGCCGCACGCATGCCAGGCAAGCGTGCTACCGCTTAAGCCACATCCCCAGCCCCAACACTTTTTTTTTTCTTTTTTGTACTAGGAATTGAGCCCAGGGGCACTCTACCACTGAGCATGCCCCAGCCCTGTTTTGGGTTTTTTTTTTTTTTTTTTTTTTTTTATTTATATATGACAGCAGAATGCATTACAATTCTTATTACACATATAGAGCACAATTTTTCATATCTCTGGTCATGTATAAAGTATATTCACACCAATTCATGTCTTTATACATGTACTCTGGATAATAATGATCATCACATTCCACCATCATTCATAACCCCTTTGCCCTACCTAGAGTTCATCTATTCCTCCCATGCTTCTTCTCCCTATCCCACTATGAATAAGCCTCCTTATATCAGAGAAAACATTCGCATTTAGGATTGGCTTACTTCACTTAGCATTATCTTCTCTAACTCCATCCATTTACCTGTAAATGCCATGATTTTATTCTCTTTTATTGCTGAGTAATATTCTATTGTGTATATATGCCACATTTTTTTTTTTATCCATTCATCTACTGAAGGGCATCTAGGTTGGTTCCACAGTTTAGCTATTGTGATTGTGCTGCTAGAAACATTGATGTGGCTATGTCCCTGTAGTATGCTGTTTTTAAGTCCTTTGGGTACAGACCAAGGAGAGGGATAGCTGGGTCAAATGGTGGTTCCATTCCCAATTTTCCAATAAATCTCCATAATGCTTTCCATATTGGCTGCTCCAATTTGCAGTCCCACCAGCAGTGTATGAGTGTACCTTTTTCCCCACATCCTTGTCAACACTTATTGTTATTTGTATGCATAATAGCTGCCATTCTGACTGGAATGAGATGAAATCTTAGAGTGGTTTTGATTTGCATTTCTCTAATTGTTAGTGATGATGAACATTTTTTCATATATTTATTGATTGATTGTATATCAGGGAACAGACATTTCAGTGTCTGTTCAGGTCCTTGGCCCATTTACTGATTGGGTTATTAGTGTTTTTGGTGCTTAGCTTTTTGAGTTCTTTATATACCCTAGAGATTAGTGCTCTATCTGATGTGTGAGGGGTAAAGATTTGCTCCCAAGATGTAGGCTCCCTATTCACCTCACAGATTGTTTCTTTTGCTGAGAAGAAATTTTTTAGCTTGAGTCCATCCCATTTACTGATTCTTGATTTTAATTCTTGCACCACAGGGGTCTTATTAAGGAAGTTGGAGCCTAATCCCACATGATGGAGATTAGGCCAAACCCTGTTTTTTATATTTTACTTTGAGAAAGGGTCTTTCTAAGTTGCCAAAGCTGGCCTTGAACTTATAATCCTCCTGTCTCAGTCTCACAAGTAGTTGTACATTTTTAATAAGAATATACCCTGGTTGGGGATGTGGCTCAAGCGGTAGCGTGCTCGCCTGGCATGCGTGCGGCCCGGGTTCGATCCTCAGCACCACATACCAACAAAGATGTTGTGTCTGCCGAGAACTAAAAAATAAATATTAAAAATTCTCTCTCTCTCTCTCTCCTCTCTCTTAAAAAAAAAAAAAAAAAAAAAAAGAATATACCCTAAGGGCTAAGGTTGTAGCTCAGCAGTAGAGTGCTTGCCTAGCACATGCAAGGCCCTGGGTTCAATCCTCAGCACCACAAAAAAATAAATAATAAAAATAAAGGTATTGTGTCCAACTAAAACTAAAAAATAAATATTAAAAAAAAGAATATACCATAAAACAAAGCTCTTATGTTTTCAGAATACACCTAGTGTTCTTAGAAAAATATTAAAACTTGGGCTGGGGATGTGGCTCAAGTGGTAGTGTGCTCGCCTGGCATGCGGGGGGCACTGGGTCCAATCCTCAGCACCACATAAAAATAAAATAAAGATGTTGTGTCCACCAAAAACTGAAAAATAAATATTAAAAATTCTCTCTCTCCTCTCTCTCTTTAAAAAAAAAAAAAAAAAGAAATGAAAAATATTAAAACCTACATACTTCCCTGTTAAATAATAAATCATAATGATAAATAAATGTGACATCTAGGCATTCTCTGAGTGCTTTATAATAATAATAATAATAATGAAAACAACTTCTCAAAATACACTTATTTATAGAGTAATGGGTCAAAATGAGCAAGTAGAAAACAAACCTTGTATACTCTTCCATATCCACCTTTTCCTAAGATGGCAATTTCTTCAAATTCATTCAAGTAACGTGAAGTTTGTGCTTCAAAGGCTATTTCCCTGGATCTAAAAGTTAAATACAAAAACATAATAAGTATTTTTGGTTTTATTTTTGGTACTGGGGATTGAACCCAGAGACACTTTACCATTTTCCCAGTGCTTTTCTTAAATTTGAGACAGGTTCTCACTAAGCAGCTGAGGCTGGTCTCCAACTTGCAACATTCTTGCCTCAGCCTACCAAATCATTAGGATTAAAAGTCTGCTCCCCTACAGTGGCCAAATATATAATCAATATTAAAACCTGAAACAATATGTTCTAGGACAGTTCATATTCACTGTATTATGTACAAATCTGCTGACTCATCTGTTTCTAAACTGCAATCATCTGTTACTAAACTGCAATCATCTATTACTAAACTGCAATATTTATAAAAATATGAACTAAAGTGGGGCTGGGGTTGTAGTTCAGTGGTAGAGCACTTGCCTAGCACATGTGAGGCACTGGGTTCAATCCTCAGCACCACATAAAATAAAAGTAAGTATCCATCTACAACTAAAATATATATATAAAATGAAGTAAAATTTTTCATTCTTTATAAAGAAAACATTGGCTAAGCAAATCAACAATGTACTGAAAATAGCAAAGGGGTCATTAAACTAATTTCAAGTCCCTTACTAGTTATAAATTACCACCAATGTTTTACAACAGAAATCCTAAGGAAGGTTACTGGACAGTAGTTGATTAGGTAAACTCAGTAACAAATTTATTTAGATTACGATGCAGACCAGACATAGATTTTAAATATTTTGTAAACAGATGTTCCCTAAAAGAGATGGGGTATCAGTAAGGTGAATTAACAGTGGGGCTTAACAGAATCCACACTCAATGGGGACAAGAGTTGGAAGAGGAAAGAAATGAGAAAGCAAGTCCTGGAGCAGGACTAAGCGCTAACAACACAGTCTTAAATTGTCTTTAACTATCCTAGTGCAATGGAGCATGCCTGTAATCCCAGCAGCCTAGGAAGCTGCAGCAGGAGGATGGAAAGTTCCAGGCTAGCCTCAGCAACTCAGTGAGGCCCTAGGCAACTTAGCAAGACTCTGTCTCAAAAAAAAAAAAAAAAGAGTTGGGGATGTGGCTCAATGGTTAAGCACCCCTGGGTTCAATTCCAGGTTCTAAAAAGAAAAATTCATAAACTACCCTAACAACATTATTTTTTAACTCTCAAATTAATACTGATTTCTTTTGAATAGTTTAGTCTGTGCGTAATCAAAGAAGTACTTAACACATACCTGATCTTCTGCATATAAGAATTATCCTCACAAGGATCCTGAAACAAAAAAAGTACTTTTAAAAAACCGTTTTGAAAAGTTTGAAATATGCAATCTTTCAAAATTCAATGTCATATTTATAGCCCCAAATACTCAAAACAATATTAAAAACAAAACCAAAAACAGCTTTTGGCGATGAGTGGGGATCAGAACACCAGAGATCAAATCCAATGATGCTTAACCACTGAGCCACATCCCCAGACCTTTTTTATTACTTTTTTTATTTTGAGACCAGGGTCTCAGTAAATTGCTTAGGATCTCAACTAAATTGCTGAGGCTGGCTTTAAACTTGTGTCAGCCTCCCAAGCAGCTAGAATTACAGACAAGTGCCACTGTGGCTGGGGAAAAAAAAAAAAAAAAAACAGCATTTTTAATATAACCTAAGAGTTTACAATTGAAAATATTTCAAAGTTGAGAATATATTTACCAAGGAGCTTCATGAGCCAATGCTGACTTTGTTTTCAAGAATATATAAAAACTTATCACTTCCCACATCTCCAATGCTACCAGCCCATTCCACATCACCTTTGCCTGTATGACTGTACCTGCTTCCCTGTTTCTGCCTTTGACCCCCATTGGCATATTCTCAATATAGTAGTGGTGTGAATAGTTTAAATGTACAATAAAATGTGTATCAGCTGGGCGAGGTGGCACAAGCCTATAATCCCAGCAGCTAGGGAGGCTGAGACAGTATTGCAAGTTCAAAGCCAGCCTCAACAAGATCCTGTCTAAATAAAATACAAAATAGGGCTGGGGCTGGGGCTCATTGGTTGAATGCCCCTGAGTTCAATTCCCAGTACCAAAAAAAATAAATAAAAAATAAAATGTAAATCACATTATGTCACTCCTATGCTCAAAAAATTGCAATGTGTCCCATCTTATTCTGAGTAAAAACCAAGCACATTAAAATGGTCTCAAAGGCTGGGGATGTGGCTCAAGCGGTAGCACGCTCGCCTGGCATGCGTGCAGCCCGGGTTTGATCCTCAGCACCACATACAAACAAAGATGTTGTGTCCGCCAAAAACTAAAAAATAAATATTAAAAATTCTCTCTCTCTCTCTCTCTCTAAAAAATATATATAAATAAATAAATAGCACATGTGAGCCACTGGGTTCAATTCTCAACACCACATATAAATGAATAAAATAAAGGTCCATCAATAACTTAAAAAAATATTTTTTTAAAAAAAATGGTCTCAAGGTCCTACTTCATCTGTCCCCTCCACTCCTTTCTTTCCCTGAATTTAGGGGTTCCCTCTAAATCTCCCCTTTGCTCACTCTACTCCAGCCATAGGGATGCCTTACAGTCCCTCACTTCCAGCCTCAGCACACTGCCACTTGCATACCCACCATGGGACCCTCCTACACTGTTCTTCTGCTTGGAATGATCTTCTTCTACATATCTGCATAGTTCATTCTCTCACCTTCAACTCTTGACTTTAACATTGTGTCAGTGAAGCCCTCCCTGGCCACCCTATGTGAAAGTTACACAGCCCCTCCCAACATCTCCAAAGCCCCTTCACTTCCTTATGTTTGTCTTTTATATTAACACCACCTAACACCTCATATATTTTTATATTTTTTCCTATTGTTTTCTGCCCTCTCATCCAAATATAATCTCCATGAGGGCAGGGATTTTGATCTATTTTGTTCAATGATTTTACCTCAGCACCTCAAAGAGTCTAACACATAATATTTCATAAATGTTGCTGAATAAGCAAAGTTTATATTTTAAAAAACCTGACATGTAATTAGAATTTCATAATGCTTTAAAATTTAGTTCTCTATTTTTTTCATACACAGAGCACACCCATTAGGGCTTACCTGGCGAACTCTCTCTTTGGCAGACCTCATTAAATGAGTAATAGCTCTGTTGTGATGTAGTCTCAATGAGCTAAACTCATCACTGCAGGTGAAAGAAGACAGCAGCCCCATTTTGATAAAGGTCTCACAAAGTACTATAAAAGAAGAACATGCAAAACGAAGATTTTGCATTAATAAAATGGCTTGAAGATTGATTCTCAAACAGGGGAGCAACAGGTACATTAACTGATCAAGAACACATTTGTAATTACTACCATCTTAAACTGTAGTCATTTGCTATTTTGTGTTGCCAAGTATGCTATGCTTACATGCCTAGTCATTGAAGTACTAAGTTCCATTAAAAAGGTGGGGGGGGGCAGGGCAAGAAAAAAATGTAAAATCTTCACACATTACATTTTGTTGACAGGCAATAAGATAATAGAGATAGGAGAAAAAAAACATAAGGAGTAACAACAGAAGTGCGTATTAACTGCTTTTTTCTGTTACAGAACATCTTAAGCCAACATGCAAAGAGCACAGTAGATGTATATATAGTCCAAATACCAGGCTCTTCAGAAAAAGAAGTTTCTACAGAGATGCCCTGGCTTTTACTCATGAGAAATACAGATATCATAGAGGATATTCTGTTCACACTCTTGAGTGTTTTGAGTGAGATCAAGTAACTGAATCACAGCAAAAATATTTACTTAGGAACATTTATTCTATAGAATTGAGATGTTGTTTGATTCTAGAATCACAAAATTATTGTGGGGCAGATCGCTAAGAAAACATACCACATCCCAGTTTTGTCCAAATTTAAGAGTCTTTATCTAGTCAGCCAGCCAATGACTGGCCCCTGCAGGACCCATAACTGTCTCTGTAAGGAACAGCCCCGAGCCTGAACATTTTAGGATATTTATATATAAGACAAAAACCACATTCAGGTTGATCAGCTGCAAGCAAGCAGGTACAGAAGCTGAATTGGGCAGTTAGCGGGACAATGCGTTGGGTACACTGGTATTTCCCATGGGACTTCCCAGGTTGGCATAGCAGCAAGCAAGCAGAAAGGACATGGGTCAAAATGACCCTAGTTCAGTACAAGTTAGAGAATAGTTACGAACATCTAGACAATCTCTGACAAGGTATACTGCCCAAGAAAAATAGAAACCAAAGAGAACAATTTTACATAAGAAAATTGCTATAAGAATTGCTATTTTGGGGCTGTGATTAAGGCTCATTGGTAGAGAGCTTGCCTTACATACATGAGGCACTGGGTTCAATTCTCAGCACCACATATAAATATGAACAAAATATAGGTCCATCAACAACTTTAAAAAAAAGTGCTATTTTGTGTTGCCAAGCACGCTGTGCTAGGTAACTCTTAATGGGTACAGAGGCTTTCCCATGGGAGAATCATTTCTTACATGATATGTAATCTTAGGGTAAAATGGAGTTTGTTTAGTCATTGCCCATATAGCCTGACCCATAACAAAAATAAAGCCAACTAGAATCTTCTCTAAAAAATTAGAGTTTTTAAAGTTCAATAATCTAAAAATGCTGTATATAAGGAATTCAAAATTATCTTAAAATTAGGCTGGG
Organism: Ictidomys tridecemlineatus; assembly: GCF_052094955.1. Taxonomy (NCBI): domain Eukaryota; kingdom Metazoa; phylum Chordata; class Mammalia; order Rodentia; family Sciuridae; genus Ictidomys; species Ictidomys tridecemlineatus. The sequence goes on along the minus strand of NC_135486.1, from coordinate 109,208,462 downwards.
GGCGTAGCTCAGTGAACAAGGCCCTGGATTCAGTTCCCACAATCACCAAAAAGAACAGTAAGATCTACAAATCTGCTTTAACTATAAGCAATGTTACTGCAGCAACATTATTATAACTTAACTTTCTATACCATGAATCTAATGCAATAAACCCTAGGTACCAGGGTTCTGGAACCTAAGAATCACCTCTTATGCCCCCCACATATGCCATTGCTTAGGATGTACAGTATAAGATTTGCTTTTATTGAGAAAATAATGAATGTACACTATACAAATATTTTTACTACTTTTTATGTCCCATCAAGCTTACAAAAATGAGAACATCTTTAACTAAAATATATTAAGTTCTAAGACCACATAAATGTGTAAGTTTGAGAATTTCTAACACCAAACAAGACCTGGGAAGACCTTTTTAGTAGAAAAGAACCTCAGAATCTATGACTGGAGATATTAAAGCAGCTACAATGGTCTCAAGTCAATAAACAACAAGCTGGGCGTGGTAGCCCATGCCTATAACACATGCCTATAATTTCAGCTGCCCTAGAGGCTGAGGCAGGAACAGTGAAAGTTTGAGACCAGTATAGGCATTTTAACAAGACCCTATCTCAAAATGAAAATTAAAAACAGCTAGGGATGTAACTTACTGGTAGACCACCTCTGTGTTCAATCCCCAGTACTGAAAAATGGAAAAAAAGTGCTGAACCAGAAACATCATCTATAATTCTATTCACTTTTTGGCTCAAGTTTCTCATACTAATACCCTATGGTAGGAATAAAAATCATTTTCAACAACACAATATGCAGCTATTCTAGTTCTCTGGTCTGGTCAAGAACTGGTTCAGAATGCATACATGTGTAAGTTTGAGAATTTCTTTTAGCTGCATGTCAACCAAATCAAAACAGATCTTCAAAAATCATATGAATATCACATTATACTACAGATATCAAAGAATGCTCTTTTAGCTGAGAGCAGTGGCACCCTCTTATTTCCAGCACCTCGGAAGGCTGAGGCAGGAGGATCAAAAATTTGAGGCCAGCCTCAGCCACTTAGTGAGACCCCATCTAAAAATTTAAAAAATCAAAAGGGCTGAGGAGGTAGCTCAGTTTTAAAGCACCCCTGGGTTCAAGCCCCAGTACTCAAAAAAAAAAAAAAAAGTCTTTTATTTATGCAATTACATGCAATTTCGGGGCCCCAGTAGTTACCCAAAGAAAATATGAATTTAAGAGATGTAAATTATTCACACTTAATATTGACCCAATTTTATACACCAGCTGTTTCTTGGACCCACATTAAACAATATAGTGTTTTCATAAGCTTTACTTAGCAAGATCAAGTTATTTTTACTTACATTTAAACACCTGTTTTGATCGAGGTACGTTTGGTTCATGCACATGACTCAAGTGTTCCAGCAAAGAAACAAGCAGTAGCTGGTTTGCAACTGCAAAAGGGAAAGTTGGCTGTTGTAGGGGTTCTTTTAACACCTGGAGTTCTGCTGGCACATCAGATTCTAAAAATTTTAAAGGAAAAAACTATTGGTAAACATGTCTCAAAATGAAAAAAAACAGCATACTCCAATTAATGAAATACAAATTATTTAACTGAAGAGAAATAAAAAACAAAAGAGTAGTCGTGCTAAGTTGGGTTAAGAAAAGCAGGCTTTGTATAAGAAGGAGGACCAGTAGGAAGATGTCATGAGGCAGATGGGAAATAGTTTTGGTAGCAATGATATGTACAATGGAAGGAAAAAAACAAAATGATTTTAAAGCAAATAAGCAAGCAAGTATAGAATAGGATGGCCTCCATCCTCTGGGGAGCAGGCATAAAGAAAGAAGGCTGACAAAGGAGAGAAGGAAAGAAGGATGGAAACTACTGTGAACACATGATTGCATATGTACAGGTGTTGTGCGTGCGTAATCTCTTCTTTTTTTGGTACTGGAAATTGAACCCAGGGGCACTTAACCACTGAGCCATATCCTCAGTCCTTTTTTATATTTTATGCAGAGACAAGGTCCCACTGATTCGCTTAGGGCCTTGCTAAATTGCTGAGGCTGGCTTTGAACTCGCAAACTTCCTGCCTTAGCCTTCCAAGTTGTGCGCCACTGCACCCAGCTTCTTCTAATTCTTAAAAAACAATATAAAGTGTTATCATCACCTTTTTTACAGACATTTTTTACAGATGAGGACACTGATCTAAGAGATTAAGGACTAGCAAATCAGGCAGGTTAGCCTGACTCCCAAGTTCACCCTCTCACCACTATGCAAGATCAAACAGACAGATGAGCTGGCACTTCAGTAGAAGGTCATACGTTCTCACTAATGGTTTATTTAATAAATTGTTGAACAGGTAAAAAACATAATAAAGGAAAAATACTTGAAGACACCATGATGGTGGTCTGGAAGGAGGCAGGAAGTAAACAAGGGAAGATGTGGATAAACTGAGTAAAGGAGGTAAGTTACAGAACCATTGAGAGCAGGATTTAAAACACTAGGAATGGGGAGAAAGAGGTATTAATGAGTGTGAAAACTTGTAAGAGGAGCTGTCAGAGGAAAGATGAGACACATCAATTCTCAACAGTTGTGGATGCATTCAATTGGAAATATCCTGCAGGCAGGTGACTATGTATCTTCTATACCTTCAAAAACTGGCACACACCTGTAATCCCAGTGACTTTGGGGGCTGAAGCAGAAGTATTGCGAGTTCAAAGCCAGCCCCAGCAACTTAGCAAGGCCCTAAGCAAATCAGAGAGACCCTGTCTCTACATAAAATATAAAACAGGGCTGGGGATGTGGCTCAGAGGTTAAGCGCCCCGGGTTCAATCCCTGGAACCAAAAAAAAATTAAATAAATAAATAAAATTGGCCCATTTCAAATATTCTGTTCCACTCTCCTGTATCAACCACTAAATGTCCTGGAAGAGCAGACATTTTCAAATCCAGTCTTTATTTATCAATTTCTTCTCTGATCTGTAGGTAGGGGGGGGACACACCTGCATGACCTTCTTGTAGCAGATGTGCTATTCATTTTAAATAAATACTTAGTTGTTTGAGTATGGGAAAGAAAAAAAATGAAAAATGTGGCCACGCAAAAACTTCCTTATGTGAAGACATCTTTAAAAAAAAAAAAAAGCAAGAAACACTGTTGTATATCTTTATTTATTTATTTTCAGTGTCAGGGATGAAACCCAAGCCTTCATGAATGCCAAGCAGACACACTACCACTCAGCCACATCCCCAACCCATATAAAGACATCTTAAAATACAAATCACAAATTCAGACACAGTACTTATGTCTGTATTATGCATGACAAGAAAAGGAAATAAAACTTACATAGACGTCTCACAAGCTAATAAAAAGCACAATTAAAATTCTAACAGGTTTAATGTAACTGATAATTAATGACATACATATTAAAATATCTAAGACACTAGAGTCTGTTCATCACATTGGTAACTATTTAAAGCCTGAAATACTTGGTATTGCCAAGGGCACAGAAAAAGCAAGCATGGCTGGGTGTAGTGGCAAATGCCTGTAATCCTAGCCACTGTGGGGCCTGAGGCAAAAAAAAATCACAAGTTTGAGGCCAAGCCTGGGCAACTTACCAAGACACTGTTTCAAAATAAAATAAAAAGGGATAGGGAAGAGTTAGCTCAGTGGTGGAGTGCCTGCATAGCATGAGCAAGGCCCTACATTCAATCTCCAGGGCAAAAAAAGAGGAGGAAAGAAAAGCAGGTATGTTCAAACACAAGAGATACGAAAGTGTTTACAACATTTGACAATACAACTGTAGAACTTGAAAAGTGCAAACCTTTGATCTATCAAAGCACAACAAATATGCATACAAGACATTCAGTAAGATACTGTTTAGAATACTGAAAAATTTTTAAAAGTTAAATATATACAAACAACACTACTATGCAGCAGTTAGAAATGGTAGTGTATAGAAAGATAATCATAAAGTTTATTATCAAGTCAGAGAAGCAAGCTATAAAACAATTAATACTAAGAAAAAGCAATTAATACTAATGAAGGTAATATGAGACAGTTTTATATGTGGGAGTATATGCCAACATAACCTTCCCTATCATCACTGTATCAAAAATCTTAAACATACAAAAAAGTAGATTGGCAGCCATTATGAAGTCAAACAACAATAAGTGCTGGCGAGGATGTGGGGAAAAGGCTACACTTGTACATTGCTGGTGGGACTGCAAATTGGTGCGGCCAATTTGGAAAGCAGTATGGAGATTCCTGGGAAAGCTGGGAATGGAACCACCATTTGACCCAGCAATCGCCCTTCTCGGACTATTCCCTGAGGACCTTAAAAGAGCGTACTATAGGGATACTGCCACATCAATGATCATAGGAGCACAATTCACAATAGCTAGACTGTGGAACCAACCTAGATGCCCTTCAATAGATGAATGGATAAAAAAAAGTGGCATTTATACACAATGGAGTATTATGCAGCACTAAAAATGACAAAATCAGGGAATATGCAGGGAAATGGATGGCATTAGAGCAGATTTTGCTAAGTGAAGCTAGCCAATCCTTAAAAAACAAATGCCAAATGTCTTCTTAGATATAAGGAGAGCAACTAAGAACAGAGCAGGGAGGAAGAGCATGAGGAAAAGATTAACATTAAACAGAGACAAGAGGTGGGAGGGAAAGGGAGAGAGAAGGGAAATTATATGGAAATGGAAGGAGACCCTCATTGTTACACAAAATTACATATAAGAGGTTGTGAGGGGAAAGGGGGGGGAAAAAAACAAGGGAGAGAATTTAACAACAGTAGATGGGGTAGAGAGAGAAGATGGGAGGGGAGGGGAGGGGAAATAGTAGGGGATAGGAAAGGTAGCAGAATACAACTGTCACTAATATGGCATTATGTAAAAATGTGGATGTGTAACTGATGTGATTCTGCAATTTGTATTTGGGGTAAAAATGGGAGTTCATAACCCACTTGAATCAAATGTATGAAAGATGAGCTTTGTAATGTTTTGAACAACCAATAAAAATAAAACATACAGGGCTGGGGATGTGGCTCAAGCGGTAGCGCTCTCGCCTGGCATGCGTGTGGCCCAGGTTCGATCCTCAGCACCACATACAAAGATGCTGTGTCCCCCGAAAACTAAAAAATAAATATAAAAAAAAACATACAAAAAAGTAAAAAGAAAAAAGGGGAAAAAACTAACCACGTTACTTCTTTGATCCAACAATCCTACTTCTATGGATTTATTCATGGATTTATTCTGAAGAAATAATCAGACAGTACAAATATATGACAACAAATCCCACCACTATGTATGACTATAACACATCAATAAAAAATAAATTTTAAGGGCTGGGGATATAGCTCTGTTGGTAGACTGCTTGCCTCACATGCACAAGGCCCTGGGTTCAATCCTCAGCACCACAAAATAATAATAATATTAATAATAATAATAATTTTTAAAAGAATAATAATGACAAAGATTTATGTATGTATACAGGTACATAGAGTATGTATGTATATAAGCATCCAACAGTATTATTTCTATCATTTTTTATACATTATTTCTAACGATAAAAAAGACAAATCTTTTTCAACAATAGAGCACAAAACTAAATTAACAATAGTATGAATGTTACACAGTCTTATTTGTAAAAGAGCAAAAATAAATGATACTACAAATGGCATACCATCTAGTTTTGTTTCATTAACAGTATTGGTGATTGAACCCAGGGTCTCACACAGGGTCTCTACCACTGAGCTACACCTCCAACCCTTTTTATCTTTTATTTTAAGACAAGGTCTTACCATATTAGTAGGGTTGACCTCAAAGATGCAATCCCCCTGTCTCAGTCTCCCAAGTGGTAGAGACTGCAAGGCACACACCACCATGCCTCCTTGATCAAAAATCTAAAATGCATTTACTTTATAGTTAAATAAATACACAAAAATTTTGAAAGCTGGAAAGAACAAAACAGACTAAATTTCTGTCCCCTTGTTTTTAATGATATAGCTACAGATTTTGTAAAAGAAATTAAATTATATTATAATGTTGTTTTATAGTCTGAATGTTCCAAATATATAATATAGTATGAAGGACAGTGACTGGCATACAGCTCTCAATAAATACCTGCAAATAAATATATCAAATTGTTTCTCTTTCTTCCTTTTATTTATTTATTTATTTAGTTATTTGTTTGTTTTCTTTATTTCTCTTTTTTTTTTTTCCAGAGCTAGAGATCAAAACCTGGGCTTCTCCCATGCCAAGCAAAAGTTCTACCACTAAGCTATACTCCCAGCCCAAAACATCAAATTGTTCACAGTGAGTATTCCTCTGGAATGTGAGTATAGGCAATTACCCTCCCCAACCCCTTTTTTTCCTTTATACTTTTAAATCTTTGTGAATATATTTCAACAAAATTAGATGGAAATCATCAATCCATTCCTGTTACCTTTCTTGGACAAACATTTTAAAATGTGAAATCATTAATAAAAAACTGTCTTTAGCTACACCAAAATGTAAACCATAGCCTCTGGATGATGAGATTATGGTTTTTAAATCTTCATGCCTTTCTATATTCTAAACATTCTGTTAATGTAAAAACTTCTCCCTGACCCCCATACTGGGGATTGAATCCAGGGGCACTTTACCCTTGAGCTACATTCCCAGGCCTTTTTAATTTTTTATTTTGAGAGAGGATCTCACAGAGTTGCCAAAACTGGCTTCAAACTTTTGAGCCTCCTGCCTCTGCCTCCTGAGTACCTGAAATTACAGTGCTGTGCCACCATGCCTGGTAAAATTTTTAAAAATATGTACGCTTAAGGGGATTGAACTCAGGGGCACCTCAACATTGAGCCACATCTCCAGCCCTATTTTGTATTTTATCTAGAGACAGGGTCTCACGGAGTTGCTTAGCACTCACTTTTGCTGAGTCTAGCTTAGGACTCATGATCCTCCTGCCTCAGCCTCCAGAGCCACTGGGATTACAGGATAGCACCACCACGCTGGGCTGGTACACTTAACCATTAAAGTGGTAAGATTGTGGATAGGAGGGCTGTCTCCTTCTTTATACTCTTAGTTTTTCCCATTTTATACAATGAGAAAATTCTATCTTATTTACTTATCTACCTTTTTAACATCTGGGGATCAAACCCAGAGATATGAGTATGCCAGGCAAGCAGTCTGACAATGAGCTATATCCCCAGCCCAGAAATTCTACTTTTTAATATAAAGAAATAAAGGAGAAAAGTTGGTCATTTTTCAAATGAGCTTTTAATAATTCAAGAAAATGGACAACATTTAAAAGACCAGAGGAAAGATATTCAAATGAGTAAAATAGAAAAGAAAGGCTGAAGCTGAAAGATTCCCATTTCACAGTACTGGTCATGAGTAGAAGAGAAAAAGGAAAATAGCAAAGAGGTAAAGTTCTCATAAAATGGTAAGAAATAAGACACAGATACTAGGGCTGGGGTTGTGGCTCAGCGGTGGAGTGCTCGCCTCACACATGGGAGAACCCTGGGTTTGATCCTCAGCACCACATACAAAAATAAACAAGTGAAATAAAGGTGTTGTGTCCAACTACAACAAAAAAATAAAATTAATAAAATTTTAAAAATAAAAAGATAGACACTAGATGAATTCGAGATCTAAACTTCTGCCAAGCAGGATGGGAGTATACAAACAGGAAAGGGATCATCTAATTTAATCTCCCCAGAAGAGGAAGACAAGCCCAGAAGATAAACCTGTAATAACTTTTTCTTTTTTCAGTTGTAGATGGAAACAATATCTTTATTTTATTTATTTATTTTTATGCAGTGCTGAGAATTGAACACAGTGACTCACACATGCTAGGCAAGCACTCCACCATTGAGCTACAATCCCAGCCTCCCTGAAATAATATTTTTTAAAAACTGTCAGATGAAGAGAATGAATGAAACCATGGGCTTACTGCTGGCCCTCTTTATTGAACCCAGGTCCTCCTGCATGCCAGGCAAGTGCTCTACCACTAAGATATATCCCCAACTCTTTTCATTTTATTTTTGGGACAAGGTCTTGCTAAGTTACCCAAGCTGACCTCAAACTTGTGATCCTTCTGCTTGAGCATCTTGAGTAACTGGGATTACAGATGTGTGCCACTGTGCCTTGCTCCTGGTATTCCTTATGCTCACAAAAAGAAAACCTACAGTAATTTTATCAAAGGCAGATGTTGGGGGGCTGGGGATGTGGCTCAAGCGGTAGCGCGGTAGCGCGCTCGCCTGGCATGCGTGCGGCCCGGGTTCGATCCTCAGCACCACATACAAACAAAGATGTTGTGTCTCCCGAAAATTAAAAAAAAAAAAAAATATTAAAAAAAAAAAAAAAACAAAGGCAGATGTTGGTTTTAAAAGAGTTCCTACAATTAACTGCTAAAGTTATACCTAGATTTTGAATTTTCTGACTCAATCATTAACTGGAAGTGACCTCTTCAAATCCTACTAGAGCATTTGGGAAGTCATTCTGTTTTACATCTACTGAAAATGAAATTACATTCTTCACAGGCCTCACTTTTCATATAAAAAACAAACTGCAGGGGCTGGGGATGTGGCTCAAGCGGTAGCGCGCTCGCCTGACATGCGTGCGGCCCGGGTTCGATCCTTAGCACCACATACCAACAAAGATGTTGTGTCCGCCGAGAACTAAACAATAAAACATTAAAAATTCTCTCTCTCTCTCTCTCTCTCTCTCCCTCTCTCCTCTCTCACTCTGTCTTTAAAAAAAAAAAAAATTTTTAAAAAAAAAAAAAAAAAAAAAAAAAAAACAAACTGCATCTAGACAGTCTAGGCCTCTTGAGACAAACAAGATCTTGCTAAGGGCTGGGGATGTGGCTCAAGCGGTAGCGCGCTCGCCTGGCATGCGTGCGGCCCGGGTTCGATCCCCAGCACCACATACCAACAAAGATGTTGTGTCCGCCGAGAACTAGAAAATAAATATTAAAAAAAAAAAAATTCTCTCTCTCTCTCTCTCTCTCTCTCCTCTCTCACTCTCTCTTTAAAAAAAAAAAAAAAAAAAAAAGATCTTGCTAAGCTACCCAAGCTGGCCTCAAACTTGTGATCCTTGGGCTGGAGATGTGGCTCAGTGGTAGTGCGCTCGCCTGGCATGCGTGCGGCCCGGGTTCTATCCTCAGCACCACATACCAACAAAGATGTTGTGTCCGCCGATAACTAAAAAATAAAATATTAAAATTCTCTCTCTCTCTCTCTCTCTCTCACTCTCCCTCTCTCTTTAAAAAAAAAAAAAAAAAAACCAAATTTGTGATCCTTCTGCCAGAGCATCTTGAGTAATTGGGATTACAGATGTGTGCCACTGTGCCTAGCTCCTGGTATTCCCTATGCTCACAAATAGAAAACCTACAGTAATTTTATCAAAGGCAGATGTTGGTTTTAAAGAGCACAAGAGAGAAGAAAAATTTTTAAAGTTTATCTAAGATCACTCCCTTCAAAAGTAATCTTTGGTTTGCAGAAACGCTTATCACAGAAAGAAACTTGCATGTTTACAGCTGGGGCTTACCCTATGACATAACATGTTCCACAGTATTGAGCTGCTGTTAATATACCACCTAATGTGAGGGGGGAAAAAAATCTATGTATCTATTAAAAAACTGTTATCTTACAAATTTCCTCTGTAAAACTCTACCTAAATTACCACCACAGTCTGCTTTTTTTTTTTTTCCATTGTGGTAAAGCATTACAGGCAGTATTAGGAATGAAAATCCAAGGACTTTTCCAAAACCTTTTCAACTCAATTTGCACTTTTAAATCCACTGCAACAAAGTAATATTTATTCCATGCTTCAACTGAATGTGTATTCTCTGTAGTCATTTTATTAGGAATACTGTATAGTTAAAACTTCTTTGAGTCCTTGTCCGTTTTGGTGCTGGGGATTGAACTCAGGGTCTCATTTATGCTTAAACACCAGCTGTATCACTGAAGCTTTCAGCCCCAGCTCCAATGTTTTCATTCTTGATACCACATTTAATTTTTAAAATTGTTCAAAAAAACTGGCAGCAACTAACAACCCTGCCAGTGCAATTAACAACCCTGCATTTTCAGTAAAATAGTAGAGTCCTTGTTTTAGGACCTCTCACTTTATGCTAGTTGACTTAAGTAACGACCATCTAATAACCAAAAGCCTCAAGAAAACAGGCATCTCCACTGCCTCACTGTGAGAAATCATCATTCTGTTAGTGATACAAAACTACAAGCTACAAATTGCGTCTCCTAGCCCAAACTGTTCTGCATATAGAGCCTGCAGAACAAAGATCATTCTCAACGACTGACCAAACCACACAGCGAAAGAGCTGGAAAGTGGCCACCTGAAAGTCCTGAGCCATCCAACGGCCTCAGTCCGCAAAAAGGAAACCAAGGAGCAGAAATGTAAACAAACAAGCAGATCGGAGAAGCTTCTTCAATAAATATTTACCTTACCCTGACTGCCCGCACGCCACCCCGGGTGCAGCCCGGAGGCAGCTGAACTAACCCAGGTACTGAAACGACCACTGCCGACGCCGAACTGCACTGAACCGCGGATGGTCAGGGGTCAGCCAGACGGCGCGCGGCAGCGGGTTCACTCACCATCATACTTGGGATCCGAGCCCTCGGCCGGAAAGTCGATAGCGGGCGGCGAGGCTATAGCTCCCGCCCGGGCGCCCTCGGCTTTGTCCTCCCGAGCACCAGAGCCGCCCCCCAGCATCTCCAGCCGCGCGCGGGCCTCAGCCCCGCCCGCAGGCTTGCCCAAAGCCACTTAAGCTCGCCACGAGCAGCGATCAACGCCGACCCGGAAGTAGCGCCTCGCTGGGCGGAAGTCCCGCCCCTGCCTCCCTGGCACCGCCGGAGGGGCGGACTCAGTGCAGACTCCGCCCCCTCCCATGTCCTGGCGAGTGCTCCCAATAGGCTATCCTAGGGCCTCGCTGGTTCTGGGTGCATGGTTGCACTGGGTGTGTGGGTGTGCTGCTGCCAGTCTTCCCTACCGGAAGACTTGAGTCTGTGCAGACGAGTTTTAACCCATCTCACCCCAAGAGTCAGGCGTCAGTGTAAAAATTATTTGTCTGAAAGACTAATTAGAAATATTTAATTTTTGTGGGTACAATGCTGAATTTTTGGGGGGTGGACACAATATCCTTATATTTATGAGGTGCTGAGGATCAAACCCAGTGCCTTATGCGTGCTAGGCGAGCACTCTACCATTGAGCCACAACCCCAGCCCCCTGGATTTATTTTTGTAAACCGTTAGGCCACAATAAAATAGGAAGTGCCAACTTGATCCCAGAGTGAATTTAACCTTACAGAAATAACGCTGGTTTGGGGACTGCATTTACAACTGAAATGTTTTCAAACCTGAATACTTCTTCCCATGTGACCTCCAGGCCACCCTGGATCTACTGTTTTGAAACCTTCAGGTTCAAAATCCATCATCCCCCATCTGCAGCTGACCCTGGTGACTCAGTCTCTAACACAATGCTTTTGAAAAGAATCCATAAGGAGATCTTGGATTACTCCTTGGATTAGATAAATACAGTTGTGATAGTCTTTACAACTTGAGACCTTGAACTCAATGCGATGTAGAAAACTGGTAATGTTGAATTTTTTTATTTGAACAATACATTCCATATAGAGTCATACTGGATGTGTTTAGGCTGATCAAGACAGTTAAGGATACAGTTCTCTAAAACTTCCCATGCCTTGCTAATGTTCTGGGAGAATACAGCCTTTTTGGAGAGTGCTTTAACTATATGTAGCCACAGTTTAAGAAAGCAAATACCCCTGTAATCCCAAGGACTCAGAAGGCTGAGGCAGGGGGATCTCAAATTTGAGGCCAGGCTCAGCAATTTAGGGAGACCCTGTCTCAAATAAAAAGGACTAAGTATGTGGCTGCATGGTAAAGCTCCCCTGGGTTCAATCTCTGGTACCAAAACATTTTAATTAATCACTTTAAGAAAAAAATATCTTTGACTCAACAGTTACACTTTCAACCCGGAGACAGTTCCGAATGTTTGTAGTCCGAGCAAGAAAGACTGAGACAGGAAGATGCCAAACTCAGCAAGTTAGCAAGACCCTCAGCAATTTAGCAAGGGAATGCGGCTCAGTGGTAGAGTGCCACTGGGTTCAATCCCTTGTATCAAAAAGAAAAAAAACAAAAAACCAGGTACACTTTTAGGAATTTGTTCTAAGTAAAAGGTTAAGAATGAAGAAAAAAAGAGAGAGAGAGAGCGAGCTGGGCATGGTGGTGCACATCTGTAATCACAGCCACTCTAGAGGCTGAGGCAGGAGGGTCACAATGCAAAATCAGCCTCAGCAATTTAACAAGGCCCCAGAGAACTTTGGGAGACCCTGTATTGAAAATGATGATGATGATGATGATGATGATGATGATGATGATGATAAAAGCCTGGGGATGTGGCTCAGTGGTAAAGTGCCCTGGGTTTGATTCTCAGTACCAAAAAAATTTTTGTAATCCCAGCAACTCAGAAGGCTGAGGTAGGAAGTTCGAAAGTTCAAAGCCAGCCCCAGGAAAAAGGAGGCACTAAGCAACTCAGTGAGACCCTGTCTGTAAATAAAAATACAAAATGGGTTGGCGATGTGGCTCAATGGTCAAGTTCAATCACTTGTTTACTCCCACAAAAAAAGTTACTGGGTGATTTCCAACTCTGGGGCCCCTTTTTTTCAGAAAAGTCTCTGTATCTCTGTTGCCTTTGCAATAAAACTACTTTAAAAGAGAGAGAGAGAGAGAGAGAGAGAGAGAGAGAGAGAGAGAGAGAGAGAGAGTTATTGGAGAGAGTGTGTTATTGGGCCAGGTGCACTAGCACACACCTGTAATCCCAGCAACTCAGGGAGCTGAGGCAAGAGGATACCAAGTTCGAAGCCAGCCTCAGCAATTTAGCAAGACTGTCTCAAAATAAAAAAAAATAAAAAGTATTGGGGGACACTGGGTTTGTGGCTCAGAGGTAGAGCGCTCACCTAGCATGCGTGAGGCACTGGGTTTGATCCTCAGCGCCACATAAAAAATAAAGTAAAATAAAGATATTTTTCCACCTATAACTAAAAAATAAATATTGAAAAAAATAAAAAGGATTGGGATATAGAGTTCAGTAATTAAGCAATAAAAAGTAAAAAGGACTGGGAATGTAGCGCCCAATGTTCAAAACTCAGTGCAAAGATGCAAAAGTTTTGGGGACTAGTGATGTAACTCAGTGGTTGAGTGCTTGCCTAGCATGTGCAAGGCCCAGGTTTTAATCCTCAGTGGGGGTAGGGATTTGAGATCCTCTAGGGAGCTGAGGTAGGAGGATTGAAATTCAGGGCCAACAAGTCCCTGTCTCAATCTACAAATGAAGGGAATATAATTCAGTGATAGAGCACCCCTGGGTTCAATAACTTGTATCATAAATAAATAAATAAATTTATAGGGGCTGAGAATATAACTCAGTGGTAGAGCACTTGCCTTAAGCATGTACAAGGCCCTGGGTTTGGTCCCCAGCACTGCAAAATAAGAATGAAAAACTTAATCATAACACTGGTTATAATACTAAAGATAATATGTTTGGCTAACTAACTTAGGAACACACTCTATATGCATTAAAAATATCAGTAAGGAGCCTGGTGTGTAGCTCAGTGGTAGCTCTGTGTAAAGTTCTGTGTTCCATCCCCAGCATTGTAGCACAACAACAAAAATATTGTTTGTGTCCCTCTTATTTTAAATTCTGAAAAAAAAACACAAAACTGTTTATGTGCAATATCTGGTTCTCACTGCTTTTCTGCCATCACTGGAAATGCCTAGTAATATTGATGTTAGGGGGAAAAAGCAACTCTTTCAGGTGGCTATATATAAATGGAGTAAACTAGAAGACACCCTATAATTTATACTAAAAACTGTTATTTGTTGTTTGTTTGTTTATTCATTCATTTATTTGGGGGCACTGGGGATTGAACCCAGGAGCATTCTACCACTGAGCCACACATCCCCAGCTCTTTTTTGAGACAGGGTCTTGCTAAGTTGCCCAGGCTAACCTTGAACTTGAGATCTTTCTCTCTCAGCCTTGCAATTCCCTGGAATTACAGGCATGCATCACCATGCTGGGACTTGAAAAGTTTTAAATAGATTTCCTTGCATGGCATGGTGTTGCAGGCCTATAATCCCAGAGGCTAAGGAGACTGAGGCAGGAGGATTACCAGTTCCAGGCCAGCCTCAGCAATTTTAGCAAGGCTCTAAGCAACTTAGTGAGACCCTGTCTTAAAATAAAATTTAAAAGGCTGGGGAATATAGCTCAGTGGTAAGGCACCTCTGGGCTCCCCAGTATTATTACCACTATTACTACTACTACTACTACTACTAATAATAATAATAATAGTAATAATGGAATATTATTATTTTCCCTTTCACCTATATATAGGAGCATATCCAAAGTAAATAATCAAGTTGGGCACAATGGCACAGACTCTAATCTCAAGGATTTGGGAGATTGAGGCAGGAAGATCACAAGTTTATCCAAATCCTATCTCAAAATAAAAAATAGAAAAAGACTAGGGGTGTAACTCAGTGATAAAGTGCCCCTGGTTTCCATCCACAATAAGAAATAAAATAAAAAATCAGAGTATCATATAAAAATAAATCTGTAAATTCATCTGCCAGGCCTGGTAGGGCACACCCAGCAACTGCAGAGACTGAGGCAGAAAGATCACAAGTTCAAGGCCAGCTTTGACAATTTGGTGAGACACTCAGCAACTTAGTGAGACCTCGACTCAAAATAAAAAAATGGAAAGGACTGGGGATGTAACTCAGTGGTAAAGTGCCTCTGGATTCAATCCACAGTACCAATGTGGGAGGTAGGGGAGAAGAGCAATGAAATAAAGCCAAATTGCAAATAGAAGAGTAATTGCCATATATCTATGCTGTGAAACTTTATGTGGTCATTAGAAAACTTGAAAAGGAAGCACGTTCTTCTCTTGCCTTCCATGACATCATATTCTTCTGGTTTTCCTCTTTTTTACTCCGCCTTCATTCGGGATCCCTTACTAAAATCTCCTTTAACAAATGTGTAATTCTGTAGGACTCTTGTTATCTCTGTCCAAGAGATAACCAGGGGCTTTACTAAGAATACCACCTATAAGCTAACAACCCTCAAATGTATGTCTGCATCACAGATGTATCCTCTTGGATGCCTCAAGAGTATCTCAAATTCTTAAAAAGTTTTTTTTTTTTTTTTTTTTAAACGGGGATTGAACTCAGGGGCATTTAACCACTGAGCCACATCCTGGTTCTTTTCATTTTTTATTTTGAGACAGGGTCTCACTAAGTTGCCGAGGCTGGCTTTGAGCTTCAGTTCTCCTGCCTAAGCTTCCAGAGTTGCTGGGATTACAGGTGTGTACCACCATGCTCCGCTATAAAAAGATTCTTTATTTTCCTTCTAAAAATTGTTTTTCATTATCCTTCTTCATCCAAGTAAATTGCATATAATCCATCCATTTTTCCAAGCCTAAAAACTGGCAGCCAATCTTTATACTATATCCAGAAATATTTGGCTGTCTACAAATTAATTTGTTAAAAAAAAAAAAGAAAGAAAGAAATATAAGAAGCTGAGGAATGAGGCTCAGTAGTAAGAGTGTTAACCTGGCATGCATGAAGCTTTGGGTTTCTCTCCCCAGCATCAAAAAAAAAAAAAAAAAAAAGAAAGAAAGAAAGAAAGAAAAAGAAGGAAAAAGAAACATAATATAGCATAGAAATCTGCAATATTAAACATAAAGGTAACTGAAGAGGAACCCCAAATAGCCAGTAAACATAGCAAAAGATGCATAAATTTCACTAGTTACAAGTAAATGCAAAATAAAAAATGAAATACTACATTTGCAAAATTAAAGTTTCTAATACCAAGTGTTAGTAAGCATGTGGAAAAAGAAGATTATACGTTGCTAAAGAGCTATTTATTCCTTTATTTTGGTATCAGGGATTAAACTCAAGGGTACTTAACCACTTAGCCACATCCCCAGACATTTTTACTTTTTATGTTGAGGCAGAGTCTTGCTAAGTTGCTTAGGGCCTCTCAAATTGCTGAGGATGGTCTTGAATTTGAGATCCTTCTGAGTCCCTGGGATTACAGGTGTGTACCACCATACTCAACTAAAGAGAAATTTAGTGATATTGAATGCGGGGAGTCAGCTTTTACTCCACAGCCAGCCCATTCCAACAAGAGGAACTCCATTCCCACCGCCCTTGCGGGACCTAGGTGGGAATTGAATAAAGTCAAACAGTTGACAAAGGTCTCCTCCCTGACCTACCTCTACTGGGGATGAACTCTCTCCTCACTTAGGCCCTGATTTGGGGTGGTTCCATGTTCATCTCTACATTGTCCAATTTTAGCAAGAATCCTGAATAGGATGCAGTGGCACACCACTATAGTCCCAGCTACTTGGGAATCTGAGGCAGGAGGATCTCTTGAGCCCAGGAATTTGAAGCCAGCCTAGGAAAAACAGCAAGACCCTGTCTGAAGAAAGAAAATAAGAATCCTTATGAGTCACTATAGACATAATCCCTTATCCTTCATATCTGATCATCCTTGATATATTTAATCAGATTTTCCTCCTCTTCTACCATTCCCAAGGTGATGTCTGATCACACTCGCCTGCCTTCACACAGAATCCTATTAGGTCAGTTTGGCCAGAATTTCCCCCCTAACCTTGAGTTTCCCCTTAGTAATTTTTCATTCACTGGCACATTCAGTTACACATTCCCATCTTCCCTTGTTGTCTTCAGAGTCAAATCTGACCTCCTCTCCTACAAATGCCTTTCAATAAAATTGTCCTTACCATCTTGAACAAATGACATGAATAATTTTTTTCTTTTATCATGTACATATCCAAGATCCAGAATCCCCCTGTGGGTTCCCTTTGGATGCCCCTATATATGTGCCCAAGGATATGTATATATGTTTGTTGCAACATTATTTGTTTTTTTTTTTAAGAGAGACAGAGAGAGAGAGAGAGAGAGAGAGAGAGAGAGAATTTTAATATTTATTTTTTTAGTTTTTGGCACATCTTTGTTTGTATGTGGTGCTGAGGATCGAACCCCGGGCCGCACACATGCCAGGCAAGCGCGCTACCGCTTGAGCCACATCCCCAGCCCGCAACCTTACTTGTAAAAACAAATTTGGAAATGCCCTAATTCAACAGAGAAATGGACAAATAAAAGTATGTGAACAAATATTACGGAACAATTAGAGCCACCATATATCATCAGGGGCATTGAATCAACACAGAGAAGCCAGGCATGATAGTGCACACCTGTAATCTCAGCCTCAAGTTTATGTACAGCCTCAGCAATTTAGCAAAGCCCTCTCTCAAAATTTAAAAATAACAGGGGCTGTGCAGTGGTGAAGTGCCCCTGGGTTAGATCCCCAGTACAAAAAAAAAAAAATAGTAAAAACACTAAATTACAGAAAGCAATAATAGGTATTATTATTATTATTATTATTATTATTTGTGTGTCTGTGTCTGTGTGTGTGTGTGTCTGTGTGGTGTGTGCCCAGGGCCTTGTGCATGAAAGGTAACACTTTTACCAACTGGGCTATACTCCCAGCCCCAGAAGACAATAATAGTAATACACAGGTAAAGAAAATTTATTAAATACATTGCCCAAGGTCACACAATCTGTAGACAGTGCAGTCAGAATTTTTTCTCAATACACCTTTCATTGTTATTTATACTTTTCATAATACCTTTTTTGTTGTGGTGGTGCTGCTGCTGGGGATTGAACCCAGGGTCTCATTCATGCTAAGCAAACACTCTACCACTGAGCCACATCTCCAGTCCCTATAATAACTTTTTTATTGAGTTTTATTTTGGCTCAGACATTCTTAACTAGGCATAGCAACATCTTTATTTTGAATATCTTTATTTTTGTGTGGTGCTGAGGATTTAACCTAATACCTCACATGTGAGGCAAGCGCTCTATCACTAAGCTACAACCACAGACCCCATATAGCTTTTTTTTTTTAAAGAGAGAGTGAGAGAGGAGAGAGAGAGAGAGAGAGAGAGAGAGAGAGAGAGAGAGAGAGAGAGAGAGAGAGAGATTTTTTTTAATATTTATTTTTTAGTTCTCGGCGGACACAACATCTTTGTTGGTATGTGGTGCTGAGGATCGAACCCGGGCCGCAGGCATGCCAGGTGAGCGCGCTACCGCTTGAGCCACATCCCCAGCCCCCATAATAGCTTTTTTTTTTTTAAAAAAGTGTGAGCCAAAATAAATAGTTGTAGATGGACACAATAACCTTATTTATTTATTTTTATGTGGTACTAAGATTCGAATTCAGTCCCTCAGGCATGCAGAGCAAGTGTCCTACCACTGAGCTATAACCCCAGATCCCTATAATAGCTTTTTAAAGGTAAAATTTATATAACATAAAATTCTCTTTTTTTCCTGGCAGTACTGGGGATAAAACCCTGGGACACTTTACCACTGAGCTACATCTCCAATCCTTTATAATTTTTGAAACAAGGTCTTTTTAAACTGCTCAGGCTGTTCTTGAACTTGGCAATTCTCCTGCCTCAGCCTCCTGAGTTGCTGGGATTACAAGTGTGCACCACCATACCTGGCTTAAAATTAACTCTTTTAAATGTAGAATTCAGTAGATTTTAGCATATTCAGAGAATTGTGAAACTGTCACTATCTAAATTTAAACACTTTCATCAACTCAAAAAAAGATTCTTGGCAGGCAGAATTGAAATCCAAGCAGTTTGGCTTCAAATTCAATCTCAGAAAGTATAGTATGATGCCATGTATATAAAACATTTTACGCATGCTAAAAGTGCACATTATTTAAGGACACAGCCATTTGTAGTAAAAAATGTTAACATGTAGATGGAAATGCTGTCTTACTTTATTTCACTTTGTGTGTGATGCTGGGATCCAAGCCAGGGGAATCACACATGTTGGAAAGTGCTGAGATATTGGCTTTAAGAGTGATTACTTCTAAAGAGGGAGAAAGACAAGTAGAATCTGGAAGGTTTACATTTGGAATCCAGCTGTATCTGTAATCATTATTTCTTTAAGAAGAGCAATTGCTGTGGTTTGAATATGGTTTGTCCCCTATAAAACTCATGTGGAAATTTAATCCACATTATGAGATATAAAGAGCTGGGACTATTTGGGAACTTTAAGAGCTGATTAGATCTCTGCCCTCATGAATGGATTAAGCCATTTATGCAATGAATGGATTAGTGGATTACTGGGTAAGTGGTTTTATTGTGAGAATGAGTCCACTATAAAAGCCAATTTGGCTGGGTCTCACACAAGCTCCCTGTCTTGTGTCATGGGATGCCCTAGTGGCCTTGAGACTTTGCCAACAAGAAGGTCATCATCAGACTCAGCCTCTCAACTTCAGACCAAACTGTGAGCCAAAATAAACTTCTTTATAACTTACTAGTCTGTGGTATTGTGTTATTAACAACAGAAAATGAACCAAGGAAACAATTTTCAAGCAAATATAGTTCAACATCAGTGGTTGTTAAATTTGGGGTACAGAAACCTTGGTGTTTCTTTATATTATTCTTTGTACTTTCAAAAAAATATGTTTGAAGTATTTTGTTATTTTTTCCTTTTCAAGAAAGCAAGCATATTAGTCAGGGTTCTCCAAAGAAAAAGATCCAATACAATGTGTATATAGAGAGATTTATTTTAAGGATTTGACTCACAGGATCATGGAGGATGGCAGGAGGTTCTAAGCACCAGCCAGTGTTCTAGCTTAAGACTGTCTGCTGGCAGAATTCCTTCTTGCTTGACACAAGTCAGTCTTTTTGTTCTATTCAGGCTTTCCACTGATTGGATGAGGCCCAGTCACATTACCTCACATATGGAGGTAATCTGTCTCACTCAAAGTCCACCCATTTTGAACATTGCCTAATGAATTCTTTGAAGCCACTATCACCTTGATACCAAAACCAGACAGACACATCAAGGAAATAAAACTTCTGCTCTGTATCCCTGATGACCCAAGATACAAATATTCTTTTGGGGGGGAGGGTACCAGGGATTGAACTCAGGGGCACTTAACCACTGAGTCACATCCTGAAGCCCTTTTGTATTTTTTATTTAGAGACAGGGTCTCACTAAGTTGCTTAGCACCTCACTGTTGCTGAGGCTGGCTTTGAACTTGCAATCCTCCTGCCTGAGCCTCCCACCACTGGGATTATAGGCATGTATCATCATGCCTGACAATACAAATATTCTTAAAATATTGGCAACCACATGCAAAAATACTTTAAGAAGATAGTGTATTGGGGCTGGGGATGTGGCTCAAGCGACAGCGCGCTCGCCTGGCATGCGTGCGGCCCGGGTTCGATCCTCAGTACTACATACCAACAAGGATGTTGTGTCCGCCGAGAACTAAAAAAAAAAATAAAAATATTAAAAAAAAAAAAAGAAGATAGTGTACCATGATCAAGTGGGCTTCATCCCAAGGAGGCAAGATCAGTTCAACATACACAAATCAATAAATGTAATTCACCACATAAATAGAGTTAAGAACAAGAACCACATGAGTATCTCAATAGATGCAGAAAAAAGCATTTGACAAAGTCCAGCACCCTACCTCAACATTGTAAAGGCTATATATGACAAACCCAAGGCCAATATCATACTACACAGAGAAAAACTGAAAGCATTCTCTCTAAAATCAGGAACAAGAAAAGGATGTTCACCCTCACCACTCCTATTCAACGTAGTCCTTGAAACTGTAGCTGTATAGTAAGGCAAGAGAAGGAAATTAAAGGGATACAAATAGGGAAATAAATCAAAATTATTTGCTAATGACATGATCCTTTATGTAAAAGATCCAAAAAATACCACCAAAAGCCAGGCTGGGTGGCATACACCTGTAATCTCAGTGGCTCAGAAGGCTGAGGCAGGAGGATCACAAGTTCAAAACCAGTTTCAGCAAGTTAGCAAGATCCTGTCTATAAGTAATAAAGGCTGGGGATGTGGTATACTAGTAAAGTGCCCCTAAGTTCAACCCCTGGTACAAAAAGAAAAAGGACAAAAAATTTCACCAAAGGATTTGACAAACAAATTTAACAAAGTAGAAGGATACAGGATCAACATAAATAAATCACTTTCTATACTCCAGTAACAAATCTGCTAAAAAGGAAATTAGAAAAACTATTCCATTCACAATAACCTCAAAAAAATAAAATAAAATAATACTTGGGAATAAATTTAACCAAGAGGGTAAAAGGCTCTACAATGAAAACTTTAGAAAACTGAAGAAAGAAATTGATGAAGACCTCATTAGGTGGAAAGACTTCTCATGTTCTTAAACAGGCAAAATTAATATTATATGGCCATACTACCAAAAGCATTGTACAGGTTCAATGCAATCCCCTTAAAAATATCATTGACATTCTTCACCAGACCTAGAAAACTAAAATGAGAAAAACCAAAACTTATTTGGAAGAATAAGAGACCAAAATGGGCTGGGGATATAACTCAGTTGGTAGCCTTGCATGCACAAGGCCCTAGGTTCAATCCCAAGCACCACAAAAAGAGGGGAGTGGGGAAGAATAGCAAAGCAATCTTGGCAAGAAAAGCAATGCTGGAGGCATCACAATATTGGTTCTCAAATTATACTGCAGAGCTATAGTAACAACAACAACAACAAAAAAAGCATGATATTCACACCATAATAGACATGAAGATTAATGGAATTGAATAGAAGGCACAGAGACAAATCCACATAGTTACAGTCATCGGATACTTGACAAAGGTGCTAAAAACATACATTGGAGAAAAGAGCCTTTTTAACAAAGGAAACTAGGAAACTGGATACCTATTGTGCAGAATGAAACTTGATCCCTATCTCTCACCCTGCACAGAGGTCAACTCAAAGTGGATCAAAGACCTAGGAATTACACCAGAAATCTTGCAACCCCTGCAACTGCTAGAAGAAAATGTAGACTCAACTCTCGAACATATTGTCCTAAGCATTGACTTTCTTAACAAGGCTCCTAAAGCTCAAAAAATCAAGAATCAATAAATGGAATGTAAAAGAATGAAGAGAGAGCCTACAGAATGGGAGATCTTTGCCACTTACTCCTCAGATAGGGGATTCATATTCAAAATACATAAAGAACTCAGAAAACTATAACACCAAAAAAAACCCAATAAATGAACAAAAGAACTAAAGAGACATTTCTCAAAAGAAGACATGCAAATGGCCAAAAAAAAAAAAATGTTCAACATCTCTACCAATCAGGGAAATACAAATCAAAACTACACTGAAATTTCATCTCAGTCCAGTCAGAATGCCAATTATCAAGAATACACATAACAATCAATGTTGGAGGGGAAGTGGAGGAAAAGATACATTCATGCCTTGTTGGAACTACAAAATTAGTGCAACCACTCTGGAAACCAGTAAGAAGATTTCTCACAAAACTAGGAATGGTACCACCATATGACTCAGATATCTCATATTTTGGTATTAATCAAAAAATATCTAAAGTCAGTATACTAGAAGGATGTACCCCATCAATATTTATAGCAGCACAATTCTCAACAAACTATGTAGCAAACCTAGGTACCTATCAACAGATGAATGGATAAAGAAAGTGTGGTATATGTGTGTGCATGTATGTGTGTATATAAATAAAAAAGAAGAATTGCCATTCCCATGGCCTTTTAAAATCGGTCCCTGCCTTTCTTACCAATCTCTCCTTGGGACACACTAGTCACCAGAAAAGTTGACTCATGACTTATACATAAGAGAGTCAGAGCAGATATGAGAATTGTTCTCTCCCCACCCCTGCCAGTGGTACTGGGAATTGAACCCAAGTATCACCAAAGCTACATCTCAGTCCTTTTTATTTTTTATTTTGAGGCAGGGTCTTGCTAAGTTGCCCAGGCTGACCTTAAACTTGAGATTCTCCTGCTTTAGCTCCTGAGTAGTGGGGATTTCAGACCTGTACCACCATATCCATCCAGAAATTACTCTTAGCGTCACAGCCACTGGATCAGGGACAGAATCACTCCAAAGTAGGACAGAAATATAGGTGACTAATTGTTGGCTACGGGTGGGCATAGATGGCCCTCATATCCCTTTTCCACCTATATTATATGTACAGCTTTTCCTTCATGGTGAAAAAAAGACAAACTCACTAAAACAATATGTCTGTTTCTCTGGGTATATATATGTGGGTGTGTATGGTTGACCCACTTTTTCCCCTAATTCCCCCCTCACCAAGCCCCCTGTTATGTAGACTTCCCATCAACATCCACAGGAGCTTCAAGGTCAGCTCTCTCAATTTAGGGGAGAGGTCAGTGACATTAAAGGAAATCCCCACTAGCTACCTTTCCATCTTAATTGCATGAGTACTTAATTATGGATACCCAACATAAAGTGTTACACACTTTTTTTTTTTTTTTTGGTACCAGGGATTGAACCCAAGAGTGCTTCACCACCAAGTCACATCTCCAGCTGTTTTAATGATTTTTTAGAAAATATTTTTAAGGGGCTAGGATCATAGCTCAAAGGTACAGTACTTAGGTCTAGCATGTGTGAGGTGCTAGGTTCAATCCTTAGCACCACATAAAAGTAAACAAAATAAAGGCATGCTATCCATTTACAAATACAAAATAAAATTTGAAAAAAATTTAAATATTTTTAGTTGTAGATAAACACAATATATTTTTTTTAAATGTGGTGCTGAGGATCAAAATCTGTGCCTCACATGTGCTAGGCAAACTCTCTGTCACTAAGGTACAACCCCAGACCCTTGGGTTTGTATTTTTTTATTTTGTTCTGTTGTTTGTTTTTGAGACAGCGTCTCACTAAGTTGCTCAGGGCATCCCTAAATTGCTGAAGCTGGCTTTGTACTTGCAATCCTCCTGCCTTAGCCACCAAGTCACTGAGATTACAGGTATGCATTACCACACTGGCCTATATACTTTAATAGTATAAATTAATGTTATAATCATACATGTTTGGAATTAATGAGATGGGACAATGTAGAAATTTCTTATCTATATAATAGGGAGTTAAGAGATACTATCTCCATTGAATGGATCAAACATATCAAGTACATAAGGTAACTAATAATGTGTTTAGATATACAATTATAGTTCAATACATTTTCTGGTCTTTCCTGAGTGATTTTTAAAAATATTTTTATTAGTTGTTGGTGGACTTTTATTTATTTATATGTGGTGCTGAAAATCGAACTCAGTGCCTCACACATGCTAGGCAAGTGATCTACCACTGAGCCACAACCCCAGCCCGAGTGATTTTGATGTTAAGGAAATTGTGCATGTATAGATAGCACTGGGACCCTATCTTGTTTGTACAGTGCCTTTAATTCTTTTATTGTGACAACTCTGGACACCCTGTAGCTAGGTATTTAATAATTTACTGATGAGCATTTGAGAAATGGTGGTAGCTAGCCTCTAAAATGGCCCCAGTGATCTCCACTTTGTTCTTCACCTCAAGTACCCCTTCATACTATACTAAGGTTTGTCTGTGTGATCATTAGCAGAGGATGGACAGTGTATAAGTTCCAAAATTAGTTCAAAAGACACAGTGGCTTCCATTTTTTCCCCTCTCCCTTTCTTGTCTCTAGGGGGAGGGGAGCAGTTTTATGATGAGACCTCCCATGGGGTGGGGGTTGGAGGCTGAGGTCTGCCAATAGCCCAAAAAAGTGAATTTGCAATAGATCATCTTCAGTAGAGACTTAAAATTGACTAGTAGCCCTGGACAATTTTATCTTGACTACATCCACAAGAAAGACTGAACCAGAACTATGAAGTCATACTCCTGAGGCCTGGCCTTCAGAAATTTGGGGAAAATGATTGTTTTAGGACAATTTGTTACACAGCAGCAATTAATAAGGTTAAACTGTTTTTCAAGTATCTTATTGGGATGAAGAGTGGCTTAAGCCAAAGCCCAGTAGAAAAAAATTGTTTGGCTTGCTACCAAGCAACAGTTGTGATGTCATCAGGATTAGAACCTTCACTTGGTAGGAAATTGCCAACACCGTGACAGTTAGTCTCAGATCCTAAGGTACCTTTCAGGTGAGCACATCTCTGCTTTCTTTACTTTCCCAAAGGTGAATAACTAGGGGATCCTCAAACCAAAGCTGCCCCCTGATATTCTTAAGTCAACTGACATATTTTAAATGGTAATTTCCAGTGGTTACAGCCAATGAGATTTCTCATTTCAACCCTAGATATACCCTTTGTTTTGAAGCTTCAATTTCAATACAATGTTTTTTAAATATATGACTTTTTATTCACTTTAAACTATTTTTATATAGAGAACCACAAAACTGACAAGATTTTGGCAAAACTTTAATAATTTTATTAAAAATGAAAAAGTTCTTAAGTAGTTACTGACATTTTATAAAGTATTTCATGACATTTTATAAAGTATTTCAATCGAAAAGGTAATGTCTTGTTTGAAAAAGATTTGATTTTACTTACTGCCTGTTTCCATAGAATATAAGCTATGTAATGTAGCCTTAGAACTTTTTTTTTTTAAAGCTTCTAGGAATATTGTATTGTTTAAAATTACTTTTAAAGTTCTCTTTTGGGAGTCCCTGAAACTGTTTTACTTCATGTTCTCATAATCCTCAAACATCAACCCCTTAAAATAATGGTAGATTTTATTTCTGGAATAATTCAAACGCCTTTTTTGTGGGGGTGGGGGATACCAGGGATTAAACTCGGGCCACTGAAACACTGAGCTACATCCCCAGCCCTATTTTGTATTTTACTGAGTCTGGGTCTGAGATGCTTAACGCCTCAGTCATTGCTGAGGCTGGCTTTGAACTCGCGGTCCTCTTGCCTCAACCTCCCAAGACACTGGGATTACAGGTGTACGGCACAGCGCCGGGCCTAAGGGCCATTTTTAACAGCAAATGCTCAAATGATAATGTCATTTTTGGTCGTTTTAAAATTAATTTTTATTAAGTATATGTGTACATTTTTCTGACCACTTTCTCCCCTCCTAAATTCTCTTTAACACCCATAAATCCCTGACTTCCTTCTCCCCTCTCACTGTTGTCAGCTTAATGTATACTATCGCAATCCTTTTTGTTAATTTTCATACATCCGTTTTCTATACCTCAAATAAGCACCTACTACAATAAAAGTGATTTATTTTTATTTTTAGGTACTGGGAATTGAATTCAGGGGCAATCCACCCCTGAGGCACATCCCAAGCCCTATTTTAAATTTTTATTTAGAGACAGGGTCTCACTGAGTTATATCCCAAGCCCTATTTTAAATTTTTATTTAGAGACAGGGTCTCACTGAGTTACTGGGCGCCTCGCTGTTGCTGAGGCTGGCTTTGAACTCGCGACCCTCCTGCCTCAGCCTCCCTAACCGCTGGGATCACAGGTGTGTGCCACCGCGCCTGGCCTAAGTAGTGTTTCAAGGGGGTTTTCGTGTAAAAGAATTACTCACTACCTATTTTTCTGCACCCTGAATTTGTCTCCACTCCAAAATGTCTTGAGGGGCGGATTTTCTATATTCGTATAACATCGTTTTCCAAAACCAGATATTCCACTGTAAATTTAGCCATTCCCCCAGCAGCATGGGTATTAAGTGTCTCCAGTATTGTAAACGGTTCGAAAAATAATATCTGTAACTCATAGACAGTTTAATGTTCACGCAGGGAATCCTGTCACTATCGACGGATTTTTAAGTATATTTATCCTGGGACTCGGCCTTCCGTTCGTAAAGGAGATGCTGATGTCACCTAACTTACAGGAATGGAGGGACAGTAAATAAAAGCAGGCTCTCAGTAACTGTTACCTAATACCGTTATTCTCTTTGGTTAGCTCTGATCCTTAATTCTTGGCCCCTAGGAGACTTGGTTCTAGCTGACGGGCGCAGGTGGTCGTCTTTCAGATCCAAGTACATTCCTCTGGTATCCCTTACACTCCCGCCGTAAGGTGAGAGAATCTTCTGTCGGTTGTGGATTTTCAGTTCAACGGCTAAAAGAGGTGAGCTGGCACACACTCTCCGACACCCTTCCCTCGGCGCAAAAGCTGCTCCGCTACCTAAATCCAGGCCCCGGGCCAGCCCTCGGCTGGAAAGTCGATGGCGGGTGGCTTAGCCACATCCCCCCTGAGCTCCGCACCCCCGCGCCCCCCAACCGACACGCCAACCGATCCCTAGCAGCGCCGACCGCGCGCACATCCCAGCACTGCCGGCCCACCAGCCCAACGACTCCACACGCGACGCCCAGAGCCCTCTTCTAGGATCCGGAAGTCGCCCATGCGGGGCGGAAGTCCCTCCTTCGCCCCGCGCGCGCCTCGGGGGTGGGGCCTATGGAGACCACGCCCCTCCCCTTCCAAGTAGGAAGGATAGGCTGGTCCAGTCCCGGCGCACCCCCGGCGCCCGGGTTCTGATGGGGCAGTCCAGGGGCGTGGCACGTGGGGCGCGTGGTCGAGGGCTGCGAGGCTTGGTACTCCGTCGCCCACTTAAACCCGGGCTGTCCTTGAGAAAGCCTAAGGTCCTTGTTGACCTTGACACTCAATCTCAGTGTCTCTCCTCGCCAGAAGTAAGCAGTTACCGGCTGAGTGTCCGTCCTCACGCTTATCTAGTGTAGATAAGCAAGTTACAGAACAATACGTAAATAGCATTCTTGAGACAATGGTGAAACAAACTCTAAATCATATGTAGTTTTTTGGTTTTTGTTGTTTTTTGTTTTGGATGTGATGCTGAGGATAGAACACACAACGTGCCGGGCAAGCGCTCCACCACTGAGCCACAACCCCAGCCCCTCGTGTAGTTTTTATGAGGGCGTGGGTGTATATATATGTATGTGAAATACATAAAGTAGAAGTATATATATGTAAGCATACAAGTATGTATTTATACACATATGATGGTATTTATGCATATAAATATATCTTACAAATGAACAAACATATAGCTACACATAGAGGTACACACATGTCCCTACAGAAAATACATGTTATCTTTTGGGATTATTTTGATTTTATTGCAGTATGCTATTTTACATATTGTTGCACAACTTGCTTTTTTTCACTGTGCTCTCCACTAGGGTACATGCTTTCTTCCTCTTCACTCTTTCCCTCGCTTTTGTGGTTTCTCAATCCTTGAGTTTGGAGATTTTGCGGGGTAGGGGAAGGGGCTGAGAAACCAGTTTGGGGTCTTCGGCAAGTGTTCGCTTGTATGGATGCATATCATAGTTACTTGGCCTCCCGCCTCCTTTTTCTAACTGTAAAATGGAATGATTTAATGGAATCAACTGCCAGGCTGATGGGAAGTCCTCAGAGTAAAGCTATATAAATCACATAGAAGAATTAACTGGTTTCAGTACTGCCTGCCCGCTAGCATATATATATATTTATATACGTATATTCGTATATATACATAAATATTTTTATATACATATATACCATATGTATATTTTCACTGAATTTTTTTTTTTTAATCTGAGAATTGAACCCAAGGATGCTTTGCCACTGAGTCACAACCCCAACCCTTTTTTTTGACACAAGGTCTGGCTAAGTTGCCAAGCTGGCCTTGAATTTATTATCCTCCGGCCTCACCCTCCTGAGTGGCTAGGATTACAGGGGTGGTCCACTGCTTGGCCTCTTTTCAATAATTTTTATTCCTTGTTAATATTTTGTCTTGCTATTACTAACGTTTTCAGCTTTGTTCTTAGGTTTGATTCCACCAGCCAGACTCTGAAAGACAGCCCACAGACCAGAAAAACTTTGAGCCTATCAAGGAGGGTCTTGCTTTTGGTTTTTCTCTTTGAATCCAGCCTAATTCTAGGATATTTTTCTAGGCTTACTTCGCCACTAGACACTCTACACCCGACCCCTTGCATTTGTGGTCCACCCTACCCCCATTTCACCTGTCTCTTTGCTGCTGCGTTCTCCAGTCTCCTTAACACCCACCCTCCACCTCATCTGATAGATTCCATAAAAATCTAACTAATCCATTGTATTTCTCTCTTTGGTGTGCACTCTGCCTCATGAGGAAGATCCTGCAGTTAAATGTCTGACTGAATGAGATGAACGATTTAATAAGCCTGAAATCAATCTTTTTAATAAGTGAAAATTCTTATCATGAAGGTATAAAGACATATTTGTGAAAAAGTTACTTCATATTATTCAGTACCTCCCTGATCCCAGTAATTCCTTTGGGAGGGTAACACACCACGTTTGTCTGCACAATACCTATTGAAATTACTTTGAAGCATTTTGTTTTTGATTTCTTATGTCCACAATGCCATAATGGTGCATTTCTTTCTTTCTTTCTTTTTTTTAGCAAGCAAGCAGCTGGTTTGTTGCAAAAGCCACAGGGACAGACTTCTCTCCAAGAGAAGGGCCCTTGGAGCTGGGCAATGGCAAACATATGCCTTTCAAAGACCAGTCTATGTGAATAGAATAAAATCTAAAATGAGATTTTATATGTATATATTTTTTCCCCTGGGCACGGTGGTGCACACCTATAAACCCAGTGACTCTGTTACATTCAAGGACAGCCTTAGGAACTTAGAGAGACACTGTCTCAAAAAAAAAAAAGATGATTTTTTTGGCAAAAAAAAATATTATTACATAGAAATATATAGATTTTTAAATTTTTTTTGTTATCATTGGACACAATATCTTTATTCCATTCATTTATTTTATTTTATTTTTTAATATTTATTTTTTAGTTTTCGGCCGACACAACATCTTTGTATGTGGTGCTGAGGATCGAACCCAGGCCGCATGCCAGGCGAGCGTGCTACCGCTTGAGCCACATCCCCAGCCCTAGATTTTTTTATTTTTAAAAATATTTTTGTAGTTGTAGACGGACAGAATGCCTTAATTTTATTTGTTTATTTTTATATGGTGCTGAGGATCAAACCCAGTGCCTCCCATGTGCTAGGCAAGCGCTCTACCACTGAGCTACAGCCCCAGCCCGAAATAGGTAAACTCTTTAGGGAAGTTTTTAAATATTCACTTAAAGTTCAAATTCCATTTTTCTGTTATAGTTTATCTTACATTCTCTCACCCATCTAGAATTTTTCTAGGTAGTTTTTTTTTTTTCAGTTCATCTACATATATAGACATATGCCCATAGAAAGGATATAATATTTTGGACTTTTTTTTTCTTACTGTATATTGTATATATTCTACAACATACTTTTTCAGTTCATGATTTGACTTCAAGAACTTTTTCTTTAAACCACCCCCGCCCTCCATTTACTGCCTACTACCATAAGTAGAAATTGTGTGGCAAAGCCAGAACTTAGGTAAAAAATGTTTTTCGGATCCCCCAGCAAAGGTAGATTTATACAGCATAGTTGTCCAAAAGTCTCCCTTTCTGATCACCCTTGCACCGTCCTATGACTCCCCACCCCATTTGTTTACTCTAGTGGATTTTTCATAGTTTTATTTTATTTTTATTGTTTTATGGTACTGAGAATTGAACCCAGAACATTGTTTCTCTGAGCTACACCCCTAGCCCCTTTCAAAAATTTTATTTTGATAGAATTTCATTAAGTTGCCCATGCTGGCCTTGAATTTAGAATCCTATTGCTTCAGCCTCCCAAGTAACTGGGATTACAAGTGGGTGGTATACATTGTATGCCAGCTGTTTTTGGTTTTTAACCATTCTCTTTTTAATTGTTGGAAGCTGTAAAATGGAAACCTAATTATACCTTCCTTATAGTGTTATTGAAGGTAATTGATGAGTTTACATGTAATTTATATAGAAGAGAAATCTGGTATATAATGATTTCACAATAAACAGGTATTATTAATAATAACAACTCTGGTGTATTTACTACCTCATTACCCTATAAGCTGCTCGTTCTAGGAAACTTCCTTCTACCGAATACACAGATTGGCAAATCTTAAGATCAAAGAAACCACCCTTGTGGGAGCCTGCTTCTTTAATCCTTCTTTATTTGACAAAACTGAATTTTTTTTTCAGAGAGGTGTGGATTTTCTCCAATAACTTTGACCTAAGCAACCCACTAGGCTCTCCTCCCTTATTTCTGCCCTTGCTATCCCAGCTGCCTATAAAATCCCTCCATTTGAGAACATGAGTAATGTTCTTAGCTTCTAATCTGTAAAATGGAAATACTAATATTTTCCTGTTGAGAATAATTAATGACTTGTCAAAACCAGATTTAGTAATCTCTCAACTCTTAGCTGACATTAATCAATATCCTTTTTTACTGATATTCCTTCATCTTTCCTTCTAGGAGACTGATTTGTGCTACCAGTGCTGACCAACATCACCGGGGTCAGTTTCCTCTGACCCCGGTGGTCGGGTCAGGCCTCTTGTTTAGTCGCTCATCTCTAGAATCTCCCTAAGTGGGGAGATTTCCTCTGAGAGTTTACTTTTCTGTTTTCACCAACTCTTTAAGGTAAGTTCCACGCTTGGCTTACTTTCTCTCCTATTCTCTGCCAGCACCTCTCCTTGAAATCTGCAGTATTCTAAGGATTTCAAAGTTGAAGATAGGAGGGGATGAGACTGAAGCTTGGAAGGAAAACATTTATATACTTCCAGATCTTAGAGAGGGGGTTGCCAAATGCCAGGTAGAACCATGCAAAGCGCCAAGTTTGGATCACATAGCAGAAGACAAGAATGTGGGCAGAACCTGAGCCAGAAAAGCCTTTATTGAAGTTTTTGAAGGAAAAGCAAGTGAAGGTAGAGTGGGCAGGTTAGCAAAAGCCAATTGGAACAATTCCAGTGAGCTTTGTGTGTAGGGGAGGTCTCTAATTGTCTAGTACCTGGCCCTGTGTGATTTATGGCAGGGGAAATACTATGTTGTGTGCCAAAGTTAGATAAGTTGTTGGGAGTATGGACACAGGATGGGTTGGTTTGTACATGAAAGACATACCCCTGGAAGAGCCTTTTGCTGTCCAGTAGACTTGAAGAAGAATCAGCTAACCCTGGGAGGGGGAAAATCTCTTCCAGGCCAGCAAGATTTGTAAGATGTCAAAACATCATAAAATACAGTAAGTAGAACACACAATTAGCTGGGCATGGTGGTACAAGCTTCTAATCCTGGCTACTTGGGAGGCTGAGGCAAGAGGATCACATATTCAAGGCCATTGTGGGCAACTTAGTGAGATCTTATTTCAAAATTAAAAACAACAAACAAAAAAAGGTGTGGGGGTGGTATGCTGGGGACATAATTCAATGATAGAGTGCTTATCTAGCACATGTGAGGCCCTGGGTTTGGCCCCCAGTTAGGGGAAGGATAAACCTGATTAATAAATGCAAAGTCTGTTCCTTTTGCTCAGAGCATGGCCCTGCCCAGTCCCCAGATCATCTGACTTTGTTTTACTTACCACTCAAGTCTCTACTGAAATGTAACCTATTCAGAGAAGCCTGACATCTTTCTTGTATTAGTGTCCTGGGACTGTCATAACCACCACAATCTGCATGGACTGAAAACTGAAAGGAATCACCTCATACCTCTGGAGGCCAGAAGTCCAAGATCAAGATGTCTACAGGGCTGGCTCTTTCTGAGAGCAGTAAGGCATAACTTCTTCCTTGCCTTTCCCCTAGTTTCCAATGGTTGCTGATAATTTTTGGCATTCCTTGGCTTGTAGATGCATCATCACCTTGACCTTTGCCTTCATTTTCACATGACCTATTCCCCCTGTGTACATGAGTCTAAATTGTCCTTTTCTATAGGAACATCAGTCACTGGATTAGGATTCACCCTAAGGACCTCATTTTCACTTCGTTATCAAAGTATGGACCCTGTCTCCAAATGAGGTCACATTCTGAGTTACTTAGGTTTAGAACATCAATATTTCTCCTTTGGGATATACAATTTGGGCTGTAATACTCCTTTTACAGCTTTCCTCCCACCCCTCTTTGTTAGAGCCTCCAACCCATCGCACTTACATCCACCTTCCATAGCATTTAGCATGCTTCATTGTAGATGTTAGCTTTTTTGAAGAAGATTCCCCTCCCCCTCTCTGCAAGCTTTCCCATATATAAACACACTGGAAATCCATTAGTATAAAGATTGTCTTTATTTTTGTACTGGGCATTGAACCTAGGGGCTCTTAACCACTGAGCTACATCCCCAGCCCTTTTAAAAAAACTTTTAAATCTTGAACAGAGTCTCATTAAGTTGCTTAGGGCCTCAATAAGTTCCTGAGGCTGGCCTCAAACTTGTGATCCTCATGCCTCAGTCCCAGCTACTGAGATTACAGGTATGCACCACCATACCTGGAAGTATAAGGATGGTTTTTGTGTCTCTTGTTCATCATTTTCTCTGTATCATACACACTCTCTTATCTCAACAGAAAATTGATGAATGAATGAGAGAGCAAACTGTTTGAAGGGATAGACAGCCAGTATTCATAGCTGTTTTCATAACTTAATGTGTTTATTACTTAGGGAGCATGTACAACATTTTTATTAATTTTCAGAAGAAATCCTGTTGGGATTCATTAAATTACAGTTTTAACTTAATTAAAGGGTATTAGATATTTACCCTATAAGCAATTTATTATGTGCCAGAAAAGAATCCCTTTGGAATCAATTTTTTCACAGTTACAATCTAATTTGAGGACATGTGATGCCTATTCAAGGATAGAGCTATAAATCCTCTTTCAGCAAGTCCCCCTCAGTTATTTTTATGTTTATTCTTTGTAAGTGCTTTATAACTGAGCCACTCCAGCTCCCCTCTTAGTTTTTTTTATTGGTACTAGGGATTGAACCCAGGAGCGTTTTTCCACTGACCTACATCCCCAGCCCCTTTTAAATTTTATTTTGAGACAGGTTCTCACTAAGTTTCCCAGATTGTCCTCAAACTTGCAATCCTCCTGCCTCAGCCTACCAAGAAGCTGAGATTACAAGTATACATCGCCATAGCCAGCCCTTCTTAGTTATTTTTATCAGTTTCTACATTTAAGTTCTGCAAATTATTTCAGCGTATTGTTTATTTTGCTGTTTTGTTTCAGCCACTATAGTGTGAAGTTCACAGTATGCTTTTTAAGTTGATAATGTCATGACAGTGAAACCAATTGACTTTACATATGTATCTTTTAATCTGGTACCCTTTTGTACTCTAACTTGACTTCTATTGATTATATTGATTTTTTTCTTCCACTATACTTTTGTTATTTTTCATTAACCCCAAACACAAGAACCATATTTAATCACTGTGTTAATATGCATTCTGATTTTGTTCCTAAATCGATAGAAACAATTACTTTACTTTTCAGTTGAATCTTATTTTAGCATGTTCATCTAGCTAGCAAAATTGTTGTCTCTCAAGATCAGCAAACATGTTTTCACAACTGTTTCTCATGCCTTCTTTGAAGCCTCATGCCATGAGACACCACTGCCCTTGGCCTTTACCTTCTGACCTCCCCATCATTCCCTCATATTCATGGTAAGGCTGCAGTTCCCAGTTCCATTTCATCCGCCCCACTCCTGTCATCATACTCAATGTCACCATTTGCATGGATGACACAAAAATACCAACTGCACTAGTCAGGGTTCTCTAGAGACAGAATCAGTAGGATATAGAGAGATATGAGAGGAGATATGTTAGGGGAACTAGCTCACCTGATTATGGCAACTAAGTCACATGACAGAGTGTCTGCAGGCTGGAAACCTTGGAATGCCAGTAGTGTGGCATGTCCATATCCAAGACTTCAGAACCAGGAAAGTAACAGTGGAAGTCTCATTCCAAGGTCAAGAGCCTCAGAACTTAGGGGCCACTGTTATTAAGACCTGGAGTCCCACAGATGGGAGAGCCTGGAGTTCGGATGCCTAAGGCAGCAGGGGAAAAAGATGAATGTATCCCAGCTCTTAGAGCAGAGACCAGTGTGTCTCTTGTATTTGTTCTCTCTGGACCACCACCTGATTGCATGGTGCTGGTCCATACTGAGGACTAGACTTCCTTAACTCAGACTCACATGCTAATCTCCTCTGGAAACACCCTCATAGGCAACATAATGCTTTACCAGGTTTCTAGGTTTTCCTTAATCCAGTCAAGTTGACACCTAAAATTAACTATCACACCAACTTACCTTGATACATTGTTTCCACCAATTCCCCAAGAAATTTGGAAAATGAGGAGACTGGTGATTGGTGCTCTTTGAGGACCTCTCTGAAGACACCTGTGGTCATGCTTTCTGTATTTTCATTGTGTAACACCATTAAATATGATGCCCAAACAAAAAAGTGGAATAAAAAAATTTCAGTTTGATGTCAGTGAAAATGGTACAGTAGGAACCCCCCTGGAAGGCTCTCTCTTCCCAGAAACAATAGAAAACCTGGTACAAAGATGTGAGAATCACTTTCATCCAAACTCTGGAAGATTATCAAAAGTTTACAACAACTAAGTGAATATTTAACCAGAAACAGGATGAGAGAAGGTCCCAGCATTTTAACTTAACCTCTTCTCTTGGCAGTGGTCTGCAAGGTGGCAGCCTGTATTCCAAGTGGGTATCTGGTCTAGGAGCAGACAGATCAAAGGAATTATGTTTGTCTGTTCAACTTGCCTATGGGTTATCTGAAGGACTAACAAAAGGGGTCTGGTTTTATTTTGCTTAACCCAGAATTCTCTTGGGGCAGTGAAGTGCCATGGCTATGTAGAAGATTTTCCTGGAAAGCAATGAGTGTTAAATGAGAACCCATGGCTGCCTGGTGCAAAAACAAAATATAATAGTTGAAGCAAATAACATACATGCCGAAAGCCAGGAAGGAAAAGTTGAGGAGAATAGGGCTTCAAAAAACTCTGACACATACTGAGGAATTTGGAAAGCCACGTGCATGTCCAGGGGAGAGCACATATGCAGAAAAGGTCCAGAGAGATAAGTTCTCTTTGTTGACTGGTCTTTCTTTAGCTTCTGCAGAAGTGAAGGCTAAGGAAGAGTTGTGAACAGCCTGGCTAAGTGTTGAAGTAATGCCCCAACACAGAGCCAATCTTCAAAGACCTAGATAGTATTTTCTTTCCAATGTTATGATATTCAAAATATCCAATTTTCTATGAAGCATGCAAAGACACGAAAGTATGGCCCATTCACAGGGTAAAAATAAATGAACAGAAACTACATGAAGAAACACAGACATTGAACTTATTAAAGACCTTTTTTTCCCCTTCTATTTTTGTTGTGCTGGAAATTAGGCCCACGGCTTTGTACATATCAGGCAAGGGCTCTATCACTGAGCTATATCCCCAACCTCTTTTTTTTTTTTTTTTTTTTTTTTTAAAGAGAGAGTGAGAGAGGAGAGAGAGAGAGAGAGAATTTTTAATGTTTTATTGTTTAGTTCTCGGCGGACACAACATCTTTGTTGGTATGTGGTGCTGAGGATTGAACCCGGGCCACACGAATGTCAGGCGAGCGCGCTACCGCTTGAGCCACATCCCCAGCCCCATCCCCAACCTCTTGACAAAGACTTTAAGTCAGCTGTCTTAAATATGGTTCAAGAATTAAAGAAAAACAAGGACAAATAACTAAAGGAAATAATGTCTCCACAACTAGGAAATATCTTTAAAAATAAACAATAAACTAGGTGTGGTGGAGCATACCTGTGATCTCAGTGATTTGGGGAGCTGAAGCAGGAGGATTGCAACTCAAATCTAGCTTCAGCAACTTAGTGAGACTGTCTCAAAATAAAAAAAAGGGCTGGGAATGGGTCTGGGGATGTGGCTCAGCTGTAGAGCACTCTCCTCTCACATGGAGGCCCTAGGTTTGATCTCCTGAGCACCACATAAAAATAGATAAGTGAAATAAAGGCATTGTGTCCAACTACAACTAAAAATAAAAATGAAAATAAATCATTTTTTAAAAAAAGGGCTGGGGATATATTTTCAGTGGTAAAATACCTTGTGCCATAAACTAAAAAACTGAAAAATAATAAATTATTTTAAAAGGAAGCAAATAGAGATTGAGATTAAATCTTTACCAACTGAAGTGAAAAATTCACTAGGATAGGTCCAAAAGCAGATTTGAATAGACATTAGAAAGAATCAGAAAATATGAAAATTGCTCAAATGAAACATCCTCATCAAAAGAGCAGAAAGAAAAAG
This sequence comes from Ictidomys tridecemlineatus, assembly GCF_052094955.1. Taxonomy (NCBI): domain Eukaryota; kingdom Metazoa; phylum Chordata; class Mammalia; order Rodentia; family Sciuridae; genus Ictidomys; species Ictidomys tridecemlineatus. The sequence goes on along the minus strand of NC_135486.1, from coordinate 109,171,411 downwards.
CAATAATGATAAAATGAACAGAGCTAAGAGACTTGTGGGACACCAACAAGTAGCTAACATACATATGAGTACCAGAAGAAGAAAAAGGATAGAAAGAATTTTTGAGCAGATAATAATTTAAAGCTTTCCCAGTCTGATGAAAGACATGAGACTACACACCCAAGAAATAAAACCAACTTCAAATAGGATAAACATACAGAGATCTATACCAAGGCACACAGCAGCCAAAGGATAAAAATCAAATCTTGAAAACAGCAAGAGAAGTGACTGAAAATATACTAAGAATCCTAAGTAAGATTAATAGTTAATATCTCATCAGAAGGTCCAGAAGGCAGTGGGATAACATATATAAAGTACTGAAAGTAGAGTTTGAAGATGTCATTCAGCATTAGAGCACATGTTTATCATGCTCAAGGCCCTGGCTTCAATCCTTATTACCAAGAAAGCAAAAAATAATGAAGTTAAAGGCATTCCAAGATACACAAAAACTAAAGAAGTTTATTAGTAATATGTGATATGCTAAAAGGAGTCCTTTAGGCTAAATTGAAAAGATACTAGATAGCAATTGAAGGTAATACAAAGGAATAAAGAACACTCATAAAGGTAAGAATATAGCTAAATATAAAAGCCATTATTATTATAATTTTGGTATGTAACATCTTAACTTTTTCTATGTGAATTTAAAAGACAAATGCCTAAAATAATAATTCTGTTCAAAGGGCACACAATATTTAAAGATATCATCTGTAGATGACCATGAACGTGAGTACTTGTTTTGTGCAGCTACTTAGGAGGCTGAGGCAGGAGGATTACAATTTCAAAGCTCACCTGAGTAACTTAGTGAAAGATTCTGTCTTAAAATAAAAAATAAAATGGGCTGGGGATGTGGTTCAGTAATTTACCACCCCTGATTTCAATACCAAAGGAAAAAAAAGGGGAGGGGGACAGAATTGAATGGAGAAGTGGTTCTACAATATAGTTTGGTGATTCAAATATACCACACTTTTATTAATGGATAGAATATCAATAAGGAAACAAAGGAGGTGAACAACTCTATATGCCACCATTCTCCAGAACAGAACATACGTTAGGACACAAGTCTCAATAAATTTTAAAAGCCTGGGATCATGCAATATATCTTCTTTGATCACAATGGTATGATGTTATAAATCAACAACAGAAGAAAAATTAGAAAAATTTATTAAAATATGTAAATTAAATAAAGTATCCTTAACCAACAAATTGGTCAAAGAAGAAATCATAAACTAGACAACACCTTGAGATTAAAAAAAAAACATAAACAATAAAAACTTTGGCATGCAGGGAAAGTGGTACTCCAAGGGAAGTTTATAGTTGCAATGCCTACATTTTTTTAAAAAAGTTCTCATTTTAATAACCCAACTTTATAGCTTATAGAACTAAAAAGAGGTGTAAACCCAAAGTTAATAGGGGGAGGGAAGTAATAGAATGTAGATAAATGGAATAGAAAATATAAGAAAAAAAGAGAAAAGCAATTAAACCAAAATTGGTTCTTTAAAAAGATTAATAAAATTAACAAACCTTTAGCTAGATTGACTAAGAAAAAGGAGACTCAGTAAATGAAAATAGGGTACATTGCTTTTGACCTTACAAAACAGAAAAAGTTGTTTCATTTTGGGGGGTACTGGGAATTGAACCCAGAGCACTCTAACCACCAAGTCCCATTCCCCAGCTCTTTTTATTTTTTATTTTGAGACAGGGTCTCTCTAAATTACTTAGGATCTCCCTAAATTTGCTGAGTCTGATCTTGAGATTGGAATCCTCCTGCCTCAGCCTCCCAAATTCTGGGATTTCAAGTGTGGGCCAGGGTGCCTAGCTGATGAACTGATTATTATTATTATTTTGGCACCAAAAGCTTTTTTTTTTTTTAATAAGGGATTGAACCCAGGGGAACTCAACCTGTGAGCCAAATCCCCAGCCCTTTTTATTTTTTATTTTGAGACAGGGTCTCACTAAGTTGCTTATGGGTTGCTGAATTGCTGAAGCTGGCTTTGAACTTGTGATCCTCTGGCCTCAGCCTCCCAAGCCTCTGGGATTATAGGCAAGTGCCACCCAGCTGATCAACTGATTTTTGACCAGGGTACCAAGATCATTCTAGGGAGCAAGAAAAATTTTCTCAAAAATAGTTCTAATCGGTTAGATATCCACATATAAAAGAATGAAGTTTAACCCCTACCTCACACAATATAAAAATAACTCTAAATTTAAGAGCTAAAAGTATAAGTCTTAGAAGAAATCATAGTACAAGCCTTCATAATCTCACAATATAAATTTAGCAATTATTAAATACAACAAAAGCACAAATAACAACGACAAAAAAAAAGATAAATGGAATTTCATCAAAATTAAAAGCTTTTGTGTATAAAAGGATATTATCAAGAGGGTAAAAAAACCATCCCCAGAATAAGGGAAAATATTTGAAATTACTATAGACATCTAATAGGGTATAGTATCCAATATGAAGAATTCTTAACAAAATGATAACCAACCCAACTTTAAAATGAGCAATTGATTTGAATAGACATTTTACCAAAAGAAGACGTACAAACAGCCAAAAAGCATATGAAAAATGCTGTACAACATTAATAATTAAGTAAATATCAATCAAAACCATAACAAGGGTTGAGTTTGTGACTCAGTGGTAGAGCACTTGTCTAGCTAGCATGTATGAGGCACTGGGTTTGGTCCCCAGCACCACATTAAACAAAAACAAAAACAAAACAAACAAAAAAATAAAACAACAAAAAAACTAAACAAAATAAAGGTATTGTGTCCTTCTACAACAACAACAAAAAAAATTTAAAAAACCATAACAAGGTACTACTTTATATATGTGATAATGGTTATAATTAAAATAAAACAAAAATCAGAAAATAATGAGTGTTGATTGTAGACTCTAAACTGTGAGTCAACATGTATCTTTTTCTTTGTTTTAATTTTTTTTTTAGTTGTAGATGGATACAATACCTTTATTTTATTTATTTTCATGTGGTGCTGAGAATTGAATCCAGTGCCTCACAGGTGCTAGGCAATTGCTCTACCACTAAGCTACAACCCCAGCCAGAAGCTTTTCTTTTTATAAGTAGATTATCTCAAACTAGTGATGGAAAGTTGACTAACATACACCAAGCCACATTTCAAGTGCTCAATAGCTGTATGTGCCTGTGTACTCTGTTAGGTGGAACATACTGTAATCATCATGGCAGAAAACACTGAGCATATTGGCTTGGAGCTGTAAGAACATGGGTTGCTAAGGGTGGCTTTGAACTCCAGTCTCAGCCTTCGGAGCCACTGGGATTATAGGCGTGAACCACCGTGCCCGGCTGCTTGTGTAATCTGAACCAGTTACTTAACCTCCTTTTGCCTCAGTTAACTCATATATGAAAAGGCAATGCTGGTAGTATCTACATTTCAATTCCAAGAATTGAGTCAATCAGGTTCCTCTTTAGAAGCACATTACCTCTCTATATTTTTCATATCACTATTGTTTGTTAATGCTATTAATTTCCACTTTGCTCTGGAGACACTTATCCCAGAAAATCCTTGTCACTCTTCAGATCAGAGATTCTAAGACTGGTGGAAGATTTTTTTTCCCTTTAGCAGCCTTTATTTTGTTCAATTCTATGTTGAGAAATTGTTCTGATAAAGCTGTGTGTGAATTGTTCCTTTCAAAGTCATTAAGGTGAACTGAGTTATCTTTTTCTGCCTTGATCTTTTCTACCCATCTTTGTGTCTGAATCTCTTTGAGTTGCTCAGTCCTCAGTTCACCTAGTCCACTGAAACTCAATCCTCCAGGTTTAAGTTTGATGTGGGCTCTGAGCTTTCCCTTCCCACTTACCTGCACTCCCCAATTTCTATACCCCTGAACCACCCTGCTATTTTCTCCTTTTCTTCCAGGTACATCATTGATTGCTTAACTGCTTTATATAAACATCCTGAGAGCTCACTGAGCACCCGGACTTTTGGGGATTAACACAATTTCCCTCTCCTTGGCCTCCAGAGTTGATGCTAGGTCAACAGCAACAGAACTATTTCAAAAGAAAAGAGCTAGAGACAGCTAAGGGTTGAGTGTATTCATAAGTAGCTTTATCACCCAGATGAATATTCAAAATATTTTACTGGGTGCCACAAGGAGTCCTTTTCAGACTAATTGTATTATATGGATAAACTAATTTTAATCTTCATACTATCAGAATTTTATTGAGTTTCACAAAAAAATCTATTTGGGATCAATTAAATTTTATTTTAAATCTTTACAAATTGAGGTAGACCTCTTCAGTCAGAAAATCTTTTTATTTTTGTGGTGCTAGGGATGGAACCCAGGGACTTGTACAGGCTAGACAAGCTATACCCCAGTCTAGAAAGTATTTCTTTAGGTCCTTTGGTCATGAGCTTAACATCCCTCTTATTTTTCATGTTTATTATTTATTCCTTAGTATTTTGTTTCTGTTCTTGTAATAATAATAATTATTATTATAATTATTATTAGATATTGCTAGCATATGGATTTCAGCAGAAAAACATTATTTTTGGTACTGGGAATTAAACCCAGAACCACTCTACCACTGAGCTACATCCCCATTCTTATTTTTATTTTGAGATAGGTTCTTGCTAAATTGCCCATGTTGGCCTTGAATTTGCCATCTTCCTGCCTCAACTCCAGAGTAACTGGGATTATAGGTATTCACCACTTTTTTTTTTTTCTTTGAAACTCCCAGACTAGCTGGTCACAGTAGCACATGCCTGTAATCCCAACTACTCAAGAGGCTGGGGAAGGAGGATCTACAAATTTGAGGCCAGCTTGGGCAACTTAGTGAGAAAAACCTGCTTAAAAAAAAATGGGGATGTTAGCTCAGTAGCAAAGTAACAAAAATAAATAAGTAAATAAATAAATAAATAAAAATTTTAGAAATAAAAAATAAATTTAAGTCTATTTGAATCAAACTATACCCTCTGGATCATCCTGTTATCAACTGTGTTATCAATCTTAATTTTTGCACATTTCATAAAATTCAATGTAACGGAGAAACAGATTTTATTTTCTTCTAAATTGGCATTTGCTCCTGAAATGCTGGCATCTATTTCCTAGCCCTTCTTTTTCTGGATTTTTTTTCTTTAAAATTTAAACCCATTTCAAGTGTCCCCTTTAACTTTCTCTTTTTGAACATGGTGACAATGTGAAGTAATCAATTATGCAGATCTCTGTGAGGCCTAAGATTCAGCTAGCCATAGTCTCAGGCTGATTTTCTAGGAGACTGTGTTCCTCAGAGATCAAATATAAGCTGCCTTGAAAACTTTCAGGCTTGGAAGTGAAGTGTCATGTTGGTCTAGGGTGGAGGAGGGGTGTTAATGATCTATTAAGGTCAAATTTGATTTGATAAATTAAACCAGTCTTTCATTTCCTGGCAGTCCAAAGCAAGACTCAACTAACAACTAATAAAGAAAAGGCGGAGCTGGGATTTACACCTAGTCTGTTTCTAAACAGCACCCTCTCCAGTGGTCTGCAAGACAAGTCTATTGATTGTGTCATCTGAGCACTATTAAACAGTGCAAAGAAGGTACTCTTCCCTTTCTTCCTCCCTTCCACCTTTGCTGCCTCTCTCTCTTTTTATTAGTGTGGCAATATTTTGAATGTGTTTTGTGTTATTTTACTTTTTGGTATGTGTATCATTTTTTCTTTGTTCATAGAGATTATGAGTAAAATGTATAGCTACAGGGTCTGCTTCATGTTTTAATGAGGGGTTGACTAAGAAATTCTAAATACTATTCCCATTTTTGTGGTGATTATAAGAAGATTGTTAAGAGGTGGAGTAGGTATGAGGAAATTAAGCTGGGTTTTGATGGTTAAGTTGGCAATAGTTCATTGTCATCCTCCCTGATCCATCTAGTTTTTGCAGGGGCCACACTGATGAATTAAATGGGGATATGAAGGAGTGTTCTGGGGAGGGGAGGAAGGGAATGGAAGGAGAGGGATGAGAAGTTAGGCAAGGATATAGTCTCAGTGGGAGAAGAGGATCCCTTCAGCTAAGAATAAGGGCTCAAAGGACAGGGTGGGTGGCGGAGGCAGCAGCTGCCAGTGATTAGCAGCCAACATTCAGCAGCTGGGAGAGGGGATGGTTATGTCAGTCAGTAGAGGGGATCTGGGTAAGGTATTAACAGTACCCACTGCAGACTTCCTAAGTGTCTGGAGGTCCTCAGAAAAACTACTTCATCCATCTTTGATATCTAATGCTCTTTGATCTCCTGGATGAGTGGCAATGACGGTGTTGGTAAAGGGGACAGGCTAAGTAATGTCTATAGGTCACATGGCTTATACGAAGCAGGTGCAGAGTGAAATAACTTTGGAATAAGGGCTGGCCTGGATGAAAACACGATTCTGGGACAAATTTGCAAACCCTCAGTTAATGATTCAATTGTTTGAAGTCAGGGACTTCTTTATATTCTTTGTAACTTTTTCATTTATGTTGTCAGTTTACTAGAGTAACTGCCCCCACTCTAGGAAAAGGGCTTTCTTTGTTTTGAGGTCATGCAGACAGATGGAGTAGGAAGAAGATGCAGTTTCCCTTCCAAGACCCAAAGGGTTTTTTTGGTCTTGTTTGTTTGTTTTTTTTTTCCCTTGGGGTACTAGGGATTGAACTCAGGAGCACTTGACCACTGAGCCACATCTGTAGCCCTACTTTGTATTTTTACATAGAGACAAGGTCTCACTGAATTACTTATTTACTTATTACTTATTTAATCTCTTTTTCTACCCAAATTGCTCAGGTACTCTGCAGAGATTTAAGGAACTGACTGAAAGGGCGCTTTGTCAATAGATCAGGAAATGCAAAATGAAATTAGAGTCAAACTTTTTTTTTTTTTTTTTTTTTTGCTACAGGGGCCTGAACTCAGGGGTGCCCAATCACTGAGCCACATCCCCAGTACTATTTTTGTTTTTTATTTAAAGACAGGCTCTCACTTTTGCTGAGTCTGGCTTTGAACTTGAGAACCTCTTGTCTCAGCCTCCCTGAGCCCTGGGATTACAGCCATATGCCACCGCACCCAGCTAGAAGTCAAACATCTAATGTGTTTCTAAGGGAAACATTATCAAATACCAAAAGGCTTAGGTGAATATCAAGGATTTGGCTCTTCAGTTCCTTAGCATTCTGATTTAATCGATTATAAGTCATTTGGAAAAGGCAAGCAAATCACTGAGTTCATCCCTGTAGTTGTTCTGTTCTTGACATCTCTTAGTAGTATTGAAAATGCTGTAAAAGCGAAATTCCACAACCATCTTTCATCAGGAAGAAGGTGGACCTGAAAGTGGACACTGAATTCTGGAGTATAGAGATTCCCCTTCTCTCTCTCTCTCTCTCTTTTTGTTTCCTTCAATTACTGCAGCCTCTTGCTCCAAATACACACTGATATTTTATTTTTAATAATTTCTTTTTAGTTAGTTACAATACTTTTATTTATTTTAATGTGGTGCTGAAGATCGAACACAGTGTCTCACATGTGCTAGGCAAGTGTTCTACCACTGAGCTACAACCTCAGCCCCACAACTGATATTTTATAAAGTATCAGTGGAGGAGGCATGGTTAGGCTTTCTGTCAGCAGATAATAGAAGTGGGGTGGGGCAGGGTGGGGCAGAGTGCTGAGATTTGTAGGAAAGAGTCCGTTATGGCTGACATAAGAAAAGAGGAAAGGAAACTTGGGCTTTCAACATCAGGCTAAGGACTTCAGGCTTTCTATAGGAAGAAGAAGGGTCTGTGATGAGGATACACAGTGTCTGATCTGTGTCTTACCTGGCTACAAAACGAAGGTAGAATGGGACTGTTGGAATGCGCTTGGTGAGAGAGGAAAGGACCACTTGAAGAGGGGAGGGTCAACGTGACTTGGTTTAAGGGGTTAGATCATGTTGGGGGAGAAGAGAGGCAGAGGAGGTGAAAAATTCAGGCCAGTGCACGACAACGTCATGTCCTCAAAGCAGGCAGGAGATGGAACAGTCATGGTGTAGGGGAGATGCAATGATGAACTAGTTCTGTTCGATCTCGCGGTCAGACGTCCAATAAGTGATACAAGTACGAATCTAGCAATGGGGTGCAAGAGCCAGGCCACTGACCCCCAAAGACAAGCAGAACGCTAGGATTCGAGGTGAAATTTTGACAAGGTGGCAGGGATTTGTCATTTTCCAAAGCCAGAATTAAGATTCTTCTTTTGGGGCTGGGTGTGTAACTCGGTGGTAGAGCGCTAGCCTAGCATGCGTGAGGTCGTGGGTTCCATGCGTGAGGTCGTGGGTTCCATCCTCAGCACCCGGGGAAAAAAAATCAGCCTTCCTTAAGTAAAAGAGTGTGCAGCCTGATGAAGAGCAGCGCCCCGCCCCGGTGGGTTCCACTGACCGAAGGGCCGAGGGTCACGCTCCGCACTCGGGCAGGGTGAGGCGCACAGGGAAGAGCTTTCCTCTGAGTCCCTCGATCTTCGGGGGCCAGAGCTCCGGCATCCCGTAGCCGGACAGCTCAAGACCCCGACGTCAGCCGTGCGGCTCTGCCTGGGGCGTAAGGGGCAGAAAGAGCCCCGCCCCGCCCCGCCCTGCTGCCCGCTCGGCCAATCAGCGTAGCCACTCCGTCGGTCGGCCGGCGCTCTGCTGACGTGCGAGGCCGGCCTGCGCCCGCCGCCCTTTGGCGACAGCCCCTCCCGCGCTTGCCGGGCCCGTTAGCTGATCGCCGCGCCTCTTGAGCGACGGCCCCTGGGCGGCGGCGCGTGCGGGCGCGGCCCTGGCGCGCCCCCTGGCGGCCCGGCGGGGAGCTGCGGGCGCGGCGCTGACCCGGAGGCGGCGGCGGCGGTGCCCGGATGGAGGCACGTCATTGTCCCCCGCCGGGCGGCTGGGCTGTGTGCGGCGGCGGCGGCGGCGGCGGCGGCGGCGGCGGCGGCCGAGGGGGATGGAGCGAGCGCCGAGTCGGGTCAGGTAAGCTCCCGCCTCCTTCCGCCCGCCGCAGGCCGGCGTGGGGCCCGCCGAGCGCCCCGCTCGCCTCGGCCGTTGCTGGCCCAGCCGCCCCTCAGCCGGCGCGGCCCGCCGGGGGCTGGTGCGGCCCCTCGCCCGCCGCTCCCTCCGCAGCCGCTGGCCGCCTGGGACCCCGCCGAGCCGGGGGCAGCGCCGCCACCGCCCGGCCGGCCAGGCCGCCGAGGAGGGGGCGGCGGCCGTGGCGGGCGGGCGCCGGGAGGGCCGGGCTGCTCGGGGAGGCCGGACCCCCCTGGTTGCCATGGACACTGCGCGCCCACCCCCGCTGGCCCCAGCCCGCCCCCTCGGCCCGGGGGTCCGGCGGGCCAGCGGGCGGCTCCGGGGCGGCCGGGCCAGCGCTGGGCGGCCGGGGTGGGCGTGTGCCGGCCGCCACCGCGGAGCCGGCGTCCCCCGCCAGCCCGCCGCCCCCCGCGTGGCTGCCACCTCTGGGCCCCGGCGCCCCTCGGAGCTCCGAGCTGGCCTCCCCGCCCCCATCGCATCCCTAACAGAGACAAACTTTCCCACCCGGAGCGCCGGCTCCCGGGTCCCCCGCGCGGGGCAGTCTGCCTGGCCTCTGCCGAGTGTCCGAGTGCCCACGCCGGCCGCCTGAGCGGTGCGGGCACCCGAGGGGAGGCGGGCGGGCAGCTGGCCGCGGGAGAGGAGGAGCCGGGTGGCGCGTCCCCCAAAGCGTGTGTGCCTCTCTCTGGGTCTTTATCTCTGGGGCAGGAAGAGCCAACTTACCTGGAGAAGGCGGGGATGAGGGGGTCCGTTTCTGATGTTTGAAAGGAAAATTTGACCGGACAGAAGTTTTACAATCTAGGACTTTAACCTTTCTATAATGAATACCGTTGAGATTACTTTCATTGAATAGCTCTTTTATACTCGCGAAGGCCTCAGGGCTTACTTGTTTATGGGAAAACATGTTGGTTATTTCAAGTAAATACACTCAAGTAACAGTAAAAGTGGTTGGAAAACTATTTAGTTAACGCCTCCTTTTCAAAGTAACAACCATTTTACAGGTTCTGATACATGTCCTTGGAGCCTAAATTTTTTTCGAAGATTTGTATTTTTTAAACACAATTTTCTTTTTATTGTGTTACTCATTCAAAGTGCATAGGGTCTATGAATAATCAGTTTCACTTGTTTGTTTTTTACTTAGGGTCAGTTTCACTTTCTTTTCTATATCATTGAATCAAGGCGACAGTAAGTATTTGGTTTGTAAAGGTTTAAGGTTAATCGTTTTGTTCACTTAAATATAATTAAAATCAAAAGTTTTGTTTTTGAAGCTTCTGTGTGTGTGTGTGTGTGTGTGTGTGTGTGTGTGTGTGTGACTTAAAACGGAAATGCTAGAAGAACCTGGATTACATTGTTTTTGAAATAGAGTGTAACAGTTTGTTTTTAAATGTGTCGATGTTATTACTTCAGTGTATGTGGAATGCCACATAATTTAAATACTGATATTCTTTAAAAATTAAAAAAAAAGTAACATCTAGCATTTGGTCACTACGAGGGAGACATACCATGTAAAGGACTTGGGAATTCTAAGGCTTTTGAGTAAACGATGGCACTTAAAAAAGCAGAGGAAACATTTGTGAAGTTGTCTCATTCTTTCATATGCAATCCAACTTTGTTTCATGTTCCTGTTTTGTTTTGTTTTGTTTGTTTGTTTAAAACATGCTCTTATAACTTTGTATATCATTAGAAGGTGTTAAACTTTTCATTGAAGTTGTTACTTCAAAGTGTTGGTATTTGTAACAGTAATATTTAGAGGCTTTACTGGGCATAAAGAAAATGAATCCTAAGTCTTAACATTGCTTGGTTTGGAGAAAGGTTGTCTCTGTAGCAGATGGAGTTTAGTTTGATACCTGATGGTTTTAGGGTAAGGTTTCATTGGCTGACTATATACATAAAGAGTGGATGGGTTTGGTTTGTTTTTACAAAATTAAAATGGAAATATTGTTATTAATGATTTGTGTTTTCCTTAAAATTTTTTCCAAGAGTGTTTTTTTCTTTTACTGGAACAAATAAAATGATTTTATTTGGTCAATTTGTTAATCATTGGAGGGGATATTTATCCCAGGAAAATCAAGGTTTTTGCTGCTATTTGATATTGTTGTAAATAAGGCTGAGTTAACCTTTTTTTTATTACTTGATTTTGGCTTTCTTCTTTCCTCACCCACTTCCTTCTCCTCTTTTTATTTTCCTATTCCTGTCTCCACAGCTTTTCATAATTTCTTTTGCTTTTTTGATGTGGAAAGTGTAAACTTTATTTAAATGATCGGCTCAAGCTTTCTTCTGAAAGACCCTTTCTGAATGAAGATCTTGTGTCCTTGGTTGTTTAAAATTTATATATATATATATATATATATATATATATATATATATATATTTTTTTTTTAGCTTATTAAGATCTGATTAACAGTTTTTCTTTGGCTACATAAGCATCCCAAAACTTTTAAGGTTGTACCTCTTGGGGATGATAATCTTGCCTTAATTAAAAATTATAAACAACAAAATGAACATTTTTATTTTTTGGTACTGGAGATTGAGCCCTGGGGTGCTGTTCCACAGAGCAACTTCTGCAGCCCCCCCCCCCCTTTTTCCAGGGGTGCTTTGCCACTGAGCTATGTCCCTAGCCCTATTTATTTACTTAGAGACAGGGCCTTGCTAAGTTGCTGAGGCTGGCTTTGAACTTGTGATGCTCCTGCCTCAGCCTCTCCAATTGCTGGGATTACCGGCATGTGCTACTCCTGGTCCTCAGTGCTTTTTATATTTTATTTTGAAACAAAGTCTTGGTAAATTGTTGAAGACCTCACTTAAGTAGCTGAGGCTGGCCTCAAACTGTTCTCTTCTAATCACTGGGTTTATAGGTGTGTGCCAGCATGCCCCACCAAAATTGAGCTTTTTTGGCGGGGAGGGGGTACTGGGCATTGAACTAAGAGGGTAGTGTAGGACACTGAACCACATCCCTAGTACTATTTTGTATTTTATTTAGAGACAAGGTCTCACTGAGTTGCATAGTGCCTTGGTTTTGCTGAGGCTGGCTTTGAATTCTCAATCCTCCTGCCTCAGCCTCCCAAGCTTGCTGGGATTATAGGCGTGTGCCACTGCACGCCTGGTGAGCCTTTTTCTTTTATGTGCCTTTATTTTTTCATGTGGTACTGAGGATTGAATCCATTGCCTCACAGGTGCTGGGTAAGCACTCTACCACTGAGCTACAACTCCAGTCCTAAAATTGAGCCTTTTTACAAACAACCTTATCATGAACAGCGAGTGCCTGGTAATATTTGAAGTGGCAAGTATATACATGGATATTTCATAATGCTTTGTACTTTACTGAATTTTTTTTTTGAGAAAGAATTTGTTTTTAATATTTATTTTTTCAGTTTTTTGGTGGACACAACATCTTTATTTTATGTGGTGCTGAGGATCGAACCTAGCGCCCCATGCATGCCAGGCGAGCGCATTACTGCTTGAGCCACATCCCCAGCCCCTTTACTGAATTTTTTTAAAAACAAAAATTTAAGGCAGTTCCTACTTTGGAATTGTTAAAGTATTAAATGAGATGTTGTATATAAATCATACAAGACAAACTGAGTGCTAAAAACAAATGCAAGTTTCATTCATTTGTTGAAGACTTGTATGGAAGCTTTCTCCACACCAGTCAGGGGATATAATTAAGAACATAACAGAGAGCAATAAGTAAAATGGCTGTAGAGTAAATGCTGAAGTGCTACCATAGAAATTAACATGGGGTGCTGGGGGATGTTTTAGAAGTGGTTTCTAACCCAGTCTTGGGCAAAAAGGAATGGTCAAGGAAGTGTTGCAGAAGAAATGAATTCTAATCTGAGAAGTTCACTGGCTGAAGGTGGTAGGATGGGAAAGAGTAGATGAAAGAAAAGAGCATGTACAGAGTCTGGAGCAGGCAGTATGATGGGAATGTGACATGGGAGTGCTTGAGGTGTTACTAGGTCAGAGAGTGCCAAGTCTAGGTATTAGGACAAGGTGCTGTGAAAGGGCAGTTGCAGCACTCCTGAAAGGTTTTTCTTTTTTTGGTACCAGAGATTGAACCCAGGGGTGCTTACCCACTGAGCAACATCCCCGGCCCTTTTTTATTTTTTGAGACAAGGTTTTGCTAAGTTACGCAGGGTGTAGCTTAAGTTGCTGAGGCTGGCTTTGAGCTTGTGATCCTCCTGCCTCAGCCCCCTGAGTTGCTGGGATTACAGGTGTGCGCCATCATGCCTGGCTTGAGATAGGGTCTTGCCAAATTGCTTAGACCCTTGCTGAGTTGCTGAAGCTGGCCTCAAACTTGGAATCCTCCTGCCCAGCCTCTGAGCTGATGGGATTATAGGCATGTGCCACCATTCCTGGCCCTGAAGTTTTTTCTGCATGGGGGTAAGATATCTGGATTTAGCTGCCTGAGCAATTTTGGGAACGTTCCTAAAAGTGCTATGTTCCTAGGTGGTTTAGCCAGAAGGAAGCCCAGCTGCGTTTATTGGACCTGGCTCCTAGTCCCAGTTGCTGACTAGTTTGTTATAATTGCTTCATTTTATAGACTCCAGAATCTCTGGTCTTTTGTAGGTTCATTATGAAAAGTAAGCAAGTTAATATATGTTCAGCATACAGTGCAATGCCTAGCATATAGAAAATGCTCAATTAGTAGATTTTAACAATAGGATTCAGAGAGAAAAATTATAATTACTTTTGTATCACATATTTGTATTCAGGTTTGATATCAGTAAAGTCTTAACAGGTTTCGTTTAAAAAGTCATAATGAACCACTACAGAAAAGCAGTTTTGTTTCAAAGTATATATGTGTGTGTATATATATGTATATATACACATACACACAAAGTATGTTTGTGTATGTATGTATATATATATATATATACACTTTAAAAATTTTTTAAATATATATATATATTTTTTAAAGCAGTGTATTTTATATAGTGTCATTGTGGATTTTAAGCTAAAAATTAAAGTTAGATTTACTCTTCATGTAGCCAATACTTGTCCCTGAGAAATTATTTGAATTGAAAACTTAGTCAAATGTATTAGTATTTTATATAGTATTTCTAGTTTTAAGCAATAGTGAGGAAAAAAGCATGCAGTTAGTAAAAATATAGAAATGGAAATTGAGGTACCTGATTATAAGCTGAAATATAATGTTATGGGGCATAGAATAGGAAGTTCTAATTAAATGGATTCTTGAAGATTTTAAAGTAAAAATTGTTGAAATATTTGTATTAGCATGATTCTGAATGTCCCAAGGGAATTATTACAAACATGGTATAAAATTCTGTTCTTTTTATATTTGGGTGATTTGTTTGAAAATAATTTAAAATGGCTAGAAAACTTTACCAAGATACAATGTTAGGATAAATGGATTACTTTTCTTGAACCTTATGAAAGAGATGTATGCTTTTCGTCTTTTGCAGAGTTGAACAATGACCATAGTTGACAAAGCTGAATCTTCAGACCCGTCAACCTATCAGAATCAGCCTGGCAGTTCTGAGGCAGTCTCACCTGGAGACATGGATGCAGGTTCTGCCAGCTGGGGTGCTGTGTCTTCATTAAATGATGTTTCAAATCACACACTTTCTTTAGGACCAGTACCTGGTGCTGTAGTTTATTCAAATTCTTCTGTACCTGATAAATCAAAGCCATCACCACAAAAGGATCAAGGTACTCTTTTTTTTAAAAAATGGGTTGGGGGGGCTGGGGTTGTGGCTCAGTGGTAGAGCACTTGCCTAGCATGTGGGAGGCACTGGGTTCGATCCCCTGCACCACATAATAATAAACAAAGGTATTGTGTCCATCTACAACTAAAAAATATATATATTTTTATATATATATAATATATATATATTTGCAAGAAATGGCCAGCATTCTTTGATGTATTTCATTTTCCTCTGATGAATGATTATTTATTATTAACCCATATATCACAACAGGGTGGATTACTTTTTAGTTAATATGAGTAGTTTCTTTTATTACTTTTTTTTGAAGGATAAACTTTATTTTGGAGAAAATCAATATGGGCAAGCATTACATTACATTACATCTGTCTTTTAATTTTTTTTTTTTCTTTTTTGTGGTGCTGGGGATTGAACCCAGAATTTCACCCATGCTAGGAAGCACTCTTAACACTGAGCTACATCCAGGGTCCTTTTTTTTTTTTTTTTTTAATTTTTATTTTGAGACAGGGTCTCACTAAGTTGTCCAGGCTGGCCTCCAGTTTGTGTTTCTCCTGCCTCAGCCTCCCAAGTAGCTGGGATTACAGTCATGCATTACCATGCATGGCTAAAGATGATTTTAAAAATGCTTGCCTTTAGATAAATGGACTCTAAATTGCTTTTCTTTTCTTTTTTTTTTTTCCAGTCAGTTAAAAATCATCTGTAGCACTGGGCACAATGATGTATACCAGTAATTCCATCAACTCAGGAGGCTGAGATAGGAGGATTACAAGTTCGAGGCCAGACTGGGCAATTTAGTGAGAGCTTATATCAAAAAGAGCTGGGCATGTATCTCAATGGTACAGTACCCCTGGGTTTGATCTCCATTACCACATAAAAAAACAAAACAACAACAACAATGATGACAAAAGACCCAAAAACCATCAGTAATAAAATTCTTTGAAAAAGAGCAGATAATAGAAATATTACTTTTGTTAAAACAACGTAAATATGGTTACATTTGTTAACATATGTATTCAGATAAATGAAACATTGACATTTTTATTGGAACTTGTAAGACTTTTGGATTTGAAAACTTGGAGATCTGAAATTCAAGGAAACTTAATAGAATTAGTTCTTACTCATAATGTTATTTGGTGTAGAATAATTTAACCTTTTTTTTTTTTTTGATTCTGGGGCTCCAACCAGGACCTTAAGCATAAGAGACAAGGGCTTTACCACTGAGCTACATGCAAAGCCCCTTAAATTGTTTTGATGAGTCCTCTTAGTAAGTTCGATATTGTGGTGTAGGAGTGGGCAGTATGGTTTGATAAAAGTTTTTGTATCACTAAACACAACTTAATTCAATATTACACAGAGGTTAAGGTCTTTCAGCTCCTTCTCCAGCAATACTTTCCTATAGTACGTCTTTTTTGCAAGGCTCCAGCCTCTTGTCATGCTGCTAGGATTTCTCTTTCTCTTCATAAGCACTTAGCTCACTGCCCTTTTTTTGGGGGGGGGTGCTATTTTCTCATTCGCTCTGGATTAATTTCTCTTTTCCTAATTTTGATTTCCATATCCTATCAAGCCAAAGTCTGCCTTTATAGGGTATCTCAGCCTTTGATAGCAGTGAGGCCACTAGCCATCCTCTGAAAAATTAATTTGCTAATTGATTATTTTGAACTTTTCTAAATAAGTGGTTTCTTGCACTTGTTCTGTTAGCACAGTTACTTACTAGTAGTCTGTTTATAAGTTTTAATAATGGACACAAACCTTTCACGGACATGTTTAGTATACTTACAAGTACATGTAGTGGTGCCCAGAAGCCTGACTTTAAAACTTGTTTTCTTAGTGGTAAAATGGGGACATTAGTACCAGCATTAGAATGGTGAGACTATGACCTGGTGAGGGCTCAATTAGTGATGTGTGATGGTAGAGATGGACATGGTGCTGCATGTAAGCATATGTGGCCAATGTGATAGGGAATTGACTTATATTTTCTGTTGATTGTGTTTATTTAAAAAAAACTTGGATTTTTATGAAAAATTTTAAGTAGATTTAAGAGTAATTATAATGAACTCTCACGTAGCTATTAGCCACCTTTGACATATATCAACTCATGGTCAATTATACCTCTACCCACTGATCCCTTCTCCAATATTTTAAAGTAAGTCCAATACTTAATATTTACCTGTAAATATTTAGTGTGTATATCAAAAGGATTATTTTCTAAAAATTAAAACATCTTTATATTAAAAATCCAATCAATATTCAAATTTCCCTGGTTATCTTTTTTTTTTTTCCCTATAGTTAGTGTTGAAAACAACATCCAAACAAAATCTACACTTTGCATTTGGTTGATATGTTTAAACTTCCTTTTATCATTTGCAAGTTGTGTATTAAAGAGATCAATCATTCTCTCATTCTGGGTTCTCTCTTTTAAAATGTCCAGTTCTGCGCTGTATTTATGGCAAGCTGGTAATGTGATTTAGAATCGTGGTCAGATTCAGGTTTGATCAAGTATTGCTATGTATTTAGCTTTAGAACCATGCAAAGCTTTGTTTTAAAATCTTTGCTGTTTATTGTTCCAGCCCTAGGTGATGGCATTGCTCCTCCACAAAAAGTTCTTTTTCCATCTGAGAAGATTTGTCTTAAGTGGCAACAAACTCACAGAGTTGGCGCTGGGCTCCAGAATTTGGGCAATACCTGTTTTGCCAATGCTGCTTTGCAGTGTTTAACTTACACACCACCTCTCGCCAATTACATGTTGTCACATGAACACTCCAAGACATGTAAGTGTTCTGTTCTGTGGTATGTTTGTAGTATTTTATTTACTTTTTTCTCTGAAATAAAAGTGAAAAATTAGAATTAAGAGTTATATGATCATTAGAAGTTGATTTATTCTTTTAGAGACCAAGGAGGACTGACTCTAGGATTTGTATTCAAATTGATAAGAAAAATTTTGCATCTAATTTGACCTGTGAGGGTATTTTAAAAGAAACATTTTGTCAGCATTTGGCACTTCTAATCCTCCTGTTAGTTTTCTACACTTGTTAAAATAATATTAATGTCTGATGCTAACAGCTTGAGACAAGCAAGGTTAAGAAATCCTTTCTCTACTAGCATTCATCTTGTTTTAGAAGGCTTGATTCATTGTCAGGCTTGTAAGCCCTAGAGGAGAGGAACCTTTATCACTGCCCAGACCTCCTAGAATCCATATAAGACTTTGCCTTATCATTTGAGAGCTCTTTCTTCAATCCAGAAGGCAGAAAATAAATTAAAACATTAAGATTTTTTTTTTAACTAGGTGGCCCCCTCAGTGCCAACCAGTGACATTCAGAATTTAGAAAATCCATTTTTGAGGTTTTGATAGCTACATATAATGTGAATTATCCATCATCAGCCTTTATAAATGAAGTTTCCCTGTTCTTTTACCTAAATTAATGCTCCAATTTGTGTGCATGCTCTTATGCTGTTCATCAATGATCAGAGTTAAAGAACAAAACAAAACTCTTTGGTTTCCTTTTTGAATAGTTCTTCATTTAGTGGAGAATTTAAAGTGGTTCTTTTAAAAACTGTTTTTTCCTCCAAAGAGCGAAGAAATGCTTGTAAAGAATTTGGAAAGCACAGAAAAATTTAAGTAAACAAAAGTAAAATCACCTAGAATCTCACTACCTAGAAGTTTTTGTTATGCCAAACAGTTTGTAATTACAGAATGAACATTGCTTGCCCTCATTTTCTCCCTAAGTCCATAATTCATTCCCCATACACAGCTTTCCTATCACTTTTGTGCTTAATGAAAGTAGGGTGTGGATAAAAACCCAGCACTGGCATCTGGACTGCAAGAAAGGAGACCAAGACAAAATTCAGAAGCTCCCAGTGTTCAGAATTAGGTGCCTTTTATGCTTTTGGTAATTTATTTCCCTCTCTCTTTATTCCCCCTATTTTCCCAACTTTATTGAGGTATAACTGATATATAATAAATAGCACATATTTGAAAAAATAATTTGCTGCATTTTGACATTTGTATATACCTATCACAATTAAGAGAAGTAATGGTCATATCACCCCTAAAAGTTCCCTAATGCCCCTTTGAAATGACCCCTTCCATAACCTCCCCACCCCCATTTCATCTACTTCAGACAATCACTGATTTCCAATTTGTGTCACTATAAAATAATTTATATTATCGCAGATGTAGAATTATACAGTACATATTTCTATATTATCTTGCCTTACTTGGCAAGTTAATTATTTCAACATTATTCCATCTATTGCATGTTTCAATAGTTCATTTTTTATTGCTGAGTAATATTCCATTGTATGAATGGATAGATATTTAGATTATTTTCTATTTTGGGCCATCAAAAATTAAGCTGCTATGAACATTTTAAAATCTTTGTAAAGGATGTGTTTTCATTTCCCTTGGGTAAATAAGAGTAAGATGGTTTAGTCCCATAATAGTCATGTATTTTATATTTTTAAAAATACTTCTAAAGCTGGGTGTGGTGTGCATGCCTGTAATCCCAGCAACTCAGGAGGATGAGATAAGAGAATTGCAAGTTCAAGGTTAGCCTCAGTAACTTAGTGAGTCCTTAAGTAATTTAGTGAGACCCTGTCTCAAAATAAAAAATAAAAAGGTTGGGAATGTGGCTCATTGGTTGAGCAACCCTGGGTTCAATCCTCATATATGTGTGTGTGTGTAAATACATAAATACATAAATAAAATACTTCTAAACTATTTCCCAAAGGGATTGTAATATCTACTTTTCCATCACCAGCCAACAAAAGTTTTGCTTCAAATCTATCCCAACACTTGGTGTGGTCAATCTTTAATTTTAGACATTTTCACGGGTATGTAAAATTTTAGTTTTTTTTTTTTTTTTTTATTTAGAGAGAGAAGTTTTTTAATATTTATTTTTTAGTATTCGACAGACACAACATCTTTGCTTGTATGTGGTGCTGAGGATCGAACCCGGGCCGCACGCATGCCAGGCAAGCACGCTACCGCTTGAGCCACATCTTCAGCCCTGTAGTTTTTTTTTTGCTCTGCTTTTTTAATATGCTTGACAGAGTGTATTTTGATATTATACAAATGTGGAGTATAACTTATTTTAATTAGGATCCCATTCTTGTGGTTGAACGCGATTTGGAGTTACACTGGTCATGTGTTCATATGTAAACATAGGAATAGTAGTACCTTATTGTGGTTTTAGTTTGTACTTTCCTAATAAATATGATGTTGAACATATTTTTGATTATTTGCATTCTGTATATTTGCTTTACTGAAATGCCATTTTAAATCTTTTTATCTATTTAGAAAGTGGATAGTTTTCTTATTGTTGAATTTTGGGAGTTCTTTATGTATTCTGGATATAACTTCTTTAACAGACTTATGATTTGCAAATATTTTCTCCCAGGCTTATCTTTTCATTCTCTTCAGTGTTTATTGAAGAGCACATTTTTTGTTTGTTTTGAGAATTTTCAGTTCATCACTTTTTTTTTCTTTTTATGAATTGTGTTTTTTTTTAGGTGTTGCATTAAGAAATCTTAACTCCAGAAGTTATCACAGTGATTTTTACTACATTTTCTTCCAGAAGTTTTTTTTTAACATCTTTATTTTATTTATTTATTTATTTATTTTTATTTTTTTAATTAGCTACACATGACATTACAATGATCTTGGCAATTCATACATTTGAATCATTGGAGTATAATTTCTCACTTTTCTAATTGTACAGATTGCAGAATCACACTGGTCATAGAGTCATCTATATACATACAGCAATCATAATATCTATTCTATTCTGCCTTTTATTTTATTTTTATGTGGTGCTAAGGATCGAACCCAGTGCCCCACGCATGCTAGGCGAGCGCATTACCGCTTGAGCCACATCCCCAGGCCCTTCCAGAAGTTTTAATAGTTTTAACTTTATTTGGGTCAGTGATCTGTTTTTATTTAGTTATTTTTGTTTGTGATGTGAAGAATGGATAAGTTTTGCTCATTTGTTTGTTTATGGTATTTGAATTGAGTCCAGGGCCTCACATGTGGTAGGCTAGGCTCTGCCACTACCTAAGATGCATCAACATCCCATATTTTTTCCTATGAATATCCACTTATTCTAGCACCATTCACTGAAAAGATAATCCTTTCTTTACCAAATTATCTTGGCATCTTTGTCAAAATTCAATAAATCATACACATATGGATCTATTTCTGGAGTCCATTCTTTTTTTTTTTTTAATAATTATTTTTCAGTTCTCGGCAGACACAACATCATTGTTTGTATGTGGTGCTGAGAATTGAACCCGGGCCGCACGCATGCCAGGCGAGTGCGCTACCGCCTGAGCCACATCCCCAGCCCCTGGAGTCCATTCTGTAACACTGATTCTTTACTATGACACAGTGTCTTTTTTTTTGAAGAGGGTACCAAGGATTGATCTCAGGGGCACTTGACCAATTGAGTCACATCCCCAGCCCTATTTTGTATTTTATTTAGACTCAGGGTCTCACTGAGTTGCTTAGCACCTTGCTTTTGCTTATGCTATTGAACTTGAGATCCTCCTGTCTCAGCAACCCCTTATCCCCACCTCATCCTCACCCCTGCCTCAGCCTCTGGGATTACAGGCATGTGCCACTGTTCCTGGCCACAATGTCTTGATTGCTTTATGTAAGTCCCTGACTTTTCAAAGTTGTTTTGACCATTCTTGGTCATTTGCATTTCCCAAATGGAGTTTGGCTTTTGTGTATCTTTTTTTTTTTTTTTTTTTAAACATTTATTTTTTAGTTCTTGGCGGACACAACATCTTTGTTGGTATGTGGTGCTGAGGATCGAACCCGGGCCGCACGCATGCCAGGCAAGCGCGCTACCGCTTGAGCCACATCCCCAGCCCGCTTTTGTGTATCTTAATGTATTTTAATTTTATTTGATACATAATACTTGTGTGTATTTGTGGTACAGTGTGACATTTTAATTCATGTATACAGTATGTAATAATAAGTTGCAGGTAATGGATTTATCTGTCACTTCAGGCCTGTTTTGTTTGTGTTGGGAACATTCAAAATCTTTTTTATTGGCCATTTAAAAATAATTAATTGTTGCCAACTATATTGTATTATAGAACATTAGAAATTATTGTTAACCAACTGAACTCCAGTACTCAATAGCCATTCTTTGTCCCTTTTTCCTCCTTCCTCCACACCTTTCCCAGGCTCTTGTAATTGATATTCTATTCTCTCCTTATTTGTGATCAGTTTTTTAGCTTCCACATGTGAGTGAGAAAACACAGTATGTTTTTATACCCTTATTTCAACCTAATATAAAGTATTCTAGTTTACCCATGTTGCTGCAAATGACAGAATTTTATTCTTTTTTATGTTGGATAATTATTCCATTGTGTGTGTATATGTTTTATTTATTTATTTGTGTGTTCATCAACACCTAGGTTGGCTGTTATGAACATTGCTGCAGTAAATATGCTATTACAGATGTCTCTTTGACGTACTGATTTCAGTTCCTTTGGGTATGTTCCTAGTAAGGGGAATGCTGGACTAAATGGAATCAGTTTTTCAATTTCTTTTTTTTTTTTTAAAGAGAGAGAGAGAGAGAGAGAGAGAATTTTTTAATATTTTATTTTTTAGTTTTCGGCGGACACAACATCTTTGTTTGTATGTGGTTCTGAGGATCGAACCCGGGCTGCACACATGCCTTGTGTTTTTTTTTTTTTTTTTTTTTAATTTTCAACAAGCTTTGTTAGTTTATGTCTTTAAGGAAATTTGTCTTCCAGGGAGCAGTGGCACATGCCTGTAATCCAGGCTACTTGGGAGGCTGAGGCAGGAAGATCATAGGTTCAAGGCCAGTCTTGGCAATTTAGTGATATCTTGTCTGAAAAATTGAAAAAGCAAAAATAAAAAAAAAATCCAATAATATTGAAAAATAAAAATAAAAAGGACTGGGGTTCCTAGTGTTGCAAAAAGAATTTAAAAAGAAAAAACAAATTTGTCTATAAACTTGTTTTTATTTTTCTTATTTTTCTTTTTAACTTTGTTAGGGTCTGTAGTGATTTCTTCTTTGTCATTCCCAATGTTCATTTGAGTCTCCTGCCATTTTTCTAATCAATCTGACTAGAAACTTTTTTTTTTTAGTTGTTGATAGTTGTTTTTATTTATTCATATGTGGTGCTGAGAATCGAACCCAGTGCCTCACACACACCAGGTAAGTGCACTACTGCTTGAGCCAAAGCCACAACCTCAGCCTCCTGACTAGAGAGTTTTTAAAAATTTATTTATTTATTTTTTAGTTGTTGATGGACCTTTATTTATTTTATATACGGTGCTGAGAATTGAACTCAGTGCCTCACACATGCTAGGCAAGTGCTCTACAGTTGAGCCACAACCCCAGCCCCTGACTAAAGACTTTTTTAAAAGAATATTTTAAGCTGTAGATGGACACAATGTGTTTATTTTATTTATTTTTTTTATGTGGTGCTGAAAATCAAACCAGTACTTCACACATGCTAGGCAAGAGCTCTACCACTGAGTCACAATCCCAGTTTGACTATAGACTTTTTATTTTTATTTTTTATTTTTTTAAGAGAGAGAGAGAGAGAGAATTTTTAATATTTATTTTTTAGTTCTCGGCGGACACAACATCTTTGTTGGTATGTGGTGCTGAGGATCGAACCCGGGCCGCACGCATGCCAGGCGAGCGCGCTACCGCTTGAGCCACATCCTCAGCCCCAAACTATAGACTTTTTAATCTTACTGATTTTCTCAAAGAACTAGCTCTTGGTTTAATGGTTATTCTGTCTTCTCTTTCACTGATGTTTGTTACTGTTATTCTTTTTTCTCTGCCTACTTTGGGTTTAATGTTCTCCATTTTAGTTTTTTTTTTCTTATTTAAGTGACAGAAAAAAATTCTGTAATTTATGTTTACTATGTGATGATTTGATACGTGTATACATTGCATAATGTTGAAATCAAGGTAAATATATCTGTCTCTTCAAACACTTTTTATTTCTTTGTGGTGAGAACATTTAAAATTCTCCTGTCTAGCTTTCTTGAAATACACTGTTCTTACTTAAGATGGGGAACTTAGATGCATTTAAGATCATCTTTTCCAGTGTGTTTAATGCTATAAATTTCCCTGTAAGTGCTTTTTGATAAGTGCTCTTTCCCTGTAAGTGCTGTTTTGATATGTTTTAATTTCAGTTAAAAAACTTTCTAATTGCTCTTGTGATTATTTAGGACTGCATATTTAGTTGCCAAATATTCAGGGATTTACCAGAAATTGTCATGTTATTGATTTCTAATTTTATTCCATTGTGGTTAGAGAATATGTTTTTCAATGTTTGAATTCTTTTAAACTTTGTTTTATGTACCAGAACATGGTCTGCCTCAGCCTCTCAAGTCACTGGGATTACAAAGGCATGTGCCACCGCACCAGGCTCTACTCCTTTTTTGAATTATAATTATCTGGTGACATTGCTAAACTCATTTATTCTAGGCATCTTGGGTAGATTCCTTGAAATTTTTAAAAAAATTTTCTTTTAGTTGTCAGTGGATCTTTTATTTATTTATTTTTATTTATGTGGTGCTGATGATTGAATCCAGGGCCTCACACATGCCAGGCAAGCACCCTACTACTGAGCTACAATTCCAGCCCCTTCTTGAAATTTTTTACATATTTAGTCAAGCCATACAAATATAGACAGTGTTACTTATGTTTTACTAATCTGTTTGCCTTGCATATTTCCTTTTTTGTCTTATTTCACTGGCCAGAACTTCTAGCACTTTGTTCAATAAGTGTAGTGAAAGCATTAACTCTTTTCTTTTTAAATATTTTTTAGTTGTTGATGGATCTTTATTTATTTATATGTGGTGCTGAGAGGGCTGGGGATATATGGTTCAGTTGGTAGAGTGCTTGCCTCTCATGCACAAGGCCCTAGGTTCAATCCCTAGCACCACAAACCAAAACAAAACATATATGTGGTGCTGAGAAGCAAACCCAGTGCCTCACACATGCTATGCAAGTACTCTTTACTGAGCTACAACCCCAGCCCCCTTGACTCTTTCCTGATCATAGGGAAAAACATTTAGCTTGTTAGCTGTAGATTTTTTTTTCTTTTTTTCTTTTTTGGGTACAGGGGCACTCAACACTTAACCATTGAGCCACACCCCAGCCATTTTTGTATTTTAGAGACAGGGTCTCACTGAGTTGCTTAGAGCTTTGCTAAATTGCTAAGGCTGGCTTTAAATTCATGATCCTCCTTCTTCAGCATCCCAAGCCCTAGGGATTACAGGCATGTGCCACTGCACCCAGCAACTGTAGATTTTTGGTAGATGCTCTTTACCAACTCATGAAAATTTCTTTCCACTCCTGTTTTCTGATTCTTATTTTTTATTGTGAGCAAATGTTGATTTTTGTCAAATGATTTCTTTATCAAATTGATAGGATCATCTGATATCTTTAGCCTGTTAATATGGTAATTTACATCGTATAATATTGAGTTATCTTTGCATGACCTGTAATAAACTCTATTTGATAATGGTATATAGTTCTTCATATATATTGACCAATTTATTTGCTTATATTTCATTCAGGGCTTTTTATATCTATACTTATGAGAGATATTAGTCTGTAATTTTGTTTTTGAACTGTCTTTGTCTGATTTTGGTGTCATAATTAGATATGTTAATTCATTTTCTGTGTTTTGGAAGAGATTTTATAATTTTTTAATGTTAATTCTTTTTTATTTTTAATTAAATTAAATTATTTGTTTTGGTAACAGGGATTGAACCCAGGGTACTTAAACACTCATTTATTTATTTTTTATTTTGAAACAAGGCTTGACTAAGTTGCTTTTAGGGTCTGTCTAAGTTGCTGAGGCTGGCTTTGAACTTGTGAGCCTCTTGCCTCAGCTTCCCAAGCTGCTCGGATTATAGGTGTGCACTACCACACCCAGCTGTTTATTCTTTTTTTAAATGTTTGGAATTTTCTAGTGAAACTATTTGGATCAGGAGATATCCTTTTTCTGGGAGTTTTAAAAGTACTAATTCAAATAGGTATAGGACTACTCAAATTATTTTTTCTTGGGTGAATTGTGGCAGTTGCTTTGTTGAGGTATTGGTCCATTTATTCTCAGTTGCCTTTATGTCTGTAAAGTTAATCATAGAATTTCCTGGGCTGGGGATGTGGCTCAAGTGGTAGCGCGCTCACCTGGCATGCGTGCTTTTGCGGCCCGGGTTCGATCCTCACCACCACATACCAACAAAGATGTTGTGTCTGCCGAGAACTAAAAAATAAATATTAAAAAAAAATTCCCTCTCTCTCTCTCTCTCTCTCTCTCTCTCTCTCTCTCTCTCTCTCTCTCTCTCTCTCTCTCCTCTCTCACTCTCTCTTAAAAAAAAAATAATTTCCTTATTATCCTTTTGATATTTACAGGATCTGTGTTGGTATCCCCAGTTTCATTTCTGATGTTGGTAAACTTAGTTAAAATTTTCCCTTTCGGCACTGTTTTACTTCTGTCCGTATTTTAAAAAAATATGTTGTCTTTTAATTTACATTTAGTTCAGTGTATTTTTTTATTTCCCTTGAGATTTACTCTTTGATCCACAGATTATTTATATGTGTTAATTAGTTTCCAGGTATTTGGAGATTTTCTATTATCTTTCACTTATCAATGCTGTTTTTTATTCCACTGTGGTTGGTGAGCATACTTTAAATTTTTCAAGGTTTGTTTTATGCCTCAGAATATGGTCCGTCTTGTATATGTTCTGTAAGCACCTGAAACAAAATTTGTATTTTGCTCTTGGTGGGTGGAGTTGTTTAAGTGTTGATTAGATCTGGTGACTGATTAAAAATGAGTTCCATATATTTGCTCATTTTTTTGTTGAATTGTTCAATAAGTTGTTGACAAAAAAATATTGAGGTTTCCATCTCTAAATGTTGCTATTTCTTTTCACTCAGTTATATCTGAGTTTGATTCATGTATATTGCAGTTCTGTTTGATACAGGTACACTTATGATTGTTGTGTCTTAATGGGTTGATCCTTTATATTATGTAATGTCCTCCTCTTTGGTACTGGTCTTTGCTCTCCAGTCTGCTTTATTTAATGTTAACATAGACATTCCTGGGTTTTTGTTTGTTTGTTGTTTGTTTGTTTTTTTGATTGATGTTTCATACCATGTCTTTTTTTGTCCTTTTATTTTCAGCCTACCTGTATCATTACATTTGAACTGAGTTTCTTGTATAGTTAGATCATGTTTTTAAATTGATTTTGTCAATCTGTGTCATTTTTTCTTTTTTCCCCTCTAGTATTGGGAATCAAGCTCAGGGCCTTATACATCCAAGGCAAGTGCTCTACCACCAATCTTTTTTTTTTTTTTTCCCTGAGATGGGATCTTTGCCAACTTGCCTGGGCTGGCCTTGAACTTGCAATTCTCCTGCTCAGCCTCCTGAGTAGCTAGGATCATAGGGGTGGTCACCATTGTGTGGCAATGTGTGGCTTTCAACAGGTATAGTTAGAATATTTGGACTTGATGATTATTGATGTATCAGGACTTAAGTCTGACATTTTATATTAGTTTTCCCTTTGTTTTTGTTTAATATCTTGTTTAATATCTGTTTTCTTACTCCTGTATCCATCTCGGTTACTTGAATATTTTTTAGACATATTCAAAATTCCACTTTGATTTATTTATCATGTTTTGAGTATATCTCTTTGTTTAGCTATTTTAGTGGTTGGTTGTGCTAGGTATTATATTATACAATAGTCACTCTCCTTATCTTGTTTGTTTGTTTACATTTCTAGATTGAACTCAGACCCTTACGTGCTAGACAAATTACTCTCCCAATGAGCTACA
Organism: Ictidomys tridecemlineatus; assembly: GCF_052094955.1. NCBI lineage: Eukaryota > Metazoa > Chordata > Mammalia > Rodentia > Sciuridae > Ictidomys > Ictidomys tridecemlineatus. The sequence continues at coordinate 109,143,854 of NC_135486.1, read as the reverse complement.
TCCTCAGCTCTACAATTTTCTTAAATATTTCCCTAACATACCTTTAAAACCATGTGAGGCAATGTTACAATTTTTGTTTGATAGATTCTTGGAGTGGTAAATGCTTTTATTTTACTTTTCTTCAATTGAAACCTGAGTATTTTTACATTTTGTTTTGATGTATGGGGTCTTAACTAACTCTGTTTTAGCTTTCCCTGAGTTATCTAGGCAGAGGAAGTGAAGTTATGCCAAGGTAGAAAAAAGCCCAGGTTCCCATTCAGCTTCCAACGTGGGGATTAGGGCTTTCAGTTGCTTCTGGTGGAAGTTCCAAGTCCCTGTGTGGTCTCCACTGACACTGCAGTGGAGTAGCTTTGTTACCACTGGGTGATGGTGAAAGTCCTGACTCTGTGCAGCCAGGTAGAGGAATGCCTCTTCATTAGTTGTTGAGGATGGTCCTCACATGGTCTCCATGACCAGTGTGAGGTGGGGAAGGGACTAGCACCTAGTGTGGGGGAAAGTTCCAGCCCCCAATCTTTCTTCTCTAACAATAACCCAATGGATGTGTTTTGGGGTACCTTATTAGAGTCCTGTGAATAGAAGTTTAGGCTCTTCACTTGGCCTTTGCAATATGGGTAGAGGTGAGGCAATAGTTTTTATGTAGTGTTTGGCTGTGCTTGGTGGTGTTTTATGTGATGGTTATTTGGGTGCAGCCTTAGAAGGAGATACAGGAGAGGCCCAGGGAAATAAAGATGATTATATTCACAGCCCCTGGGATACAGGAGGCATTGCATGCCACACAGGGCCATGTGGGAAAAATACCAGGGTGGTTAAGAGGAATAAAGACAGGAATGAGGGAAAATCATTAGGCCAAAGCCCTCATTGAGGTTTCCAAGTAAGGCAAGGCAGGGCAGGGTGAACAGTTTGCATTGGCTAGTTTTAATAGTTGGGGTAGGTGCAGAGCCATAGATGGGTGGTCCTTAGTTGCCTGGGATCTGATCCTGGGATGATTAATGAACAGGAATAATGATTCCTGAGTTGTACACACCAGACAGAGGAGGATGGCTCTGGGTTGTTAATTTGCATAGCAATGGCATGCTCCTGGCTGAGCCCTTTCTAGTCTTTTAAGAGTTGGAAGGGATAGTCTCTTCCCCAAACAGAAAAGTTTTTAAAGGTGTCACAACACTGTCATTTACAGAAAAAATATACACATGTGTACACACAAAGGCCAGAGTAGAATACTATTTCTAAAGTTGTCTTTTATAAAGCAGGGCTGTTCTTTTCCTTATCCTTGGCTGGCAAGAGAGCAGGCAAGCTTTCTTTGGGGTTTGCTTTGTGCATTTGGTTGCTTACTTCTTCAGCTCCAAGTCTGGAATATCTGAAGGTCAGTGAAAATCAGGGAACTACTGCCATTGAGTCCTGAGGTCCCTAGTGTATCTTTTTTCCCCCCACTAACTTTCATAGCCTTTTTATGTTTGTTGTATGTAAATATTCAAAGTTTTGTTTGTTTGTTTATTGTTGTTGTATATGGCAGGAGGAGCAGAGAAAACTATCCTTATGCTATCTTCCCAGAAGTGGAACTATTACTTTCATTTGTGATGGATGTGGGCATCATCATTTTTCTTTCACTACGTGAAAGATGTTACTGCAGTGTCTTCTAGCCCATGTGGCTTCTGACAAAAAGTCTGTTACACTTTTCCCTTTGTTTCTTTATATATAATGTTTTTATTTCTAGCTGCTTTTAATATTTCTATCACTTAAACAGTTTGATCTTTTTGTAGGTTTCTTCATGTTTCTTCTGCTTGGGGTTTGTTGAGATTCTTAGTTCTGTGCTTTCACTTTTCCATCACATCTGAACAACTTCTGGTCATTTTAAAAAACTTATTTTTATACTTCACAAAATAACATTTTTGGTGTAAAGTTCTTTGATTTTTTTTTGTTGTTGTTCAAGGGATTGAACCCAGGGGTGCTTAACCACTGAGCTACACACCCCCATCCTCTTTATTTTTTTTTGTTTTGAGATAGGACCTGGGTAAGTTGCTGAAGCTGGCTTTAAACTTGCAATCCTCCTGCTTTAGCCTTCTGAGCTGCTGGCATTGTAGGTGTGCATCACCATGCCCAGCCAAGTTCTTTGAATTTTACCACATGTAGGTTCATGTAAGCCATGACCTCACCTCAGTCAGAATACAAAATCATTCCATCACTCTGAATACCTCCCTGTGCTTTCTTTTTTTTTTTTTTTAAAGAGAGAGTGAGAGAGGGGGGAGAGAGAGAGAGAGAGAGAGAGAGAGAGAGAGAGAGAGAGAGAGAGAATTTTAAATATTTATTTTCTAGTTCTAGGCGGACACAACATCTTTGTTGGTATGTGGTGCTGAGGATCGAACCCGGGCCGCACGCATGCCAGGCAAGCGCGCTACCGCCTGAGCCACATCCCCAGCCCCCTCCCTGTGCTTTCTGTCCCTTTGTAGCTAATTATTTTTTGACATTTGTTCTCTTCACCTTCAGATGCCAGTCAAAAACATGTATTATGGACAGCTTGAAATTGTTCACAGCTCGCTGGCACACCTTTTTGTTACTATTACTGTTTTTGCTCTGTGTGTCATAATGAATGTCTTCCAGTTCACTAATGTTTTCTTCTTTCTGTAATATCTAATCAGTTATTAATCCCCTCTGGTATATATTTTACCTCATAGTCTACTGTTCAGGTATATTTGGGTCTACTTATATGCTTCTCTTTAATGTGCTCTTGCATTTTTCACTTCCTTGCACATCTTAATATGTGCATAATATCTTTTAATGTTATTGTTTTCTGATTCTGTATTCTATATCATATTTGGAGTCTTTTTTTCCTTCTCCCTTACTGCTGGTCATTCCTGCATCTTTATATGCCCTATACTCTTTGATTGAATGACAGACATCATGAATTTTATATTGGGTACTGGATTTTGTTTATTCCTGTATATATTTTTGAGCTTTGTTGTGGGACATAGTTTATTGGAAATAGTTTTTTTTTTTTTTCAAGACTTTTAAGCTTTAATTATATAGATTATGGGAAGATTTAGGCAGAACTTCTCAACCTTGGTACTATTGACATTGGGTCAGGTAATTCTTTGCTGTGTGAGGTTATCTTGTGCTGTGTAGGATGTTTACTAACATACCTGCCTCTGTCCACTATATGCTGGTTAGCACCACTTAGCATGAAACAAGAATCATTTTCTACATTTTTTTTAAAAGTTAAAAAAAGGAAGAAGAAAATGCAGTAGAGACCACCATATGTGACCAAGAAAGCCAAAATATGTATATAGAGATTTCTTAACTCTGCTGTGAGAAACGTTCTTTTACCAGTTTAGACAACTGGTATTATAAGAAAAAAAATCCTTGTTTTCCAGTACAAGTTTCAGAACTTGAAAAGGTATGATTTGGGTCTGATTATATGTCTGACCTTGGGCAAATTTTTAACTCTGAGCCATTTTTCCTCTCTCATAAAATACAGCCAATGTATACTTATTGCTTTGATTTGTTAGAGAATTAAATGAAAATGAATAAAAATAACCCAATGTACATACAGTAGCTGTTACTGATATTTCATCTCAGAAGTGTGTCCCTTATTTGTAGTTTCCTATATAGTCTTATTTTACTAATATGGAGGATTAACATTTCTCTTTCAGGTCATGCAGAAGGATTTTGCATGATGTGTACAATGCAAGCGCATATTACCCAGGCACTGAGCAATCCTGGGGATGTAATTAAACCAATGTTTGTCATCAATGAGATGCGGCGTAAGTATTAACTATTATAGTTTTTTTTTTTTTTTTAAAGAGAGAGTGGGGGGGGGGAGAGAGAGAGAGAGAGAATTTTTAATATTTATTTTTTTTTTAGTTCTCGGCGGACACAACATCTTTGTTGGTATGTGGTGCTGAGGATCGAACCTGGGCCGCACGCATGCCAGGCGAGCGCGCTACCGCTTGAGCCATATCCCCAGCCCCTAACTATTATAGTTTATATCAGTGTTTTTTAGCTAGTTAGCTAGTTATTTGTCTTTTTTGCTTTTTTTTTTTTTCTCTTTTAGATGGATTCTTATTGCCTGGGCTGGCTTTGAACTTCTGGGGGCTCAAGTGATCCTCTTACCTCAGGCTCAAGAGTAGCTGGGACTATAGGTGTGCACCACAATGCCTGACTTTTAGCTAGTCTTCATGGCCTAAGATTAAAAAAAAAAAAAAAGGTTCCTGAAGTATTAGAAAACAGACACGTATTTTTATCATACATGGCAATGTCTTATTTTAATAACAAATTTTGGGTTAAACATTTACTATGTATTTGTTACTACTTATGATACTACGTAAATATTTTATGTTTTATTTTTTTTGATACTGGGGATCAGACCCAGGGGAACTTTACCACTGATCTACATTCCCCAGTCCTCACTTTTTTTTGAAATAGTGTCTTACTAAATTGCTAAGGCTAGTCTTAAACTTGTGATCCTCCCGCCTCAGCCTCCTGAGTAGCTGGAATTACAGGCATGAATTATTATCCCTGGATTGTATAAATTAATTTGAAATATTAATGCAAAATATAATAAGCATTCAGTTTAATATAAGCAAATTTTAAATTGTTTGAAACTCAATTTGTTTATAAAATTATTACCTTTTTCCTGAGGCTTTTTTCTTCCAGATAGTTGGAATACTCTTGATATTATCCCACAGGTTTCTTTAATTTTAATTAGTTTTAATTTGGTGGATAAATAATACATTGTACTTAGTGACAGGAGTTGTCAAAATTAAGGTAATTAGTCTCAAAGAAAAATTTAGACTACTCAGTGAAACAAATTTATGGATACACTTCACTCTTTTCCACTTAATTTTAAAATTTTAAATAGGTTGAATAAAATTTTCTTCTGTACTTTTTATGTGCTTTTTGTAGTAAACTTTATATTCATTTTTTAAATTTTCTTTTTTAGTTGTAGATGGACATAATATCTTTGTTTTATTTTTTATTTTTAATATTTATTTTTTAGTTGTAGTTGTCAGTTCTTTATTTTATAATTTGTTTTTATGTGGTGCTGAGGATCGAACCCAGGGCCTCACCCGCGCTAAGCAAGTGCTGTACCGCTGAGCCACAACCACAGCCCCTGTTTTGTTTATTTTTATGTGGTGTTGAGGATCAAACCCAGTGCCTTACATGTGCTACGTAAGCACTCTACCACTGTGTCACAATCCCAGCCTATACTCATTTTTAATATAAATTCACTTTTAATATATATATTCATTTTATTTAACCAAGTAGTAATAAAAACTGAGTGAAAATTTTAAGAAACCTACTAATTTTTAATCTGTTATCTAACTGGGTAATTATAAGGGTGCATAAGTATATAGTGAGAAACTATAATCCTTTCTCTTAAAAAGCTGCTGAAGATTTAATTGGTTCTTAGCATTATTGACAGGCCAAAACAAACAGTGCAGAAATCTTTAAAACATTGTTGTATATTGGCAGAATTTTAGCCAAGGCAGGTTTTGATTGTTTGTACCTTTACTTATTTATTTTTTAATTTTTTATTTTTTGGTGTACCGAGGATTGAACTCAGGGATACTTAACCATTGAGCCACATTCCCAGCCCTATTTTGTATTTTATTTAGAGACAGAGTTTCACTGAGTTACTTACTTAGTGCCTTGCTTTTGCTGAGGCTGGCTTTGAACTCTCAACATCCTGCCTCAGCCTCCCCAGCAGCTGGGATTACAGGTGTGTGCCACTGCACCCGTATTTATTTTTATTTATTTATTTTTATACATAAATTTATAGTAGGCATGAATGATATTTTAAACATAGTCTTTAGGAAAATATCACTGCTCTTGGCTGGAGCGGTGGTGCATGCCTATAATCCAAGTGACTCAGGAGGCCAAGATAGAAGAATCACAAGTTTGAGACCAGCCTCAGCAACTTAGCAAGGTCATAGTAAAACTCTGTCTCAAAATAAAAAATGAAAAGTCCTGGGGCTATAGCTTAGTGGTAGAGTCCCTCTGGTTTAATCCCCAATGTAAAAACAAAAAACAAAAACAACAACAACAAAAAACCAATTAAAAAACCCCCTCATTGTGTTTGTGTTCTGTATGTATACATATATCCATAAAGCACATCACAGTTGAATCAAGAAATTGCCATTTTTATAAGTCAAAATTGGTGGAATATTAGCAAATTTCATGATCTGAGAGAATATATGTTTATGCACATTCATACATGTAAAATTCAATATATAAGGTTTCATTGTGATTTCTTAATTTGTGTTGTTTTTATTTTCAAAATAATTTGGTATTACAACTGCTTAGTGAGAAGTAGGACTAAAATATTACTGTGCAACTGAAGATATAATTTTTTCTATTGGTCATTGGATAGAATTGAGAGTGGTTGGATATTTATGTTTTTCATGGATTCTCTTCTCGAGATCTAATGCCATATTTAAAATTGTGTGCATCAACATAATACTTAAGACAAACTTTTGAGGAAATATGGCTAATGTTGATTTTATTTAAGTATAATTTTATTGACTTGATAAAGGCAGAAGCTCTGGGGCTGGGATTGTGGCTTAGTGGTAGAGCTCTTGCCTCGCATGCGTGAGGCACTGGGTTCAATAATCAGCACCACATAAAAATAAATAAATAAAATAAAATAAAGATATTGTGTCCATCTACAACTAAAAAAAATATATTAAAAAAAAAAAAAAAAGAAGCTCTGGACTCTTAAGAAACTGCATCCCCTGTTGGATCTCAGTGACAGTATGTGGTCCTGGCGTTTTATCAAGGCAGCCTGTGTTAGCGTTGCTTCCTCATTAAGTAATTATTCAGGGATTTTTCTAATGAATATATTGTAAGATATAGCTTTTTGTGGTATAGCCTAGGGATATAATATATAATGATATAAAGTCTCATCTTTACTTAAATTTTATAGGTATAGCTAGGCACTTTCGTTTTGGAAACCAAGAAGATGCCCATGAATTTCTTCAATATACCGTTGATGCTATGCAAAAAGCATGTTTGAATGGGAGCAATAAGTAAGTCAAATAAAACATCAGTCGTTTCTACGTTTTGTGTCCCTGGCTTATCAGAATTTAGTTTTGCCTTTTATGTTGAAATCTGTTACAACATAAAAATCTGTTATACAGATCTGTTTACTTTACCTTTTGGCTTTCCCCTGCCTCTTCCCCACCTGATTTGCATTATTTTAAAATGATTGTAATTTAGAAAGGTACTTGTTATAACAGTTTTAATTTGTTCAATTATAAGTGTCAGAAAATGAATGTTGGCCTTGCCATAGTTTAATTTCTGGGTAATGGTGTACCTTAGCAGATCTAAAATTACCCGCTTCTCCTGGTTGTTTCTCACATTTTCTTTGTTGACCTCTAGACTCAGAAGTCTGTTTCCTGCCTCTTTCTCTCTCTCTGGTCACTTATGAATTCTTATAGCTTTGTCCTAAAACCTAAATGCAGACATGAAGGAAGACTGGGGAGACAAATAGAAAACAGTCATAACCCACCTGCTCTTGCCCACATACACCTGGTACATTTCCCTTTGCATGCTGATCTAGGCCTTCATGTCATTCTTCTGGTGCAGGGTCACAAACCTGCTGAGAGTATCTTCTTTTCTTTGTTGCAAGGTCAAATTCCTGCCTGGATTTCAAAGTCCCTCATAATATAGCTCCTTCTGTCCTCATCCCCAAACCCTCACTGTATCTGTCAGGCAAGGGCTAGTTTTTGGCTGCCACATATCTTGAGGTCTTTTGTGTGTGTGTATGTGTATGGTGGTGGGTTGGGGGTCTTTTTGAATCTTGTTCCTTTATAGATGTATATGCTTTTAAAATCTATTCATAGCATAATTTTTGCATAATTCTTCTATCATGTCACTTTTTAACTGTTTTTCAGATTAGACAGACATACCCAGGCTACCACACTTGTTTGTCAGATATTCGGAGGATACCTAAGATCTAGAGGTAAACTTTTGTTTGAAAGTTGATAAAGTGATACATGCATGTGTTTTTAAAAATGCAGACAGTAGGAAAGGGCTAATGATGTAGATCTCCTGGCCAGCCCTGACTCCAATCTCCCCGACCTAATGGCAACCCTGTGCCAATTGGTAGTTTAGCCTTCTGGTAATTTCTTAAGGGTGAACAAACTGGGAGCATACCATGTATGATAGTTTCATTTTTCTCTAAGTATTATAGATCTTATATTTTAGCACAAATAAGTCTTAACAAAATCTTTCACAATTTCAGTAGTATTTCATTAATTTTGTTCTATTGATCGATATTTATGTTTCTATTTTGTTATTACATCAGTGTTTCATTGAACATTCATGCACACATGCCTTTGTGTTTATGTAAAAGTATATATAGGATAAATCCTTAAAATTAGCATTTTTTAGGTCATAGGGTATATTTTAATTTCTATTATTGGCATGTTGTCATTCTACGAGGTTTTTACCAGTTTATATTCCAACAAGTAGTGTATAAGGGGCCAGATTCATGACCTTTCACCTATACTGTGTGTAATATTAACTTAGTTTTTTTCCCCCAATCTAATAGAGTAAAAATTTTACTGGTTTAATTCTTTTATTTTGAAATAATATTTATATTCTGTCATTTCATAGTTGGTACTGATGTGATGAATACCCTTTGCTTATCTTTTGCATTTTATTTTTGTTTCAGTCAAGTGTTTAAATTGCAAGGGCGTTTCAGATACCTTTGATCCATATCTTGACATAACATTGGAGATAAAGGTAAATTGAATAATTATTTTAAAAAAAATACTATTAGTATTTAGTTGGATACAATCACCTTATTTATTTATTTATTTATCTGTTTGTTTATTTATTTATTTATGTATATGTGCTGCTGAGGATCCAACCCAGCGCCTTGCTTGTGCTAGGCGAGCATTCTACCGCTGAGCCACAACCTCAGCCCCTGATTAATTATTTTGATGGTTAAGTTTAAAGTCTTTTTATTACCTTTTGACTTTTCACTTAAGAAATCTTATAAAATCAAATTTTGATCCCTGTATTAGCCAAACTTAGATGTTTATTATTATTATTTTTTAAATATTTATTTTTTTAGTTGTAGTTAGATATACTACCTTTGTTTTATTTATTTTTATGTGGTGCTGAGGATCGAACCCAGGGCCTTGCATGTGCTAGGCGAGCACTCTACCCCTGAGCCATGAGCCCAGTCCAGATGTTATTATTTTTTAGAAACTGTTTTGCTTCTTGCATTTTAACTCCTATTTTTTTTTATTATTCTTGAGTTTCCATTTTTCTGATTACAGATGTAATACATGTTAATGATAAAAAGAAGCTTTGCAGATATATGTAAAACCTAGCCTTCATTATTAGTTCTTTAGTAGTTTGATATATATATACTGCTCCAGAATAGATGACTTCCTTTTCATAGAAGTGAGATTATGACTTAGTCTGTTTTTCCACTTGCTATTTTTATTTAATTCTGCTTGGAGACCTTCCACATCAGTGTGTTCTTTGGGTAGTTTTGTGGTGGTCCAGTAAGAGGATATACCATAATTCACCTATCTGGTTCCTTGCTGTTTTCCACTTTTATGCTATTCTAAATAAAGCTGTGGTGAGCAACCTCTTATTTTTGTTTTCTGTAATCTGTATTTTTAATGGAAAGAGAAATAATTTGGTGTGAAGATGTGGATATCATCGTAAAAAAACATCTTTTACATAAAAATTCATATTTGTTTTTCTGTATGAGTCTTCTGCTCACATGTTCTCTTTTCCTCCCCCTCCTTCCTGCTCTTGTTTTTCAACCTGTGGTGGTGTGTAGTGATATGGTCTTTATGCTTTTTTCTCCCAGGCTGCTCAAAGTGTTAATAAGGCATTGGAGCAGTTTGTGAAACCAGAACAGCTGGATGGAGAAAACTCCTACAAGTGCAGCAAGTATGATGGGTGGTAATTTTTTTAGTTTTTGTTGCTGGCTGTTAACAGTGCGGGTGGCAGGGAGACTTGGCTTGAAAGAATTTAGTGCATTCAAATGGCTCACTAAGCTGCCTTAAGCTTTTTTGTTGTTGTTAATACTTTTAGTAGTAGATGGATGGACACAATACCTTTATTTTATTTATTTTTATGTGATGCTGAGGATCACAGTGATGAGAACCTAGTGCCTCACACATGCTAGGCAAGCACTCTACCCCTGAGCCAACATCCCAGCCCCCTGTCTTAAGCTTTTTTCCTTCTAATTTTTTCTTTTAGTTTTCTTTTTTAAAAAAATATTTATTTTTTTAGAAGTAGTTGGATATAATACCTCAATTTTCTTGTTTATTTATTTATTTTAAAATGTTTTGCTATTAATTAATTAATTTATTTATAATTAATTAATTTATTATGTGATGCTGAGGATTGAACCCAGGGCCTCGCACGTGCTAGTCAGGCGCTCTACCGCTGAGCCACAATCCCAGCCCCTTTATTTTAGTTTTCAGTAGACCTTTATTTTATTTATTTGTTTATATATGGTGCTGAGAATTGAACCCAGTGCCTCTCACATGCTAGGCAGGTGCTCTACCACTAAAGCTATAACCCTAGCCCTGCCTTAAGCTTTTAATGCCATCTGGAGAGATGCTGTTTCCCTGTCCACTAGAGGCCAGAACATGGAATGTATAATGTTTCCACTCTTTCAAGATGTGCAGCTTTGTGCCTTTGGAGGACTGGCACCTTAGTCTGGGGCCAGTTGGATGGGAGAAAGCAAGCTAATATCATCCATACTCCACACATTAGTGTCTTCTCCCAGGACCTCACAGCGTGGGATAACAGTTTGTCAAGCAGCATTTTCATTGACTTTCCTGTTAGAAAAAGGTTGAGAATAGGGTGGGGGTCACTTACTCTCAGAAGAGCTAAGGATCTCTTTCTCTTTTATCAGTACTCAGAGTGTGGGGTAATGTCTAATTTAGATTTGTCCAGGCAATAAAAAGAGCCTGTTTTAAGAAGGCCCTGTTTTCATATATTTTAGGTAGATTTCTACTTTATAGTCAGGTAATATAGGAAATCTTTTTTTCATTATGTATTTATTATGGGGGTGGGGAGAGAAGGCTCCCTTATCGCCAATACTATGGCACTTTCTCCTGTTTTAAATTTCTAGTCCTTACTTTTTCCGTTTATATCTAGACAAAATATTTTATTTATTTTGTGTGGTGCTGAAGATTGAATCCAGTGTCTCACATGTGCCAGGCAAGCACTCTACTACTGAACCACAACCCAGCTCCTTTTATATCTGGATAGGGTTTGCTATCTGCTGTAACAGAACTATGCCAGCTTAAAAAAAAAAAAATTATTTTTTTTTTGGGGGGGGTGGTACTGGGTTTTAAACCCAGGATGCTCAGCCACTAAGATACATCCACAACCCTTTTTATTTTGGGACAGGCTCTTGTTAAATTGCAGAGGCCGGTCTTGAACTTGCCATCCTCCTGCCTCAGCCTCCTGAGTTGCCGGGATTATAGTTGTATACCACTGTCCTGGTTCTTATTAGCTTTTAAGTTTTTATAAATTTTTTATTATTATCATTTTTTCAGTGCTGGGGGCTGAATCCCAGAGCCTCATTCATGCTAGGCAAGTGCTCCATTATTGAGCAACACCCCCAGCCTGAGTTAACCTATTGGTAGTCTACATGGCTTGGTATTTTGGCATTGTCCTATTTTTCCTTCCTTCATGCTTTTAGGCAGTTTGGTATTTTTAATTTAATATTTTCACTATTGATTTAAGGTGCTGGTGTTTCTCATCTTAGTATCCTTATTTTGGAATCTTCATTTAGGATGTTGTACAAAAATAACTAAGGAAAGACTAAAACAAGGGAAAAATTCATATTTTTTTAATCGTTTGTTTCTATGTGTTTCAAGGTGTAAAAAGATGGTTCCAGCTTCAAAGAGGTTCACTATACATAGATCTTCTAATGTTCTTACACTTTCTCTGAAACGCTTTGCAAATTTTACTGGTGGAAAAATTGCTAAGGTATGTTAATAATCTTTTATGTGAAACCTTACAAGGCTTACGTGTTGGTAACTATTAAAGGTTATAAATGACCTAAGTGAATAATCATTAGATCAATTTTCTGAGTTCTTCCAGCATTTGATAGCTGGGGAAAAAAAGAGAAAAAAAAAAAGATCAAATAATTGTGCCAGTAGTTTGGACAATGTGCTTATGAGTGTGTGTGTTTTAGTGTACGCTTCAGCTGGCTGGACTTTCTAGTGATAAAATTGGTAACTGTTATCTGCATTTGGGCTTCATAGTCAGTTCTTTGGTATCCATGGTAATGAGGGGATACAGGGACAGCTTGTATAATTTGAAATCCAAAGATGTCCCTGTTAGATCTTAGTTCATTTTCTTGTTTATTTTCTGATTTTTTCAGTACACTGAATTTTCCTGTTTTCTTTCCACTTACTGAAATTTGAATATGGTAAAAAAAATTCAACAGCATGCAAGAGAAATAAATAATATATTCCAAAATTATTTTTATTTAAAATAAAAATAAGTTGTGATTAATGTCCAGAGTTGTCATTTTGTTATTGTCTGGTAGATTTGATGGATTCACAGAACATGGATCCTTCCTTGATTCTTCCTTGTTGAAGGGAAATAAAAGACAGAGGGGCTGCCTTCAATGCTCTTAGGTTCAGGTGTTTTCTAGGTTAATTGTGTCCTTTGAAAAGGTGGCTAAATGCATTGGGGTTTTGCTGTAACATCACAGCATTGCAGTATCCTTTGAGTCTTCTTCCAGGTCACTCTAAATGTTCTGTACTTGAATATATGGATGGTGTGTTTCTTTAGAAATGACATTCTTTTTTCCTGTTCTCATTTCTGCTTAGGATGTGAAATATCCTGAATATCTTGATATTCGTCCATACATGTCTCAACCAAATGGAGAACCAATTATTTATGTTCTGTATGCAGTGCTAGTGCACACTGGTTTTAATTGCCACGCTGGCCATTACTTCTGTTACATAAAAGTAAGTTGTATGGATTTGCTAATAGTCAGTTATCTCACATATGTACCAAAAGATAGCTCTAGTGTTCTTGGGAGTAAAAAGTAGAACTTAAATGGTTAACCTGTGAAACTTAGGTTAACCTGTTGTTCTTTAATGTCTCTTGACTGTGTTTCTTGTGAATATAACTAATCTCTCTATTGACTCTTTTGCAGGCTAGTAATGGCCTCTGGTATCAAATGAATGATTCCATTGTATCTACCAGTGATATTAGATCGGTACTCAGCCAACAAGCTTATGTGCTCTTTTATATCAGGTATTGTCATGAAAACAAGTTGTTAAATTTTTTGTTCCACCATTTCTTTTCCTCTCATCAACAATTTTTGAGCCTCCCCACCCCCGCCACCTTTTTCTTTTTTTTTTCTGGTGGTACTGGGGATTGAATTTAGGGGTTCAGTCTATCACTGTACTATATCCCCTGCCCTTTTTAGTTTTTATTTTGAGACAGGGTCTAAGTTGCCTAGGCTGGCCTTGAATTTGCAATTCACCTGCCTTGGCCTTCTGAGTAGTTAGAATTAACTTAAAATTGACCAATGTGTCTAGCCAGTTTTAAGTTATTTATTTATTTATTCTTTCTAATGATAGTTTGAAGATTAGCTCTGCCAATGGCCTGGAGAGTGAGCAGGTTGTTTTTGAGTATGGATTATGAATTGGCCTTAGTTTCCAGCTCTTTTGGCAACTCAGCACTAAAAGGTAGAGAGGAAAGGAAAGATGACAATTTAGAAGGGTAGCTTATGCTGCTGGTGGCAAAACAAGTGGGCCAGGGGCCACTGAGGGCAGTGGGTGGCCTTGGGAAGGGGTCTCTGAGCACCCTTTGTGATCACAGCCAGCATCACCCCACTGCTGAGCTTAGGCTGCCAGTCACTGGGCCAACACTAGCACCAGTGCTCGGGGCTGTCCTGTTGTAGCTGTAAGATCTGACTTATCAGTTCCATTTTTTGCAGAAATCTGATGAATGCTCCAGTGTGCCTCTTGGGGTTTTTTGTTTTGTTTTGTTTTTTGTTGTTGTTGTTTATTTTTATTGTTTTCTTCTGCAATACCAGAAATGGAATCCAGGGCATTGAGCAGGCTGGCCTAGCACTCCGTCCCTCAAGGTGTCCCTTTTTAATAGCTGACAATTAAGAATATCCTAAAATGTCCAACAGTAGCAAAATGATCATAGATAGCCATGTGTTGAAATATTACACAGTTGTAGTTTTTCTTTTGTTTTTCTTAGTACTAGGCATTGAATCCAGGAGCAGTCTACCACTGAGCCACATCCTCTGCTCTTTTGATTGATTGATTGATTGATTGATTGATTTTTTGGTACCAGGGATTGAACTCGGGGATACTTGACCACTGAGCCACATCCCCAGCCTTATTTTGTATTTTATTTAGAGACAAGGTCTCATTGAGTTGCTTAGCATTTCACTGTTGCTGAGGCTGGCTTTGAACTCGAGATCCTCCTGCCTCAGCCTCCTGAGCCACTGGGATTACAGGTGTGTGCCACTGTGCCTGGCTGATTTTTTTGTTTTGAAACAGCGTCTTGCTAAGTTGCCTAGGCTGATTTTGAACTTGAAATTCTCTTGCTGAGAGTGATTTTTTTTTTGGTACCAGGATTGAACCCAGGGGTGGAGTACTTAAACACTTAGCCACATCCCTAGCCTCTCAAAATTTTTTGAAAGGATCTTGCTAAGCTTCGGAGACTAGCTTTGAACTTGCAATCCTCCTGCCTCAGCCTCCTGAAGTGCTGGGATTATAGGCATGTGTGCTATCATGCTCAATTGAGAGTGATTTTTTTAATAAAGCCCCCTGCCCCTTTATGCTTTAGGAATACTAAATACTGGTGAAAACCAACAATACGAATGAAAACGGGTGGGGGGCGGCGATGATCCCGCCACTAGATAGAATGGGAGCTACTGCTGAGGGTCAAGGTTGAGGAGGTGGTGTTGGAAAATGCCATTTTAATTACCTAGTTGCCCCTGTTGTGTCCTGATCTGAGCAACTAACATTGACCTAAAGAAAAAAACATGTATAGCTCTGTACAGAGTGACATAAAATCACTCTTTTGTCCATTAGTTTCTGAGGGGTTAAGTGTTGTTGAATTTGTGAGTTTCTTCTAAGGAGATGTCCTTCCTCACCCTAAGTCATATGACTCTTTGTCCTCAGGTCCCATGATGTGAAAAATGGAGGTGAACTTACTCATTCCACCCATAGCCCGGGCCAGTCCTCTCCCCGCCCAGTAATTAGTCAGCGGGTTGTTACCAACAAGCAGGCCACAACGCCAGGGTTTATTGGACCACAGCTTCCTTCTCACCTGATAAAGGTAACATTCATAGGTGCAATATAACTGTTATGTTAATTTTAAAAATGTACCCTTGAACCCTGAAGTTAACATTGCCGTAGTTGCTATGTCCTCATGCACAACTAAATCTCTTGTTAAAGTTGATTCAAGCCCTTTATTACAAATAATGGCAAGTATACAGAAACTTTAGCATGAATAGAATGATCAAGAAGATGGTATGGATGTGAGTATATTTAAATGTCAACTCCCACTGTGGACTCCTGCTCCATGGGTAAGATATTTGGGTTCTTAATGTTGGATACCAGAAAAGTGACAAAAACTGGTCAGTTAACAGGCCCTCAGTTATTCCAGAACATCCCAAGAAACAAAAAATTACCATAAGTATTCACAACAAGTTGCCTGTTCGCCAAGATCAGTCTCAGCCTAATCTTCACAGCAATTCTTTGGAGGCTCCTAACAAGCCTGTTCCCTCTTCTACCATTACTAATTCTTTTGCAATACAGTCTACCTCTTTTATAAAGGGTCCACGTAGCTACTTCAGGTGTGTGGCATTTTATGTCTGCTGTCCACTTGAATTTGATCTTGCATCTGATGGTCCTGTCAGGAGGACTGCTTGTGTACCTCTTTTGTATGAAGCAGTATGCAGAACGAGGCCTGACTTGCCAGACTCACAGGAAATTGTGAGCAGCCTGTTGGGACTAAGCCATGTCACTGGTGTTGTGGTGTTCTACAGCTTCCAAGTTGAGTTTAATTTGAATTATCAGATTTTCTAGTTAGATGCTTTTTTTTAAAAAAAAAAAAAAAGGACATTAGGTAGTAGTAGAATCCAATGCCTTTGTGAGCTGGCTTCTGAGTTGGGGTCTTCTTCAGAGTTGACATTAGGGCATTGGAAAACCAGAGTGTACATGACTCTGGAAGGGAACAGCTGTAATTGGTTTATTAAATTGTTTGTTGGGTTGGTTTTTACCATGAAACCTTCCAATGTTAAAATAACAACTAATTCAAATATTTAAGAAAACATTGTGAAAGACTCAACATGATTTCATCTGTAAACCAGCTTTCATCCAGGTCCTCACAGGGATTTAGCACCAGTAGTGGGAACCTGGAGCAATAGACCTGCACAAGTAGAACCGGGAGATGACACGGGTTGGTGGCTGGGGTTGTCTAGTGCGGGTTGTTCTAGCCTGCCTTAGCTTTGAGGCCAGTGGTGATTTCTGCTTCCTGGTACTTTTGTCTTTGTGTGTGGGCCTCCCAGGAAACCTAGCTGAGGAGAATATGTGTGACTTTCTCAGCGTGACCTGGGAAATAGAAAGAAGTTGGTCTGGGGATTGTGATCTGGCAAACATGTTTTTTTATTAATTAATTGTCAGAAAATTAGGGCCTTTTAAGGTGTATGTGGGTTGCAGCAGATGAAAGAGTGGTATTTCTAGACATGTGAAATCTATAAGTTATAACAGGCCCACATGGGAAGTGCCCTCAGCCAAGTTGGACCATGTTCTTGGAGCACTGACATAGGTATGTTTTTTTTCCTTCCAGAATCCACCTCACTTGAATGGAACTGGGCCATTGAAGGAAACACCAAGCAGTTCCATGTCAAGTCCTAATGGAAATCCCAGTGTCAACAGGGCTGGTCCTGTTAATGCTTCCACTTCTGTTCAAAACTGGTCAGTTAACAGGCCCTCAGTTATTCCAGAACATCCCAAGAAACAAAAAATTACCATAAGTATTCACAACAAGTTGCCTGTTCGCCAAGGTCAGTCTCAGCCTAATCTTCACAGCAATTCTTTGGAGGCTCCTAACAAGCCTGTTCCCTCTTCTACCATTACTAATTCTTCTGCAATACAGTCTACCTCGAATGCATCTACGATGTCAATTTCTAATAAAGTAGCAAAACCCATCTCTCCGAGTGAATCCTGCTCCAAGCCAGTGATGAATGGGAAGTCTAAGCTGAGCTCCAGTGTGCTGGTCCCCTATGGTGCCGAGTCATCCGAAGAGTCTGACGAGGAAACAAAGGGCCTGGCCAAGGAGAATGGTGTGGGTACAGTGACGAGCTCTCACTCTGCTGGTGAAGAAGCCGAAGATGATGAGGCTTCTCAGCATGAGCTTCAAGAACCTATCACTTTAAATGGTGCTAATGGTGCAGATGGCAACCCAAAAGAAAATGGCCTATCATTTGAAGGTGCCAGCTGCCAAGTCCAGCCTACTATACACTCAGAAAATCCCTTTTCAAAAGCAAATGGTCTTCCTGGAAAGGTGAGTGAGTGGAAGAGGCTTTGCTTTGAGTCTCATTCTTGGCCATTCACTTGGCCAGACTTAAGTGAACATGGAGCTGGCAGCTAGAATTAAAATGTCTTTGTTTTTCATTGTAGTTGATGCCTGTTCCTTTGCCATCTCTCCCAGAAGACAAAATCTTAGAGACTTTCAAACTTAGCAACAAAGTAAAAGGCTCAACAGATGAAACAAGGTAAGAAAAGAATGAACTAAGAGGAAATGAACTTCATGGTATGACATCCAATAATGTCTGTAGAAGTCTTATATTGAACAATTTGAACCCTGGAATGATTTGGGGATTGAAGCCAGAACCACTCTCTGAGTGAGCTACATCCTCAGCCCATTTTATCTTTAATTTTTTAAAAACATTTGAGACAAGGTCTTAATAAATTGCCCAGGCTGGTCTCAATCTCATGATATCCCCACCTCAGCTCTCCTGGATAGCTAGAATTGCAGATATGTACACTTCATCCAGCTGAATCTTGGAATGACTTGCATAACAGTCTATAGGATTTATTATTTGCATTTTAGAAGAGTAAGAAAAAAATGCGCTCTGTGGGATTCAGTCATTACAGCATGGCACAATCCCGCTGTTGATGCCCTCTCTGATCAGTGATGCTTTGGGTCCACTTCTGAATCTGATGTCCAGTGCCATCTTTCTTTTTTTTTTAATATTTATTTTTTAGTTGTAGTTGGACACAATGCCTTTATTTTCTTTATTTATTTTTATGTGGTGCTGAGGATCGAACCCAGGGCTTTGCACGTGCTAGGCGAGCGCTTTACCACTGAGCTACAACCCAGCCCCCAGTGCCACCTTTCTAATGACAGACAAGCAGGTGAAGCTGTGTTAAGGTTATAGGGCAGGGGTTTGCAACTCTATCAGAAAGCAAGTGTTCTTTGAAGGCCCCTCCAGAAATCTAAAATTCAAAGAAAATATATCCTTCCTTGACACTCAATTAAAAAGAAAAAAAAAGTCAATGTATCACCAGGTGCAATAGTTTGTGCCTATAATCTACTCAGGAGTCTGAGGCAGGAGGATTGCAAATTCAAGGCCAGCCTCAGCAACTTAGATCCTGTCTCAAAAACAAAACAAATGGCTGGGATGTATGTAGCTCAGAGGCAAAATGCCTAGTGTTGAGTCCCATGTCCTGTCCCTCCACAAAATTCAGTATATTGACCTGACTGTAACTTATCTCAGGAATAAAATGAAAGGGGTTTGAAATGCACTTTCGGTGTGAAAACCACCAGGTAAGGCTGCACCAGGATATGGAGTACTTAGGTGTTGGGATGTGTGCACAGGTGCACTGTGCACCTGGCTGTTTACAATGCAGCTTGAAGTCAGCTAAGTGCCATGCACAGATTCACCATCAGGAGTACCAGGCTCTCTTGATGAAAACTTTTGGTGAAGTTCTTATCAAATCATAGCATGACCATCCATCTCTTGCTTTATATCGTAATTGAATTGCTAGAAAATTTAGTATTTTTGAAAACTGTGCTAATAACACAACTGGTATTTTTACCCTTGCAGATGTGAGAACATGTGGGATAGAGGATTCTTTCTCCATGTGTGGCACCTGTGCCATTGGGGTTCCCCCATCACTCTGGCTACCCCAGAAAATACCTGCCAGCTTCCCCAACTGAGAACCTGTGTTAGGGAGGTTTAATTGGGTCCTTTAGGCAAAGAATACTCATTCTTAAAGACAGAATAGCTGGAACACTCTGTCTTGTACAGTGATTTTTCCGTGTTTTTTCTAGTCTAGTTTTGTGGTCCTCATCTTGATGTGCCTGGGAATTATTATAGATGACACTAACAAGCTCATGATGTAGTATGGCCAATCATGTACTGCTTTATGTGCTGAGCTCTGGGAGTCCTCTTCTACAGTGTCTCCATGGTGACTTCACAGGTCACAAGGGTTATCTCTAAAAAGTAGAGATCACTGGTATTTTTTTATTTTCTGGCAGCTGTCACTAGCCTTGGGAATATGAGCCAGGAGCTCTTCAGCTGCTAAGGGTGGATGAATTTAACACAGAAAGTCCTAAAGCCTCAGTGAGTTCTCCTCGGCTTCCATAATTCAGGGAGTTTCTGGTTCTATTTGGAGGTAGCTCCCCTGCCTCAGAAGCTCCAAGACAAAGGGAGAAGGGATCTAGAGAACTTAGTGACCCCAGCATAATTTTTTGTTATCGTTGTTTAGATTTACTTTTTTAAAAACATTTATTTTTTTAGAAGTAGTTTGACACAATACCTTTATTTTATTTATATATTTATTATCTTTATTTTTTTTTTTATGTGGTGCAAAGGATTGAACCCAGGGCCTCGCACATGCTAGACGAGCACTCTACTGCTGAGCCACAACCCCAGCCCTAGATTTACTCCTTAAGAAGAATTAGAAATATATGGATATAGGAAGATTCTAGAACTGCAGAATCTTTGTTGCTGAAAAATAGGATAGGAGATAGGCTAAATACAAATTTTATTCAATAAAGGGAAAAAGAAAATTCTGATTTTTAGAGATAATAAATAAGCCTGTTACTAGGTTTCAGGCAGATATACTTAAAGTTATAAAATATTTAGCAAACATAGCCAATGACAAAAACCTGTACAGAAGTCAGGCTAACTCCTGGTTTGTTTCTCTGTTTTGGTGGGGCTGCAGTTTGACTGGAACAGAGATAAGTCCAGCTGAGGAGCCTGCTGCAGAGCCGGAAGTTAGCAGTACCACTGCTGGTTCTCACGAAAAAGTGGAGACAGTCACAAGCCTGAGCAGCAAGTTAAAGAAGGCTTTGCCACCCTCCGACCCCAACACCAAATCTACCAAAGAAGAAGTCTCTGAAAACATTTCAGCAAAACCTGATGAGTCCTTGCCCATTATCAACAATGTTTGTCACACCAACAAGAATCCCATGGGGGATGATCAACTTTCTAACCTGTGTGACACTGAGAATCTTACAAATGACCAGAGCAAACCATCCCAAGAGGTAAAAGGAATGTTAATTGAGAGTCCACGGGACTCTGCACCAGTGGAAATAGTGGAGAAGTTGAGCCCAACTCCCTCAGTACGTTCAGAAGACGAATGTGAGCATAAACTCCTAGTTTACCTCAGCAGAGACAGATGCAGGGATATAGAAGATCCTTCCAGAAGCACAGGCGTGTCTGCAGATGCATTGACCTCTCCCCAGCCAGACAGCAGGACCACAGGAGCCCACTCAGATGGGGGCGCCGAGCATAGCAGTGGTGAGAGATGTGATGAAAACAAGGTTGGACAGAAAGTTCAGGATCATTCTGCAGTTAAGGAAAAAATCGGTAGCCTCAGAAAAGTTGATCGAGGACATTATCGTAACCGTAGAGATCGTTCCTCCAGTGGAGAACACGCAAGGGAAAGTAGGAGCAAGACAGAGGACCATTATCACAAAAAGCGGCACTATGTTAGAGAGCGGGCCAAGCAGGAGCGCCACCAAGTGGAGCACTGTAACGGGAGTCAGCACCCCATGTGCCACAGCGAGCGGGTCAGCCCCAGTGAGCGCCGCTCCCTGGGCAGGTACAGCTATCACCACTCTCGCAACAGAGGTGGGTCAGACCAGGACTGGGCCAGACACCACCACTCAGAGAGTGAGCACGCCTGGGGCCGGGAGAAGTACTACCCTGAGAAGATGAGGTGGGACAAGTGTAGGTATTACCATGACAGGTACATCCCCTACGCAGCCAGGGAGCCGAGGGAGTGGAGGCCTCTACACAGCAGCGGCCGGGAGCATGACCGAGCACGGCTGCACAAGGACTGCTACAGGGGCAGGAAGGGCTGGGAGCCTCCTGCCAGGGGCAAGGAGCGGCACCACTTGCACAGTGTGCGAGTCGGGGCAGCCCCTGCCCTTCCTCTGCACCCTGCGAGGTACCCCCAGGAGAAAACTGCACTGGGAGCTGAAGACAGCAGTTTCAGCCTCTCGGATCGGTTTCATGAACATGAAACTGTAAAGTCGCGGAAACGGAGGTACGAGATCATAGAAAATAATGACAGTCACTTAGAAAAGAAAGCCCACAGAAGCTTACAGAAGGACCCTTTAGAAGAGCCTAAGGTGAAGAAGCACAAGAAATCAAAGAAGAAAAAGAAATCCAAAGACAAACATCGAGAGCGCGACTGCAGGTGAGGATGGTGGCTCACTTGGAGCAAAGCAGAGGCGCTGCGCCCACGGAGCTCCCCGGGAGCTGCAGGCCTCCGGCACTTCTCACAGTAACCAGCAAAGGGCTGTGTCAGTTGCACTGGTTTGATTTGTATTCTTCATCTCTGTGGGGTTTGAGATTCCGCTATTTCTACACATTTCTAAAACTGCTGCTTTTGAGCTGCATTTGTATCGTAATGGCCAACAGCCTCATTTCTTAAATGATGTTGCCTTCTCAGTTAATGCTTTATAACCCTCCTAAGAGTAAGTGAAATGTAAGGTGGGAATCTCTGTCTTCAAGGTTGGTTTTTATTTGATGTAGTTATATTTTCATATCTGTTACATTTTCTTGAAACTTAGGAACAACAAGATAGGCAGAAAACAGAAGGCCACAGTTTCTTTGATATTTGCCTGCCTGCCTAGAGTATATCATTTATTTCCTCGGCCTGACTTTGTCTATTTTTCTGTCTCTGTTTCTCAGTTTAAATCCTAAATGTGTTTATATTTTTAAAAAGCAGGTTGGCAATTGTCTTTAAAATGACTGATACATGCTGTGATGAGCACGTGTGACCAGTAGGGTTACTTTGTACTTTAGTTGCCAAAAGCCATATGTAAACAGGCAGCAGGTATATGAGGGGAAAGGAAGTCACAAGCTTCTTCCCTTCTCTGTTCCTGAGACACATGACAAAATGCTATTTTCCTTCAGTCATCGGTTTTAGGAGAAGTTAGCCAGGTACCCCCATGGTGGTCTGGCCACAGCCCCAGCTCCTGAGTGCTGCTGGAGGTGGGTGGAGGTGGCCAGATGTGGGGTCCAGGTTGGCTAATTTTGACCCTGGGATTAAAAAGCATTACAGTGCAAATGGACAACACATTTGTAACTAGGTAAGGATTTTACCTGTGTCTGCACACTGAAGTCCTGAGTGGGCATAAAAGCCCAGGGCCAAGTCCTATGTGAGGTGCTTCTGTGTTTTGGTTGTTGAATTCTGGCTGCTTCTTCTACAGGCATCAGCAAGATTCCGATCTTTCAGTAGCGTACTCTGATGCCGACCTCCACAGACACAAAAAGAAGAAGAAGAAAAAGAAGAGACATTCAAGGAAGTCAGAGGACTTTGTGAAAGATTCAGGACTACACTTGATGAAGGCCATGAGCTATGAGACTGTCAACCATTTCCGGAGAACAGAGGGCAGTTTTCTACTCACCGATGGCCTGCCTCTGGAAGGCATCGGACCTTTCCAGGAAAAAACAAAGCATTTAAGGATGGAAAGCAGGGCTGACAGGTGCCATCTGTCTGAGTATGGCCAGGGTAAGAGAAGATAGTTTGGAATTAAGAAGATAGAAACTCTTAATAAATTTGTTTGGAAAAGGTGATTGGAACAATGAAGAGGAGCACTGAGCTTGGTTAGAGTCAATGGGGCTGGAGCAGAGGTTGGCAAAATTCAGCCCTCGTGCCAATGCCTTTGCATAACCTGCAAGTTTAGAATGGCTTTAACATTTTTTAAAATTCCAAAGAGTAATAATGTGTTTCATATGAATACTATGTGAAATTCAAATTTTAATGTCAACTCTGCTTGGGGCGTGACCAGTTTGACTGCTTTGGTGCTGCTCAGCAGAAATGAGTAGTGGCAGCAGAGACCTTGTGGCCTGTGAGCTGAAAGTTTTCATCATTCTCTGGCCCTTTAGAAGGTTTGCCAACCCTGTGCTGGACCACCAGGTTTCACTTTCTTGCATAAAGACCATGCTGCTGTCATAGAGACTTTGACACATCATCTTGGCTTTTTGATTGTCTAATGTGATTTGTGGGGGAGATCTAGGCGGTAGGCAGAGACCCTTCCCTACAGTGGTCCTTAAGTTAGTGTTCAATTACTGGTTGAAAAACAAATGGTCCCCAGCAAGTAGGAGTGAAAAAGAGAACCAGGAGCTGGGAGCACTGAAGAGAGTCTTGCAGAGGTGGTGAGGCAGACTAAACTTGGAATCTTCCTGTCTCAGCCTCCTGAGTGGCTGGGACTACAGGCATGTGCCACTGCACCTGGCAGTGTTTTTTGTGTTTTTTTTTTTTTTTGTACTGGAAATTGAACCTAGAGGTGCTTTACCACCGAGATACATCTCTAGAACTTTTGTTTTGTTTTGAGACAAGATCTCCTAGTTTGCTGAGGGTCTCACTAAACAGTAGGTTTTGAACTTGTGGTCTTGAACTTGTGGTCCTTCTACAACAGCCAGTCACTGGGATTATAGGCACGTGCCACTGCATCCAGCTCTATGTGTTTTTGTTTTTGTTTTTAATATGTATTGTTTAGTTGTAGTTGGACTCAGTACCTTTATTTTATTCATTTATTTTTATGTGGTGCTGAGGATCGAACCTAGGGTCTCGCATGTGCGAGGCAAGTGCTCTACCGTTGAGCGACAACCCCAGCCCTCTTTTAAGAAGTTAATTATGTACATTTTAAAATTGGTTTCACGTTAATATTTCAACAATTTGGGGAAGGGGATTGGTGAGGATTGGTCCTTTTCTGACCTCTGTGTGGTACTTAAGGATTAAGTGAGGAGATGAGTAGTATTTAAAGAGTAAACAGTGAGGTATATTTATAATCTATGTATTAGGCAGGATCCCAGAATTGTTGCCAAAATCTTCTAGCCTGGCTCCCAGAGATAGCTAGCAAGGGAAGGTAGGTTGAGTGCTAACCTCAGTGTTGCTATGGCATTAGGTGGCCGATTCCACTCATCCATTCCAAGTAGTGCAGTCAGGCTGTGTGTCTGAGTGGTGGCCCTGTGTTTCTATCCCCAGTCCAGTGGCACTGATGACTAGTTTGTAGCCATGTCTCTGTTACGAGCACAGACTGAGGGCCCAGGTGATGGGCTGCCTGTCTGGCCTAGGTGGCCAGGCCCTCTTGTACTGGCTGAGGACTAACATCCCTTCTGCTCTCTCCCACTCCCTTCTACATGTTCCTCTGCCCTGGCTTTTGACTACCTGCCTCTCTTCCAAGCTTCTGTCCTTGGGCTCCATTCAACTCTCAGTTAACTTCTGTGGCCTGAGATCCGTCCTAATAGGAAAATGCTCAGCAATTTGATGGGGCTGAGGAGGGCCTGTTCCTTCAGGGATGTGGCTCTGGGGGCATGCTTCTGCTGGGTCCTGTCACTATGTGAACTTATTTTTAGTAGGACATTTGGAGAAATAGCCATGTGCCAGCCTCTGTTTGCTCTTCCTCTTTGTAGAATTGATTTCAGGTGACTGATATTAAACTACAGAAAATGGATTCTAGTTTCAAATCCCCCAATTTGCACTCAGAGCACAAGCACTAAACATTTTGTACAATCATTATTAAAATCCATTTCCTAACCTTTGCCTTCCAGGTGATTGAAAACTTGGCCTCAAAACAAAAAATTCACTAGTTATGGTAAGCCCTTTTCCTATCTCTACATTTTGTCATTGTAGAGCACTGAGAGAGGACACAGATCAAGTTTTAAATCTGAAGAAGGGCCTTATGGTGCTGTTGCAGCACCCTGGCTGGGGCAGTGGCCTGGGGTGGTCCAGCTGTGGGGGTCTCAGCTCCCTTTAGCCAGGCCAGCCTGGGCAGCAGACACTTCTTAGACCTGGAGATGTGTTTAGATCCCTTTTCCTTATTGGCTTTCCTAGGACTGACCAGGAGGATGCGTGTCACTGAAGTCACTCCCTATCCCTTTCCCTAATCTTAAAAAATGCCAGCGAAACTCAGAAGGAACAGACTGCCATTTGACTGGATTTCCCCAACTCAGACCTGCCATATGTCTGTCCTGAGAGCCAGGCCCCAGGATCCCTATACTTGCACCACCATCCCTGCACACACCCAGGGCAGAGGTATAGAAGTCCTGCTCCCCTAGCAGGGTGTCAGAGCTGTGGCCATGTCATATTAATGCTTGGCTTTTATTCATGGTACTGTACTCTGCACTTGCTGAGGGAAAGGTAACAGTGAACCATTTGGCCCTTGAAATTTTGTCCAAATGTGTCTATCATGTCAAATCAGTAAGGAAGATTTTAAATGAATTTTAAAGTGATTATATCTACAGGAGAATTATCTGCAGTTAATTAACAAGCCTTACCAGTGTCTCCTCAAGGGAAAGAGCTAGGTCTAAGGAAACTAAAACTCCTCCCAAGTGAAGGTGGGAGCTGAGGATTGGGGCAGTCTAGCAGCAGTCTGGGCTCCAGGCAGGCCCAGCTGGGCCCAGCAGATGGCGCCTGCCTGGCCTCGCCACCAGCCCACGCCTCTAGAACTGCCTGGCATTTCTGGGTTCCTTTACTGTGATGGGAAGGCAGAGTGACCATTTCAAGGAAGAAGAGCTTCCCCAAAACCCTGGGGGGAGCCGCTGACAGGGTTTTCTGAAAAGGAGGGCCCATCTTGGCCTCCGTTCCAAACTAACGCCTGCGCCTCTTGTCTTTCAGATTCAACGTGTTCAACAGAAGCCATCCCCAACCCAGCTTAAATTATAAACATAGAAAATAACTTTGTTCAAATCTGCGTGGTGCTTCTTTAGTAAATATGTACAGATTTTACCATGGAGAACTTACTTTTTTTTGTTTTGTTTTGGTTTTTTTTGTTTGTTTGTTTGATTTGTTTTGTTTTTGTTTTTACCTTTTCTTAATTGCCCTTATTCCAAATGGATGAACACTTTCTACAACTGCTGACCACTGTAAGATACCGTGTATATATATATCACAGTGAAAATAATGCCCTGGAATAGAACATCTCAAATGCTGCTTAATTACAGACTCAGGTTGATTACTTGTATTTCATGTAATGTTCCTCCAAGTTAGACATCTGGTGCAAGACCAACCGGGAAACCATGGAATTATTAAAAGTACAAACTGACAGTGTGTATATTTAATTTAAAGACTTATTTAAATATTCACAAGCTCTCAACTAAACTTTTCGAGGGCAGTCTGTTTTCTGTAATGTCTGATACTAGAAACTAATTTGCTTCATATTTTAGTTGTATTCAAGATTTGAAAATGTATTTTATAGACAAGTTCTGTTTTTGAACTTTGTGGAACTATTCCAATCAATTTACCAGTTATGATGAGTATTTACATTATGAATGTATAATCTAAACATTATTTGTACAGCCTACAGTATGTTTTTATTACATAACACTTTTTTATACAGCGTCCTTGTCTTGACTATATGGTATTGGAGTCTGAGTTGTCAGCTTGGTCCCTTAAAGTTTCTAGTTACAGACAAAAATCATACTGTGATTTTATTTTTAATATGGATATGCTATCAAACTGTGATACACTTATAATTCACTGGTCCTGCATCAGGAGATGGAGTGGGGAAAACTGTATTTAATACAGTTTGTATCTGAATAATCTGTATGGTTTATACAGTTTGTGTTGTTCAGAGATGTCTAAAGTTTGATCTTTGTTTTTTTAAAGATTGAAAAAGCACTTGCCCCACTGTAAATAATACAGCATGTAAAATTTATATAGTATATAAATGGCAGCAAATTAAACATTTTGTGTCTTGTTTTTTACTCCTGTTTTCCCCATTTGCTTGCGGCATGTCTCACTGACTTCTTCTGCAGTCACTGTAGATCCACAATGCTCCTGCCACATGGTCTGTCAGTAGGTGCCTCCAGCCAGGCTGTCAGGCCTGGAACAGAGGTACAGACCCCAGGAATTGGTCAGGGAAAATCAGGCAGTGGTTTGCTGGACCCAACATATTTCTAATTTGAAGAACCAAGTCTTAGACAATCTTAATAATACATTTGATTTTTATTTAGTGAACACAATATCTACAAGAGTTTTGACAGCCATATACCCTCCAATTTTTACTAACTTCACTCTGCAACAAAATATCAATAGATATTTTGATATCAATGTCAATAGAATATTTCTTCATGCAAGTTGTGGGAAATATATACATTGAATAACAAAACACTCCAGAAATCAATATATATGTACATTATTTACATACTGACTACATTTATTGTAAATAGAAATGTCTTCTAAGAAAAAAATAAGAAAATGAAAAATCACAACTTGTGGTTTCTGGTCTATAATAGACCTAACTTCTCAGCAAAGCACATCTGTGTAGATAAATGCATTTGTAACTCTGAAAATAGGCATTGCTTTACATGAAGCAGTCAATGCTGTTTCATCTACAAACAGCTCCTCTTATGACTGTTTGGTACCACATGAACTGCTCAAAAGTGTTCTGGACCCTGAAGACATAGGTGCATGTCTGGGTCCAGAGTCAGTCCAGTTAAATCTCAAGTGATGGCCAGGACCCAGGGAGCCGGGCTAGAGGGGCTGTGGAAGTTGCAGTCTCCAGCCCAGGGTTCCTCTTCTCTGCCTACTGCCCTTTGTCTCTGGAGGAAACTTTGTCTTTGGCCAGAATCGGGGCTAATCCAAGCACTGAGTGTAGACATTGGGGTGGAGAGGAGGATGAGCATGACTGAGACTGAAACTGCTGTCCCCCTCTTCTAGGGTGTCCTGGTGGAGGCCAGGTGTGTATTTGTCACTAGACTGGAGGATTTTCTAGACCTGGCCTAACAACTCATCCACTGCCTTTGGGTTAATACTGTCACAACAAAACCTCAGATTAGGCAAGTTCACGTAATACTCTTTGAGGGAAGTTACTTAGATTCTAAGTACGAAGGCCTTCTGGGATTGATCCCGGGTGACAGCCATCAGGCAAAGCTTGCTCACAAGATGACTGTGCAAACAAGATTTACCATCAGGTGACTTCATGCTCACTTAACATCCCAAACCAGAAAGCTCCATGTTCCCAGGGCTGTACCTGGGTTAGACAGGAGAGAGGAAATGGCTTGTCCACATGTGACAAACTGAACTGGCCAGCGCTGCAGCAGTCCTGGTTGGGGCCAGCCCAGTGATGGCCTGGCAGAGCTGCAGCATCAGTGCTTGGCCAGGGGTCCAGGCAGCACTTGCATGTGGAAGACTGGAGGCCAAGTTGCATATACACCAGTCAGGCATTTCAAGGGAGACTTGCCCAAACACTAAAGCTTCAGATTTGAGGTATTAGTAAAGTAACAAAGCCTAGAAGCTCGGGTATAAACCAAAACAAATCAGTCTGATGCAGGATGGAGAGTTTCAGCCTTGGACCCCTTTGCTTGTATGACATAAAGCTACATCAATGTCAGCCACACAGAGGCAAAGGGCTCAGGCTGTGCTGTCTCCGCCTCAAGGCAGTTCATAAGAATAATTACTTCTGCTATTTAGAACAAAATAAGTGCATATGGTCTGAGGTTTTCACTCCTGGACTTAGATTTTACAGGAGTACAAATGACCTCCAAAGGGTGCAAATTCCAGGTGCAGATGGGGTAGAGAGAGCAGTTCCGTGGGGAAAAGGTCACCCACCAGCTAAACAGCCCATAGAGCTGAAGAAGGTCCTACATGCTCTGTACTGGTGCCATGAAGATGCAAAGAAACCATTCTACAAGGGGAGAGGGCTCTCTAATCCAGCCCCCATCTCATCTCCGCCTCATCCGCACCCTCATCTTTGTGTCAGCAAGGATGGAACCCAAGGCCCTGCACATGCTAGGCAAATACTACCCTGAGCTACATCCGCAGCCCCCTTCATCCTGGTGTGTGTGGGGGGCTGACATCCTTTCCACAGATGTCCTGAGCACCTACTATTGTACAGGGATGGCCACGTGACAATTCCCAGTTGTGGAGCTTTACAAGTCCTACCCTGGTGTACTGTTCACAGAAAACCCTACAGGCCACACACCTTCAGTCATAGCTTGCTCTTCTCACAGGGGAGATCAAATCTCTGAGAACATGATAGTAAGGAAGAATAAGATTATTTGTAGGTACTTATATATCCATTACATTTAAAAAATCAGATTAGTATAATGTCAAAATAAGCATTTTGCCAAAAGTTTTAAATATTGATGAATGTGGTCAAAAGCCTATCAGACCAATGTATTAAAGTTGAACAACATGAAACTGCTGTTTCTAGGGGTAAAAACAGTCAAATATTAGCAGTTTTGTGTGGTTCGATGCATGGATGATTTGTGTCCAGGGAAAGGGCTTCATTGTCTAGGATTCAGCAGTTACAGGATAAATACTTTATTTTAGAAAGCATCTGTGGGCCAAAGCTGAGTCGAGGGGAAGTTGCAGAGCTGATCACACACGGAGCCCCCAGTATACCCGTCCTCAAGGATACCAGGCACCACCTTGCCCAGAGCACCTGCCTGTCCTCAGCCAGGCCCTACAGCAGCTCCTACCCAGGGCAAGTGCCTCACAGCCTGCCCTCTGAGTGCTGCATATATAGACTTTTTTTCAGTGCACGGTATATACTTGTGTCCAGGAGTTAAATTTATAGCTGCCATTCTAAAAATACTACTGTTAGAAAGTAAGTATCTTTCATTATAATTTCAGAATATAAAAAGGCATATAAAAGCTATAATCCTATATATCTGAGAAAAATTCTGAATAAAAAAAGTGGTAGCTTTTCCTTTCCTGTTTTGATATAAAGCAGCGGCTTCTAGAGTGGTCAACTCTGCCCCAATGCGCAAGCGTGGCATGACTGGTGCAAACGCAGTTCCTGCTGCGCAAGTCCTGTGTGTGCGATGAAGATTCCCACAGCCCAGCCGGGGGGCTTGATGCTTTGGACCTCTCCCATCATGGGCGCCCCGAAGGTGGCAGCTGGCCACAGTCCAAGTCACAGCACAAGGCTTTGGCGTGTGTGTTGGGGCCGCAGTTCTGGGGGAGCTGTGAGTGCTGAGCGGGATCCCACCTCCCCGCCCTGCAGCTCTGTGGGGTGTGGATCTTCCTGGTGACCTGCGGAGCCAGGTAAGTTCTATTTCTTATTGGCAATTCTTCTTTTCCTTGTGGCCAACATGTCATAGAAAGGATCCCTACTGATGCTTGCTCTGGGGAAAAAAAAACAAAGTGAGCAAATCAGGGTCTAGGACAAGCCCTAGACCTCCACTTCCCACCAGCCCAGGGCCTCCATGACTGGAGAGGAGATGGAGATAGGGTAGCTTCTCTAGCAGCCCCTGAGTTCCTACAGACAGAGAACATTTGTCCCGTGAGTCCCCAAGGCAAGCGCTCACTCTGCTAGACCTTAACTCACTTGATGGATTTCATCCATTCCTCCTTCTCCTCTGGGCTCGGGGCAGAGATCCGGTACACCACGTGGTTCCCCTCCACAACTCGGCCATCGGCTTCTGTTTTGCAGGCCTTGATGACCTGCCCTTTGTGACTGGGATTGTAAAGCTCAAAGCAGTTCTGGTGGAGACAAGGGGGAGGATGTCACGGGGGGGCCAGATCAGGCTGTCTGCATCAGGCTCCTTGCCTGGGGAGTGCCACCCCATGGGTAGAAAGAAGCTGGCAGGAGAAAGCCACTTACAGGCTTCCGCGGGTCCTCCACCTCCCTGATGCTGAGGTTTTCCAGTGGGATGATTCCCCTAGGCTCTTTGTCCTACAAGAGAAAGGTGCACAGCAGCCTCAGCAGACCGTAGGCGAAGGCCCCTCACCACGGGGGGCTCTGGTGACTGCTGGAAGGAGGAAGAGTGGGCTCCCCACTTACCGTTGTGTATTCAAAGTAGTAGAGGCAGTTATCCGTCAGGATGAACCAGCGCCGCTTCCAGGTCTTCACACGCCCCCCTAGGAGCAGAAGGGCCCCATGAGTCAGGTGCTCAGGGCTGTGGAGCCCGAGGCCTGAGGGCCCAGGACCCACACCAGCTACTGCATTTGCAGAAAGACCCCAGGAGCCAAGCTTGGGCTTTAGTTTTCTCCTTCGTGAAAACCTTTATATTCTGACCAAGTTAGCAAAGTCAGGACAAGCTGTGTGGCCTGGCCGTCCAGTTGGGATGGCTGGGTGCATGGCTGGGGCCCACATGCACCCCCCACCCGGCCCACACAGGTATCCTCTCCATGGCCACCCAGGGTCACCCTAGATAACACAGCACTCTCAAATCTGCTTCCTGGAAAAGTCATAATGGATGGGTGCAATCTCCCCACATGAGATGATAACATGATGAAGTCAACGCCGCTCACCCAGGTCTATCCAGGGCTAATCCTGTTTTGCCCAGGCATTATCACATTACTGGGTACTTTGGGCAGCCCTGGGATCCATCAAAGTCAATTACCCCTTGGCTCAGGGAACTATTAGATTGAATTAAATTAATCTTTTAACAAGATCTGGAGCACACACTACACACATGCACACACAGTCCGTCTGATCTGTTAGCCCTGACGCTCAGCACAAGCAACTTCAACTGCTGGCCTTGGCTTCTGAGGTGAAGTCAGGAGGTGTCGGGGCGGGTGGAAGTAAAGGAGGGAGAAAGAAAACACTGCTCACCACAACAGACCCAAGCACTATGCGGATGCAGGTGAGAAGAGACCTACCTTCCCTTCCCCAGGGCTCCCCAGTACTGATGGGGTGACAGGGAACTGGAAGGGTTGGGATTTGGGATCCCTCCTCGGGACTGGGAGCACTGTGTGGGGCATGGAGACAGAGCGGTGGATGGAAAGGCGTGGGGGAAAGGCGAGAGTCATGTCCCGGGGCTGAGGCAGGAGCTTCCCTGACTGGGCTTCAGCTTGTGGAGACCCAGCATGAGGACACCAGAAGGAAAGTCAGTTTGGGAGGGAGGGAACCTGACCCCGACAGGCAGAGGCCCTGCAGGGCAGGGGGTGTCTCCAGAGCCCAGCTGGGACCTCTCCCTCACCCCTGCCTCACTCACTGGACCTTCAATCTGTCCTTCCTCGACAGCCTAAAACAGATCAGGAGTCCAGTTGCTACGAAAGCAAGGGCCAGGAAGCTTTGGCATCCAGTTATCCCTCCCTCTCCCCAGACAGACTTGCCACCCTGCTCTGTCCTCACCAACACCATACCACTTCCATCAGTCAGAGTGTCTGAGATTCCTGATGCACCTCTGCCATCCCCTCAGAATGTCCCTGGGCCCCTCCCCGCCACCATATCACACCCTCATGCCACAGGCTCTGTGCTCAGGCTCCTCTGGCCTGCAGTGACATTCCTTCCTCTCAGCATCTCCACGCCTGGGTCCTGTTCCCAGCTCCTGCACACAGCTTCACCATGGAGTCTCCTGCTCCCATGGCCTGGGCCTGTCTCATCCATCTTGACAGGATGACCATTCCTTATGGGGGCCTGATAGGGAGCCCATTCTGCATGGGAGTCCTAACAGGGTGCCCCACAGGAAACTGGTTCCATATAGGGGACATGATCCCATTCTATATGGGGTCCAGGTGACACTCGGGGCAACCTGCCTTATCTCAAAGTTTTTCAGCAACAAAGGGATAGAAGGACATTCTGTGCCCTATGATCATGAGAAGAGGACAATGCTAATTCCTTCCAGGTGTCTCCCCAAGTCCCAAGGCCCTATGCCATATCGGCTGATGGCAGCCTCTACCACTGTATCTATCAGCATCTAAAGCTCTGCCCCTCGGGCACTAGTGCATTTTTGGAAGCTGCCATGGTGCCCCCACCTGCAGCAGCCAGAGGCGTCTTTTCAAAAGAGCCTACTGGTCACATCCCTCCCCTACCTTATACCCCCAGAGGTTCTGCTACACTCATTGTGAAGACCTAAATTCTGCAGCCCTGTGTTCTGCTGCCCTCCCAGCCACAGGCCCTGCCTCCACATGGCTGCGGGGGTCCTGGAGCTGTCTGTGATCCCAGGCAGCTCCTGTCCAGGGCCTGCTTTTCCAGCACACCCCGCCACAGCAGGCCATCAGGGCTGCCTGCTGGCTCTGTTTGCCCCTAGAATGCCCATCTCCACTGTCACCGACCTGCAATCATCACCGGTCATGGAGATGGATCTGCAGGAAAGAACCCTCAGCTTTGTTCCCTGGACCCCACCCCACTGCTTCTCCATTCAGTGTTGTGTCTGGAAAACCCACCCCCGTCCAGTCCTTGGTCAGTGGAGCCTCTCAAGCCAGGGCCGCAGGAGCCCAGACTGAGGAATGCCATAAGGGCTAGGCCCAAATCTGCCAGCCCAGGACACCTTTCAGCTCAGAGGTAGGCCTGGCAGGGATAGGCGATGCTCCTGGCCTCAGAGCCATGGCAGGTTCTGCTGAGAGATGCCAGAAGGCCCAGCCCACACCATCCATCCCCACGCTCACCTGCAGACAGGAGCCAGCTTCTCCTCAACAGGTAAGCATCACTTTGATTTGTAAATCTCCATTTCCACTGCTCCCAGGCCTGTGAGTGCACGCACACACGAAGGGCATGCATGGCACAGGCATGCGCACACTTTCCCCTCCATGGCAGCTCAGCTCTGACCACATTCTGTGTTGTTGACATGAGTCACTCTCGAAACCCATTGTCTTAAATTCCTCAACAACTGCAAGCCAGGCCTGCGCACTATGCCTAAGCTTCCCCACTCCTAGCCTGGAGCAGCAGCTGCTCTGCAGCTAAATTTACACTGTGCGTGTGACATTCCTGTCTGAATGCACATTTGGAAACCCACATTCTGGAGTTTTACACTTGTCTAGCCAGGTGCCTATGTCCCTGCAATGTCTGCTCTGTACTGGGAGGGTTTCTGCGTGACCACTCGGTACAGGGTCACACCTGGAGACTGACCTGAGTCACCAGACTTGTCTTTTGGCACATATATTATTCTCTTCGCCCTTTGGGGACCAATACCATTGGATATACCTAGTGGCCAGGCCTGCGCTCCTCCACACAGTTGGGGCAGGCCCACAGGCAGAGGCACCTCCAGGCCCCAGGAGCTCTGCAGCGAGGCTGCTGTCATTCAGTGGCTCCAGGGCCTGCTGTGCAGAGTGCAGGCCTGCAAGGCCTTGGCCTCCAGCTTTCCCAAGGAGACAGCAGATACAGGGGCTGCGGGGCAAGAGAGCTTCACGTGCCAATGCTGCAGAGCAGCACCTGTTGCCAGGCAGACCCCATGCCCCACTGGCTGACCACTGAGTTGAGGCCACATTTGGGTGCATGGGGAGTTCCTGGCACCCCATCTGTGCCCAGGACAACTGCACAGAAACACGAGCACTCTGTGCACTCCCTCATGGCCTTCTTATCTGCTCGTCCAGAAAACACGCTACAGACACAAGAAGTCTTGTGCCTTTATTTCATTCACTTATTTATGTCTTCAGAGCCGGCCTCCTCCCCAGGAACAGAGGCCACTTGAATGGCTGTCACTGTCCCTCAAGGGGGCACACTTGGGCAATGCAAGAAATGGAAGGAAGGAGTTTAATCCAATGAGTGCCCTACTTATTACGGCTGAGTGCAACTGCTGGTGACTCCAGATGCGGTCCTCCTGCTGCCCCACTCCAGGACACAAGCACCACATGACTTGGAAGGTCTGGGGCATATCTGCTGTCACTCAGGCATCTGAGTCCAAGGCTACAGCACTCAGTATTCAGGCAAAGATCCAGAATCCTTCTAAACACTGGCACAGCCAGAGAAGAGCTAGAGAGCAATGCCAAGGTTGAAGACCCCATTGGGAACAGGCCCACGGAAACAGCCCCAGCCCATTAACTCAGGTGGCCTGTGCCTGTCACACTGTCATCATGCAGCATCTCATCCTCCCTTCATAAAAAAATAATAAAAATCACCAGAATTCTAGCCCTCAGGTCTGACAGGCCACACAGCAATCATCTGTTCTCAGAAGTACCTCGAGAAAATACAGCAGTCACATCTTGTGGCCTTTACTGTCAACATAAGGTAAAAATCCATCCCCCCCCAGAGTCAAAATAACCCCTAAAAATTGCTACAATTTCCCATAAAGTGTAAGAGCCATTAGACTTGTCACCAGTGAGAAAGCCTTCAGAGCATCCCCAGGATCTTTCCGGGAGCTGTAAACATGCAGTGCTTGGTTAGTATGGGGAGACTGGTGAGGCTGTGGGACAGGCTGGTTACCAGCTTCTTCACTGCTGCAGGACCTAAAGATGGGGCAGGGGTGGGGGCTTGTTCCCACACAGTGTCCCCATGCGTTCCTGGTCCCAGCCGATGCTGACCCTGTCCCTGGGGTGGGTGCCAATACACCACACCGTGCACAACGCTGACCCAGCAAGTCCAAAGCCAAATGGATCAGATGAATGGCAGCCACAAACCAGAGCTTCACACAGACCAACGTGGGGGAGAGAAACCGAAGGAGGAGTGAGCCGCTGGGGAGGGGAGGAAGCCACTGGGTACCTACCTCCTAACGCAGGACAAGCAGGGACAGCCCGTCACAGAACAGAAAGGTGGGAGCCACAGGCAGAAGGAAAACAACAAGAAGGCACATTTAAACCACTCGTCAAAAATCACAGCCACGCCAAACCAAGAGAAAGGCACACAGGTTCTTTGGAGATAAATGCACTTGCTTCTCGTACAGAAAACTGCCCTGGATTTACATAAATGCTAACTCGGCAGTTTTCTGGGATAGGTTGTGCAGTCCCTGCCATGGACACAGCAAGTAGGGCCTCACTCAGAAAGGCCACACTTCAGGGAAGCAGCCAACGGCCTGGCACGTGCGGCTGCTGAGAGTAGGCTTTGGCTCAATGGAACTGTCTTTTAATGTTGCTGCCAAGTGGTAAGGGGCTTTGCTACAAGGAGCTTGGGAGGACCCCACGGGAGCTGCTGCGTGGGCGGAGGGGCCACGAGCACAGGTCACACACAGCAGGCTCACCCAGCTTCAGAAGCCAGCCTTCCCGGTCTGGGTTGAAGAACGTGTGCGTCAAGTCATTCCCATCATCCTCTGGGATCTTAAACGGTTCATTCTTAATACTTTCATACAAGTTCTGTAAGGAGGAGAAACAACAGCAAGTTCAGGGTTTCAAACAGGAGAAGTAATTGCCCTTTCTCTCTCTCTCCAGTGAAGAAGATGCATAAAGTGAGCAGGACCAAGATAACAAAAATATGCCCCAAATATGCAATTCAAAACCATGAGTCAACAGGTATGGTGGTCCCTGCCTGTAATCCCAGCTCCTCAGGAGCCTGAGGCAGAGACCCTCTCTGAAAATACAAAAATAAGTGATAAAATTAGATAAATAAATCAGAACTGCCAATTTTCATACATTTTGATAAATTTGAGGAAGGAGGAGAAACAGCAAGATGCAGTTCAGAAGCAGGGTTCTGAAGCTGGGCACAGTGGCACATATTTATGATCCCAGTGACTCGGGAGGCTGAGGTAGGAGGATAGGAGTTTAGCTTCAGCAACTCAGCCAGGCCCTTTCTCAAAATTAAAAATAAGTAAAAAGGGCTAGAGATGTAGCTCAGTGGAAAAGTACTCTTGCATTCAATCCCTGGTACCACACACAAAAAAAAAAAAAAAAAGAAAGAAAGAAAGAAAAGAAAAGAAATAGCGAGCAGCAGGGTCCTGCGGGACTCACCCTCAGCAGCTCCTCTGGGAGGTCCCCTCCCTCGTTGATGCCGCGATTCATGGTGATGAACCGCTCTGCAGTGGGTTTGTCACGCACATTGTGGTTGTGAAGGCTGGTGTTGAGCATGATGATTGCAAATGACAGTACATAGCATGTGTCTGCAACAAGTCAGCGGACAGCAGAGGGCTCAGCAGCCTGAGCCAGCTGGAATTTCTACATGGAGAGTGTGGGACCCACAAGGACGACCCATGCAGGAACCTGTGTGCTGGCCTTGCCACGCATGCCTAGCGGGAGGGCCCTGGGTCTACCCCCTGAAGTGGCAGCTCTCTGCAGAGTGTGATGGGTCTGATGCGTGGCTACAAGCAGGACCCTCCTGGCTCAGGGAAGGCAGGTTCTAGGAACAAGCTTGAAGGGTGGGGGTCTAGGCCACAAGCTGGGCCACTGACCTGTAGACTGAAAGACTCCAGGGTTGCACAGGCAGTAGCGGGAAGCAAAGGCCTCCATCATGCGGTCAATTTTCTGAGCCTCTCCTGGAAGCCTGAAGCTCCACAAGAACTGCCTGTAGAGAGATGGACATTCACCCCATGGCCACGCTAAGGATGGACCCAGCCTGGAACTTAGAGCAGCTCCTTCCCTGCCCAAGCAAAGACGTTCTCTCCCTGGCCTGAGATGCCACCCTGGCAGGGGTGCCAGCAAGGAAAGATTCAGTTTCCTTCTGCTTGGTAATTCAAGACAGGCTCACTGACTGCTCTGCCTTTTTATGACACAATCAACTCTTCAGCAAGGTCTGCTGCCACTGCCTTTAAAACATCCAGGATGCCAGCACTTCTTGCCCTTAATTGTCACCACCATCTGCACCCATCACATGGCCACATGAGCCCTCCCACATCCCCATGGCTACCTCCACCCACAACGGCAAGGTCAGAGTCAGCAGGACAGACTCCATGGCCCCACCATTGGGGCCATCTACAGAGTCTGTTGCTACCTAGATGGGGCAGACACACTTCTACTTTAGGGATCATGCCAAAGGTAATCAAATGCTTCTGTTCTCAGATGTCCCTTCTCATTGAGGTCTCCATGAGTCTGCCCTACCTAAAATGGCAAGCCCTGCGCCAATACTCTTGTCCCTTTCTTTGCTTTCCAGCTGCAAGGCACCCAGTACCACCTATTACCAGTCAGCCCTAAGCCCTGAGGGCAGAGATGTGGCTGTCCTGCACCTTGGGGTCCCACAGCCAGCCCGACTTCAGCACAAGGATGAGGGATGAGATTGGAACTATAAACTCCAACTAATTTCTGGACTGTCCTTGGTTGTAAGGTGCTGCTCCTGCAGTGATCAGATGCTGCTCTCCTCCCTCTGAGCTTTTCTTCCTCTGCAGGTCCCATAAATGCCCTCACTCTACAGACTCCTGCCACTTGGGTCCCTCTTTTTGAGGACTTGCTTCAACAGTTTCAGACTCAATATCCTGCCTGATCCCAGGATATCACGATAGCTGGCTTGGGCTGGGCCACTGCTGACTTTCTCCCTCTTTGCCCCATGTTGGTCAGCAACACACCCCCACCAGGACAAATGATCTCCTGCCCTGCTCCACAGAATGGATGGCTTCAGTTAGTCCCACACCTCTGACTTCCTCAGAATAAAAGCCCAAAGCCTCCAGGTAACTCCTCAAACTAAAGGAGCACCCAGGGGCCCCTCCCTGCTGCTTTCTCCATCAGCG
Organism: Ictidomys tridecemlineatus; assembly: GCF_052094955.1. NCBI lineage: Eukaryota > Metazoa > Chordata > Mammalia > Rodentia > Sciuridae > Ictidomys > Ictidomys tridecemlineatus. Next base: position 109,105,159 of record NC_135486.1, on the reverse strand, counting down.
CACCGTCCTCGGCCCTAAGTCACCCTAGGCTTCCCTGCTACCAGCCTGAGGACCCCTTATCCAGTCTCACTTTTGCTCCCATAGCAACTAGCTCCTGATAAGCCATGAAACATAGGTTTTAGAAATATCTATTATCCCTTCTCTCTCTGCCCCATGTAAGCTCTATGGGGCACTCCCAAAGACCAGCAGCCCCACTCTCGGGCACACTGGGACAGGCCCAATGACAGAAGTGCAACAAGCCAAGCAGCACTCAAGGACCTACTGAAGTAAAGTGGAAGTGGCAGCTTTCTGCCCTCTCCTGGCCTTTTGCTATGGATCAGAAACTAGCCAAAATAAATGGCACCACAGAGGTGATGCTGGCTGTGCCGTGAATGTACCCGCCACACTCCCAGGCCTGTGCCTTTCTCTGGATGAACAGTTTTCAAAAACTGAATCTGAAAATGGAAAGCAGGGCTGCAGGCCTCCTGTGTCTGCGCACCGTCAGTGCACGGCTCAGCCCCAGGCTGACCCTGTGTTATGAGCATCACACAAAACATCACGCGTATTTCAGTCTGCAGCTGAAGTGAGGCTACAATGTAAATAAGACCATGTAAATAAGACCAGAGCACAGGGAAGAAGGTCTAGAATGTGAACAGACAAGACATGGCTATGATAGCCTCAGCTCTGGAGCAGGACAGGTGGCTCTCACTAGAGGCCTGTCCCTGCAGCCACTTCCTACATAGGTCAGTGGGTCAGAATTAGTACCCAGACCAGATGAAGAGCCATGCTACCCAGCCAGGACACAACAGATAAAGACAAAGAGACAGCCACTCAAGATTGCAGGGCCAGCTGTTCGAGTGGGCATTCAGAGAGAATACTGTGGGTGCCAACAGGGCTGCACAGAGTGTCTAAGCATTGTCCTCCTCCATCCACCCTGCGTGACTCAGAGTGACATTGGCTTTCCTTAGACAAGGCAGGCCAGAGTGTGGCCTCTGATGGTGGGAGATCTACATCCTCCTGGGAACAATAAGGGTAACCCCCTTGTGCTTGGTGCTCAAAGCCAAGTCTAGTGGAAAATGGGTTGGGGTGATGTTAAGGTCACACCAACTAGAGCATGCAGCAGATATATCTCCACACACATTCCTGCATGTCATTCAAAATGATGGACAACAAAGAAACCACGAGCAGGATGCAGAACTGGAAGTTACAAGGAGGAAAGAGTGATTTGTATCCCTGTGTGCATGTTCCAATTCCTGTACAGGGCTGCAGAATGTCACGCAGCAGAAGGAATACGGGAATGAGCAGCCAGTGTCTGTAGGACTTGCAGGCTCCCTCTGAGTTCCTTGGAGTGAATCAACAGCCACTACTGCTCATGACTCCTCCTCTGGTCTATGCCCAGGGTGCAGCAAATACTAACCTTAAGGCTTGTACAAGGTTGAGATCAGCAAATTCATGGAGTTCCACAAAAGCCTGAAGAACTTTGATATTAAATTCATCCCTAGGAAAGAGTGGAAATAAATTCAAATCTAATGTATGTTATCTCAATGACTTCAAAAGAAAGACATGTCCTACAGCAAGATTTTGCAATTTTAATTTTATATGACTACAAGTGAAAATTCTCCTCTCACTATAAAAATTTGTTCTCAGGCTTAAAACAAAACAGAATTAATAGGATTTTAGGAGTGTACTTTCATAGTAGGTAAGAGTCAGGAAGAAGAACATTAAAATGTCCCCAAAGGACAACCATCATGGCCAATTGGGTCCACTTAGATGCCAAGCTGTGAGACCTAACCAGAGCTTAGTGTGCACCCTGAAACCTTCAAAATGGCTCCATGAGCTAGGCCTATTACCACCCCCATTTCACCAATGGGAGTTTTGAGGCTCAGAAAAGTAAATTAACTTGCTCAAGGCCATGAACCATAAAGTACAATACTGGGCTCAGAAAGCAAAGCTTGGGAAAGAAACAATACCTTGTATTAGCTTTTAAAAACTAATCATGAAAATAAATGACAACAAAAAGGAAATGACTTAACAATGTGTGCCATTGGCTCTTAACTGAAGATGCTCCACAGGACCTGGTCACAAGATATATTGAGGATACCCCAAGTATCAAAATGCTGGGGTTCTACCTGCCCCCACCACTGGCCACCTGAGGGTAGCAGAGTGTTGGAATTAACGTAGGCCAGTATTCTCAAAACACTTGTACCTTACAGGAGACACCTGTGACTTGCCCTAGTTGAGAGAGCCTACAAAATGCAGCCTGGCCAGCATGGTGGCATATGCCTGTAATTCCAGCAGCTTGGGAGCCTGAGGCAGGAGGATCGCCAGTTCAAAGGCAGCCTTAGCAAAAAGCAAGGCACTAAACAATTCAGTGAGACCCTGTCTCTAAATAAAATACAAAATAGGGCTGGGGATGAGGCTCAGGGTTGAGTGTCCCTGGGTTCAATCCCTGGTACTAAAAAAAAATGCAGCTTGAAAACCAGTGTTCACTCTCTGGGTAAGTTCACTGACCGTGTCAACACTACAGCCTATGCCAGCATCAATACTAGACATGGCTGTGGGCAAGTGCCATCTGTTCACAGGCAGCTCCCCCATCTGGGGCTTGCGGGGTGAAAGAGGGAGGGAAAGATAAGTGCAAGGACACCAAGGTCATGTCCCAACTTCTCTCCATCTTTCTCTTTGGGATCTGCATGTGGAAGGTGTGGTGTTGCAGTCTCTGATGTTGTTTCAGGGTCCTGATGGCTCCTGTCTGTCCCAGGAGGGCAGTGACCTAGAAGACAGTGTCCTAGGAGACAGGAAGAAAAACTGAGGATCCAGCCCTGTCTGTCTGACAATGCACCTGTCAGCTGATTCCCACTAAACTGGCACAGTGGCACAGTACAGGGCACACTCAGAGTGAAGGTCTGTGGGTATACATGCCTGCTGTTGCTGAGTGTGGGAGGAGGTAGCATCAGCCTGGTTACGGGGATAGCGAGTGGCAGGCCTGTGACCACATCAGCCACTGCCACCTCAGGGGTCAGTCTTAGAGATATAAAGGCAAAACCCCACTGCCAGAAGGGTGGCTGAGCTCCACAGAGGGAGCATGCTTGCCTGTCATGGCTCACAAGTTGGTGCAAGCTGGTGTGAAGCACCCCAAATGCAAGTGTTGAATATAAGGTGGGATTCCCATCACTCCTCTTCCACCAGCCCCCTGTTCCCTACTCTGAGATGGAGCAACCAAGTCTCAATCTTTGCCTTACCCTCTTGGCTATCCACCACCATGCCATGTGGATTTCAATACAAGGTGAACATCTCTAATTAAAAGATCTAAAATCCATTATTTTTGAGTATCATTGGTGCTCTGAAAGTTTCAGAATTCAGGGAATTTAGGATCTTGGATATATCCTAGATATGTCCTTATTATATTTATATATGACTTACAGATATCTTTCTTCTAAAGGATTATCTCTTTACTTTCTCATTGATGTCATCTGAAGCACAAAAGCATTTCTGTTGTTTGTACTTTTGATGTTGGATCTAAGAAATCCTGGCATAATTCAAGGTTATGAATATTTACCTGTATGTTTTAAGTGTTTTGTGGTTTTGCTTCTTACACTTAGATCTTTGATCCATTTTAATTGTACTGGTGAGGGGTGCAACACCATTCTTTTGCATGTGGTATTCAGTTGTCCCAGCACCATTTGTTGAAAAGACTATTCTTACCCCAGTGAATTGCCTTGGAAGTCTTATTCAAAGTTATTTAACAGTAAATATTAGGGTTTATTTTTTATTCTAAATTATATTCTATGACCTTCTGTATGTCCATCCTTACATCAGTACTACATTCTCTTGATTAGTGCAGCATTAGTCTATTTTGTAATCAGGAAGTGTAAGTTCTCCAAATCTGTTCTTCTTTTCTTTTTTTAATAACTTTATTTTGTTTATTTATTTTTATGTGGTGCTGAGAATCAAACCCAGGGCCCTTTACATGCTAGGCAAGAGCTCTACCACTGAGCCACAACCTCAGCCCTCCAAATTTGTTCTTATTTAAGACTGTGGCTATTCTGGATCCTTGAAGTTCCATATGAATTTTACAATGAGCTTGCCAACATCTGCAAAGAAGTCAGCTGGAATTCTGATAGGGAGTGCATTTGATCTACAGATCAATGTGGAGAGTATTGCGATTTTAGCAATATTAAATTTTCTAACCCATGAACATGAGCTGTCTTTCCATTTTTTTATCTTTTCAACAATGTTTTAGTTTTTAGAGTAAATATTTTGTGCATCCTTTACCAAACATATTTCTAAATATTTTATTATTTTTTACCGTTATTTATAATGGAGCTGTTTTCTTGTTATCCTTTTCAGTTTGCTAATTGCTACTGAAATGCAGCTATAATCCAGCTACTTGGGAGACTGAAGTTGAGAGGCCAGCCTGAGAAACTTAGCAGATCCCTGTCTCAATATAAGAAATAAAAAAAGCTGAGGATGTATCTCAGTGGTAGAATGCCCCTGGGTACAATCCCCGGTACTGAAAAAAAAATTCAGTTTTGTATATTAATTTTGTAACCTGCAATCTTATTGAACTTGCTCAGTTTTAATAGTTTTTCAATGACCCCTTCAGATTTTCTACACACATGGATCATGTTATCTACAAATAAAAATAGTTTCATTTGCCAAGTGTGATGATACATGTCTATAATCCCAGCAGCTCAGGAGGCTAAGGCAGGAGAATTGCAAGTTCAAAGCCAGGATCAGAAACTTAGTAAGGCTCTAGGAAGTTCAGTGAGACCCTGTCTCTAAATAAAATATAAAAAGAGCTGAGGATATGGCTCAGTGGTTGAGTGCCCCTAGGTTCAATACTTGGTACAAAAAAAAAAAAAGAATTAATTGTATTTCTTCCCAATGTGGATGTTTTTATTTTCATTTTCTTGTCTAACTGCCCTGGCTAAAAATGCCACTACCATGTTGAATAGCATAGTGAAAGTCAACATTCTAGTCTTGCTCTTGATCTTAATTATGTTAAGCTACTTTTCATAAGTGCCCTCCATCCTGTTGAGGAATTTCCTTTCTAGTCTTAGTTTTTTTGAGTGTTTTTATCATGAAAAGCAGTGTTGAACTTTGTCAAATGCTTTTTCTGCAGTTATGGGAATGATCATGAGTCAGATTCTTTATTCTACTGATATATTATACCTTTGACTTTTGCATGCTGAATTAACCTTGTACTGGTGGAATAAATCCCATTTGGTGTGTAATCCTTTTTATTTATTGTTAGATTTGTTTCCTAAAAAATTATTTTTTAAAAAATATTTTTAAGTTGTTGATAGGCCTTTATTTATTTATTTATTTATATGTGGTGCTGAGAATCGAACCCAGTGCCTCACACATACCAGGCAAGTGCACTACTGCTGAGCCACAGCCCCAGCTCCCTAAAAAATTATTGAAATATTGTATTTCCATATTCTAAGAGATACTGGCCTGCAGCTTTGTTTTCTTGTGATGTCTTTGGTTTTGGTCTCAGGTAGTAGAAAGCTCACAGAATGAGTTGGGGAATGTTCTTCTGATTAAGTATTTTTAATAAAAAGCTGGAAACAGAAACAATCTGATTGAGCAACCACTGGGCTTTTAACAATATTCTCTTTGGCCCTTGACAAATCTATTTAGGCACACTTGGAATGTACTGCTTAAACCTCTGCTTAAGCACAATAAGTGGACTGTTGGTGAAAAAGGTCGGGAAAGTAAGTTTGACCTGCTGCTTTCTACTTTAAATATGAAAAATCAATTCTTACCTTCATTCACACCCCACGAGATATGGGGAAGAAAATCACTGAGACATCTGGGGTATTTATGGGCCAAACTTCAGAAGACCAACCGGTTATCCAAGATTTTGAGAAAGGCAGCAGTGCTGTCAGTTGTCTCGATTCCCCAAGGGGCACAGATCTCACCTGGACCCAAGTGCCCCCATACCCATCCTTCCACACAGTAAACAAGAGGAATAATTGACTGTACTAGGTTCCCCCTGTATGGGGGTCAGCACATGCAACCCATGCTTGTGGCTAAGGAGCTGCGAGAACCCCAAAATGGAGGGTAGGCCCAGGTGCAGCTGCCCATCCTCCTTTAACTTACCTCTCACCCAGATAGTCCCCAATGACAGTCTTATTTAGGCCTTCTCCTTTATAGAGGAACTGGGCAACGTCTTCTGGGGAACTCTGTAGCAGGTCATTCTCTATTAGAAACTGAATTCCCTGAAGATCATAAGACAGAAAATGATGATTAGGAAGTGCCACTCAAACTCAATTTTCAAGGATGGAATTATATTCTTTTGGTCAGAGCAAAAATACCAGAGACCCACTAAACTTCTGACTTTCACAGTACTATGCTACATTTCATCTAGCCAAGAAAAGCACATACTTCCACCCTGGGAACTAAACAGGTTAAAAGACAGATAAATGGGTTGCTGAACAAACCACTTTAAGTGATTGTTAGACATTCTAAAAGCAGATGTAATGTAATAATGATGTGGGATTTCTTAAGCCTGGGAAATGATTTGTTTTGTGTCGGGGTACTCCTCACATGAGATGGATGCTGCTGGCTGGGCAACCTAACACCCAACCTAAATGCCTTTCTCTGTCTCATCCTACACTAGATAATCACTCTCAGCTGCCCTTGAAATTCAAAATGACCTTGTTACTACAGATTTGGCCAAATAGTCATAAATGAAGCCCATGGCAAACAGCTGAGAAACATTTTGATTTCCTGGTAAAAGAATTCCCAGGAGCTAGCACTGCTCTTCTTTCTTCTTCCTAGTTTGTACAAGGATGTGATGACCTGAGCCAGAGCAGCCATCATATGAGGGAAAGGCTAAGATGAGCACAGGCACCTTGTTCCTGTCACTTAGGAGCCATGGACTACATAGCAGCTATGTGAGAAGATAAATATCTATTGTATAATCAAAAGGCATTTTTTTTGGCTAAAATTTCTGTTACCTGAGACCAAAAACACTGATATGCTACCACTGATCTTACACCAGCTGAAACTAATGCATACTTTAAGGACCTACAGAGCAGAGCTGACAATTTCAAAAAGCAAGAAGCTACCTCTAGCCTGACCCAGTTGCGCTCTGTCTCAGGGGAACCCCAGGGACCCAACATGAGAGCAAAAGTTTCTCTCTAGCACAGTTTCAGAGCTGGTTCCAAGATGCACATTGGCCAGGCCAGTAAGGGAACAGGGGATTCTGGTATCTATCTGCCAGGAGGCTGTTCCTACCAATTCAGACAGGCTTTTCTAGCTAAAATTCCCAGGCTCAAGGCCAGGCTTCCTCATACCCACATAGTCCATCTGGAGATTTTTTTTTTTCCTCTCAAATACATAATTGTCTATAGCAGTCTATTTTAGAGTCTCCAAAAACTGGAAACAATCAACCAATAAGGCAGATTAACAGGGCTGGGGTTCTAGCTCAGTGGTAGAGCGCTTGCTTCATATGCGTGTGGTACTGGGTTTGATCCTCAGCACCACATAAAAATAAAGATATTGTGTCCATCTACAGCTAAAAGAAAAATCTATTTTTTTAAAAAAGGCAGATAAACATGTTCTGATGGATACATGATGAAATAATACCTACAATGAAATGGAATGAGCACTCATTACCATGAAAGCTTCTCACAGACATGAAATACAGGAGCTTATTTTTTGGTACTGGGGATTGAACCCAGGGTAGCTTTACCACTGAGCTACATCTCTGGCCCTTTTTATTTTATTTTAAAAATATTTGTTTATTTATCTATCTATTTATTTATTTATTTTTGGTGGTGCTGGGGATTGAACCCAGGGCCTTGTGCATGCAAGGCAAGCACTCTACCAACTGAGCTATGTCCCTAGCCCGAGAATGAGTGAGTATGAATGTGTATCCGGAATCGGCTAGCTCCCTGCCCTGGCCATGGGAGGATTCAGTAACAAGGCAGCTGTCTGCAATCTGAAAGAGGGGCCTCACCAGGCCCCCATCATGTTGGCACTCTTGTCTTGTAGCCCTGTAGCCTCCAGCACTATGAGAAAATAAATACCTGTTGTTTGAGCCACAGTCTATAGCCTTAGTGAACCCAAACTAAGTGTTACAGCCATAAATCTCTGAAACCATGAACCAGTCTAAAAGCAAATAATTTTGATAATTTTTCATCCACATTGCAGACTTAATGTGCCTCTGCATTTACTGAGCAACATGATTACAAATAAGTTGTTGAACAGAACCAGTTAAATTAGTATAAAAATGTCTTTTTGGTGAAAAGGGACACAAATGAAGCCTATTCAGCAATTTGTCACAACCTGATTAAATCCTAAAAGGGACATAAATGAAGCCTGTTCAGCAATTTGCCATAACCTGATTAAATCCTTACTTCCTTGGATGTGGCGAGCAGCCACCTTGTGAACACTGGATTATCTGGATTCGGAGCTCCCTACCAACCAACCACAGGGTCCCACCCAGCTCAGTAAAGTAGTAAGTTTATGGTTTGGACCTGAAATGTCCCCCCAAAGTGCATGTGACCTAAGAGGCAGCAGTGTTCAGAGGTGGTGACTTTGAAAGATGACTGGATGATGAGGGCTCTGATCTCCTCAATGGGTGAATCCATTGCTAAATTCATAGTTTAATGGACGCTTGGGAGGCAGTGGAAACAACGGGTAGGACCTAGTCAGAGAGAGTTGTCCTTGGCATGCCCTTGAAGTCAGTATCTCCCCAGCCCCTTCCTCTCTCTGCTTCCTAGCTGCTGTGATGAAAGCAGCTCTGTTCCACCACACGCTCCGTGCCATGATGTTCTGTCTCACCACAGAACATAGGGCGAAGCAATCGTGGACTGAAACTTTTGAAACCATGAACCAAAACAAACCTTTCTTCCTTTAGTTTTTCTCAGGTATTTTTCACAGCAATGGAAAGCTCAGTAACACAAGTGGTTATAGGCACTGAGTCATGAGTCTTCCTTGCTCATGATAGTGGGGTGTTTCTTAATTGTCCTGTGCTTTTTCCCAAACTGTGAGACAATAATTAAAATGGAACCTCCCTACTTTATAAGGTTGCTGTAAGGATTAAGTATATTAATTGAAGTGCTTCCTTCACATAGTTCCTGGAAAACAGGAAGTTCTCAGTGTTAGCCCTTATTATAAACCTGATACATGGTACATGAAAAGTGAGAGGACAAGCAAGAACCCACAGAGAAGATGTCAAAAGTATGAGGTGAGTTCACATTCATGAAACTGAAGCCTGATGCACAGGGGTAGCATCACTTTAAGAAATAAAATCAGCGTTTATTTATCTGCATGTTCATGAGACTTGAATTTATTTACAAACTCATTGGTATGCTACACTGTGCTATACTTGGGTCCCTTTAAACATGAAGTCCAGTTTCAAAACATTCACCAATGCTTGTGAAATCTGCTGATAATTTAACTCAGTAAACTCAACTTCTAAAGGAAAACAGAAACAAAAACTTACTAACCCCCAAAATGGAATCATTACCAAATGCACAAAAATCATCTCAATTGACAACTCCATTCCATTTTAGAGTTGATTTATGCCTCAAGAACAGAGAATTAGAAAGCAACTGGAAATTTTTTATGGTGGCTAGAGTATACCAGTTGAACAAAAACCCTATTCCAGCTGTAGATATGCTAAGCTCTAAGAAAATCCGAATCTGCAAATCATGCACAAGGAACGATGATATACATTTTTGGGGGGAGGAGGGGATTGTTTGTTGTTTCAAGACAGGTCTCACTATGTTGCCAAGGCTTGTCTCAAACTCATGGTCTCAAGTGATCCTACCAACCTCAGCTTCCCAAGTAGCTGGGATCTCAGGCATATGCCACCATGCCCAGCTTGATAAATATTTCTTCAAAAATGATTTTCAGTGGAATTTGTACTTAAAAAAAAGTGAGTTTACAAACCTTAGACCTTGTACAATGTATTTCCCGCAAGAAACATTTACTGGGGCTGCGGACATAGCTCAGTTGGTAGAGTGCTTGCCTTGCATGCACAAGGCCTTGGGTTCAATCCCCAGCACCACCAAAAAAAAAAAAAAAAAAAAAATTAAAAAACAAACAAATTTACTAATTTGTTTAGAAGCTCAATATCAAAATAAGCAAAGAAAAATAAATGAACACCAATCTTAGACCACCAGTAATGAATAAACCAGCTCTTCAGTTAGACCTTCCATGGGATACCTATCCTCTCCTCCACCATGAGCCTTTATGACTAACGCAGGTCTACTCTTCTCTTTCAAAACCAAAACAATGTGACAACTGAGTCATGCGTTCTAAGAAGCTTTACAGATTCTGCCAAATCTTTTAGTTCAATCTCAAAAACAAGAGGTTTCATTGTTTTGGGGTGCTTTCCTAGAAAATCCAACTTGAGGAAAGAACAAGGTATTCATTTCAATCAGGAGAATTCCGTGTTATTTCATGGAGGCACCTTTCCCTTAGGGACAAGACAGGGATAAGGTCCTCTTACTTGAACTCTTCAGCCCAGCTGACAATGAAATCTACAAACACTGTGCACCTGGACTCCACTCGCACCTCTGCCCTCATTGATCACAAAAGTCCCTGTGAGAGGGCCTAGCTTCTTAGGAAGATAAAGGGAGATAAACCTTGAGGTCAAGGGCCCTGCAGGGTCCCATGGCCAGAGAGTGGTTCCTGTTAGTTACCTGGAGTCACATGTGTTCTTGGAACTCACACAGCAATAAAAGCCTTTCTGCCTGGAAATCAGCTCAACAGGCTGCTTCTGCTTCACCCTGCTCAGGAACAGCCAGACCTCCCCTCCCTGCTTTTGGTTTTTATAAAAATGTAATGTTAATCCCATCTTTTTATGAGGTGATACGGCCACCTCTGTCCCAAGGGAGATAGCCATTAAAGCTGAATAACCAATCATTCACATGCCAGAAAACCGAAAGTATTCTCTTACCTTTTTGGGGTCCATGTTGAATTTCTTTCTTCCCATGGCTATTTGTTTGTTTCTCTGAGTAGTTTTGCTATTCATTTGAGATAATTAAAAAAATCATTAACAGGTACATTTAGAGAACACAGCATTTCACACAACACAGCCCAGTCACAGCCCTTCAGCACATCTTCCCTCTCACGACAACAACACAGGACAACTCAACAAAGTAAAAAGCATGGGTACACTTGGGGAACTCTGGCTCTTTTTAACATATGATAACTTGAGACATACTTCTTCAGAAAAAAATAATGATGAAAAATAGTAACTTTTTTTTTTAAATAAAAAAGCACAGTTTCTTATGATACAGAAAATTTATTTCTAGGTAGTTACTTCTGATTGCTTGTGCTTACTCCCAAACTTACAAAGGTAGACAAGGTCTTAGAGGAAATAAACTACAGAGCTGCAGCCCTGCCTCCCAGGAGGAGGAAGGAGCCAGGGACAGAAAACGCAATGAACAGCTCCAAAGGCCCCCACAACCCAGACCTAGCCCTCTCACCCCTGCAGCAGACACCAGTTGACAAGTTCAGCTAGAGAGTGGAGGTGGGGAGCAAAGAGATGAAGCAACTTGAAAGCGAAGCCATAAATTGCTTACCTCTCCTCCACAGAGGTTAAGTTGTCAATCTCTGTCATCACTTCTGCAATTTCATATTTTAGCCTCTGCCAAAAAAGAAGGATTTTGGGGTCGCAGGGTGTCTTAGCCTTCTTCCACCTAGGCTCAGGCACGTTTTAACCTTGTAGATACCACCTTCCCAGAGGGCTCATTGGAGCATTGCAGGTACCACAGGTACCAGCACCCGATACCTCAAAGTCAGAGCCAGCACTGCTTAGGAGAAAACAAAATGATTTGTCTATCCCTTGTTGGATGACAGATGAGAGAGGTTCACTAGGCAGACTCTAGAGTACTTGTGTGTAAAGTTAAGAAGGAATGTGGAAGAATATTAGAGGTGTAAAAAGGAAGCCTATCCAGCAAAAAGAAGGCAGCAGGTCCCTAGGCCCCAGAAGTATAGCCACTCCCCACGACCTGGCATGGCTTGTGTGCCTTCTCCATGCTGCCTACATTCTCGGGAGACCAGGCGGATGTTGAAGCTCAGACACTTTCAGGTTAGCACTGAGGTAGTTTATCAGCAGCTTATCAGTGACAGAGTGATTCTTGTCACTCTGTCAGGGACAGGGACCAGAGGGTAAAGCCAGATCTGGATCCCTAGGACCAGAGACATCAGAGGGAACATACTCCCCTTTCCATTAGTGTGTCCCCTACTGGCTGAGAGGCCCTGGACAGTATCTTAGTTTCCATGGGCCTCAGCATTCTCACTGATGGAATGAAGTAGAGTTAAATTAAGATATCATATTAATTAGGAGTATAATTACTTGTATACAAATAATATAAATTTTTATTCTTCAACTAAAGGACTTATTCTGGGTTGCAGGATTTTTCCAAGAATAAAGGATAACCTTAAAATGTCTATAAATTACCTTTCAAATACAAAGAAATTTCTATTCAGGGCCCTATTATTTGTGTGCCAAGAAAGTCAGACTTAAAAGTGAGTTCCTAGAAAGGAGTCATTGTCTGGGATAAGGCTTGGCCCTGCAGCCAATGGCCTTTGAGCCATATTTATTCTGGCAGTGACAATGACTAGGAAGCTTCTTAAGAGGAGCCAATGATTGACTTTTCCAAGCAAGCCCCACATGGAAGGAGCCCAGAGGCCTTGTGAATAGTTTTTGTAGAAATCACAGACACTTCAGCTCTGAAACTGTAGCTTTGTTCATTCGCCCCTCCTAAGGGACATCATTTACCCTGACCTGAGTAAAGTACACAAGTGTGAGAAGGACATTGTTTATTCATCTGTTTGTCATTCATCTGTTTCTCCTACCACCTAGTAGGTACATAGCTGGAAACCAATATATGCTTGACCATTCATTCAAAGGATATCTGAGTGCCAAAAATGTACTAGGCAATGTTCTATGTGCTCAATATATTGTATATGATCAATATGATCAAATCTTACCATAAGATTTTAGAGGAAAATGCTCAGCAGACCTGTGCTGCTGTTTAAACCTGCCACTGTGACTCTGGAGCTTCAAGCTGACTGCTGCAGACTTCAGACTCACTATCTCCACTTCTGTCCCAGAGTCTGCATTGTCTGACCTAGACAGCTTTTGCTTCTCCAGTTTAGACAACTCTTTTGCTTGGTCTCTTTTGCTTGGTCTCTTGATGTAGTTCTTACAGCCATACACTAAACACTGATTTTCTATATTTTCCTGAAGCAACTTCTTATTCAGTATTACACCCAAAAGTAAAAACCAAGAGTTTTTTGGTTTTGTTCTTTACCTCAATGTCATCAATAAGTTCCTTTTTTCTTCGACGAATGTCCAAAAGTTCTTCTCTTTCTTCTAATGAGAGGTCTTCAGGCACTGAAAAAGAAAAAAAACCCAAACAGTTCAACAATACTTTTCCGTGTCTGACAAGGCTGGAGATGGAGGACTGGCTAAAAGGCTGCTTAAAAAAACTACTGATCCTTTCTTCTCATTCCCTTCACTGAAGACCATTTATTTCTTGAGTAAAACCAAAAGGTTAGGGGACACCAAACACAGCTGAGGGCACAGGTACTTCATAAAACTGAGGGTGAGATAAATGCTGAAGTCTCCTAGTCTTCCCCTTAGAGCTCCCAGACTCCAGACCACAAGACTCCCGCAACCCAAACTGCTCTGACTAGAGGTGTGGAAGGTCTTCTCTGCATCAGCTGATCAGCTTCAGGTCACAGATACTGAAACTGAGAGGGGAGCACCCACCACCTGCACACCCATGTCGCCCAGTAGGGAAACTTGGTCAGCTGCCTTCCTGCTACATTCATAGCTCCCAAACAATTCTTAGTCATTCACTCTCAAATGTGGGTAAACCTCTAACATGTAAAATACATACCAAAACAGACACATGAAAGCTAAGAGAGGTCAAAGTAGTACAGCCTGAGGAGTAAGACATAAGGAAGGGACAGTAGTGTGGGTCTCCCAACCCAGTCCCATGACAAGCTTCACAGAACCAATTGCTCTCTAGTACACACTTAACTGATAAATACAAAAATGTATTTCACTCACACCAGATTGGGTTGTGTAGAAAACAAGAAAGAAAAAAAAAACTGCTGGGAGTGTACATTGGCACAGCCTCTTTAGAACACAATTAGGTACTGTTTATTAACATCAAAGATGTGCATGCCATAACCTAGCAACTTTACTTCTAGGGACATGTATGTGTAACTAATTTAAAAAACATACTTTTGTACATATACATATATACATACACATGTTTTATATATATACACATACACATAGATATATGAAAAACTCTCTAGCAAAGTGACAGAGAATATGTATAATAATAAAAAATAAACACATTTTGTACATAATAAAAAAAGAAAGGAAATAATCTAAATGCCTATCCAGAGAAGAATGGGCAAATGTGTTGTTGGATTATATACACAATGAAATCCCAAACAGCAGTGAAAATGAATAATACAACAAGCAACAAATGAATGATCTCAGGAAAATTATGTAGAAATAAATACTTTCTATATAAACCTTAAGAACAAAAAGTTAAATAGAATGATAAACACAGAACTGAGCTAATACTGAGCGATTGTCTAGGAGCAGAGAAGGAGCATGGGATTGGTAGGAAAGCACAGGATACTTCAAATTTGTAATTTCCTGCCTGTTCTACCAGACCCAAGCTTCATTAAATTCCATATTAGTGATTTCCTTAAGCAATTTTCTATGCTGAGCAACTAATGAGGAAGAACTATCATTTACTGAACCAGACTGGACGACATGCTTTAAGAGGTTATCTCAATTAAATCTTCAAAATACCTTTGAGAGCAGCCATTATTATCTCCATTTATAAGTGAGGAAACCGAGGCTAAGTGAGATCTAATGATTTTCCCTGGAGAGAGACTATTAAAGAAAAAATGGGGGCTGGGGATATAGCTCAGTTGGTAGAGTGCTTGCCTCACATGCACAAGGCCCTAGGTTCAATCCCTAGCACCACCAAAAAAAAAAGAAAAGAAAGAAACAATGGTGGAAATGTCCTAATTTGACCAAGGATATAAATACACACATCCAAGATGCTCAACAAACCCCAGGTAGGATAAACTTAGATACACAGGTCATGCAACATGCTTTTGGTGGGTCTAGCAGCTCAATAATGTCATCAGGAACCTGGTCTTTCCATTCTGCTTTCCAAAGCGCCAGCTTCATCTTGAACTAAAGCTGATTTCTTTTATGCTAGAGGAATAAGAAAGCACTTCCTTATTCATGGGTCTCTCAAGTTTCTTTCCAGAAGGACCCACAAAGTCTCTCCTCAATTTTTCCTGGATCAACCTGGCTCAGACTAGGGTTTATATGAATCAGCAATAGAATTACTGTGTGTCACACTTAACATTTAAGGGGAAGACACACAGAGATCTAGGTCAAGAGATAAGGTGAGGAAGAGGAGAAAATGATGCTTCCAAAACCAAGAGAATAAAGGCTTTTACCATGAAGAAAACCAACGTCAAATGCCCACACTGATCAAGAACATAAAGAAGCAACCATGCCAACAGGCAATTCTTGAACCTTCAAAGCTATTATTTTTACCACTCTTTCCCCAGTGCTGGGGATTGAGCTAAGGGGGTACTTTACTACTAAGCTATCTCTCCAGTCCTTTTTATTTTGTGATTTCTGAGTCAGGGTCTCCCTAAATTGCTAAACTGATCTTCAATCTGAGGTTCTCCTGATTCAATTCCTGAGTTACTAAGATTATAGCCAAGAGTCATTGTGCCCAGAAGCCTGTATTCTAACAAATAGAATATTATTTCTAAAAGTAGCAAGCTGATTGACACTATCCTGTTACTTGAAAGTAACTACACCTGAAGTTTTAAGTTAAACTTGTCAACAATGCTAGCTGGGCACCCAAAAGCGGCCTCCTTGAGGGAAAAAACTCTCTGCTGCTGAGTTCTCCAATGTGGATATATGAAAACAAGAATCCAAAAGGGTAGAGCTGTACTTCAACCATCTATAGACACTTATGTTTCTTTTAAGAATGTCTATTTACAGGGCTGGGGTTGAAACTCAGTGTTAAAGCACTTGCCTAGCACGTGTGAGGCAATGGGTTTGATCCTCAGCACCACATAAAAATAAATAAAACAAAGTTATTGTGTCCATCTACAACTAAAGAGAAAAAAAGTCTATTTACAGTATCTCCCCTCCTGCCCTGAGGATGTGCAGTGTTGGTTAACAACAGAGTGAAGGCTTTGAAGGTGAATACAAACACCACAATGATTTAACGCTAAATATCCTAAAGCTCCTTCAATCAGAAGCTTTCCAGGATTCCCTTGATTTTTTTTTTTTCTCCTCTAGTGATGCCTGTCTTTTCCTACCCCTTTAAGGCACTAAGGAGTAATAACAAAGTGTTTTCATTTATGTTACCAGTAATTCCAACCTTTTTAAAAGACATTTTGTATGGTAGGATAATGTGATTGTGGCTATCTAGAAAAAAATCTTTATTTCCTAAAGACTCATACTATAGTTGTTAGGATTATAATGCTATTAAACCAGTACTTTGAAATACTTCAGCAAAAAAAGAACTGAGCCAAATAACAACTGTTGAATCTATTTGATAGATGTATGATTATTTGTTATCCATTTTAAAATTTGAAAATTTTCATAGTAAAGAGTAACAGAAAATGTTTTGGTATTAAATGGCCAATATCTTTTAGGATATTCAGCAAAAGCATCAACAGGAAGTAATAGAATACTCAGCACATCTAAAAGACTCAGTCCCCAGAGGCAGAGTGTGCTCAGCATGAGCAAGGCCCGGGAATCAATGCCAAAAAGGGAAAGAAGGACGAGAAGAAAAAGAGTGAAGCAGGGAGGGAGGAAAGGAAAAAAGGGAAGAGAAAGAGAAGGAGAGGAAAGAAAAAAGACTTTAATAAAAGGAACTGATGTATGTGATGAAATATTTCCAGAACAATCTGCACAGCTTCAGTCATTTAAGTATCTTTTCATCCTATTATTTATCTGGACACCCAGAATGCATAGTGAATACCAACACTGAGCTGTTATACCAGCTGTTTAGTGAAGTTCTATCAGCATCTATCTGCATCCAAAATAACTTTGCAGTCATAAATCTGCTGACACACAGGCAATTTCACACATGCAAGTGCTATACTAAAAATGGGATGCTAAGCAATGTTTAGAGAAGGGATACCGATTATCCAGACCCTTTCCAGGAGCACAACAGTTTGCCCTATGAAGGCAACATAAGACTTAGATTGAGTTATTGACATTGTCTGTCTATACTTGTTCACTTGGACCCTATTGGGTAAGAAGAAACAAAGGTGTCAGGGAGGACTTTTCTTTTTCTCCCAAGAAATCTAGCAATTTATTCTTAAACTGAAAATGAATATATGGATGTGGCTTTACCCTAAATGCACAAAAAGGCATATGATGAAAACTTTTATTTCAATCTCAATAAAGCTACCTTCTTTGAAAGAATCAAATCAACTGAAAATTCCTTCTCTGGCTGCAAAATCCTAAAGTTTTTTGGATGTCCTTATTATGAGCTTCCATATAGAATTCTGACACTCCAGAGGTGGGCTTAAGAATGGCCCTTCAGGGCTAGTGTTGTGGCTCAGGAGTAGAATGCTCGCTTAACACGTGCAAAACCCTGGGTTCGATCCTTAGCACCACATAAAAATAAATAAATTAAATAAAGATATTGTGTCCAACTACAATTAAAAAATAAATATTAAAAAAAGAAAGAAAGAAAAAATGGCCATTCAGGGGCTGGAGTTGTGGCTCAGTGGAAGAGCTCTTGCTCTTCCACTGAGTTTGAGGCACTGGGTTTGGTTCTCGGCATCAAAAACCAATAAATAAAATAAAGGTCCATCAAACAACTAAAAAAAAAATTCACTTTTTTAAATATATATATATATTTTTTAGCTGTTGATAGACCTTTATTTCATTCATTTATTTCCCCAGGCTGACCTGAAACTTCTTCCTTAGCCACCCAAGTGCCTGAGATTACACATGTACACCACCCTGCCCTGCACAACTCTTCACTGAAATTGACATCTTCTATCCTAAAGTTTACCTTCCTTGCAACACTAACTAATCAACACTAATTTTTTTGTTGTGATTTGGTATTTTTTAGATTTTTGTTTAGTTCAGGTACAAGCCAATTCTATAGGACACTAAGAACACTGGCATGGGCCTGGGCATTGGTCCCTGTTTATCAACTAAATGGAAATTTTGTACACAGGGAAATAATGCCTTTCTTGTGATACCCCAAAAACCAATGATTGAACTGTTTAGAGCACAAGTTCCAAGGGACTACTAGCATGATACGATGATACAAAAAACAAAAACATAGACTATAAGCCACCAGAGATACACTTCTGGACCTCATCACCACTCAACAGCCACTTGACTGACCTCAGGGAGGTGACAAAGCTGAGTTTAAACACTCACATTCAAGTGGGTAACTGGGCCAGTCACATGATAACAATAACAGGAAGGCCACCTCAGCAGAGTGCTACAGTTAGCTAGGGTACTTTGCCTGAACTGCAGGGCAGGTAGGATCAGAGAACCTTCAGAGTAAGAAAGGGTAAGAAGCTCTGAGCAGTCCCCATTGACATAAGAATCACTCCAAATACTATCATCACCTCCTTGAGACTTCCTCTCTTACCATTTCCCCTCAAGCTCCATTTGGATTAGATTCAAAAGCAATATTTCCAGGAAAAAAATTAAGAATTTGCCACTAGGACACTATTACTAATGAAAATTCTGAAAGAACAAATATCAGGAAAAAAGATCTGAGGTAAGAAGTGTTAGATGCAAAAGGGAATGATGAGCACTGATCTCCAAAAGCAAATCTAAAGGAAAACTGACTGAGATAATAATATCTCCTAGAATAAAAAATAGAACTAAAATGCCTTACAATAGCATGTAAATGGGAAGAAAAAAATTGCTCCAAAGTTCTTAGCATTCTAAGGATGAGGATGAGGGTATACATTATTAACTTTAGACTCAACAAGCTAAAAAAAAGCACACTCAAATTTCTAGGCCTTTTCTTTTTTTAAATATTTTTTAGTTATTGTTGGACCTTTATTTATTTGTATGTGGTGCTGAGAATCAAACCCAGTGACTCACATGTGCTAAGCAAGCACCCTACCACTGAGCCACACCCCCAGCCCCATCTAGATCTTTTCTTTTTTTCTTTTTTATTTGTTTTAACTAGTTACACATGACAGTACAATGATCTGGAATCAGATGGGATAAAATTTCTCATTTTTCTGAGTATATAGGTTGCAGAATCACATTGGTCATGCAGTCACGTATATACCCACAGCAATAATAATGTCTATTTTATTCTGCTGTCCTTCCATTCCCTCCTTCCCCTCCCCTCCCCTCCCATCACTTCTCTCTACCCAATCTAATGTGACCCACTTCTTTTTTTTTCTTCCCCCACATCATCATACATGTATTCTGTATAACGATGAGGGTCTCCTTCCATCTTCCATGCAATTCCCCTTTCCCTCCCTTTCCCTCCCACCTGTCTTCCCCATCTAGAGGTAATCTTCTTCTCATGCTCTTCCTCCCCACCCCATTTTGAGTCATCCCTTTATATCAGAGAAGACATTCAGCATTGTTTTTTTGGGTATTGGCTAACTTCACTCAGCATAATCTGCTCTAATGCCATCCATTTCCCTGCAAATGCCATGATCTTGTTATTTTTTAGTGCTGAGTAATATTCCATTGTGTATAAACGCCACTTTTTTTTATCCAACCTGTAAAAGCTATCTATGCTAAGCCTCAGGCCAGCATCATTCGAAACGAAGAAAAATTGAAGGCATTCCCTCTAAAAATCTGGAACAAGACAGGGATACCCTCTCTCACCACTTCTATTTAACATAGTTCTTGAAACACTAGCCAGAGCAATTAGACAGATGAAAGAAATTAAAGGCATAAATATAGGAAAAGAAGAACTTAAACTAGCACTATTTGCTGATGATTTGATCCTATACCTATAAGACTCAAAAAGTTCAACCAAGAAACTTCTAGAACTAGTAAATGAATTCAACAAGGTGGCAGGATATAAAATCAACACCCATAAATCAAAGGCATTCTTGTATATCAGTGACAAATCCTCTGAAATAGAAATAAAGAAATCTACCCCATTCACAATATCCTCAAAAAAAAATAAAATAAAATAAAATACTTGGGAATCAACTTAACAAAAAAAAATCTATACAATGAAAAATAGGTGAAAAATCTATACAATGAAAACTATAGAACCCTAAAGAGAGAAATAGAAGAAGACCTTAGAAGATGGAAAGATCTACCTTGCTCATGGATAGGCAGAATTAATATTATTAAAATAGCCATATTACCAAAAGCACTTTACAGATTCAACATGATTCCAATCAAAATCCCAATGGCATTCCTCACAGAAATAGAAAAAGCAATTATGAAATTCATCTGGAAAAATAAGAGACCCAGTATAGCTAAAATAATTCTAAGCAGAAAGAGTGAAACAGGTGGTATTGTTATACCAGATCTTAAACTATACTACAGAGCAATAGTAACAAAAACAGCATGGCACTGGCACCAAAACAGGCAGGTAGACCAATGGTACAAAATAGAGGACACAGAGACCAAACCACATACAACTACCTTATATTAGACATAGTTCTTTTCTTTTGACTGGGGATTGAACCCAAGTATATTTTACTACTGAGCTGCATCTCCCTTTTATTTTTTATTTTCAGATAGGGTCTCATTAAGTTGCCCAGACCAGCCTTGAATTTGCACTCTTCCTGCCTCCAGGGTCACTGGGATTACAGATGTATACCACAATGCCTGATTCAAATTTCTAGACTAAGCAGGAAAGGAATGGAGTTCAAAATGCACAAACTGGGAGGCAGAATTAAAATTGGATGAGAAAAAAATAATTAATAAGACAAGTGGGCTGGGGGTGTAGCTCCATGGCAGAACACTAAGGCCCTGGGTTCAAACCCAACAAGGAAATCAATCAATCAATCTCATAAAAAGATAAGAAAAACACAAAAGCCATTAGAAACACAAACTGCAAAATATCCAAGTAGGAATCAAAAAATCTGAATATATCTTTACTGTGTCAGCAAGAAAAATAAGTCCATGATACTTGGTAATCTATTCCCACTATTGATTCTGAACTGGCTTAGGAACTTCCTTTGGCCAAAACAAGTGGTAGATGTGACAATGTGTAAGGTCCAGCCCACAAAGTCTTATACCTGCATCTCTACTGTCTTGGGACCCTGAGACCACCAGGCCTTGGAGAAGCCAGTACCCACAGACTTGAGAATAAAATCTACTGTGCAAAGAAACCACACGTAGAGAGACAGTCACAGACATTCGACTGTTAAAGCCACCTTAGCTAAGGCCTCAGGCATGAGAGTGACAACCTCTGGGATGAACTCAGCTCCCAGGTAATCCTTCATCCTCCTCTCCTTCCTCCCCTTCATCATCATCTTCATCATCTTCACCTTCATCCTCATCCCCTTCTTCATCAATATCTTCCAATCCTTCTTCTTCTTCATCATCATCATCATCATCTTCTCCTTCCCCTTCTTCATCATCCATATCAGGAACCAAATAGTACTGCAATGGATTTGGCCAAATCTCTCCTAACTCATCTGCATCTGCATCAGAATGGTCAGTAAACCAGGTAAAGAAGCTCTCTGGTTTATTCTGCGTTTGACTTGAATGTTTCGTCAAATCCTTTCCAGATTTCCATTTGATTTCAGTGGACTTTGAAGATGGATCACCACTCTCATTCAGATGAAACTCTTTGGAGAGAACTTTATTTTCGAAGTAAGGATTTTCATCAAAATAAAAATCTATTCTGTAACTTGATTTAATATCTTCAAATTCTGTCACTTTGACTGTGGTCAAATAATGCATCGCCTCTTCATCTTCCTCCCCAAGCAGTGCGGACACTTGTGGGTGGTTGACAAATGTTGTTACCCAAAAATTTGGAATTTTGGCGATCAATTCTGACCTCTTCTGAAAAAATGGTTGGCAGAGTTTGTTACATTTCTGTTCTACTTTCAATATCTCCTCACTGGCTTGTTCATTAAGTCTGTCTATTTCATTTTGTACTTCATCGATATGTTCAATTGCTTCTTGTTGTTCTTTTTCTCCCTTCGGCAAACCTAGAGAGGCCGATGAATTCGCCTGCTCAGGGCGGCAGGCAGTTTGGGTTTTTTTTGTTTGAGACTGGAGCAAAGATTGGCGTTTGGGGGCCATCCTGTGAGGGAAGTCAAGGAGCAGACCCACAGGACTCACAGCTCACCAGGGAGAAGTGCAGAGATGACATAACTTTTCTATGTGCATATATGAATACACCATAGTGAATCTCACCATTATGTACATCTATAAGACTGGGGTCCTAATTAGAACAAGATATATTCCATGCTTGTATAATTACATAAAATAGACTCAACTGTTATATATAACTAAAAAGAACCAATAAAATAAAACAATATTTTAGAGGACTTCCCTCTTAATGTTTAGCAAATTTTTACTAGCTCAAAGATCTTAATATATTGTGTTTTTGTTTTTTGGTTGTTTTTTTTTTGTGTGTGTGTGTGGGGGGGGGGGTTCTGGGGATTGAACCCAGGGCCTTGTGCATGTGAGGCAAGCACTCTACCAACTGAGCTAAATTAGCCAGCCCTTAACATATTGGTTTTTGAAATATAAAAAAAAAATTAGAAAAATAAAAGCTTAAACCCCAAAATAATATACAGAAATTAATTTTAAAAATACAATAAAGTCCAGCTACTTTGGAAAAGTGCTTGTTAATTCTTCAAAAAGTTAAATATATGATCAGCAATTCCATTCCTAGATATATAGTCCAAAGAAGTAAAAATATATGACCACATAAAACCTTGTACATAAATATTCAAAGTAATAATAATCACAATAGTCAAAAGGTGGAAACACTCCAAATGTCCATTAACAGATGAGTGGATAAACAAAATGTGGTCTATAGATACAATGGAATTGAAATACAATTATTCAATCATAAATAGGAATGAAGTTCTGACACATGCTACAACACAGATGAGCCTTGAAAACTAGATGTTAAGTAAAATAAGCCAGCCACAAAAGACCACATATTGTATGATTCTACTTACAGGAAATGTCCACAATAAGCTAAAAACAGACAAAATAAATTTTTGGTGACAGGAATCAGATCAGTGGTTAATCGGGTGGAGGCGGAAGGCACTGCCTGAGAAAGAGCCCAGCAGAGCTCTGTGGTGAGTAAATGTTCTTCCCAACATGTCTACACAAGCGTCTATACAGGCTAAATACATGGAAAAGAGCTCGAGCTCCAGGAACACTTAAAATTTGGATACTGTGTTAGTCAGCTTTCTGGAACTAAAATAAATACCTGAGATAATCATCTTATGAGGAGAAAAAGTTTATTTTGGTTCACTGTTTTAGAGGTCCAAGTCCACAGGTTCCATTGCTTCTGGGCCTGCAGTGAGGGTCACGTGGTGAAGCAAAATCCCCACCAGGACTCAACAAAAGAGTGTCATGGTCCCACAATGTGGGGGGGGGGCATATCTCCAGTGACCTAAGACCTCCTGTTAGGCCCCACCTCTTAAAGGTCCCACCACCTCCCAGAGATGCAACAGTAGGAACCAATTTTTTTACTACATGGACCTTGGGGGGACATTTTAGATCCAAACTATAGCAAGCATTTTATGCACTGACTTTAAAAATCTACATCTGAACAACAGATCCCTCTCAATCCTTGACAGAGGGAAGAATTTTCTAAAATAGATACTAGAACAGCCTTCTAAGAACCTGACATATAACAACAGAACCAACACTTATCAATGACATACAGCTATAAGGAATACTTTATTATGAGAAAAATTTTAAACAAACATTACTAACTTTTCTATGACAACTTTGAACACTACTGCTATTATTCTTCCAAGTCTCCTTCTAACTTAGACGATCACATCTAACAGTGGATAAAGCAGTTAAGAATTTCATAACAAAGATGAAAGACAGAATAGCAATAAACTAGAAATTAGAGCAGTCATTGTGAGTTTTTAAAATAACTATTTTGTCTTTACATAGTGTTGCATGTTAAAAAAAAAAAAAAGACATGATGTTGCAATCCTCCCCAAATTAGCCTTTAGGACTCATATATAAACATACTCTTAACAACAACATGCCAAACCACATTTGTTACCCTTCCTGTTTGGTGATGTAGCCAACCACCAACAAGCAAGAAGAACCACTGCAATGACATGTGTCTTACTGAATACAGTGATAAAGGACAGTTACCCTCTGGTTCCTCCCAGCAAAATTAAACAGAAGAGTCAAGGACTTAGCCAGCTTTCTGTAATCCATATCAAAAGTCACTGAATCTAGCTCATTTTTCATAGCAGTTGCTTACAAAATGGTCTCCCAGAATCACTCAGAAGTACTTGTCTACAATAGCATTCCTAGACCCTATCCTATATCTTACCAAATCAGAAGCCTAGCATTCCGAATTTTAATGTTTCCCAAATGATTCTGTTAAACACTGAAATTTAAGAGCCAGTACTAAAAGGTAGCAATGAATATATAAATCCTTAATTCATTAATGTGGTGATTAATATAGAGGCAGTATGACGTATCAGGTCAGAAACTGAACGCTGTAGCTGTACTACCTGTTTCAAAGTAGTTATTAGCTGTGAGCAACTTACTTAACCTCACTGTGCCTCAGCTTCCTTACTTGTTAATAGGACAATACTACTATTTCAAAAAGCTAATCAAAATCTTATCTGAACGTCATCTGAAATTTCTATTCTTAAAGCAAAAAATATTTTAAGATCTTAAACGATACATATGTTTAACTCAATCTTGAAAAAATAACAATGGATACCGAGTCTTACTTTCTAAGAAAACTAAAAGTAAAGTGAATACTTTTTAAAATTAACCCTGATCAACTAATCCTTTTCATATCCAGAATCTGAGATTGGAGGAAGAGGGGAAACAGTTTCCCAAATACACATGAATGAAGACTGTAATGACACTGTGAAAAATAGCTTGGCAGTTTTTTGCAAAACTAAACATGGTCTTAGAATACAACTCAGCAGCCGGGCATGGTGTGCATGCCTGTAATCCCAGCAATTCAGGAGGCTGAGGCAGAAAAATTGCAGATTCTAAGCCAGCCTCAGCAATTTACGGAGGTCCTAAGCAACACAGTAAGACCCTGTCTCAAAATAAAAAATAAAAGAGTCTGGGGATAAAGGTTGTATATAATTGCTGTCATTGGTAAATTTATTATACTTAAATAGCTTTAACAGCACTGAAAATAAAATATTTAATGAAGCCTCAAGTCTTCAAATTTGACATCTGAGTACAAAATGGACAAATATTCTGGAATTTCTTCTCAACCTCCTTTCCAAGGGAAAATTGGCAGAACTCTTTGAAACATATCAAATCATGTCTCTTTCCTGCTTAAAACACATATGGCTTCCCAATAGGCTCAGAATAAAATCCAACCTCCTCACCTGGTCCTCCAGGAACCTCTCTGATCCCAACTCCATAGGTCCCCATCCTGCCCCCCTCCAGGCCCTGTCCTGAGCAGCCAGCTCCCTCCAGCTCCTGCTGGCTCCCTTTCTTCCTTTCAGTCTTCAGTTCCAGGAGGCCTGTCCTCCTCATCACTCTGTCTAAAGCATACTCAACTTCTCGCACCATCATTTTCTATAAGACATCACTGCTTTGTTTTATCATAGCACTTATCATTGCCAAAAGTGTTTTGGAAGCCATACAGAATGAAGATTAAATGCATGTGCTCCAGAGTCACACTACTGGGCTTTATTCCTGGCTCGGCCACTTAAGTAGCTACACGACACCAGACAACTGTGCTTCATTTTTGTTATTAAAAAAGTTAACTTTTTTAAATTAAAAGAGCACAACACATAAAATTTACCATCTTAACCATTTTATGAGTACAGTATATGTGGGAGGCCAACCTTACACATGACTGAGTTACACTCCCCTGCTGGGTGCTGAGGCTCTCAGTCCCAGAAATGTGGCACCCTTCTTGGGTGCAAGGTGTCTCGTGCATGGGTGTGCCTTGCTACAGCCCCATGGGTGAAGCTATGCTCACCTGTTCCTTTGTAATATAACCCCTTGCCCTGTTTAGAGTAGAAGTGCCTTGTGTGTGTCCCTTTCTCTTATTGTGCCCTTGGGTGTGGCCTACCCAGGTGTCAGTCAACCTGCTGACAGTGGACATCATGAAGATAGACTCAGCCCCCTGAAACCTGACCCCTTGCCTCATTTGAATAGCTTTTTTTGAATAGCTTTTTTTTTTATTTTCCTCAATAAAAGGGGTCATCGTGTGCTCTCATGCTTTCTTTCTTTCTTTCTGTGGACCCTTAAGGTCAGAGGAGCCGTCACAGCAACTCTAAAGAAAAAGGTATTTGTGTCTCTTGTGTGGTTATTTCATGCAGCCCAGTTAGCCCAGTTTAACTGGAGTGACCCCTGAGCCTTTTAGTTTCGAGAACAGAAACCTGGCAAGTATATTCATATTTTATGAACCATCATCACTTCTATCCATCTCCAGAACTTTTTCATCTTGGAAAACTAGGACTCTATCCCTATTTAAAACACCAACTTTCCCATTTCCTCTCTCCTCAATTCCTAGGAACTACCATCTCTTTGACTGACTGCTCTTAAAACACCTCTGGTAAATGAAATCATATAGAATTTGTCTTTTTTTTTTTTTCCTTCTTTGTACTGGTAATTGAACCCGGGGTGTTTCACCATTGAGCTATATCTCTAGCTCTTTTTAAATTTTTATTTTGAGACAGGATGTCTCTAAGTTGCTGAGGCTAGCCTTGAACTTGCTTCTACCTAAGCCTCCCAAGTCATTGGGTAACGACTATACACCACTGCACCTGCCTGGCAGTATTTGAATGTTCTCTGACAAATTTACTTCACTAAGCATAATGACCTTAAGGTTCATGCAGGGTGTGGCATGTGATACTTTCCTTTTAAAAGTTGGATAATATTTCCAACATATGGACACACTACATTTCGTTTATTCATGTGTTGACAAAAACTTGGGTTGTTTCCACCTCTTAGCTATTGTGAAAGATCATATAGTAATTCTAGTATTAATTTTTCAAGGACCTTCCATTAAAATTGTGCCATTTTACATTCCCACCAAGAGTGCACAAGGTTTCCAATTTCTTCAGTTTTCTCATCTTTACTGGAGGTAATTTCAATAATCCATGAAGTCTCAAATTTTCAATTCTGTGAATATTACAACAAAACTGACACAGGTGCATTAAAATAGATTAGAAGTAATAATATAGAGCTTACATATACTGTATTAATTATGTTAATTAACCATTATATAATATTATACATTATATAAATGTATATTCTATACAATATTTATGTTTTCAAAGGTGTTCCACACACATCTGGAACAAGAGAACAAAATGGAAAATGGGTTAATTGCTTTATTAGGTCGTTGCAGAAGTAAGTACTAATATTATCAGTACTATTCTATTGAATTGTTTAGTTTGTCTCTAATGAGAATACCAACTCCTTAGAGGTCAGGGATTTTATCTGCCTAGTTCATCAATGAATTCCCAGTATCAAGAACTGTGAGTAAGTATTCAGAAAAATTATCAGAGTACTTGAAATACAGGTTTTTCACAAAAGTTGCCCTAGGTATAAAAAGTATTTGTTATTTTTTTGCAATATTTTTTTTGCATTTGCCACGTCATGAGCTTTTAAAAACAGGGTATAACAATACAGTCTACACATATTAATTAATAGCTCAGAGATGATAGTGTAAACTTCCCAAACAGTTACAAAGAGAAAGTAAAAGAGAACCATGTAGAAATAAATATTCAGGGCAGAAGAGCCACCTGCACAACTGGTAATGGGTACAGACTGGATCAATATTACCAGTAAAGCATCAGGCAAAAGTCAAAATGGTGATTCAGTCTCCCAACCACCTGAAATGTTTTTCAAGAGAATATTTCTAAAAATTAAGATTCCTGGGGCCAGGGATGTGGCTCAAGCGGTAGTGCGCTCGCCTGGCATGCGTGCAGCCCGGTTCGATCCTCAACACCACATACCAACAAAGATGTTGTGTCCGCCGAAAACTAAAAAATAAATATAAAAAAATAAATATAAAAAAGAAAAAAAAAGGCCAAGGAAAAAAGTTATTGTCAGATCAGTCGGGGCAAGCAATGGCCAAAGGAGGCAGATTTAAAAGGACTGCTGAACAGGCTTTATTGAGATATCACTCCCGGGGGGAACTTGATCAGACCCACAGAGGGGACAGGAGAAGGGTCTGAGGAGACTGGACTTTTATGGGGCTTACAGCAGGAAGGGAAGGGCTTGGGACAGGAAAAGGTGTTTCTAGGGTCCCTTGCCCCCTTGAAGTTGATCAGGGGAGTTGGCTGAACTCCAGGATTGGCCAGGGGGGTCCTGTTGATTGACAGGCGTTTCTGCTGGCATCTGATTGATGTTCTTTTTCGGGGTGGGCTGCTTTGTTCTAAGTTGCCACTAAGTCACCACCAAGTCGCCCCCACCGACTTAACAGTTATTTCATGATTTTTCATGTTTTTAGTGAATTCCTAAAATGGGTCCCAACACTGTCCATTGTCACATGGTTTAGAAAACAGAATTAGGGAGGGGAAATATACCTCCAAGAGCATTTTAATAAGTGTTCAACAATTTTGTGCTAAATAATTTTAAAGTCAAGATGACTTTCATGACATTAGTACCCAGCATTTTAAGATCTGCAACACAATGAGGCAGCCTGATTGGAGCCTCTTTGGAATACAATCATAATCCCAGTAAAATACACCCCCCCTCCATTTTGCCATTGTCTTTAATATGTCTAACCAAAAAATTTAATTACCTTGGCCCTTCACCAATAGTCTCCCAAAGGATATTTTTGCCAGGAAAAAAAAAAAAAGGATATTTTTGCCAGGGGCCTTGGGAACCAATAGTCTAGGCAGGCACAGTTCCTCAGTGACTCCTTCTCTGTCTTTGTGCTCTTTTCCGGTCCCTGAGGACACAATCTCATCCCTCTTCTAATTTCCTTAGTTAGCACAGTATTACACCCAAATAGAAAATAAGCATGGTCCCTTAGAAGCCAGGAAAGCAAGAGCCTTTCACAGCAGCCCCATGACCAGGAGACCACCCTGTTTGGATGCTCTTTCCGCTCACCCTAGGAGAACTCAACTCCAGAATGTTTCAGAAGTGCACAGCCAGATGCACATCTGGGTATGGGAGTATCTCTTGGTGGCCTTTTAGGAAGACTTATGGGACACATCAGGGAAGGAAAATAGAAAAGAGTGACACAATTCCCTCATCTTGTAATGTATCTGGAATGTCTTAGAAGACACATAGGAGACTTTTCTATCTCCAGTCAACATCTTTGCTTGGGGATGGGCAGGGGCACAAATGGATATTATAAAAGGACAGGGGGTATAGTGGGACAAAAGGTGAGAAATATACATGTTGATTTAGCTAGGCTGTGCCAATTGGAAATGTTACATGGTTTCCTTGGTGCCACTAGGTAGCTTCTCACTTTCTCATCTCAGCAGGAGAAAACTCCAGATACAGAAATGCAGTTACGAGGAAGTTGCTTTTAATTTAAAAGGGGCTCTGTTACAGTACTTGCAACTTGGAAATGCCTAAAAAGATGGACTGACTGACAGATGACAGATGGATAAATAGATATATGATAAAGCACACATGGCAAAAGGTTAATTATATATTTTAAGCAATTACCAAGTTCTACCCTCAGCACACAGAATAAATAAATGAAGGAAAATATGTGTATACTAAAAACTTTGCATCTCCTCTTAAGTTTTCTAGATTATGTTTGAAGGCTGAGACAAAAAATTATGATGTAGTCACCAATGTAATATAAGAAATAAATTTAAGAAAATTTTATCTAAATTGGTGAGAGTAAGTGTCTCTATCTCATCCAAACTGGTAAAATGACACCAGTAGACTGTATTCATTTAAACATAAGGTTGTTATATATAACATGAATGCATATACACATACACTCCTAGAGCAGTCAGTAAAGTTATACAAAGGGCTGGGGCTGCAGCTCAGTGGCAGAGCGCTTGCCTCGGCACACATGTGAGGCACTGAATTTGATCCTCAGCACCACATAAAAATAAAAAAATAAAGATATTTTAAAAAAATCACCATTATTATCAAGGATAGGACCGAGGCCAATGGTATTCTGCAAAATAAATCCTGTTAAACTAACTCTTAAAAAAAAAAGTTATACAAAGACATACACTTAAAAACAATATAAATACATTAAACTGAAATTTTTTAAAGTATTCAAAGTAATTCTAAGGAAAAAGAGAAAAAATAAACAGAGAACAAACAGAAAACAAAAAGTGAAATGGCAGACTTGAGTCCTAATATATCATCTTAAATGTAAAAGGTCTAAATGTACAATTTAAACCACAGACTGGTAGAGCAGAATTTATACATATATACAAATTATACATATATATATATATATATGTGTGTGTGTGTGTGTGTGTGTGTGTATCTCCACTTATAAGCTATCTAAAAGAAACTCACATCAAATACAGTTATATATGCTGCATTTGGACATATCTGTTGAAATTAAAGGGATGGAAAGAGATATGTTATACAAACATGAATCAAATGAAAGCAGGAGGCCAGCCGTGGTGGCCCACACCTGTAATCCCAATGGCTTTCGAGGCTGAAGCAGGAGGATCACAAGTTCAGTCCCAGGCTCAGCAATTTAGCAAGACACTAAGCAAATTAGCAAGACCCCATCTCGAAATTAAAAAATTAAAAGGGCTGGAGATGTGGCTCATTGGTTAAGTACTCCTAGGTTAAAATGTCAGTACCCCCCCAAAAAAAAAGCAGAAATGACTATACTAATACTAGCTACAGTAAACTTCAGAGTAAAGAAAATTACCAGAAACAGAAAGAGACATTATATAATAAGAAAAGAGTCAATCAACAAGAGCAACTCTAAACATGTATGTAGCCAATAACAGAGCTGTGAAATCAACAACAGAACCAAAAGGGAAGACAAATCAATAGTATAGTTGGAGACTGTGATATCCTTCTCTCGACAACAGGAAAATACACAGAAAATCAGGAGAGATATAGAATTCATTAGCAAGATCTAATTGACATTTTAAAACATTCCTATGGGCCTGGGGTTGTGGCTCAGCGGTAGAGTGTTCATCTAGCACCTGCAAGGCCCTGGGTTCGATCCTCAGCACCACATAAAAATAAATAAAGTTAAAAAAAAAAACATTGGGGCTAGGGATGTGGCTCAAGTGGTAGCACGCTCGCCTGGCATGTGCATTCAATCCTCAGCACCACATAAAAAATAAAATAAAGATGTTGTGTCCACCGAAAACTAAAAAATAAATATTAAAAAATTCTCTAAAAAAAAAAGAAAGAAAGAAAAAAATTCCCAATATCAGTACAATACTCATTCTTTTATTATTATTTTTTATTATTATTATTTTAAGCTGGGCACTCTTAACCACTGAGCCACATCCCCAGCCCTTTGGATTTTTTATTTTGAGACAGGGTCTCATCATGTTGCTTACAGCCTTACTAAGTTGTTGAGGCTAGCTTTGAACAAGTGATCCTCCTGTCTCAGCCTCCCAAGTTGCTGGGAATACAGATGTGTATCACCACACCCAGCTAATGCTCATTCTTTTAAAGAGTCCACAGAACACATACAAATTAAGCATCCCTAATCCAAAAATCTGAAATCCAAAATGCTCTAAAATTCAAAATTGTTTGAGCACCAACACAAGAGGTTCAGATTTGGGATTTTCAGATCAGAAATACTCTACCAGTAAAGTCTATGCAAATATATATTGCAAAATCAGAAAAATTCTGAAACACTTCTGATACCAAGCATTTTAAATAAAGGGTATTCAACCTATAGTAGACTTAATAGTTGACCCCCAAAGTTATGCAAGTCCTAGTCCCTAGGACTTGTGAATGTTACCTTTACAGATATGAGTAAGAATTTTAGACAGAGAAATTATCCTGTACTGAGGGGAAGAGATCTAAATGTAATCAGAAATTCCCTTAGATGAGGGAAGCAAGTGAGAATTGACACTGAAGATGGCAACTGAATTTGTGTGCATGTGTGGTAATGGGGATTGAACCCAGAGTGGTCTACTACTGAGCTATATTTCTATCCCTTCTTATTTTATCTTAAAATTTTGTGACAGGATCTCCAGGCTGGCCTCAAACTTGTGATCCTTCTGTCTCAGCCTCCTGAGTAGATGGGATTATGGACATGCACCTGAAACTGGCTTTTTAATTGTAAGGGGCTGAGACTGAAAGAATTTTGAGGAGAAAAAGCCTAGATTGCCATAAACAAATTGTAGTAGAAAAGTGGATGTTTAAAACTCTGCCACCAAGGACTCAAGAGGAAATGAGGAGCACAGTGAAGAATGTCTATATTATTTTGGAGAATATCTAAACATCATAAACATACTACTGGCAGAAAATTGGACACTAAATACATTAAATACATTGGACAATACACTTAACAATACATTAAATGTGTTGTTGATGAGGGTTCAGACTGAAATCAGGTACATAAGGTACATATTCTTTTTTTTTCCCCCTCTTTCAGCCATTTATTTATTTTTATTTACAGTTTGTGTTCAATGCAAATCAACTCCATAACATGAGAAGTTACTATGGATCAAAGCATAAATACACAAACACAATATACAATCTACATAGATGTACAGCATTCAGGTATGAAGCAAAGGGGCGTATTCATTCACACACACAGTAGCTTTAGATCTGTTTGATCTGGTTGTTCCGTGTAGGTTTCTAAAGATGAGAAAAATGATTTGGGTTATCAAGACTGCGGTGGCCATATTAGATACTGGAACATGTAAGCATCAATGTGTGACCATGTGAACAAAAGATTTCAGGGAGAGTGTATTTTTCAAAAGATTTCTGTGTATCAAGGCAGTTGTAAAAGATTTAGAGGATCAAGACCACTTTTAAGCTTAGGATCAGGTTCTAACTACCTAAAAATATTGACTAATAACAGCAAGTGTTCCAAATATGGCTATTCTGATCCATAGTTTAAAAAAAAGTATTTACAGAAAAAGTATGAAAGTTTTTGTGAATTTAATATGCAAGCTAGCTTCCAGTCTTCACTTCCCAAATGATGATTTATAAATTTGGCTTCTTCACATAGTTGCGTTTCTAATTTCAAGATTTGCCATTTTACCTTCAAAGTGGACCATTTTCAATTGTGAAACGTATTCAACAAATGTAGAAATAAAAAGCAGCATTCTGAAATTAGTTGAGGTCAATGCAATTCTACTCTGTGGAATCAGTTTAGCTAAAGGAATCTGGCACTCTTGTTGAATGAAAATAGGAGATGGGAGATGCCTACCATTTGACTTTGTGAGGATAAGCAAGACTCCTGATGCCTGGATTTGGGGTGGGTTCCAATCTATCATTGCCCTGGCACATGTCAATTACTACATAAAAGTTCAAACATAATGTCAAATTCAAAAACCACAGAGGAAAGAGTTCAGTTCCCAAAGGAACAGAAATAGCTTAACAATGTGAAACTTTTTCTAGAATATATTTGCATTAAATTAGTACTGCTGAAACAATACATTGAGGATTTACAGTAACACCTGGAAGTTCCCTCTAATGTACATATAAATAGAATCATGGAAGCTTTTTATATTACCTGTTTTATGGCCTTATAGATTTCATGAACCAAATAAAAACTGAAATCTCCATTCCATATTCCATCCTTTATCTCTAGACAAAATCTATTCTTGTTTTCAAGATAGAGTTTTAAATGTCCATATTTCTTATGCCTCATTCAAGGAAATCATGTCTCAATTTTGGATGTTATCTCTTTTTATCTTGCACATGAAACTCCAGCAGATTTAATATTGGCATTCATCACTTGTGAAACCCTTCACATGTCCTTCAAACCAATCAATTTGGAATTCTCAGTGTTTTCTGTGCCAATAAAATCAGGTGTGGAATTGACAGATTTGATGCAGACCAACTTCTTCCTTGACACACTGGACTTCTAGTCACCATTCTGATTGGGTTTGGAAGATGGGGAAGTAGAGACATTTCTTGGCCTGAGTATCTAACAGTAGAGATGTAGAAGAGAGAGCGAGATCACAAGGAGACTCGCTGTTGACTGCAGGGCACTGCCACCTGTGCTGGGTGTTGAATTGGGAGCAGCAGAGGTACTCTGTGAGGAGTTACTTGAAAGTGTCACAACAGCTGTCTGGTTTGAATAAATCTGCATGGGTAGGAGCAGTGCCAGAAGCAGCAGCCCCAGCCCCAGCGTGACCACCATCGCTCTGCCCATTTCCACTCCAGCGGTGCACATTTCCTTGGATGCTAGGTACGAGGAGATAGGACGGCTCCTGGAGGACGCAGGCAAAATGGGGATATTCTTTTTCTTAATATTTATTTTTTAGTTGTAGTTGTCAATACCTTTATTTTATTTATTTATTTTTATATGGCGCTGAGAATCAAATCCAGGGCCTCACATGTGCTAGGCAAGTGCTCTACCATTGAGCCACAACCCCAGCCCCCAGGTACATATTCTTTAATACTAGTAGCAAGTTTGGCTGAATTGTAGCCAACAATTGCATGGAAGCACAACTTCCAAGTGATAAACTTGTATACTTAACTTACGCAATTTCTAAACATGGTGTTGAAGATGCAGCCTAGTTTCTTCTTGTTATTTATATTAAAACACAAGAGGAAAGGATGAGAGGAGAAACTGCTATTCAAAAGGGACCAGAATTCAATTTAGGAAATTCTCAGCCTTTCTGAATTATAAGGAAAAAAAAAAAAGTTAAGATGACAGTTCTCGTGCCAGGCACAGAGGTGCACACCTGTGATCCCAGCTACTCAGGAGGCAGAGGCAGGAGTAATCCCAGAGGCAGTTGGCAGCCTCAGCAATTCAGTAAGACTCTATCTCAAAAAAAAAAAAAAAAGAAAGAAAGAAAGAAAGAAAGTGCTGGAGATGCATGCAGCTCAGTGGCAGAGTACCTGTGGGTTCAATCCCCAGTTATCCACCTCAAAAATAAAGATGACAGTTCTCCAGATGATAAACAAGTTCAATGTCATTCTTATCAAAATTCCAGAATGATATTTTGTATAGTAAGGATCTTTAAAATTAGAATAGCTACAACAAGTCTGAAGAAGACTTAGAGAAACCACTTCCTGAGTTCAAGACTGGTTATATAATCATATTATTCATGATGAGGGTACTGGCAGAAGGATAGAAACACAGATCAATGGAACAAAATAGAGAACCCAAAATACCGCACACTCAGAGTCAACTGATCCTTGACAAAGGTATAAAAGCAATTCAATGGAGGAAGGATATAGATAAAATAGTGGACCTTGGCCACTTTCACACAAAAATTAATTCAAAATTAAATTTTTAAAAATTTTAAATGTAAAACTATAAAACTTCTACCAAAGAGAATCTTTGGGAGCTAGGGCTTAGTAAAGGCATCCGAAACATGACACAAACATGACTATGAATCCATAAAACAAAACAAAACTGTAAGCTGGATCTCATAAAAATTTTGCTCTTCAAAGTATTTATGAAGTGAAAAGATAAACTACAGAATGGAAGAACATATACGTAAGCCACATATATTATAAAGAACTCATATCTAGAAATATTTCAAAAAAGATAAAAAGACAGTCAATAGGCACATGAAAATATGTCCAATATCACTACTCATTAAAGAAATGCAAATTAAGACCATAATGATATATCATGACACATCTATTAAAATAGCTAAAATTAAAAGTAGCAACAATACCAAAGGTTGGAGAGGATGCAGAGCATCAGGATCTCTCACACATAGCTGATGGGAATGTAAAATGATACAGAACCCTAAAAATAGTTTGTCAGTTTCTCTCTAGTCAGAGTGATTAGACAGAAGAAAAAAATTAAAGGGAACAAATAGGAAAAGAAGAACTCAAACTATCACTATTTGCCAATAACATGATTTAAAATTTTTTTTTAAATTTATATATGACAGTGGAATGCTTTACAATTCTTTTTTTTAATATTTATTTTTTGGTTAGACACAATACCTTTATTTTGTTTATTTATTTTTATGTGGTGCTGAGGATTGAATCCAGGGCCTCACACATGGTAGGCGAGTGCTCTACCACTGAGCCACAACCCCAGCCCCTCCAATTCCTCTTTGTTTTTAATATTTATTTTTTAGTTGTAGTTAGACACAATACCTTTATTTTTATTTATTTTTATGTGGTGCTGAGGATTGAACCCAGGGCCTCAAATGTGCCAGGTGAGCACTCTACGGCTGAGCCACAACCCCAGCCCTACAATTCTTATTACACAAATAGAGCACAAATTTTCAAATCTCTGGTTGTATACAAAGTATATTCACACCAATTTGTGTCTTCATACATGTACTTTGGACAATAATGTCCATCACATTCCACTATCATTTCTAACCCTATGCCCCCTCCCTTCCCCTCCAATAACATTATTCTATATGTAGAAGATCCAAAAAATTCCACTAGAAACATTCTATAACTAATAAATGAATTCAGCAAAGTAGCAAGAAATAAAATTAACACCCATAAATCAATTGCATTTCTATACATCAGTGATGAAACCACTGAAAGAGAAATTAGGAAAACTACCCTATTCACAATAGCCTCAAAAAAAAAAATTAGGAATCAATCTAACAAAAGAAATGAAAGACTTCTACAATGAAAATTACAGAACACTTAAGAAAGAAATTAAAGAAGACCTTAGGAGATGGAACAATCTCCCATGCTCTTGGATAGGCAGAATTAACATTGTCAAAACTTCTAAAATAATTATATAGATTTAATGCAATTCCATTAAAATCCCAATGACAGCCGGATATGGTGACACACACCTGCAATCCCAGTGGCTCAGGAGGCTGAGACAGGAGGATTGTGAGTTCAAAGCCACCCTCAGCAATGGCAACTCAGTGAGACCCTGTCTTTAAATAAAATACAAAATAGGGTGTCGAGTGCCCCTAAGTCCAATCCCCAGTACAAAAAAAAAAAAAACCCACTATGTCAAATATCATCATTATCCCCTATTATTTTTTTTTAAAGAGAGAGAGAGAGAGAGAGAGAGAGAGAGAGAGAGAGAATTTTTAATATTTATTTTTTAGTTCTTGGCGGACACAACATCTTTGTTGGTATGTGGTGCTGAGGATCGAACCCGGGTCGCACGCATGTCAGGCGAGCACGCTACCGCTTGAGCCACATCTCCAGCCCCTATCCCCTATTATAATTAAATGATTTTTTAAAAATTCCAATGACATTCTTCATAGAAATACAAAAAGCAATCATGAAATTCATTTGGAAAAGTAAGAGAGGCAGAATAGCCAAATCAATCTTTAGCAAGAAAAAAGAAGCAGGAGGAATCACAATACCAGACCTTAAATTATACTACAGAGCCGTAGTAACAAAAACAGTATGATACACAGACCAATGGTACAAAACAGAAGACACAGAGGCAAACCCACATAAATACAGTTATCTCATACTAGACAAAGGTGCCAGAAACAAATATTAGAGAAAAGATAGCCTCTTCAACAAATGGTGCTGGGAAAGCTGAACATCCATATGTAGCAAAATGAAATTAAACCTCTATCTCTCACCTTGCACAAAAATCAACTCAAAGTGGATCAAAGACTTAGGTACTAGAATAGAGACCCTGCACCTAATAGAAGAAAAGGTAAGCCCAAATCTCCACCATAGGACCTGACTTTGGACCTGACTTCCTTAACAAGACTCCTAAAGCTCAAGAAGTAAAATCAAGAATCAATAAATGGGATGAAATCAAACTAAAAAGCTTCTTCACAGCAAAGGAAACAATGAATAATATAAAGAGAGAGCCTACAAAATGGGAAAAAAAATATTTACCACACACACCTCAGAGTATTAATTTCCAGGATATATAAAGAACTCAAAAAACAAACAAACAAACAAAAAACATATAACCCAATCAATAAATGGGCAAAGGAACTGAACAGACACTTTACAGAAGAAGAAATACAATTGACAAACAAATATATGAAATGATGTTCAACATCTCTAGCAATTGGAGAAATGCAAATCAAAACTACATGACTGGGTAATGACTGCACAATTATAAATTTACTACAAGTCACTAAATTTTACAAAGTGGGTAAATTTTATGGTATGTAAATTGTATCTCAATAAAGCTATTTAAAAATAAGTTTTGGGCTGGGGATGTGGCTCAATCAGTAGTGTGCTCACCTGGCATATGCGGGGCGCTGGGTTCGATCCTCAGCACCACATAAAAATAAAGATGTTGTATCCACTGAAAACTAAAAAAATAAATATTAAAAAATTCTCTCTCTCTAAAAAATAATAATAATAATAATAAGTTTGGCTGGGCATGAAGGTATAAGTTGATAATCCCAGTAACTTGGGAGGCTGAAGCAGGAAAATCACAAGTTCAAGGCCAGCTTCATCAACTTAGCAAGACCCTGCTTCAAAGTAAAAAAATAAAAAGAGCTATGGATGTAGTTCAATGGTTAAGCATCCCTGGGTTCAATCCCCGGGACCAAAAAAGATAAGTTTGGGGCACTAGTCTTTTTTTTTTTTTTTTGGTACCAGGAATTGAACCCAGAAACACTTAACCACTGAGCCATATCCCCATCCCATTTTAAAAATATTTTAATTAGAGACAGGGTCTTGCTAAGTTGTTTAGGGCCTTGCTAAATCGCTGAGGTTGGCTTTGAACTCGAAATCCTCCTGCTTCAGCCTCCAGAACTACTGGGTCTACAGGTATGTGCCATTGACTCCAGCTGGAGGCTGGTCTTTGTTTTGGAATCCTAGCATCCAGGATTCTTAGTTCTATATTCTGTCACCCTGTGCCTATTTTTCATTTTCACTTTCTATGTATTCCAAGAGAAATAGTAAAACTAGAACATGCAGCATTTAATGGTGAGTCCCAAAACAAAGTCTAGTTATTAGCCTAGTTATTGAATAAAAAGTCTAATAATTAGTCTTAATTATAAATCAAGAAAACATTATTTGGGCTGGGGATGTGGCTCAGGCGGTAGCGTGCTCACCTGGCATACGTGCGGCCCGAGTTTGATCCTCAGCACCACATACCAACAAAGATGTTGTGTCCGCCAATAACTAAAAAATAAATAATAAATAATTCTCTCTCTCTTTAAAAAAAAAGAAAATATTATTTGTCATATTGTCCAACAAGGTGTGTACTTATTCACTATTACATATCAAATGGATTATTTGAAGAAATTGTTCTGGATATGAAGATAAAGGTATGGGATAAAAACTGTCCAAATAGGACCCAGATTATGTAGCATTTAAAAAAATTTAAAATGGGGCTGGGGATATGGCTCAGTGGTAGAATGCTCACCTAACATGTGTGAGGCGCTGGATTCGATCCTCAGCACCAAATAAAACTAAGTAAATAAAATAAAGGTATTGTGTCCAACTAAACTAAAAACATTTTAGAAAAAAATTAAAAAGGGAGAAATCCACAGTAAAAGTATTGTTTTATAAAAAAGAAGAAAACTTTTTGTCTTTAAACAACAAACAAAAAAACAATCTGAAATGTTCATCATTAGGTGCATGACTTACACCTGAGTCACTAGTCGTACAAATCCTACCTCAGGTAAAGAGGGTGTTTAAAAAAATAAGACAGTGTGGTGGTGAAAAGCCTGTGATCCCAGCAACTTGAGAGGCTGAGGCAGGAGTACTGCAAGTTCAAGGCCAGCCACAGCAAGTAAGTAAGACGCTCAGCAACTTAGACCCTGTCTCAAAATTAAAAGTTTAGTGGCAAAGCACCCTTGGGGTCAATCCCCAATAGAAGAAAAGAAAAAGCAATACAACTATGATTGGCTCCCTTTTTAAACTGGAAGAATCTGAGAGGTCTCCATGTAAAGATTTGGAGGTCCTCCCACAGCTATTACACATCTGCACCCACCAACAATATTCCCCATGAAATTTAGCAGTGGAAGTGCTTCCTCATTCTTTGCCTGGAAGCCTGACCACACTCCCTCTTTAGCAAATTGGGTACAGCTGTAGGACATCTGTATTTGGTTTCCCACTCACAAACATCTAAAAGGTAAAACACTTGAGGAATTTAATGTTTAGATGGGGATGGGAGAGTGCTATTTTAGGACACAGCAGGCAAATCAGGGTGTAGTCCATCTGGTTTGTATCTCACAGTCCAAGGAAGAAAGATGAAGTTAGCAGTCTGGACTGAAAGCCACCACAGGGATTCCTCCAGCCACTCCACAGTACAGCCCTGATGAACCTTTCCATTATCTCCCAAAATTTCAGCCCATGTCAGGTTTTGTAACACAATTCCAAACTGACTCTCCATCAGGATCTCAAATGATTTTTAAGAATTTGAAAGTTCTTTTGAAACAGAAATTGGACGAGAAAAATTGGTAGTTTTAGTCCCCAGAGACCAGATCAAGATGGCAGGACTGGCACATGGGTGTGTGTTCGATATCCTTTAAACTCAAAGAGTGACAGAAGAGACTTTTTAAAGAAAAAATCATTTTCATTCCAGGAATGCTAAAACTATACAAAAAAGAAGACAGGAACACACTGAAGGGAAAAAAGCAAATTCACAATAAAACACATGCAGAAGACTGCTGTGAAGTCAATGTTTAAGAGGAGTTCTAAGCCTTAAGTCAGTGGATATAATATGTGCAAATGGGTTTTCTTAAAAATCAAACAGTATAGAAAACCTCATAATGAAAGACATATGATCATCGAACTCCATGGGGAAAAGCATTTGATAAAATTCAACAGCCTTTTTTGATTAAAAAAAAAAATTCTCAGGCTAAGGGTGTAGCTCAGTGGTAGAACTCTTACCAGCATGAATGAGGACCAGAATTCCATACCCAACATGAGAAAGAAATTTTTTAAAAAAATGTAAACTAAGAATAGGAGATTTCTAAATGTAATTGAAGGACTTCCGGCAGAATCCTACAGCAAACATCAGACTTAACAACATTCTCATTCAAGATAGGACCAAAATGAGGGTGTTCTAACCCTGTTGCTCTTCAAGGCAAAAGACTTGAAGGCAGGTTTTCCAAGGCTAGAAAGAAAGCCTTTGGCTGGGGCTTGAGTTAGCAAACCAAAGTGAAAGAAGCATTCACATCAGCTAAGATATAAATAATCAGCAAATCTATACTTGTCCACCCCAAAGAGCTTTCACATTCTTTATGTATTTTCCAAGCCAACAATATCTCATCAACTTTATTGAAAATGTTCCTGAAAAAAATTTTATGGTTCCTGAAGCAAAGAATCCAACAGCAAACGAGAACAAGTAACTTAACCAGACCTCAGCTGAACCAGGATACACAGGTGGTAACTTTCTGGAAAATACTTTTAGATTCCCTGATCTTTGCAAGGGGCCTGCATTTCTTTAATTATAAAATGGTAGGTGGGTTAGAATTTCAGAAACAACCAGATAATGGTTCAGGTTCATTCTGACTCAGATTCTTATTTTAAAAAGTATTTGTTAATAATGAATGTGAAGGGGCTGGGGTTGTGGTTCAGCGGTAGAGCGCTCACCTAGCATGTGCGAGGCCCTGGGTTCGATTCTCAGCACCACATAAAAAAAAAATAAAGATATTGAGTCCAACTACAAATAAAAATAAAATAAAAAAATAAAGGTATTGTGTCCAACTACAGCTAAAAAATTTTTTAAAAATAGTGAATGTGAAAATGTGAAGCTTATTCTCATTTTATATTCCTTAAGTATTAACTCTGCTAACCAAAAGATCACAGAAGAATGGTCTAAGAAATTATTTTCTTTTTTCTCTTATTTTTTTTCCTCCAGTGCTGAGGATAAGACCCAGGGCATTGAACATGCTAAGCAAATGCTCTACCACTGAGTATACCCCTAGAAATTATTTTCTTGATTCTCTATTCCTTTTCATTATTTCAAACCACTATGGATTATCTTTCCAGTTTCAAAGAGGAAGTAGATAGAATAGATCACAAAGCACAAGCACATTCATGAAAGAACAGACTGTGGCCTGGATAAAGGGTATTTTCCATACATTTACTTTAAAGCTCATGTTTTTCCATGTACATTGGACAGAAGAACATACTTAACATGCCCTCTAGCCAGGACTCAGTTCAAAACACTTAGCCTCAAATGTGGAGTCTTTGGGGGGGAGGAAGGAGTAGGAAAGAAGTCTTTTGTGAGAAAAGAATCAAGTTCTCAAGTTGTGTGGGAGTGTAGGATTCAGGGGTCAAGCTACACTGACAGAGTGAGGTTGGGAGCAAAGAAACTCCCCCCAAATGACCTTAAAAATAAAAAAAAGAAAAGTTTTACAGCAAGTAGTGGAGGTGAAAGAACTTCTTATTTGCATCCAAACCATGCTCAACTTTAACATTTAGCCTCTGGAAACGAGGCTGCCCTCCTCTGAGAAGCGTCCTCCCACACTTTCTATCAGCCCTCCCCACAATCCGGGGCCACAGAAGGATTCCCTCCCGCTCAAGAACACTGCCCTACTTTTAAGAATGCAAAATCCGCCTTTATTTTTTTTTTATTATTTTTTTTTAATTGGAGACTTCCTCCTTCTAGTTGGTCATTTCTTCTTTCCTTTATTCCTCTGATGGGAAAAAGTATCTAATCTTGTTAGACATTTTTTTTTTTTTTGGTAACAGTGAGTTATTGAGGATGCAGTGACAAGTAAAACATAAGGCACTTTGCAATAGCTGTATAAGACCCTTCATTTGGAAAGCTCCTAGTGCACATACAAACAGGACACAGAGAGCATCTATAGAGACATACACAAACGGCCGCACATTCTCTGAGCACAGAGTAACAGATGTTTAACATCCGTCCAGTGACAGAAAGAAAGAGTGGAACAGAAAGTAAAACCTGAATTAAACAAATAAAGTGTAGAGGGAAATCCAAGGAGGAAACAGGTAGTTAGTTACTGGAGTTGGCCACGGAACCATGATACCCTACTGACTTGCTGCTCCTATCTGATGTAGCCAAAGAAAGAAAAGCAGTTACAACTTTAATTTTAAGTATCTAAAAAAAGACAAAGTGTTTTTGCCTCTAGTTTAAAAACCATAGAGTGTCTTTAGCCTTATAAAGTATCACTACTATCAGGAGTGCTGGGTTGGCTAAGAAAGACATACAGAATGGAAAGAGACTACTTGCCCAGGAATGGGCCACCAAGGGTTTGCAGCTTAATGCCACCCTCATAAGCCTTATAT
Organism: Ictidomys tridecemlineatus; assembly: GCF_052094955.1. Classification (NCBI taxonomy): domain Eukaryota; kingdom Metazoa; phylum Chordata; class Mammalia; order Rodentia; family Sciuridae; genus Ictidomys; species Ictidomys tridecemlineatus. The sequence continues at coordinate 109,061,826 of NC_135486.1, read as the reverse complement.
AGGTTATTTAATCCATTAAACTCTCAATTTTCTCATCTACTGAATGGGGTTTACAGTATCAATCTCAAGGACTGTGTTGATAACTACAAATGAACTCACAGTCCACAGGGAAAGCGACACATTTACCAATACCATTGCTGCTCTTACTGTTATGATTATATTAATTACTATCAACATCCTTCAGCTAGAAACTTATGGGGAGTTTCTCCTTATGGCAGAGTCTCAGGAACCTAAAGATAAAATACCTATTCCAGTTCTAGGAGGGGAAGAGGAACTTGAAGTGAATAGGGAACACCAAATGACTAATACAAACCCCAAAGAGACAGAACAAATTAAAAAAAAAAAAGAAAAAGCCGGGGGAGGGGTGCTGGATGACTTGGGAGGCTGAAACAGAAGAATCCCAAGTTCAAAGCCAGCATAAGCAATTTAGAAAGGCCCTAAACAAATTAGCAAGACTCTGTCTCAAAATAAAAAATAAAAAGGACTGGGGATGTTGCTCAGTGATTAAGGATTCAATCCCCAGTAACAAAATAAATATTTAGGATACCAATTACATTCTACTATATTAGCAATCAGATTTAAAGTTCTGTGTCTTAAGGTACTGAAATGACAATTTTAAGACTATTTATCACAGTGGAATTTACATGGTTTAAATATAAAGAAAGAAGGGATCTAAGTCCACAATAGGAAACACAGTATTCTTCATATCACAGAACATGAGGCCACTTAATAACAATGTAGACCTCTACTGACATAATAGGAAGCCTATATAATAGTGTAAAATGAAAAGAACTGAGTACAACACTATAAGTACATAAGATTCCATTAATGTTTTCAAAAACATATACTATATTCACTCAGAAAAGTAAAATTATACAAACAAAAGCATGATAATGGTGGAATTGCAGGCGATTTTTATTCGTTGTAATTTTTTGAAATTTCTTAGGAATTTATATTTTTACATGCTACTTATATCTTGAAATAAGATTTTGTTGTTTAGCAGGTAACCTGGGTGTGCTGCATTTCCACAAACAGAAGGTTTCATAGCCTACCTCCAGTGGCCCCACTTTCCCTTTGGTGGCTCAGGCCTCAAGGCTCCCTGGAGGCCTCCAGGCCTCTTCCCCTCTCCCCTGCACTGAGCCCTACCTTGGAATTCATCAGTTCAACACTGTTCTCTTCCTAGCAATGCTTCCTGCAGTAGGCCCAATGCCCACAGACAGACAAGCCACAGGTCCTCTGCCCTCTTTACGCCTTTTAAAAGGGAAAGAGCATTTAACACTCAAGGTGGTTCAAAACATCAATAAATTCCAAGAGGGAAACAGAGAAATGTCAGGAGAATGAGTAGGAAAGAGGCCGCCAGGTGGAGAATGGCCTGGGGTGGGGAGAGCCTCCTTGACAAAAGGGAGAACAAGCACAATACCCCAGAGATCTCAGCAGGAGGGTAGGCCATTCCACAGTCACAAGACACCAAAGTGCTTCCACAGGGGTGAGATCAGCAGGCATCTCCCAAGACTCCTCACCCAGCTGGGTGCATGGGGATTGGTGCATATGCCAGGAGCACACCTGCCTCTCAGGCACTCATGTTCATCACACTGGAGAAATCTACCAATCAAAATAGCATGCCCTGGGCTGGGGTTGTGGCTCAGTGGCAAAGTGCTTGCTCACACATGTGAGGCACTGGGTTCAATCCTCAGCACCACATAAAAATAAATAAACAAAATAAAGATATTGTGTCCATCTGTAACTAAACGGGAGGGGGGATAAAAACAGCATGCTCTGTGTCAACTAACAATGAGAAACAATAACTGCCTAACACTGAGTCCTTGGGCATACAAGGCTGTTATATTCTCTCAATGCTAACTGATAAACTCATAGAGATAAATTTAAGTCTGTAACACATTAAGAGAATACTAGGAAATTAACATGATTGTGACATTTATCTTCCAAGAGGGGATGCCCCTTTACATGATGCCATCACCATGTAAAGTGAGGGGGGAAAAGCTCAAACAATGGTTTAAGGACATTAGGATATTGGTCTGATGCACCCATCTCACCATAAGGACCCTTCACAAACCCCAGAGTTCACTGCTAATGCTTCCTGTACCTTCACATTGAGAAAGGGTTCTCTACCATACCCCAATTCTGGAAAGATTCAAACATTCTTAACAAACTAGAAGACAAATCTGTCCTCTGACCTTGGATACCATAGTAGACTCAGGGTGGCCCTAGGAGACATGGCGACAAGAAGAACCCAGTGACACACTTACAGATTAAACAAGCTCCACGCCTATTGCCAGTCTTAGGGACACTGAAGTTAGGCCTCCCAAAAAAAGAGGGCACAAGGATATTTATCTAGCTTTCCCACTTTCCAAACATCTATTATTTCAGCTGCTATTCCCCTATACCTGCTAAGACCATGAAGAGCACATCAAGAGCACAGCCAGACTATATGACCTGTCATGATGGGCTACCTGATCACTGAAGGAAAAGACTTGTGCATGGCTCTCCCTGTGCCCTCCTGTTGTGAGCCTGCCTGCTTGCCCAGGGTTTGGATCAAAAAGAATGTGACAAATAAATGGGTGACTTGGAAACCATTTTTCCAGTGCCACAATCATCAGGACTCAGTACTGATAGGTGCAGCATCAGCTATGGGGCAATCTAAGCCAGACTGTTCACGTGGCCTGGCTGCAGCTATGTCTCTCACTGCTGCTTTCCTCATCTATGGTCAGTTTTCTGGGTGTGGCTCTCTAGACTTCCTGTAGTTTCTGTAACTTCCCTTGCACCTTTCCAGTGACTTCTTTTTATACAAGACAGAGTCATTGGTAATTTGCAACCATGAACCATGACAGGTACATACGTCCATTTTCATTTGCCAACCTCTTAGCAATAGTACTTGGCACTCTCAACACCCCCTCTTCTACCACCTTGCAGCCCTCTGCTGCTGCTACTCTGGTCAGTGGAAACCACTCTCCCACCACTTTGAGTCTTACTTCTGGAATTCATTCTAGCTCAGGTATTCCAGGATTCCTCTTTCTTTCTTAAATATTATTCCTGCCTAAACTCCATTCCTCAGTCATTGGCTCTCCTTACTCTAAACTCTCCTGGTTATCTCAATTTTCACAAGTTGACCTATCACCTAAGTATTGATCACTCCAGTATATCTATCTAATTGCCTGCTAAACACCTTCACTAGTACCTCTTATAGATAAAACAATGTGTTGATAAAGTCATTTGTTCTCTCATCCATTACATATTCTGTTTCTCCTAGTCCATGCTTTGATTCAAGACTTTACTGTCTACCAAGTTAGACAAGCTTTAGCTTTGACCCATGGCTATGATATCACTAAATCCTGTCAATTCTACTTTACTTTCATAACAAGTTTTTGTTTTAAAACAGTAAATCTCTCTCACCTACATTCCCAGCTTCTACCCTATATTAAGATCTTATCACTACTCCAACCTTCATACATTTATCTGTCTGGAATACTCCAGCAAAGTATCATAGACTAAGTGGCTTATAAACAGAAATTTATTTCTCACAGTTCTGGAGGTTGGAAGTCCAAGATAAAGGCATGGGCAGATTCAGGGTCTGGTAAGGGCTCTTCTCTTATTTCATAGGTGGTTATATTTCTGTTGCTTCCTCACAAGATGAAAGGGGCAAGGCAACTTTCTGAGGTTTCTTTTATAAAGGCACTAATCACATTCATGATCTAATCACCTATCAAAGGTCCCAACCTTTGGCTTAATACCATTGCCTTAGGGGCTAGGATTTCAACATGTGGATTTTGGGGAGGCATAAACATTCAGTCCATTGCAACATCATGTCTAAATCACAGAGCCAATCAAGCCATGTCCCTACTCAGTAGCCTTCATTATGTGTAGCATGAGTCTTGTGAGAGGGACCTTCACAAGTGTTGTTATGCCACTGAGATCTTCTCTAACAAGAGAGACCTTGTGAGTTGTCCCTCTCCTACTTACGCAAGTACCAGGCACGAGGCACCCCTGGAGAAAGAATAAAAGTATTTCCTGTCTTCTGACCAAGGTTGCCTTCCCAAGAATTCAAAACTTACTGGTCAATTCTGCATCTTGGGCCAAGGAACCTCCTAGATGACTTCCCCACTGGAAGTCCAAAGGGACTCTGATATACTGACACTCTCAGCTGAGATCTGCATCAGGCAAGGACATCAAAAACCCCACAGAGAAAGTCACTATGAGAAGGTGACTAATACTCAAGGTCAAGGTCTGGATGCTTATGGAGAGGATTGTCTCAGTACAACTTATATCTATGACTGGAAGGCCCTGAGTACCCAGACTGTGTTTAAGAAAGTAGCTGTGCTTAAGAGCTGAATATTCGAATGTAACCCAAAGAGTTGCAGTTCCCAGCACCCCTTTAGATGTAATGAATCTTTGGAGTTCTGCAGAATGATTTCTGGGCCCAGAAAAGTCATCCTGAAGGAGATACTAGACTTCCTGCTCATCAGTAATGAGACAGCTTAAGAGATTTGATGAAAAAAATATATGAAAGGTGGCCCATTACAAGCTGTCAGTGATTCTTAGCAACTCAACAAGAGAATGACAGTCTCAGACTCCTGACTTAGGAATCTCATACCTGGTCATAAATGATGTTTCCAATTCATCTCCCACCAAACCCTTAATTACTCTGAATGCTCATTCCCTCAGTAATCATGGATGGTATAACTATTCATGTAAAAGACAATTAATGAATAAACAATTGTCTCGAGGTCAATAATCAATGGATGTGGAGCAGCTTCTGATTTGTGTGTGTGCATACATGAAAGAGAAAGATATTTCTTCACTCGACAACTCATAAAGGCTCATGTCAACGCAGAGGAATCTTTGTTGGAGAAGCAACCTCCTCATCAAAGGAGCCATAAGGTACTATAGGAGCAGCTCCCAACATCCCACCTCAGAGGCAGGGCTTCAGTCCTCTCAGAATGTGACTACACCAAAGGCCTTCACAGTCCATGTGAGTGTAGGTGAGAACTGTGTGTGGTTAGGCCCTGTAACAAGTGCAACAAAACTGCCACAGGGCACAGTTTCCTCAGGGACAGTCTGAGCTTCACTAGTTTTTAGAGAATGGCTCATGTCCCTGCTAATAAAGGGCTCAGAAAACAAATCTCCTAAATTAATGACCTTACTGAGACAAAAGCACTCTCCTTCATCCATCCTGTTCTGTGATTTCTACTTAAAAGAACACAAGAGTGTTTATTCCCATAAGAACTGCCAATTAAAAGGTTTGATTCATATGTCCAAGCGATACACAGGAATTTGACTTCTTACAAATGTAGCTTTATACTCTTCCAATAAGTTTTCAAAAGTCATCCCATTTCCAGTAATATTACGCAGCACTAAAAAATGACAAAATCATGGAATTTGCAGGGAAATGGATGGCACTAGAGCAGATTATGCTTAGTGAAGCTAGCCAATCCCTAAAAAACAAATACCAAATGTCTTCTTTGATATAATGAGAGCAACTATGAACAGAGTAGGGAGGAAGAGCAGGAAAAAAAAGATTAACTTTAAACAGAGACATGAGATGGGAGGGAAAGGGAGAGAAAAGGGAAATTGCATGGAAATGGAGACCCTCATTGCTATACAAAATTACATATAAGAGGTTGTGAGGGGAATGGGAAAATAAACAAGGAGAGAAATTAATTACAGTAGATGGGGTAGAGAGAGAAGATGGGAGGGGAGGGGAGGGGGGATAGTAGGGGATAGGAAAGGTAGCAGAATACAACAGTTACTAATAGGGCATTATGTAAAAATGTGGATGTGTAACCGATGTGATTCTGCAATCTGCATTTGGGGTAAAAATTGGGAGTTCATAACCCACTTCAATCTAATGTATGAAATATGATATGTCAAGAGCTTTGTAATGTTGTGAACAACCAATTAAAAAAAAAAAAGTCATCCCATTTCCAGGATGACAAAAAGGGCAAGACCCAAGGTGGAAAGAAGTTTCTGGGTTTTTTTGTTTGTTTGTTATTCTGTGTTTTGTGGGTATCCCCCCTTCCCCTAGTGCTGGGATTGAACACAGGGGCCCTCTGCCTCTGAACTACAACCCCAATTCTTTTTATTCTTTAGTTGAAACTGGGTCTTGCTAAATGTAAATTGCTCAGATGGACCTTGAAATTACTTGTGATCCTGCTGCTTTGGCCTGAGTAGTTGGAATTATAGGTGTGTGCCATCACACCTAACAGAACAGAAGATTTAATGAAACTCAGTATTTTCCCTCTGTTGCTAGAATGTTCCCTCTGTTGCAATGTTTCAATTTTGCTGAGCTGTTAAGCAATGAGTATACAGTCATTCTAACATTCTAATTTATAGAAGAAAATATATCTTAAATATCTTAGATAACTGTTTTAGTATATATATATATATATATATATATATAGAGAGAGAGAGAGAGAGAGAGAGAGATATGTATTACATTACATTATATTAGGGATCAAATCCAGAGGTGCTTTGCTAATAAACTACATCCCTAGTCCTTTTTATTATTTATTTTGAGTCAGCATCACTAAGATGCTAAAGCTGGTCTACAAATTAAGATCTTCCTGTCTCCACCTCCAGAGCAGCTGGTATTACAGATGTATACCACTGTACCCCCTGATAACTGTTATAATTTATCAAGCCTCCTTAGAGGTTGGTTATCATTCAAATCCAGGATAATGACTACAGCTTGTTGCAACCAAGATAAGAATGAATTATTTAAGAGTTATGTTTGGGGCTGTGGTTGTAGCTCAGTGGTAGAGTGCTCACCTCGCTCTGGGTTCGATCCTCAGCACCACATAAAAATAAATAAATAAAATAAAGATAGTGTGTCCAACTACAACTAAAAAAATATTAAAAAAAAAAGTTACGTTCTTTGGTCTGGGGATGTAGCTTAGAGGTAGAATGCTTCCCTAGCATGCACAGGACCTTGGACTAATCTACAGCATGGCAAAAAAAAAAAAAAAAAAAAAACCTTTTTAAGTTTACCTTCACAAAAACTAAAAAACCAAAGAAAAACAATTGTGAAATTTAATAGTTATTTAATTGCTTCGTTTGTAAAACAACAACAACAACAAAAAAAAAACAATTACCTCAGGCTCTTGTTCATGTAAAATTCCTTCCTATAGGTAACTGTTTAAATAATTTCTACTAAAGAAAATTCTTTACTTTTCTTTTATTTATTTTTATTACAGTACTGGGGATTGAGCCCAGGGCTAATTTATCACTGAGCTACATCCCTAGTCTTTTTAAAAAAATTTTTTATAAAATATTGTTTAGTTGTCAATGGATCTTTATTTTATATATTTATATGTGGTGCTCAGAATTGAACCCAGTGCCTTACACATGTTAGGCAAGCGCTCTTCCACTGAGCCTCAATCCCAGCCCCTCCCTAGTCTTTTTTGTTCTTTGTTTTTTAGACAGGGTCTAAATTGCTAAGGCTGGCCTCAAACTTGCAATCCTCCTGCCTCAACCTCCCAAGTTGCTGGGATTACAGGCATGCTCCACCATGTCCAGCTACTTCTCTTTTTAAAAAGAACAAAAGGGGCCTTCAGCTGGCATATATCTGTAATTCCAGCTACTCAGGAGGCTGAGGCAGAAGGATCACAAAATCAGTGAGATCCTAACCTCAAAAAAAATAATAAGTTCTGGGGATTTAGCTCAGTGATAGAGTGCCAATTAACATTATTTCTAAGAAAGAGGACAGGGGATAAAATAGGCTTTCTATGGCAGGTTCAGCAGCTTTCCAAGGTTGCCCCCTGGAGCGTGCCCCACCCTTTTCTGAGAGGTAAAAACCTGCTTCCCAAGATAGCTGTAGTGAACACATGCAAACCTAATCTCCTCCCTAATTTCAGGTGTTCAAATAATGCTATTCTTAGCTATCAGTGCAACCTAGAGGGAGTGTGTTTGCCTAGCACACAGGAGGCCCTGGTTCAATCCTCAATATCACAAACAAAAAAACTGCTATTTTCCCCCAAAAATTGCCAAACCAGCAAATCTCTGCTATACATCTGTCCTGAAATTAATAGAGCAGATTAGGATTTTCTGTCCTACATGTGAGAAAGCAAACTGCCTTTGGGCTTGCACCTCTGTGCTAGAGGAGTTGGCATTTTAAAAAGCAGCAATATATGAATATGCCTCTAAAAGACTGGGGGAGGGGTGTCCTAGCACACTTCTCCTGGGGCGAGTATATGGGGGACTCATAAGGAGGGGTTTAGTGGGATACATTTAGGTAGCTTTCAGCTACTTCTGTGTAAATTTTGTTTATAGTCAGCCATCTCAAATGGAAAAATTATTTCTAGGAATATTACTTCCTTCTGCCCTTTACCTGATGAAATGATGCTTAAGTGTACAGTCAGAAAAGATGTTTTAAATTTTATTTATTTATTTATTTGTTTGTTTGTTTGTTTATTTATTTATTTATTTATTTATTTATTTATTTATGCAGTGTTAGGGATCAAACTCAGATTGAGTTTGATCAAATGCTCTACCTGTGACAACCCCCAGCCCCATAATTGGTATTTTAATATGAACAGGTCTTACACATTGCCCAACACCCAAAGTATAAGGATAATGCAGAAGAAATGAAGCTTGAATTGTATGGAGTCAGAAGGTAATCTATGAAAAGTTTTCTGATCGTCAAATAAATTTTTTTTTAATTTGATTCTTAATGATGTCTAATCAAAATGAAAGTAGGGTGCAGTGGCACATGTCTGTAATCCCAGCAGCTTGGGAGGCTGGGACAGGAGGATCGTGAATTCAAAGCCAGCCTCAGCAAAAGCAAGGCACTACACAACTCAGTGAGACCCTGTCTCTAAGTAAAATACAAAATAGGTCAGGAGATATGGCTCAGTGGTTGAGTGCCCTCAGTTCAATCCCCAATACACGTCCCTACCAAAAAAAAAAAAAAAATGAAAAAAAAGTCTCCTGTTGGGAATAATAATTGATTTTGCAACCGTATTATAAATATACTATTTTTAAAATTTTTTGAGATTGTGAAATAGAGAATTTAGGAGAATCCTCTATTTTTAGGGTTTACAACTGCACTACTAGTTCTAAAACAGCAAGTAGATCTGGGTTGAAGTTGTGCAGCCCAAAGTATCAGATTGCATCTCATGTCTCTATTGCATCTTATACTGATGAAGTTTGGCAGTTCCAGACTTCATAGACAAAATGGAACAAAAAATTATCACTAAAATGACCAGCCTGAAAGAAAAAAAATTTTCAGGTGACAAAATTCCTAATCTAATTAACAAGTCCCAATCAAATGATTTAATTCAAAACAACCTAGTAGCAATTTTAAAATTCATTTAAATTGCTCTTATATATACATTAATTTTAGAACAAGTTCATGTATTTTTTCATGTCTGAGCATGGGAAAGCCACATGTGTCCTCTGCCCCCACCCCACTTCAGTGGCTCCTAAATCTTTTACTGCACTGAAACAAATCTGCCCTTCAATTCTGTGGTCACTTAAATCATTTGTTCTTATTCTCCTCTCTCCCAAATTAGCAGAGCCAGCATCACACATCTTCTTAACCTCCCTCACAACCCTGCAATGAATTCTCAGGAAATAGTGATGAGTCAGACCCTGGTATTTCTGGGGGACTGAAACCAGGGGCATTTTACCAATGAGCTGTATCCCTAGTCTTTTTATTTTTATTTTGAGACAGGGTCTAAGTTGCTCAGTCTTGCCTTGAACTTGTAATCCTTCCTGCCTTAGCCTCCCGAATGGCTGAAGTTAGTCATGTGGCACTGTGCCTGGCAGGCCTGATATTTCTTCACCCTGATGCCCTTATGAGTCAGCTTTTCACTTTACTTTTCTGCTTCACTCATGTCCATCAAGAACTGGTAACCCAAGTGAAGGGGAAGTAGAAAGACAAATTCTAGCACCCAGGTCACAGCTTCCCTGGAAGTCACTGATGATCTTTTTTTAAATTGTTCTTCTATCTTCTGAGTTCTCTTTCTTTTGAAGTCAGTTGGTCTGTCTTCCCATAGATAAATTTCTCTTTCATGATGTTTGGCTCTTCTCATCTATCCAGAGATTCTTGCTATCTAGGGACATTTCTAAGGAAGACATAGCAAGATGCGTGGTTTCCTTCAGTATGCAAGCATCTTCTCATTGGATTTTGCTCTTGAACAGGAAGGTGTCTCATGTTCTCGGTTTGTGAGCAAAGCCTGTTCAGTGAGGGAGAGGGCCTGTAGGCCGAGAAGCCCTCAGAAGACCAATTTTTTAAAAAAGTAAAGAAGCTTGACTTGGGGTGCTGTATTTGCCCGTAGAACCCCAATTTCCTCCAAGCTAGAATTCAATCCATGCAAGTAAATATTTGCTTGAGATTGAAAAACAATGAACTGCTGCCTTCAAATAAGAAGGAAAAAACAGAGAAAAGGTTGTAGAGAATATTCTAGCACAATGGCTTCCAGATTGTCTTTGAATTTATCTTGTGTGTGGCACTGTTTCTACACTTACCACCACAATACTAACCTAAGGAAAGTCTTTCAAGGGGCCAACGAAGAGTCCTTCCTGCTTTTAAATTCTCTGTAGGTTTCAAAAAGTTTGTTAAATTCTCTTCTCTGCCAAAGGTCCCTTCCCAGTCTCCTTTTTCCCACCTGTATTAAGGTACATTGACACATTAAAATTGCATATTCAAGGCATACAAAATAATGTTTTAATATATATAATGTTGCAAAATGATTACCACAGCCAAGCTGATTGACATAGCTATCCCCTCACACAGTTATCATGTGGTGAGAACACTTAAAATTAGCAAATTTCTCAGAGGGCTAAGGCAGGAGAATCACAAGTTCAAGGCCAGCCTGAGCAACTCAGTGAAACCCTGTCTCAAAATAAAAAGGGCTGGGGCTGGGGATGTAGCTCAGTTGTAAAGCAGCTCTGGGTTCAATCTGAAGTACAAAAAAAGAAAGCAAATTTCAAGTATACGTTATATTGACTGAAGTCACTATGCTGTACATTAAGTATCCAGAACTTCATCTTAAAACTACAATGTTTTCCCAATTCCCTTACTCCCTCTTCCTAGTGTCTCTGCTGCAAGTTACTTTCTTTTCATTTCTTTGGCTTTCAGGATAAACGGCATGAAAATTTGGAGTATCCTATCTACTACTGGGATCACATTGGACTCCTGAGCAGCCCACCCTTCTCAGGAGATCAAGAGATCTCAGCACTAAGGAATTCAGTTTCTTGAACCCATATATTGATCTTCAGAGAATAAAAGTTTTCTACCGACAACATGGTTCTGCTCTAGAGGCAATTGTTCATATAAACTAAGAGAACACAACAGCAAGGATTCAAGCTAGTCCTTACCCAAATAAAAGGCTTAAAATAAATTTCAACCTTTCTCAACTAAAGAAAACACGCAAACCTACAACCTTTCAAGATAGCATACCAGCCGCAGATTCGACCATGTGACAGTTAAGCAAAACCTCCAACCACTATGAACACTAAAACCAATCTGAGTTTTAGTTCCACTCATAAGAAAAGTATAGGTACTTGATATTGAATCAAGCTACATAGTACAGAACAGAACATGGAAAACTGACTCAGTGTCACAGCATGAATGGACCTGCTGGGTAAAAGAAACCAGACACAAAAGATCACATAGTATATGATTCATTTATAAGAAATGTCCACAACAGGCAAACACATAAGGACAGAAAGTAAATGAGCTGCTGCCAGGGGTAGGGAAAATAGAAAAAATGAGGCTAATGAAAATGAGGTTTCTTTTGAAGTGATAAAAATGTTCTAAAATTAGATAGTGGTGATGGTTGCACAACTTTGTGATTCTACTACAAACCAGTCAATTGAGGGCTGGACATGTAGTTCAGTGGTAGAGCACTTATCTGGCTCTGGGGAAAAAAAAATCATTCAATTGTGTACTTTAAAAAAGTTACTGTTAAGATGTGTCAATTACAGGATTTTTTCCCCTAGAAATAAATAGGTACTTTATTACCAAAAAGTTTGAAAGATCATGGTCCCTCACTCCCTCCTGTAAAATTTTATAAGAGCCAAAACTACTTCAAGAATATGAGGGTCTCAGGTACTAGGCAGTGCAGCAAACTAATCATTGATAAATCTGAAAAGAAAGCTAGTTTTTAAAAGTGTTTTTTTTTTTTAATGGAGTAAGAGAGAGGCAGGGAAGACATGCAAGAAATGACTGAGAGGGTTATGAAAATGTATTTTTCCGTGAGAGGAAGAAAACAGAAACTTATGAGAACCAAGGAGACAGACAGATCCCTCTTACTGTAAAATAGGAAAAGAGTCTTCGGAATGTTGTTGTTGCCGGCACAGATCCAGCAGGAGTCTATAAAGGAAAGCGAGTTCCCTTTCCCCCGAACTGGTTTATCAGTGCTCGTCCGCTACATCCACAAAAGCACCACCGGCTTTTTTCTTCTATAAAAACTTAAACAGCCTTCAGATATTGAACAACATTTCTGTGCTAAATAATAATTGTATGCATTACTGATGCCCTGTACCACAGAAATGTAGAAACAGATCTAAAAATACTGTACAGAGTATTCTTACTCTGTTTCTTTGAAACCTGCCCTTACGATCAAATCTGAGAAGAATAACTCAGAAGGTTACTACAGACCACATGATTTCACAGGCAGCATTGATCTCAAATAGCCCCCAAACAGGATGTCTGGCTACAATTAGAAGAAATGTGACCCCCTTAACATTAAAAAGAAGAAATACAAAAGCTTGAGACACACAACTATGTGAAAATCACTAGTCTCACGCTGCACTTGCCTAGTATGTGTGAGGCCTGTGTTCAATCCCCAGTACTGCAATAATAATTATAATAAATAAAATTTAAAAAGAAAACTCATAATTCATCTTCAACCACAGGGTGACACTATGTACTTTGGACTTCATAAGATTGAACAGCTAATTCTGAACTGTTCAATGGTAGTTGCATAAATATGAGTACTATGGAACAAAATCAAGAGAATTGGCTTCCTTTCACAGATTGTTGCTGTCTCTATACCAGAGTGAAGGTAAATGGTATTTTCAAGAATTCTTGCCCTGTTTTACATTAGGAGGGTTTGGGTTCTGACAAGTTTCTTTGTCTGTCTCCTACTGAAAACTGTATGTTGGCCTCATGTATACCTTCTGGTTACATGGTGTATATATAATATTAAAAGGGGAAAGGCTTTCTAGACTAGTCACAAACAAAATCAATGCTTCAGAATGGAATTTAATTCAATCTCTGAGGGAGACTCCTAGGTCCTGTTGCTATTTCTTGAATACTTTTATAAAAAAGCATGGTTTGTTTGTTTTTTTCCCCACCCTGCCCTTTCCCTCATTGAATTTTCATACAATGAGTTTGTAGTGACCATCACCTGATACAAGAATAACAAAAAAGTTACAGCTGGTTCCTGTATCAGTCTCAGCTGCAGTTAATTTCTCTTAAAAAGCCAATAAGAAAGTGTTGAGGAAAGGAAGAAGGAAAAGACCCGTTCCTGTGAGTTAAGGTTTGCCCTTCATCCAAGGATTTGACAGCAAAAGCATCTCTTTTGTATTATGTAACTATAGTTTGTCTTACTAAATTCCCCAATTCTGAAGTTTATTTCTTTATAAAATCCTGGCCAAATATTCAAATAAAATCTTTACTATGTTAAGCCAGATAACTAATCACCTCCATATGGGCGTAGGTCTAACAAACCACTGTGTATGCTTGTTCCAAGTTCACCCACACACATATTCCACTGACATCTGAGCCATTTAGTAACTTCTTTGGGTTACCAATTTAATCCACATTTACCAAAGAACAAGGAAAACCAATGTGACTTTGACCTTGAACCAAGTAGATGATTTTAACATATTTATATAAAAATGACATTGGAGAAACCAAAGCATTTATCTCTCTTGCTTAACCTACCTATAGGATCATAATAATAGTAGGCTACAAGCTTGGACTCTTCAAAACAGTGGGCGGGGGGCAGTGCTCAAAGACTAAATATAAGATGTAAATCTTAATTAGAGCCCAAATATGTAAGAAATATGCAGAGCTCTAAAAGATGTTTTGGGAACAACTAGGGAAAGCAGAATTTGGACTGTATATGAAATGATATTATGGGCTTATTTTTGGCTGGTTGGTTGTTTTGTAATACTGGAACTGAACCCAGGGCTTTGCACATGGTAGACAAGTGCTCTACCATTGAGCTACATCCCCAGTTAATTTTCTTAAGTACAATAATGGTTGTGATTTACAGAAGAACGTCTATAAGAAATGCATTACTGGAGTATTTAAGGGGAAAGTACAATAATGTTCATAACTTTCGAACAGTTCATTCGTTGAAAAAAAAAATCCTTCAATTTAAAAATTAAAGAGCAGGCTGGGGTTGTGGCTCAGGATTGGGGTTGGGGTTGAGTGCTTGCCTCGCATGTGAAAGGCACTGGGTTCAATTCTCAGCACCACATAAAAATAAATAAACAAAATAAAGGTATTTGTTCATCTACAACTAAAAATATTAAAGAGAAATATGACAAAATTTTATTAATTGATGAGTCTAGGTAAAAGACACATGGGTATTTATTGCACTGTTCTTTCAAATTTTTTGTGGATGTGAACAGTTTCGAAATAGAAAGTTAGGGGAGAAAAGATCCAATAATAATATTGTCAACCACAAGTTTTTCCTAAACCCAAATATAACATTTCTTCTGACTCACTCTGCCTGGTATATAAATGTGGGCAGGCAAGGGGCTTACTATATTGATGACTATCTAGTTTTGAATGCCTAAAAATTACTTGCAATTTTTAATAAATTCTTCACATAAATAATTTTTCACTTGGGTTTTTAAATATCCATTTCACACATAAGAAAATTGAAGCTTAGGGAGAGTAAATAACTAACACAAAGTCCCAAAGCTAGAAAGGACAGAACTATATATATTTACTTAAAAATATATCAATACCAAGTATAACAATCAGATTCAAATATTTAAACAAATTTATGTAAGCATGTAGAAAGTAGAGACACAAATTCTCTACTACAGCTGACTATTTTCTGTCCCTAACTAGGGGAATCATCTGAAATATCCTCAAGGGCTGACCTAATACAGCAAAGAAGCAAAAATTCTTAAATCATAGAGACCACGAAGGAAAAAGGGGCCTCTCCAACTCCATAAGACTAAGAAACAGCTGCATGGTTATCTCCAGCATGCCAACAAGACAGTCATAAAGACTAGGGCTAGGGACAGGAAAGGCTGCTTGCCACAAGAATGTGACTATCCTATGGTTCAAGTCTCTAATCAATGGATAGAACCATCTCTGGAATGGGGGAGGGAGGGCCATGTTAGGGACATTAGGAAAGAAGAGCTTCAAATTCAAGTCTCATAAACTTAAGGATTTATACTAAAAGATTCATTCCCCCTCTCTCACATGTGGTTAGTATCACCAACCAAGCCCAGCCTTAATCCCTTTTAACCAGTGAGAGTTGAAATGACTCTAAATGCCAATAACTTTACAACACTTTAATTAAGGAAATGACACACCTCTAAAATTTGCACCTGAAATTTCTAGTCACCAATATATATCTTGACTGCTGAAACCGGGATAAAACATCCACAAGAAGCTCCACAGATTCAAGAACTTCTGCTAGATGTTCTCTCCAAAGGGAGTTAGCTAACCATGGGTTAAGGCAGCAGACACAGGGCACAGTCCCAAATTTAGAGCCCCAGGACAGGCCTGCACCAAATCTCAAGGTGGCTAGAAGTCTGGGATAGAAGATTTCTCTCTGAGAATGATTCTTTTTTTTTTTTTTTAACCTACCTCAAACCTTTAGGTAAACAGAAAAGGATTAAATAAGTTATAGTATGGAACTAGTGAAAACACTTCTGAAATAGATGGTCTTTGTTGTCTTAAATGTAAGATAGTCCCACTCTTCACCAAATACTCAAGATCAAATACTCAACAGGAAAACAAAGAAAAGGCCTCAAACTCCTCTACTCTGAGGGGAAAAGGGAGTGAGGAGTGGAGGCAATATGAAAATAACAGACACAAATACTAAAACCAAATGTCCAAGCACTAAAAGCAGCAATACCCAGGGGGAATATCCTAGTTTATGTTCTTTCCAGATTAAAAAAAAAAAGAAAGAAAGAAAGAAATTCATCATGTTCTGCATGTCCAGCCAAATTACTGGGTACTTGTGAAACAGAACAACTACCAGGAGAGCCAAATGAGGGCAGGACACAAGCACACATTCCAGAATCTGCTCTTCTGTGTGCTGCCATTAGGTGCAAGTCCCTGGGACAAGGTTTGAGAGAAAGAGGGAAAATATATGAAAACTAGTCTGACCACAGGAAGCAAAGAAGACACCTGACTTTTTTTTTTTTGTAAAAACAGAAACATTTTAGTAACCAAAAAATTGTCTAGAATACAGCTTATTCACTTTTTTTTTTTTTTTTTTTTTTTGGTGGTGGTGGTGCTGGGAATTGAACCCAGGGCCTTGTGCAGGTGAGGCAAGCATTCTACCAACTGAGCTATATCCCCAGCCCCGCAGCTTAGCCATTATTTTAATTGAAAAAGCTAAGTTTCAGAAGCAAGTTAACTTTAGGAATCCATCGATAACCTGTGATTCCAGAGAAAATGCAACATTTCGCCTGGTATGAACACTCCTTATATAAGGCAATGAAAGGCATCATTTTATTCTCAAAATATTTCATACTTTCAGAAATGCAGTCATCTACTGAATCAAAGTCTGCAATCACTCGTCCTCCCACACTTGGGAAATACAGCCTCATCATGTGAACAGGCCAAACATTTAAGAGACACTAAAATCCTTCAATTTTCCCATACTCTAACACAAACAAAAATGAATTCATTGTCTGATCCTTTTTCTACTAAAAAAAAAAAAATCTAATTAGTGAGACTTGGAAAAGGGCATTCTTGAGCATTTTCTTTTATTTCCTCTCTGCTAAGAACTAAAAGGAAGTCCTGTCTTCTAATAGAATATCAAATAGCCAATGTCTGCCTCTTATGATCATTGCATTTTTCTAAAATATTTGTTAAAAATAAATATCATCATAAAAGCTTTTCAAATGAAACCATTAATATAAGTATATAATCTAAGTATATGAAAATTATTTCATTTATATATTTTATACAGTGGGAAAAGATGTTAGTCTCAAAAATAGAACCTAGCTCATTTCTGAAAATGATAACGAATATTTATAGAAAAGATGTTTCTCTCTGTACTTGATGGTGATGAGAGCCTTACTGAGTGGCTGAGAGAACCTGCAGCTACTACAGCCAGCGCAACACTGCTTTTGGCTCCAAGTTACAGTACACCTCTGCTCTACCAAACATCAAGTGTAGAGACAGGGAGACTTCTGGGTGGGTTAACTTCAGCAACAACATCAAGAACCGAGCTGATCAACCTTAAGTATGTGAGCTTAGAACTAGACAGACTGAGGGATATCATGAATGTAAACTAGAGACTCATCCAGGCCCAACAAAGTCTAATATAAGAAAAGGAACTGTCTTTTCCTTGTGTATTTACTGGAGGAGGAAGAAACTTCTCCAAGAAGTCTGTTTGCACATTGGCAAGAACTGGATTGCAAACCAGCCCCTCCTCTAATCAATAAGGAAAAAGGGCCTACCCTAAATGCATAGACCTGGTTGGTAATAAAGAGCTCCTTCCCTGAAGGGTAGATATCTGTACAATTCATGATTTTGTATACAAGGAAGAAAACAGGGATAGAATTGCAATAGGGGACCAACAGGGTCTGCTATACAGAGTAAAATACAGCAGTAACAATGACCTCAAACCACTCTGCAGTGGGAAATAGAGAAATAAACAGGTTGATCAATCCTTCCTTTGCCCTCAAATATCTAGATCCCATTTTATGATTCATATCAAGGATTGTTACTTATGTTTATTTATATATATATATGAAAAAATACTTTTAAAAATTATATTGGTCACCCTCAAACTTATATCAATCACAGAAATAACTAGTTACTGTTTTAATAAACCTTCCCTATTATCAAACTGTGGTTTTAAAGAACCTCCAAAATGGGAAATAATAAATGTAACACAGATGTTCACTAAAAAAATGAAAACAAGATTGTTTTTACTTCATAGCAACGAAATAGGTCAACCCATTTCCTCCTTCAGAGAATTCTCAGAGGACCGACAGCTCCACTAGAAGAGCATGTGTTTCATATGTGTCTGTCCACAGAAAAAGGAAATGCTGCTATCCAAAATAAACGGGGAATATTATGTGTTCCCATGAAAGTGAATTAGAAAATTGCAGTAAGGCTGTGTCCACACATTGCCAAACATCTGGATGAAAACTGGGGAGTGTGTAATCACTAATTACCAAGACATTAGGAAATACTTTTCAATCATCATCAAAATGCTTAGTTTTACTAAAAAATTAGTCCAGTAACTAACAATAACCCTGCTAAGAATTTAAGATAGGAACTTTATTTTTTCCTATTTGAACAGTGTTCCTGATGACTTGCTGAAAACTAAGTCAGTGAAAAGTAAATTTGCTCTCTAAAAGTAAATTACAAAATCTTCTTAGCTAATTGAACTAAGGTGAGTCTCTTCTAATATTTACATAATATTGAAAAATATTTATCTGAAACAAATGCTTGCTGAATTGTCTCTATCCAAATTATAAACACTTCAGGATGTCAAGTCTATTCTATCATGCCATCTGGGGAACTGATATTAACTACAAAGTTTATAAAGTTTGGCTAAAGTTAAAAAAAAATGAAGAGAGATGAATTCGGTACTTGTCATTTAAGATTTACTATATCCCCATGAGTTTAAAATATTTAACACATCTTAAGCAGCTTTTAAGGTACTTCAATTAAAAAACAAACCTGTTTTTAAAATTTCATTTAACTTTAAGAGTTTCAGTAGTCCTATGTTACTAACAAAACTGCTTCCTGGGGCTGGGATTGTGGCTCAGCGGTAACGCACTCACCTGACATGCACGGGGCTCTGGGTTCGATTCTCAGCACCACATAAAAATAAAATAAAGATGTTGTGTCCACCAAAAACTAAAAAAAAATAAATATTAAAAAATTCTCTCAGGCTGGGGATGTGGCTCAAGCGGTAGCACACTCGTCTGGCATGCGTGCGGCCCGGGTTCGATCCTCAGCACCACATATAAAACAAAGATGTTGTGTCCACTGAAAACTAAAAAATATTTTTAAAAAAAAATTTTCTCTCTCTCTCATGAAAAAATGCTTCCTAAAGGACCTATAAGTAATGTTTTTAAATCTACCTTCTCTTAAATTTACTTACACTAAAAGTATAAGCAGCAAACAGCATTGTTACTCTGACATTATTGATACAAATTATTGTTGGTCCTTTAACAAAATGATTCACTTGAGAAATGTTTATATGTCAGACATCTTTCCCTCCCTGAGTTCTGGTGTCCACTCCATCCTCATCAATTTATAACTAAAAGCAAACTTCCACTAAAGCAGCAGACCTACACAGCCAACTGTCTACCAGCTACCTCCACAGGGATATGAACTTTTTCAGGGGCAGAGGAGTTACGGATGGGACTAGGGATTGAACCCAGGACCATGCTAGAGGAGCACTCTGCCAGAGTTACATTCCCCCCAACTTTTTTTTCCCCCCGAGACAGGGTCTTGCTAAATTGCCCAGGCTAGTCTTATACTTGTGATCCTCCTACCTCAGTCCCCAAAGTAAACTGGGATTACAGGCATGTACCACTGTGTTCAGCAGACAAGTCAAATTTAAATAACTAAAACTGAACTTCTGAGATTCTGCTTCCAGTAAAAGCTGAATTCATTACAATCCTGTAGAACCCTGAGTTCTACAGACCAACCCTTTTGCCAAGAACAACTAGAAAAACTAAACAAGTAATAAGAAACAACTGTTTTAAAGGCAGAAGAGAACTACCCATGCAGGGAGGATTGAGGCCAGCACCCCAGAGAAGGGAAATGCAGAGAGGTGAGCAGAATCATGGGAGCCACTCTTCTCCTGGAAGTACTTGCCAATTCACAACAGCAGCTGAGGGGCCAAAACACTAAACAGAAAAGTGACTGAGAAAGTCAGCATACTCTCCATCAGCCTTAAGGGAAGAACAAATATTAAGAGTTTAGGGGATGCCAAGTTCAGAGGCCTTGCTAAACACCGAGGCTGTCCTTTTGTGCCCACTGAAGGAGGCTCTACCCTAAGACAAGAGCAGACTGAGAAGTTAACTAATCCTCAACCTTTTAAGATTATTCTCTCACCTTGCCAGGCCCTTTCCTAAGGAAGATAGCCAGAATGTCAACTTATATCTGTAATATCTCTACAATTTTTTCATATGCATTAACCAAAATTTAATCAAAGCTTAACAGGCATAGAGTCAAGATCATGTGACTAAAAACCAAGGGTAAAATAAACAACAGAACATATTCTCAGGGCATCTAAATAATAAAGTTATCAGACACAAACTTTATATTACTACTAGTATAATAAAAATCAGTTGACAAGATGAAAATTTCAGCAGAAATCTGAAATCTAGCAAGAGAATAAAGAAAATTGAAAAAAGACACTAACCAAAATTAAGAACTCAATAGATGGGGGCTGGGGTATGGCTCAGTGGAAAAGCACTCGCCTAGCATGCATGAGGCACTGGGTTCGATCCTCAGCACCATGTAAATATAAAATAAAGATATTGTGTCCACCTATAACTAAAAAATAAATATTTTAAAAACTCAATATATGGATTTAATAGAAATTACAGCTAAAGAAAGAACTGATACACTGGAATATAGTTCAGAAGAAAATACACAGATAAACACAAAAAGACAAAAGGATAATGAGCATGAAAAGAGTACACATGACATGATCTAAAGGATATGTCTAACTACATGTAATTACTGTCCCAGGGAAAAGAGAGAAGGAATGCAGAAGAGATAAGTCAAGAAATAATGATCAAGCATTCTCCAAAACTGAAGAGCTAACCTGTCACAACCCTACCAAAGAGAACAACAACAACTAATCCCAAGCAGGATAGATTCAAGGAAAACAACATCTTCACACTTCACAGTAACAAAGCTGAAAACCAAAGGTAAAGAGAAAATCTTTAAAGCAGCATAGGAGAGTTGGGAAAGAACAATAAATTCAAAAGTGCAGCAATAAGACTGATGGCTGATTTCTGCAAAGAAGCAATGGGAGCCAGAAATGATCCCCTCAAATTACTGAAAGAAATTAATTTGATAATATCCACTGAAAATATCCTTCAAAAGTAGAGGCCAGGTGGATGAAGTGGCCCATGCCTGTAATCCCAGCGGCTCAGGAGGCTGAGGCAGGAGGATTGCAAGTTCAAAGCCTGCCTCAGCAAAATTGAGGTGCTAAGCAACTCAGTGGGACCCTGTCTCTAAATGAAATACAAATCAGGGATGGGGATGTGGCTTAGGGGTGGAATGCTCCTGAGTTCAATCCCTGATACCAAAAAAAAAAAAAAAAGAAAGAAAGAAAAAAAGAAAAAGTAGAGGAGGCCTGGGACTGTAGTTGCAGCTCAGCGGTAGAGCATTTACCAAGTATGTGAGAGACACTGGGTTTGATCTT
Source organism: Ictidomys tridecemlineatus (assembly GCF_052094955.1). Classification (NCBI taxonomy): domain Eukaryota; kingdom Metazoa; phylum Chordata; class Mammalia; order Rodentia; family Sciuridae; genus Ictidomys; species Ictidomys tridecemlineatus. The sequence continues at coordinate 109,040,248 of NC_135486.1, read as the reverse complement.
CAGCACCACATAAAAATAAATAAAATAAAGCTATTGTGTCCATCTACAACTAAAAAAAAATTTTTTTTTTAAAGTGTACATGGGCTGGGGATGTGGCTCAAGCGGTAGCTCGCTCACCTGGATGTGCTAGGTGATCCTCAACACCACATACAAATAAAATAAAGATGTTGTGTCCACCGAAAACTAAAAATTAAATACTAAAAATTTCTCTCTTTTTCTCTCTCTCTTTTTAAAAAAAAAAAAAAAAAGAGTACATGGGGGCGCTGGGGTTGTGGCTCAGGGGTAGAGTACTCGCCTAGCATGTTCGAGGCCCTGGGTTCGATCCTCAGCACCACATAAAAATAAAGGTATTGTGTCCAACTACAATAAATAAATCTTAAAAAAGAAAAGAGTTCATGCATTGCCAGGAGAGGATGGTACATGCCTATAATCCCAGGGGCTCGGTAGGCTGAGACAGGAGGATCTCAAGTTCAAAGCCAGCCTTAGCAAAAGCAAGGCACTACACAACATAGTGAGAAGACCCTGTCTCTAATGAATTACAAAATAGGGATGAAGATGTGGCTCAGTGGTTGAATGCTCTTGAGTTCAATCCCTGGTACAAAAAAAAAAAAAAAAAAAAAAAACATGTATTAAAGTTTTGTTGTTGTTTTTCTTTTAAAGTGGAAGCCAAGATGCTTTTGATAAAAAAAAAAATTTAAAAAAAGAACCTTCAAAATATTTTTCCCCTTTTCACTAAGCAGCACCACCACCTACCTAGATACACAAGCCAGAAACCCAAATTCATCTTTGAATCCTGCAGTTCCTGCACCTTTAACCTCCCTCAAGTTGTCCATGCCCATTTGATTCTCCAAAATCTGTCTCATCACTAATAAGGCAATGCAAATTAAAGCAATATATCATTTCTTACTCATGAGAGCAGCAAACCTTTAACAGTCTGACAAACACCAAGTGTTGATTAGAATGCTAAGAATGCTGGGAAATAAGAACACTACTCACCAGCTCCTAATAAGAAAGCAATCTGTCAGAATCTAGGAAAACTGAAAGCATGCCTAAAACCCATGACTGCAATTCTGGCAATATACTCTATAAACTCTCACACATTTGGAAAAGGAGATAATCCTGTGGAGTTCATCTCAGAATTGTTTGTAACATCAGTGTAAAATTAACAATATAAACTGGCATAGTGATGTACACCTGTAATTCCTGGCCCCAAACTAAATGCCCCCCAAATTTAAATTATATTAAGAACTAGTCTTCGGCAGGATGCAGTGGTGCATATCTGTAATCCCAGCAACTTGGGAGGCTGAGGAAGGAGGATCACAAATTCAAGATCAGCCTGGGCAATTTAGGGAGACTCTAAGCAACTTAGCAAGGGCCTATCTCAAAAAAAAAAAAAAAAAAAAAAGACTGGGGATGCAGCTCAGTGGTAAAGTACCCCTAGGTTCAATCCCCAGTACAAAAAAAAAAAAAAAAAAAAAAAAAAAGCACATAAAATTCAACAAAGAGGGGCTGGGGCGGTGGCTCAGTGGTAGAGCACTTGCCTAGCATGTGTGAGGCACTGGGTTCGAGTTTCAGCACCACATATAAATAAATGAATAAAATAAAGGTCGATCAACATCTAAAAAAATATTTTTTAAAAAAAGTTCAACACAGGACAAGATTTATAAATGTGATAGCAGTTAAAGGAAAGGAATAAAGTCTACAGATCATTACACAGATAATCTCACATGCAAGCTAAAAATCTTTCATAGAGTACGATACCAGTTTTATAATTCTAAACAAACCAAAAAGAGACCTATGTATCATTTATGGATATACACACACCCATACACACACACACACAGACCCATCTTCAAAAGTATGAAAAATAAACCAGAGAGCCTCACAGCAAACCCATAATTGCTGCCACTAGGAAATATGAAAGGAAAGAAAAGAACAGGACCAGGGGTTGCTATACAATGTGACTTCAACTTCATTCAGTATTTATTAAAAATATTTACTGAAGACCTACTATACACCAAGCATGTTTTAGGTCTTAGAGACTTAGCAGTAGATAAAAACAGAAAACATTCCTGCTTCATCTGAGGAGAGACAATTTAAAAATAATAAAATTGTAATAGTAAGTGGTGATAAGTGCTAAGAAGAAAGATCAAGCTGGGAAAGGAAAAAGAGTGATGCTGGAGTGCTGTTTTAGAAAGCCTAGCTGAGGAAGACCTCTGTGCTAAGGAGACACTTGAGCAGAAACCGGACCAAGCAGGCAAGCGCCACATGAGCAGAGTAAGGGGAAAGTACGCAGAGACCACAAGTGCAAGGGCACGGTGACAGGGGCACACCCGGCAAGTTCACACAGTGACAAGGAGACCAGTGAGTGTGACTGGAGTGGAAGGGGAGAAATGGGATAGGAAATGTTGAGACAGCAGGGGAGAAAGGGTGAGAGGGAAGAGAAAGGGTAAGAGGTAGAAGAGCCCCCAAGGTAAGAATTTTTTTTACTTATTTTTAAAGAATTTTTTTTTAACAAAAAAAGGGAAGAAGATTTGTGTCAGTCATATGAGGCCCACATGCCTCAAGTATTTACTACCTGGTTCTTTTACAAAAGAGTTGCAGCCCCAGGGTTTGGAGCAAACCAGTCATGATACAAGAGGAGGATAGGAGTCTAAATAAGATGAGGATGGGGCAGATCAGAGGAGTGATACAAGAAGGTTAAGGCCCAAGAGGTGGAGATATCACCACAGTTTTGGCCTGAGCAACTGAAAGGACACTGCCATATACTGAGATGGAGGGTCATATCTGTAGTGCTTTATTTTATTAAAAGAAAGAAAGAAACCAGGAAGACTTAAATCAATGACATATAACATTAACAGCTACTACACTAATTCTGAGTAATAGGAATGTGAGTGCTTGTCTATTATTTTTTAACTTTGGGGGGGGTTGGGGGATTTTTTTGGGGGGGTTGGTGTTTTGTTTTGATTTTGGTACTGAGGATTGAACCCAGGGATAATTAACCACTGAATCACATCCTCAGCCCTTTTTATTTTTCATTTTGAGAAAGAGTCTCACTAAGTTGTTTAGGGCCTCTCCAAGTTGCTGAGGCTGGTGTTGAACTTGCAATCCTCCTGCCTCAGCTTCCTGAGTTGCTGGGATTACAGGCATGCACCAACCTGCCCATCCTGGATTCTTTTTTTTTTTTCCTTATTTCTAAGAGTTCTAAATCTAGTGTTTTTTTGTTTTGTTTTGTTTTAGTTTTTTCTTTTCTTTTTAGTTGTTGATGGATCTTTATTTTATCTATTTATATGTTTGCTGAGACTCGAACCTAGTGCCTCACACATGCCAGGCAAGCGCCCTACCACTGAGTACAACCCCAGCCCTGGTATGTTTTTATATAGACTTGTTTTTTCATTTCCTTCCTTCCCTGCACTTCACCACTACCATCCTAACCCACAGCTCTTTGTAACTCTCACCTGAATCAAAGCAACAGCTTCCTCATTGGTGTCCCAAGTCCTACCTCCTCCTCCTCCAATCCAGAAGTCTAGAATATCCTTTTTAAAAAGACTGGGTGGGGGGCTGGGGATGTAGTACCATCTGTGGTAGATGATTTGTCTAGTTTGCACAAAGTTCTGAGTTCAATCCCACCACAAATAAAGGCAGGGTGGAGCTCCACCACTGTCTGAGAAATTTGCTTAGCTTCCCTATGTCTCCATTTTCCTATTTGTAAATGTTGGTAATAGTTGTAAGAGTAAATAAATTAAGATATGTAAAGCACACAGGAAAGAACCTGACAGCATTAAGTAAATATTAGCTAAAATTACTGAAACATAAATCTAATGTCATACCCCTGTTTAAAATCTTTCAGTAGCTTCATGCACTTAGAATTAAATCTGCATTCTTTATCTGACAGCCTGCCTAGCTCCCTCTTCACTCCTCTTTTAAGCTACACACTCAGGTCTGGGCAGCTAAGTGCCTTCCCTTCTGCTAGGCAACTATCCCTACAAGCTGCTGCAGAAGATTTCCTCAAAGAGGTTGTCCCTGGCCACATGCTTTCTTGAAACTTTGTCCACCCCATGCCCCACATCTACCCAACCCCTTGCCCTCAATCTTTTAATTTCCTTAAACACATTTAGCATAATTTGCAGTTATTTTATATTCCTGTCTAGGGTTTTCCTTGTCCATCTCCCCATCTAAGCATAAGCTCCATCAACACAGGAAATTCATCTGCCTTATTCACCACTTATTCAGCACAGAGCTTGGCATTTGGTAGAAACTATATCAACATTTGAATAAATAAGTGACTATGGGGCTGGAGTTGTGGTTCAGCAGTAGAGCACTCATCTAGCATGTGCGAGGCCCTGGGTTTGATCCTCAGCACCACATAAAAATAAAATAAAGGTTTGTGTCCAATTATAACTAAAACAAAGTATTTTTTTTTTAAAGTGACTAGGGCTGGGATTGTGGCTCAGTGGTAGAGCGCTTGCCTAGCACGTGTGAGGCCCTGGGTTCGATCCTCAGCACCACAGAAAAATAAATAAAACAAAATAAAGGTATAAAACAAAAGAGAGTATTAAAAAAAATCTAAAAGCACCTATCATGTCCACTTTTTAATCATTCAAAAGTATAGAGATAAGCCTATCAAAACTATTACAACATGCCATATATATGTGTATATATATACAAAGTTATTATTTATCAATTTATTTTTTAAAGTTCAGTGGCTTTTAGTTTCCTATGAACAGACTGAAAGTATAGGTTACATTTTGTTTTACATTTAATATAAATTAATTGTATCATTTAAAATAAATACATAGGGCTGAGGTTGTGGCTCAATGGTAGAGTGCTCTCCTAGCACATGAGAGGCACTGGGTTCCATCCACAGCACAAAGGTATTGTGTCCATCTACAATTTGAAAAAAATTGGACTGGGGTTGTAGCTCAGCGGTAAAGCGTTTGCCTTGCATGTGTGAGGCACTGGGTTCAATCCTCAGCACCACATAAAAATAAAGATATTATGTCCATCTACAACTAAAAAAATATTTTAAAAAAATAAAAAATAAAAATAAATAAAGGTCTAGGATTGTAGCTCAGTGGTAGAGCACTTGCCTAACATGTGTGAGGCCCTGGGTTCAATTCTCAGCACCACATATAAATAAATTAATGAAATAAAGATCCATAAACAATTTTAAAAATATTTTTTAAAAACTGGGCTGGGGGGCTGGGGATGTGGCTCAATCGGTAGCACGCTCGCCTGGCATGCGTGCGGCCCAGGTTCGATCCTCAGCACCACATACAAACAAAGATGTTGTGTCCGCCGAGAACTAAAACAATAAATATTAAAATAAAAATAAAATAAAACATTTAAAAAAAAAAAAAAAAAAAAAAAAAAAAAACTGGGCTGGGATGTAGCTCAGTGGCAAAGCGTCTGCCTTGCATTCGAAAGTCCTGGGTTCGACCCCCAGTTCCAAAAAAGACAAAAAAAAGAACCCCACCAAAAAAAAAAAAAAAGATTAAAAATAATAATATAAATAAAATAAAATAAATACATAAATTCCCTCAAAAAGGATATTTGGGGCTGGAGGTGGGATGTAGGGGTAAGTTAATAGTAAAGCTCTTGCCTAGCAAGTACAAAGCTCTGGGTTTGTATGCCACACCAAAAAAAAAAAAAAAAGGCAAAACGGTTCTTATCAGTATACTATACTATTTGTCCATAAAAATTGTTTTCTAATTTTAGAAAGTGAAGATAGACAAAACTTTTGTAATGTCAAGAAATAAAAAGGCATATAGTGAAAAGTTTCCTCTTCACTTATCTTCCCCATCACCTCCCCAAATAGGTAGCCACTGTTGTTAGTTCCTTGTAATTTTCATGTGTATTTTGGAGCTCTTTCTGTATCAATTCACAAAGAGCTTCCTGATCCTTTCTACAATTTCACAATTTCATTCACCATCTGGGCATGTTGTCATTTATCTAATCAGTTTTCTGATAATGAACAAAGCAATGAATAATTTTTTTGCCTATATTATCTCACACATGGACATATGTATCTGCAGGCTTGAATTCCTAGAACTGGCATTGCTGGGTCAAAGGATTTCTATACTTGTGATACACCCCCAACAGAGCCCAGGGGTAGCTCTACCACTGAACTACACCCTAAGCCCTGCTACACTTGTAATTTTATACTGACCAACATCCTGTATAATTGGGGTCCACCCAGAGAAATAGCCATCTCTTTAAGGGTCTGAAACTGAGGGAATTTAATATAAGGAGTTGGTTACTTATGTGATGGAAAACAGAAGTCAAACAAGAAACAGTAAGACAGCCTGGAGATTAGCAAGAGCAAGAAGATGCTCCCACCTCTTGGTTGCAGAGTAGACAGGAAGAGGTATTTCCAAAGCTCAGGTGCTGGGGCCAAAGGACAAGGCAGCTGCAGAGACACTGACTGAAGCAGTAGGAGGGGAAGAGTAACAAAACCACCTGGTTTCCCTCTTCCTCCTGCCATCCAATCTCCCACCAGTGGCTCCCACTGGCCAAATCCAGGTGGAGGGCAGGTGACCAAGGACCAGGGAAATGCTGCCTGTGGAGGTGAATCCCTCTGCAGGGGGAAAAGGCAAGAAATGGATTTAAGCCAATAGGACACAGGGTATATTGAGCCTCCCTAAGAGCCATGACTAATTTATACTCCTACCAGTAAATGCTGAGACAGTCTTGCCAACATTCTGCTTTCAAACTTGGGGGTTATCACTTGTCTGACATATGAAAGATAGAATCTCAATCTAATCTTAATTTATATTTATTTTATTTTGAGTGAGGCTGAGTGTCACTTTGAGCCAGACTTAATCCTCACCTATACTGATGGGAGTAAGTGGAAAAAGGAAGGAGAACCAATTTAATTTAATTCACCTCATCGGCCATGGACGATCCATTCAGGAACATCAATCAGACAAATGATGGCAATGTGCCAAACTAGCCAGTCACTTTCCAGTTTTTTTGATAAGTAGAGACATATCAAAAAAAACTGCTGAAAAGAGAAAGGCAACAAGTGCCAAAAGAATTACAAATACCTTAACTACACTCTGCACACATTATAAGAAACAATGTGTTCTTGTAATCTTGTACCCCCAACTGGCTCCTCCTTGTAACTGCCTTCCAGCCATTCATGCCACCATCCTCTCCTTATCTTGCATTGAAAGAACAAAGAATTACATCCTGAACAAAAAGTTATATTATAAAAGCAGCAAGTGAGAATCAACTTTTAAATAAAATTTTAAAGTACCCAACCAAAACATTAACAAAAAAGATCTTTTAAATAATCTTTGGCCTCTGTCATAACTACTGTATGAATAGATCATTTACTTCATCTAAACAAGCTGAAACTGACTCCCCAGACACAGCTCAAAGTTCTTTCCTACACTCTAAAGATATATCAAAAAGTGTTATGCTTTATAATCAACTGGCAACTGAAATTGTTCTCTTTCAAAAGGCTGAACTTCATTTTTTTTCCCTTTTTCCTTCTTTCTTTCTTTCTTTCTTTCTTTTTTTTTTTAAATAGTGCTGAGGATTAGAACCGGGCCTTGTGAATTCGAGGCAAGCACTCTATCAACTGAGCTATATCCCCAACCCTTGAACTTCATTTCTTAAAACATGAATTTTAAAGCAAAACTTTTTTTTAATCTGGGCTGGGGTTATGGCTCAGAGGTGGAGTGCTCGCCTGGCATGTGTGTGTGAGGCACTGGGTTCGATCCTCAATACCACATAAAGTACAGTAAGGATACTGTGCTCACCTATAACTAAAAAATAAATATTAAAAAAAAACTTTTTTTAATCTAAGTGATGCTAACTGTACAGAACTATAAAAAGGTATGTAAACTTCAAAACCTCCAACAATCAACAGTACATCAAGTTTATACAACAAGCACTAAAAATGACTCATATTTCAAAACTGTGAAAGATTTTTATTTGATTCAAAATTACTTATTCTTCAATTACCAAACATATTCTTAAATGTCTTTCACAATTCAAGGAAGAAAGATTTTGATAAACCAAACCAATAAAGGTTAATAGTTTGGCAGCACCTAGCATGCTGCCTGGCATTTTAGTAGACAATGAATATCTGTTCATTGTTCAATGTTCCAGTGAGATGAATTAAATCATCCTGTACATGTAAAACATCTGGATGCCTTTTATAAACTGAGTTTCTTTTTCAAATTTGAAAGTAGCACACACTTTTTCCAGAAACCTGGAAAATATAAAAACTAAAAAAATAAAACGTATTATTACCAGTTTTTTCATTGTTTAGACAAGGATGCAAAGCTGCTTATGTTTAATGGCTGAAAATGTCTCCCTCACAAACTTCCCAAATTTAACTCACCATTCTACTATTGAACATTACTGTTTCCAATTTTTTACAATTATAGTGTAATACATACTGTCACGCATCATATATAGTTTTGAATTTTAAGGTTGTTTCTCTGTGACACATTCCCAAAAGAGATATTAATAACCCAAAGATAGTTTTAAGCCTTACTGATACCTAATATCATCCTTTGTTATGGTTCTGGAGAGCTATAAATAGCTGCAGCATACTGGCTCATTTTTTTCTTTATACCTGCTTTTTACCTTCAAGTGTTCCTCATTTCTTTAGTCGCTCATTTTTTTTCTTTATACCTGTTTTTTACCTTCAAGTGTTCCTCATTTCTTTAGTCAGAGTCAGAAGCACTTTCCAAACAAAATCGCCAAGACAGCTAGCCTCCTTGACTCTAATGTCAAATGTTCAAATATTACAGTTGTTTGTCTTATTTTATAATAAGGGGAAAACTGCTATGCCAAATTGTGCTGGGCAAAAAAGCAGGGCATCCAGAGGGAATCTATTACTTAGGATCCGGTGTCTCCAGACGGACAGCCAGGCTGTAGGAGGGTTTGCAACTGGGCTCCTTCTTTACACAGCATTCTCCTTCATAAACAACACACCCACTCGGTGCCACAGTGCTACCCCTGGCTTTAACTATGAGAACTGAACTTGCCAAATGCCATGACTGGTGCCAACTTCCCACCAGCCCTGCCGCACCGCTTCTTTCAGCAAAAATGATTTCCTTCTGAGCAGCACTTGCATTCTAGAAGGCACCTTGATTAACCACTTCATCCCGAACCCTTCAATACTGCTGATTCTTACAGGCAGCTGCTCCGGCAGCCTGTAATTAAGATTTTTCTAAACACTCCCTTATTGCACAGGGTTCTGATGATTCGGTCTGTCAGCAAAAAGGAGATCATTAGCCAAAGGATAGAGCGCCTCAACTTGGGGTGTTCCTGTAAAAAAATATGGGCATTAACCCTTTGCTTTCCAAATCAATGGACCCACTCCCCATACAGGGAGGCACGTTACTCAGTTTTGAAACCTAATTCACAGCATGACACGACAGTAATTTGTATTCCACTAAATAATTTACAACAAACACGACTCTTCCTGCAAGAGGACGCGGAATGTCGGACACATAATCAGGGCCACGCCGGGCACCGGCACGACCCACTTCGGAAAGGTGTCCTCCGCACCTGATCTCGGGGCTCCCCTCCGCTGCTGGCTGGGCTCCTGTCGCCCACCCTCCGCAACACCGACTCGTTTTCTGCTTACTCTGTAACCTTTGCTCTTTCATAAAATGCGTGCCCAGACCTGGACTGGAGCTGCCCCCCTCCTCGCCTAAGCAATTTCCCAGAGACCACTCCGGATCTAAAGCCAGGAAAACGGTCCCGATTTCCAACCTCCCCCCATCCCTGATGGACCCCGAAGGAGCCCCGAGAAAAAACTTTCCCCTCCCGGGTTCCCACCCACTCGCCCGCTCCCACCACCTGAGAAGAGCTGTTGCCTGGGGTCTTCCGACACCTCTCCGGAGGGCGAGGACGCCCTTGGCAACAACACGCGAGGAAGGTCGCCCCGCAGGGTCCCGGCCCCACCAGGGCGACCCCCACCCCTCCGCGGAGACCCCGGCCCGTGGCGACCCGCCTCGCACCCGGACCCTCCCGTCACTGGCCCGCAACCCCTCCGCGGCCCGCCACTCCCCGGGGCCGAGCCCCCGCCTCGCCCCGGGTCCGCGCGCCTCAGGCCTCCGCGGTCACCAGCCCGCAGAGACGCCGCCCGGACGCGTCTCCTCAGACGACCCCGGCCCCAGGCCGCCGGCGGGCGGGCCACACCTCCGACACTCACCGCCGCCGCCCTCGCCGCCGCCGTCTTCGTCCATCTTGAGGCCACTCCCGCGGCCGGCGAGCCCGGGGCGGGCGGGCTAGGAGCCGGGGCGGGGGGCGCCGCAGAGCGAGCGCTCGGGTGGACAGGCGGCTCCACAGCGCGCGGCCCGGGTCGCGGCCGGGCCTCCTCCGGCCGGGCGGGGCTCACCGCTCGGCGCGCCGTCACGTGACGCAGGCCCCGCCCCCCGGTGGCGGTGGGCGGGGTCCGCGGTGGCTGCCCCGCCCGCGGGAACACGCCCGGCCCGGCTGCTTCTGCGGTGGCAGAGACCTGAGACCCTCAAGCTCAGGCCCCCAGAGCACGGCTCGAGACCCCTCACCCCTGCCCTCCAGCAGCCTGGACAGGAACGGAGGGTCCGAGACGTGGGGACGTCCCACTCTACGAAACCCGGTGGCCGGGTGTCTAACTCGCACGTGCACTCCGGGGGCGGAAAAAAGATCTAGGAATGAAAGCACTGAGAAGTCAGACTTTTCCCCTCCTATCCTAGGACCTGTCCTGGAACTGATGACAGCCTTTCAGCTTTTTGAAATATAATGAAACCTCTCCTTTTTCTGACCATGGGTGCATCTTTAAATTAACAAAGTGCAAGGTATATAAATGAATGTTGTCCTGAGGTAGGAACCGAATCCCAATCCAGCACACCTGGGGTGCAGCCCTCAGAGGGCTTTAATAGGGGTTGGCCAGACTGGCGTCAGATGCCCTTGGAGTTTAGCGCCAGTCTCCCTTGGATTGCTGCCAGCTGCCAGGATTTATGATGCAGAAGGAGCTCTGAATTCAATTTCACGTGGGCACAGCCAGGAGCTGGGCGGAAGGCTTAGCACTCCCCCCCTGTTCCAAATCTATGGATTGTCTTTCTCTGATATCTCGTTTCCAGTAATTCTTCCTGAAGCATTGAATGTGAGCCTTTCCAAGCCTTCTGCTCGAACAAAATTGCATTAAAGAAAAGCAAACATTGTAATGGAGGAGATAGTTCATCTCTAATAGAATTTTCCAGCAACTGTTTTATATTTACAAATTGCCCATTGAATCAAAGGATCCTTCCGCCATCATCTATCAAAGCAGACAGTTTTCAACCTTTTTGTTCAAAGTCATGGGATGATTCCAAAGAGTTCAATTTCCTAATAACCTCAAGAATTAAACACCCAGCATTCTGGTGCTTCCTAAACTGTAGGGACACTTCTGGGTGTAGATAAAATGTTTGGCAGTTTGTGTGACAAAGATGCAACAGGAAAAGGATCTGGGAGTCAGGAGATATATGTCCAAGTCCCAACCCACAGATGTGGCTTCCTGATCTTGTTCCTGTCAGCTTTGTTATCTAGAGATAAGAGCATCATTACTGAGAAAAAAAAAAAGACAGCATACTTTGAACTTGATAATGTGCTATGTAGAGCTTTGAACTCAAAGATATTATCAATTATAAATGCTTTTCAATGTCAATTCCTAATTCTTTGGTCTCCTTAAAGTGTGATCTATAGGTACTTCTCTCCAAGTTTGAATCCCAAAATTGTGATCTCCATCTAATCTAATTTCCATATGAAACACAACCCAATTATTTGTAAGCAGAATATATCATCCCACAGGTTATCCTGTGCTCCCATTCCAACAAATCCTGCAAAAGTGTTGGGAGAAATCGGGCACAGCAGTGCATGCCTATAATGCCAGATACTGGGAAGACTGAGGCCAGTCTCAGCAACTTAGCAACACCCTGTCTCAAAATTAAATAAATAAACAAAACAGCTAGGGATGTACTCAATGGAAAAGTACTCTGGGTTCAATTTCCAGTATCAGAACAAAAACAAAAAAAAATGGTACTGGAAGAATAAAGGCTTAGGGTGTCTTTTCTATACTTTATTGGGGAAATTGGAAGACTTTAAAACCTTCACAACACAAATGAATCAATATTTCAGAGAAAAATTAGATTTTTTTAAAAAGAGGTGATTTCTGGTGTTTCTTGAATTCTACTGTTAGCAGTTATCTGCTTAAATTAATGTTGCCCCTACATGCAAGACCATTAAGTATTCTAGTTATCCACTAAGATAGGCGCACTCAATTATTAGCAGTTTGCTCAGATGATGAAAGTCATATAAGTGAATTTGGAAGGAAACTAATTTGTGCAGCAGACTTTGCTCCAAGATAATAATATTAAACCCAACTATTACATTGTTGCTGTCACTCAGCCAGACACTAAAAATTTAGATACCTCCTGCATTCATCTCTGTTCTAGGTGCTGGGAATACAGTGAAGTCCCTGTCTTCCTGGGACTGATGGCCTAAAAGCCATTAAGCAAGTAATTATACAAATAATTATTTAATTGTAATTTCAATGCCCTATCCTATTTATAGATGTTCTCAGTTTTTGCTGTTTCATGTGTGCTAACTTTGCAACCTTTAAACTCCTTCAGAATAGAGACTATAATCTGTATTCTATCTCCACTCTCCATTGCCAGGTGTGGCCATGTGAAAAATCGAGAAAACAACAGTATTTGGTAGATGAACAGGACCATGAAATGTGGGAGACCTTCTGAAAACATGTTGAAACCCATTTATGAGCCTTTTGACGATTGCAGAAATAGTTTACAAAGTCAAGAATGTGCACATTCCGGAAAGGTCAGGACTTCTTTGTATATCCTTCTTCATCCTGCTAGTGGAAGTCTGTGAAATCAGACACAAGTGTCCTCTTGCTGTTCTAAGAATCACAAGAGTCAAAACCCTGCCAAGACTCTTTTTGCTTGTCCAGAAAGAGTCTTCCCACACTGCTTGAGCTGTGGATGCTTCCAGTTCCTGCATAAGAGCAGTTCCCATCTCCTCTGATAACCTCTGATAGTCAAGAAATGCAGACATGGTGGTGACTGTCCGTAGTAGATGGGGACCTTGGCTAATCCGTTACATCTGGTTAAGGGTCTGGTCCAATCCAAGGAAGGCACATACAATAGCCAGTTCACTGTCAGCTGATGGTCACGAAAGAAAAGTAATGTTTTCTAAAATCTGATTTCGTCTAGGAATGGAGATGATCTTGAACAGATTAACATGCTCCACTCTGCCCAAGCAAACAACAGGAGTCCATGTGTCAAGTCACATCCTCATTAAATTTTCAAAAACCCAGACAACCCGTTCTGTCTCTCTCCCCAACCGTTCAGTGCTGTCCACCTGGTCTTATTAAATCCCCACTGGAATCCACACAAATGACACCAGTTCCCAGGCCTCATGTTACCAAGGGCAGCTTAATTCCTTTCAGATTGATTTATAATTTGCATTTTTGCAAGAACAACAGCAGTCGAATTTCTCTTTTGTGGTAAACTTAGGAAAAAAATAGTCTGGCCCCTATTTTGAGCTATTTGTTCTTGGAAGAAAGACAGTGTACCATTCAAGGCATCATCAATATTAAGAGTTATTGTATGCAAGTTGTCTTCTACAGTACTAAAAAAGCTGTGTTATTTTTATCTAGTTCTTCATTTTTTATAATTTGTCCCTGACCTACTAAAAAATTTTAAAAAATTAATTTCAAAAATGAAGTTGGTCAGAGTTTGCTGTATACAGCTTAAAATCATCAAGAGAATCTATCCTGGGGTGTAAAGTGTACTATCATTCAGGCAATTAAAGAAAAAGAGTAAAATGACAAATATAAGAACATAGAACGTCTGTCTGGGATCATGGTCCTCTACATGGGATGTGCTCCTTGCCTTCAAATCAGTGACAGACCACTGGTCATAGAGCACTATGATTTGGAAAGCCTAACTACACCAGAGTGAATGTGACTTGTAAGATGGCAAAAGCTAGTCACAACTTCTGGCCATTCAGTGGCTTTGTAAAATAGTCACATAACACCCAATAACTGACTTTGGGTTCCAGCCACGATGCATCACCAAGTGCCACCACTGATATCTGATAACCCAGGCTGTCAAGATAGAGAGCTGGGCACTTCTGTTTCTTGCCTGTGTGACCTTGGGCAAATTGTTCACCTCTCTACGTCCTGGTTTCTGTGAAATGGAACCAACAACAAACCCTGGTGCATAAGGTTTCTATGAGAACTAGATGCTATGGTACACAAATAGTGCATAGTACATAGCAAGCATTCAGTGAATAAATTGTTATGATAGATGTACAGTTGCCCTACCTGGTCATTCACAAGTCAGATCACTTGTCAGGAAGAAAGGAGGCAAAGCCAAATTTCTAAGGGCTTCTTTCTTTTTTTAATATTTATTTTTTAGGTGTAGATGGACATATTTTTATGTGGTGCTGAGGATCAAATCCAAGTCCCTCCTGTGCTAGGCGAGCACTCTACCACTGAGCCACAATCCCAGCCCTTTTTAATATTTTATTTAGAGACAAGTTTTCTCTGAGTTGCTTAGGGCCTTGCTAAGTTGCTGAGGCTGGCTTGAACTACCGATCCTTCTGCCTCAGCCTCCTGAGCTGCTGGGATTATACAGGTGTACACCACCATGCCCTGCCAGGGATCCCCACTTTCAATGCCAACTTCCAGTTGCTTTTTCACTCCAAGCTTACGTTCTGGAATCCAACCTACCTTGCTCTATGCCCTCAGCTTATAAAGTGTTCAACACTTTTTTGGGGGGGTAGAGGGGCACTTGAGACTGAACCCAGGGGCACTCTACCACTAAGCTATATCCCCAACCCTTTTTATTTTGAGACAGGATCTCACTAAGTTGCTGAGGCTGACTTTGAACTTGTGATCCCCTTGCCTCAGCCTTCCAAGCTGCTGGGATTACCAGCATGCGCCACTGCACCCAGCTCCACAGTTCTTATTCATCCGTCCACTAAACAACTGTATTCTTAGTGGGAGTGGTGGTGCTCACCTGTAATCCCAGTGACTCAGGAGGCTGAGGAAGGATTGCAAGTTGGAGGCCAGCCTGGGCAATTTAGCAAGACCCTATCTCAAAATAAAAAATAAAAAGGGCTGGGAATATAGCTCAGAGGTAGAATTCCCCTGGGTTCTATCCTCAAGAAAGAAAGAAAGAGAGAAAGAAAGAAAGAAAGAAAGAGAGAGAGAATGAACGAACCAACGAACTGGGTTCTTAGGGTCATAGTCGCACCTGTGCACTGCAATAAGGGAATTTGGAGACCCTGTGCCCTCTCCTTTTACTCATATAAACTGCTTCTTAGAGCATAGCCACCACACTGGGAACCTGGAAATTCAACAGGAGCCATCATCAGTCAGTGACTTTACATCATGTACAGGGCAGACCTCAGCACCCAATGTCACTGTGAGGGCCCTGTGGACTCCTTGAACCTGCAAGACTCCTTTCTTAGGGAAAAAAAGAGGAGTGGGATCTACTGTACACACACACTCAGATACTTCTCCCTCATATATAATCTCATAAATTTATTTTTAGAGCTCTACTTTTGTTTTTTAAGCAAATACATTGTTAGCAATTAATAAATGTGATTGAAGTTTATCACTGAAGTTTATTGAGGACCCCTATTTCCTTGGAGTCAAAACAGGGAATGATTGCATTTCTTTCAGTTTAGCTGCCCAATGACACAATGTTAAATCTCTTTCTTCTTTAGCAACATAGTGTGGGCAGATTCCAGAACTTCCTGATTGCTTACATTGTTAAAAATAATGTCTTGGGGTGGGGGAGGTGTGTGGCTCAGTAGTAGAACACATACTTTGCATGATAGAGGCCTGGGTTCAATCTCAGGACAAAAAAAAAAAAAAAGTAACAATAATGTCATTTACCACAACTCTTGATTCTTGATCCCAGAACGATGAAGTAGGAGTAGTCTTCCCTGTTTCTCCCATTAAGTATAACTGACATCTCTGAACATTGATATGAAACAAACAGAAGATTGAAAGGTGGGATAAGAAGGCAAATAGGCTAGGGATATGGGACACACCGGATGACCCAGTAGTAAATTCCCTGATTTTCTTTCTTCTTCAACTATCCTAGAGTGGATGCTGGAAAAGCCAGAAATTTAGAAATCCATAAAAACCGGTGCAAAAAAAAAAAGCCTCAACAGAAAAAAAAAAAAAAAAAAGGCTACTCTGTCCAGCCAAAAGATCAGGAAAGGCGTTGCCTACTAGGATAGAGAACTTTCGACAATAACCCTCTACCCCAACCCACCCACCCCCACCAACATCAGCAAAAGGCTGAGCTGGGAGTCTGAACCTTCACTCTCCCAAGGCTGAGAGCAAACATCCCTAACCCAGTGGAATCAAAAAAGGCCAAGAGGGGAACAGAGACTTCATTCTAGCCAGGTACTAATGAGGTCCCTGTCCTTCCCACACTGGGGTGATGTTAGATGGGCACTCAGTGAAAATCAGTACTTTGACACCCTCTCTTTTAACAATGCCAACCAGCCCCATGGTATCAGTGGAGGCCCCGAGGAGCAGTAAGGAACACTGCTCCTTCTCACCCTATGGTATCAGGGCAGCCCTAGGAGGAACATGAACTTCCTCCTCCACTCAGCAGAAATGAAGTGTTCCTTCCCCAACATGCCAGGAGGTCAACAGAGGCCAAGTGGAAAAGCTGGACTTCTACCCCAAGCTCCCAGGGATAAGATGTCCCCGCTTTCTTTGTTTCTGGTGACATAATGGTTATATAAGAACCAGAGTCTCGTACTATCAAAAATTCTAAGATACATGGAAAACCACTCATATCAAGAACCAGAAAGATCCCAGGTTGAATGAGAAAAGACAATCAACAATGCCAATACCAATACAGAGGTGTTAGAATTACCTGTATCAAATTCTAAACTAGTCATTAGAAAAACATCCAATAAGCAATTAGGAATGCCATTGAAAGGAGTGAAAAAATAGAAAGTCCAGCAAAGAAACAGAATAGATACGACTGTGTACCATGCCACAGGCCTATGATCCAGGCTACTCTGAAGGCAGAGGCAACAGAATTGCAAGTTTAAGGCCAGCCTACACAATTTATCCTGTCTCAAAAATTTGAAAAGGGCATGAGGGCATTAGGAATGTAGCTCAGTGGTAGAGCACTGGCATTTGCCAGAACCACCCCCCCCCAAAAAAAAAAAAACTTAAAAAGAAATTTAATGGATGGACTCACAGCAGAATAGAAGAAACAAAGAATCAATGAACTTCAAGAGAAAGCAACAGAAATTCTCCAATCTGAACAAAGGAAAGAAAGCAGGCTGAAACAACAACAATAACAATAAAAACAGAATTTCGGAGTCAGGTGGGAGTATAACAAAAATCTAAGATTTATTATGGGCGGGGTGGGGGGATTCCAGAAAGGGAGGAAAAAGAAAGCAAAGCTGAAAAAAAAATATTTGAAGAAATAATGGCTGAAAACTTGCTGCCTTTGAAAAAAGAGATAAATAAATAATTTCAAAAACCGTAAGCCTTGGGCTGGGGATATAGCTCAGATGATAGAGTGCTGGTCTTGAATGCACAAAGTCCTGGGTTCAATCCCCAGCACCAAAAAAAAAAAAAACCTACAAATCTACATATTCAAGAAGCTGCAAATCCCAAGAAGGATAAATCCAAAGTAGTCCAATGCAAAACACACCTCTAAAAATAAAGGGAAGGGAAGGATCTTAAAAGCGGAGAGAGCAAAACAATGCCTATGTATATTTCACAAATGGTTTTGACATGGGCATTTTACTATGCTCCCCAGGCTGGCCTCAAGCTCCTGATCCTCCTGCCTCAGCCTCCTAAGTAATAAGTAATTGGAATTATAGGCATGTGTCACCACACCCAGATGTTATGCATATTTCAACTCAACAAAATTATTTTTTAAAAGCTGTCCTTAAGCTAAGCGCAGTGGTGCATGCTTATAATTCCAGCAATTTAAGAGGCAGAGGCAGGAGTATCAAAATTGGAGGCCAGCCTGGGCAACTCAGCAAGACCTTATCTCAAAACAAAAATAAAAATAAAAGGGCCTGGGATGTAGCTTAGCAGTAGAGCATCCCTGGGTTTGAACCTCAGTCCTGCAAAAAAAAAAAAAAAAAAGTATAATAATTAATAAATAAAATAAAAGCTTGTTCTTTGAAAAAAATTGGTGAAATCAACAAACTTCTAGCAAGATTGACAAAAAGAGAGAGAAAGAGAAGACATAAATTACCAATATTAGGTCTGGGTATGTAGCTCAGTGGTAGAGTGTTTGCCTAGCACGTTCGAGACACTGATTTCAATTGCCAGCATAACACACACACATACACACACACACACACACACACACACATACATAGAGAGAGAGAGAGAGAGAGAGAGAGAGAGAGATTAGTGAGGGCATGCATATTATGAACAACTCCATGTTTATAAATTTAACAGTGTAGATTAAATGAACTCATTCTTCAAGGAGTAAAATTTACCACAATTCATCCAAAATGAAATAGACCAGTTGAATGGAATTTCTACATACTAGCATTGAACACATGGGAATTTGAAATTAAAAAGACAATACAATGCAAAATACCTTAAAGAATTAATTGAGTACTAGCCAGGTGAGATGGTCCTGTGTCCATAAGCCAAGTGACTTGGGAGGCTGAGGCAGGAGTATCCTAAGTGCAAGACCAGTCTTAACAACTCAGTGAGGTCCTAAACAACTTAGGGAGACTCTATCTCAAAATAAAAAATAAAAAGGGCTGGGGATGTGGCTCAGTGGTAGAGTG
This sequence comes from Ictidomys tridecemlineatus, assembly GCF_052094955.1. NCBI lineage: Eukaryota > Metazoa > Chordata > Mammalia > Rodentia > Sciuridae > Ictidomys > Ictidomys tridecemlineatus. Next base: position 109,021,438 of record NC_135486.1, on the reverse strand, counting down.
CCCCTGGGTCTGATCTCCAGTACCAAACAAAGAAAAAAAAAAAGAAAGAAAGAAAGAAAGAAATCACACTTTTGGATATTTTATCAGAATAATGAAAACATACTCATTGCAGTTTATTTTTTTAATATTTTTTAGTTGGAGATGGACACAATACCTTTATTTATTTATTATGTGGTACTGAGAATTGAACCCAGGGCCTCACACATTTGAGGTAAGTGCTCTATCACTGAGCCACAACCCCAGTCCCAGCAGTTTATTTTTGGTAGCCAAAAATGGGAAACTACCCAATTAATTGTCTGAAAGTAGATGTAAAGTTAAACGAGTAAATATACACCATGCAATATTGCACAGCAAGGCCTCCCAGTGGTTTGGGAGGCTGAGGCAGGAGGGTTATGAACTCAAAGCCAGCCTCCGCAACTCAGTGAAACCCTGTCTCTAAATAAAATACAAAGTAGGGCTGGAGATTTGGCTCAGTGGTTAAGCACCCTGAGTTCAATCACTAGTACCAAAAAAAAAAAAAAAAAAATTGCTCAGCAAGAAAAAAACGAGCCAGAAAGATGTGGTGACACATTATTCTCAGCTACATGGGAGGCTGTGGCAGGAGGATCATAAGTTTGAGGCCAGCTTCAGCAATTTAGCAAGACCCTGTCTTAAAATAAAAAGTAAAAAGGGATTGGGGATATAGCTAGCTCAGTGGTAGAGCCCTTGCCCAGCATATGCAGTCCCCAGTACTACACACACACACAAAAAAAAACAAAAAAACAAAAAAACCTAACAACTTGGATTGATCTCAAGGCATTATGCTGAGTGGGGGAAAAAAAAAACAGTCTCAAAAAGCTGCCTGCTGTAGAATTCCACTTAGATCATTCTCAAAATGACAGCTATAAAGAGGGGAAAGCAAATTAGGAGTGGCCAGGGGTTGGCATGTTTTGGGGGTTGTGAATATAAAGGGACAGCAAGAGAGAGACTTTGCGATGGTGAGACTGTTCTGTGTCCCAACTGTGGGTGGTGGCCTCATGAATTCATATGTGTGACATAATGACATAGAACTGCACACACCCTATGCCAATGTCAGTTCTCTGTAGTTACATGTGACATCATGGCTGGGGGACACTACGTGAAGATCAGGGGACAAGGGCACCTGGGGGATCCTCTCACAGGTAGCCTTTGCTGGGTCCTCGCCACTACCACCATCATAGTGACTGGGACGGACCTTCTCATCATAGTGACTGGGACCTCCACATGACAGTGAGGTCTTTCCATTCCCTGTCCATTCTGGGTGCTATACCTGCATTTCAAAGGTTGTGAATACAGCCCCCACATCATGCTGCCCCCCAGTGAAACCCCCTACACTTCTGACTGCCCCCTGAAGGGCCCCAGGGTCACAAGTGGCTCTTTGCGGGTGGTGTGGCATGGTAGTCACTGGAAAGGGACACAAGAGACCTCAGGCATTATTAACCTAAAAACAAATTAAAAAGTATTAGTACCTTTAAAGGAGGAGCAGGGATAACAGAGGTAGTCTGGCTTTGAATTTAACAAAATTTGTGTGATTGGGATTTGGGGATCATAGCTGCCATAAGGATTTTTTGTTCACATACTGGGTTATATAGGGTCCCCTCCAAAATTCATGTCCTCCCTGAATCTCAGAATGTGATCTTACTTGGAAATAGCGTCTTTGAAGATGTAAGCAGTTAAATAAAGTCGTATTAGGTTAGAATGGGCCCCAAACCCAATGACAGGTGTCCTTATAAGGAGAATAAACACAGGGAAGACGGCCCTGTGTAGGCAAAGGATAGATCTGATGCAGCTGATGTGGGAAAAAACAAAAGATTCCTGGGGCCACCAGAAGTTAGGAGAGAGGCAAGAAAAATCCTCCGCTATAACCTCCAGAGGAATCATTGTATTTACCCACACCTTGATTTTTTTTGTTTGTTTTTGTTTTACTGAGAATTGAACACAGGGGATATTTTACCACTGAGCGACATCCCAGCCCATTTTAAAAATCTATTTTCTTAGGGTCTCACTAAGTTGCTAAGTCTGGCCTCGAACTTTTGATCCTCCTGCCTCAGCCTTCCAAGTCACTGACACTACAAGTGTGTGCTACCACACGGGCACAAGTTGATTTTGGACTGCTGGCTTCTCAGTCGTTGAATGAATACAGTTCTGTTGTTTTTACAACACCTAGTTTATGTTCATTTGTTACAAAAGTCCCAGGAAACCATCACTACCTTTTGATTCCATCTTTTCCACGGTTTTTAGTAAAGGGAGTCTCTCCCCCATCCCTGAGCTGTCAGTGTGGCTTCTGAGCGGGAGAATGAATTCCAGATTCCATCTGGGAGCTGAAGAAATGTCTTCTACAAAAAGAAAGAAGGGACCCACCCTCATGCAGGCAGCATTTTTCTGCGTGTAAAGAGCAGTTGGAAAACAAGCAAACAAAAAATCATGCTCTGGAGGGGCGGCCACATCAATGTGGCGCCCAGGGCACATTCTCCTGCGGCGCCTGCTCGCTGTCAGCTGGCTGGGAGCTTAGTCACAGCCCTTCCGACCTCCTCCAGGCTGCCAAGTTCAAAGGAGACAGAGAGGAGGCCTTCTGGACCTTCCTGGGGAGGCACCCTGCAGAAGCAGGGGAGGCCCAGTGAGAGGGCGTCCCAGGGTCCAAAAAGGCTTCTCCTGAAATGAGGCAGATTCCTCAGTGTGTCTCCTGGTCTCCTCCCTGTCTCTATCCTTGCCTTTCCTGGATTTAGGATACAAAAGGAATAGGGAGGGGGCTTGTTTCCAGCCATCCCCAGCCCTTCCATCAACCCACCAATGTCACATCACCATCACCATTAAGTACAGCAGGACTATACGGACCAATTTCAGGCACCTGTTTTTGACAATGTCCCTTTACATCTTCTAGGGAGCCCTCCCAACCCCCCTCCCAAGCCCCTTCCCCCTCCCTCCCCAAGGTTAGTATTGTTAGCTGCCTTTAGAGCCCAGAAGGTGAAGCTCAGAGACATGAACTTGCCCAAGACCACCCAAGTGGACATCAAAGAACCCAGCAAATGTTCCAGGGTCCCATCTAGCTTCTGGAATACAAAAACAGGAAAATATTTCAGTCCCCCACCCTCCCTCTGGATATATGCTGCGTCTGCTGTGTCTTCTCCTGTCGCCATCTTCCTTCCCCATCTTCTGTCACCTCTCATTTGAGCCTCTAACAGAGAGCCTAGGCACTGATCCAGGCGCCAGGACTTTACACCGAGGATGGAAATTTTAAGTAGCTCCTGTGTAATTGGGTCCAGGGTTTCTTTCTGGGGTGGTGCACTTGGTTTTTGCCGTGGTTGTACTACAGGGTGAATGTTAAATGCCATTGAGTTGTTCCCTTTCAAATGGCTCATTTTATGTTGTGTGAGTTCCACTCCAATAAATTAAGAAGGTGTGAAAATTGCAGAGCACAGAAATTCCACAGCAGATGATCTTTAATGCTGTCAGAGCCCATCCTCCCTCTTCCTTGGCTCATGTACCCTCAGATGTGTTTGGACAGCAGCAATAATTTCCTGAGGCTCTGTGATGAGCCATGCTGGGACAGAATTTTGAACACATTGGGTCCCCTCCCATTTCAGTGTCCTTACGTCTTATACATCTTGTTAACACACAAGTTGAAGTTAGACAGGATGTCCAGAGACGTGAAATTAAAGCGCCCTAGGAGGTGACTCAGGAAGGTGGATTCTCACTACACCTGTCCCATCGAGTCAGACATTTTTTTTTTCCCTGTGTACTTCTAAAAAACCAATGACAGTCAGAAGTGCCAGCCCACATCCTTTGGCACCCTCCCCAGGGAATATGACAAGGCAGCTTCCTAATTGCTGGGTGGCCACTGAGTGCTGTGACTCTCTGAAACATGTCACCTATCAGGTTCCCCAAGAAGCATTACTTGTCCCATGTGGTCCAGGAGGCCACAGCAGGACCAGCCTGACTACAGGTAAAGAAGGGCAGCCTTCTTGGCAAGGATAGAAAGAACCTGAGAACCAAGGGCAGCCAAACATTCCCCACTGGCCTTGCTAAGTTCCTAAGGCTGCCACTGAACTCGAGATCCTCCTGCCTTAGCCTCCTGAGCCGCTAGGATTATAGGCTTGTGCCACTGTCTCTGAATTTGACTGCTCTAGGCACCTCATATAAGTGAAATAATATACCCAAACCAACCCTTGCTCACAAATGCTCAAAGTTGCACTACTCAGTCACCAAAAGGTGGAAACAGCCCAAAAGTCTATGAACAAATCAATGGACACTCCAGAGGTGATCTAGCCACACCGTAGGCTATTAGCCATAAAAAAGAAGGAAGCACTCCTAGGCACGGTGGCGCATGCTTGCAATCCCAGCAGCTCGGAAGGCTGAGGCAGGAGGAGCGTAAGTTCAAAGTCTCAGCAATTTAGGGAGACCCTAAGCAACTTAGTGAATTCCTGTCTTAAAATGAAAAAAATAAAAAATTAAAAAAGGGTTGGGAATGTGGCTCAATGGTTAAGTGCTCCTGAGTTCAGAAGAAGAAGAACAAGAAGAACAAGAGGAGGAGGAAGAAGGAAGCACTGATACATGATATGGTGTGGATGAGCTTCAAAAAAACAAGCTAAGTGAAAGAGCCAGACACAAGAGCGCATATTGTGTGATTCCATTTATAGGAAGTATCTAGAATAAGTAAATCCGACGAGACAGAAAGTGAATTGGTGGTTGCCAGGGACTGAGGTGGGGGTAGAAGAAGAAGTAGCTCTTAATGGGTATGAGGTTTCCTTTGCGGGTGGGGGTGGGGGGATGAAAATATTTGGGAACTAGAGAGAGGTAGTGGTGCACAACAGTGGAAATGTATCAAACGCCACTGGATCGTACACTTTTCATTGGTTGTTTAAAAGTGCATTGGGATAAAAAATGAATAACATAAAATTTACCATTTTCAACCTTTTTAAGTGTACTGTTGATTGACACTAAGTACACACACACTGTTGTGCAACCATCTCTACCATCCACGTCCAGAGCTCATTCATGTTCTCAAATTTAAACCGTCCTTGTTAAATGCTAACTCCCCATTCCCACCCACCCCCACCAGTCCCTGAAACACACCATTCTACTTTCTGTCTCTGAATTTTTTTTTTTTTGAACAAGGGATTGAACTCAGGGATGCTTAACCACTGAGGCACATCCCCAGCCCTTTCTTAAAATATTTTACTTAAAGACAGGGTCTCAGTAAGTTGCTTAGGGCCTCGCTAAGTTCCTAAGGCTGCCTCTGAACTCGAGATCCTCCTGCCTCAGCCTTCTGAGCCGCTAGGATTATAGGCGTGTGCCACTGTACCAGCTCTGTCTCTGAATTTGACTGCTCTAGGCACCTCATGTAAGTGAAATAATATAGTATTTGTCCTTGTGAGGGATGTAGCTCAGTGGTAAAGCGTTTGCCTAGCATGTGTGAGGTCCTGGGTTCAACCCCAAGTACCACAGAAAACTAAAAATCAAAATCAAAATAGCAGCCAAACCTTCACCTTGACCATTCTAGCCAAGGAGAGAGTGGGAGCTGATGTGGCCAAAGCCCCTCCAAACTCCATTGTCTTCCCCAGGGACCACATCATGTTGGCAGGAGGTTGAAATCAGTGTGTGCGGAGGCAACTGCAGCCAGGCCTTCCCTTAGGTGGTGTGTGGAATCCCCTAGGAGAAAATGCTGTTCAGAGCCTCAGACTACCGCTCCAAGAGAAAATCTCAAGTTTAAGTGCAGGAGAAAAGTGTCTGGCTGTGGTTTCCTCTCTAAGTGTTCAAGCACAGACAGCTCATTCCTGCTAATGGAAAGGGCTGCATCCGCTTCCTGTATTTTGTGAATGGGGGAAAAAACCCATGAGAAAAAGCTCCCAGGCAGCTCTGCCAATGGCACCCCATCCATTAGTTTTCTGAGTGTAACTTCAGGTTAATTATTTATGCTGGGGCTCCAAATGAAGTGTCAGTAATAGACAGCCTTCCTCTTCTAATTGCCGGGTTTCTGAGAAGAAGCCTTAGGCTGGAGGGATTTGGTGATTAGCGAGAAAGGAAACATAAAAAAGCAAAGTAGGCTTGAACCTATTCCCAATAACCAGGGTTTGAAGGGAGGGAAGATGGAGGAAAGATGGTCTCCTTGCAAGGCCTCTCTTGCTACCTAGCCCTTATCTAAAACTTCTAAAACCAGAAACCCAGGGGAGCCGCCCAAGAAGTCCGAGGCCTGAGGTGCAGGAGATTAGCTGTTGACTCTGAAGATTCAACAACACAAGTCTACCTTCTGGTGGAGCCAGAGCCTCGGAAGGGCTAGGGTAGAAACAAGGGAACTTCTGCTTCTCTTAAGTCCACTCCTATGACGTCTTCTACCTATGTATTTAGCAATGCTGGGGATTCAACGCCGGGCCTCCCACATGCCAGAGGTAGGTTCTCTACCACTGAGCTACACCCCCAGTCTGACACTTTCTATTTAATTTCTAGCCACTTTTCTCTTGTAAGAGCGTCTTCTAACATTTCCCCAGTTGCTCTTACTTGAATGATGAATGCCCAGCCCCTGGATCCTTCACAAGTTTAAAATGGAAGAAAGAAAAAAGGAGCAGTCTCACTGTGCTACTTACACAAGATTTGGTGGAGGAAGAAAAAAAAATTTTTTTTTCCTGATAAAAAGCAGCTGGCTCCAGCCCTGTTTATTTCTTTCCTTCAGTTTTAGTTCCCCCCGCGAGGTCAACTCTTGTCCATTTGTGTTTTTCAGTTATACATGGCAGTAAAAGTGTCATTTCATTTTGATATAATTATTCAAGCATGGAATATATCTTATTCTAATTAGTACCCCATTCTTAGGGATGTATGTGATGGTAGGATTCACTATGATGTATTCAAATAAGTACCTAGGAAGATTATTTCAGATTCATTCCACTGTCTTTTCTTTTTCTATCCCCACTCTCTTGTCTTCATTCCCCTTTGTCTAATCTACTGAATATCCATTCTTGTCCCCACTTATTGTGGGCTAACTTCCACATATCAGCAAAAACTTTTGACCTTTCGCTTTTGGGGACTGGCTTATTTCACTTAGCATGATAGTTTCCAGATCCATTCATTTATTTGCAAATGTCATAAGTCATTCTTTTTTATGGCTGAGTAATACTTCATTGTGTGTGTGTGTGTGTATGTGTGTGTGTGTGTGTGTGTATAAAAATCACATTTTCTTTATCCATGCATCTGTTGAAAGGGTACCAAGTTTGGTTCCATAGCTTAGTTATTGTGAATTGAGCTACTATAAACTTTGATGTGGTTGCATTTCAGTAGTATGCTGATTTTTAAGTCCTTTGGATATATACCAACGAGTGGGAATAGCTGGGTCAAATAGTGATTTCATTCCAAGTTTTCTGAAGAATCTCCATACTGCTTTCCAGAGTGGTTGTACAAAGTTCAACATCTCTAAGCAATTAGAGAAAAGCATATTAAAGCTACACTGAAATTTCATTTAACTCCAATCAAAATGGCAATTATCAAGAACACAAGTAACAATAAATGTTGGTGAGGATGCAAAAGAAATACTATTAATACTACTGGTGGCACACACCTGTAATCCTAGCATCTCAGGAGGCTGAGGCAGGAGGGTCCCAAGTAGAAGGTCAGCCTCAGAAACCTAGCAAGATCCTGTCTCAAAATAAAAACGGAAAAAGGATGAGGGTATAGTTCAAGGAGAGAGTGCTCCTGGGTTTTATCTCCAATATAGGGGAAAAAATAAAAATTATATCAATATTAGCTAAAGGGCAATTTGAATGTGATAAGTTTATTTATGTATTGCCCTGTCCCCAGACATAACTAACAATGAGCTGACTTATACATATCCATTTAAATCCTTGGTATTCTTCCTTAGAAATTAAAAAATTAAAAAGTAGTATATTAGGACACAAAGAGAAGTTTTATGGAGAGAACATGATTTGTAACTTGATCCTTGGAGGATCTTTTTCATTTTCACCCTACCAAGGGAATTTGCATTTCTATGGATTCTGAGCCACATTGCATACTGTGTACCTCAGCAAGAACTATTCATTTAGGTGTGAGATTTAATAATTGACACATTTAGTTATAGATGTCGCATTTGCCTGTCCTAGAGGATCAGAAACAAAGTGGCTTCTAGAAAACTCAAGAAGAGGAGTGATGAAGAGGCTATGCCTCTTAGGTTAGAGCATTGCTGTTGTTTTGTTTTGGTTTTTGGTAGTGGCAGTAGACATAGAACCCAGGGGTGCTCTACCACAGAGTCATATCCCTAGGCTGTTTTATTTTTTATTTTGAGATAGGATCTTACTAAGTTGCTGAGGCTGGCCTCAAGTTTGTGATCCTCCTGCCTCAGCCTCCCCAGTAGCTGGGATTACAGGCACCCAGTGCCCAGCCCATCACTGCATATTGAATGAATGGAATGATGAGGAAATGCTCCATTCCCCTCGGGCCTCATGGCATGGCTGCGATTCTGTTCCAACACCATGCATCCAACAATACACCCAAGGAGCCCCCTGATAGGACAAGGATCACAGCACACAAGACCAAATTGGAAAGCACACAAAACCAAATTGGAAAATGTTTTTAGTACTTTTCCTCTGCCAGAAACATGCCTCAGCACCTTTTATTCCCTAGATAATGCAACATCCTCAAAGTGCAGCTCAGCCCTCCCCTCCTCCAGAGAGCCTTCTTTGAACCTCCACTTCTTCAAATCTCAAGTAGAATTAGAGCTTTAAGAATTATGCTGCCTCCCCCTCTTCCTCTTCCTCTTCCTCTTTCCTCCTCCTCTTGTGGTAGTAGGGATTGAACCCATGGTCTCATGCATGCCAGGCAAGACTTCTACCACTGAAATACAACCCCAGTCCTGAACCTCCTCTTCTAAAGAAATAGATTTCTGCTCCAGAGAGAAGAGAAAATAGCTAAGGATGTACTTGTGAGAACCTCATTGCAGGAAGCATCCAAGCAGAGGCCAGAAAAGCTGGAATATACTATGGGAAGCCACTCATGAATTACACGAGGATCTTCTCTTGGTATGGTAGCCAGGGAGATTTAGGTTTGGCTCTCCCGCTGCAATAGATGGCCCAATGCATGTGACCTTTATCTCCACTCTGTTAGGAAGATCCCTCTTAGTAGCTCCCGAGATGGGAACTGGACAGCCCAACTTTAACCTTTTTTGGTGAAGAACATTCTATGGAAGGCCTTTGATGTTTCCCCATATAAAGTCTAGAAGCTCCATCTGTCTGAATGGCTTGCCCACCCCCATCCCTGCTTTTGAAACTACTTCTTGTGTCCTGTGGTTTTCTTCCTCATTCTATTTTTCCTAGCTTTTATTTCTCAGCCAGCCCATTCCACCGAGGGGAACCCCATTTCCATGGCTCATGCAGGACGCAGGCAGAAATATATTTCTTCCAAAATCCCTTCCAGCTCTTGTGACCATGGGAATTTGCAAGTCAATAGAACTAAAGGCCATTCCCAGGTCACAAGAGGTGCTCTTCAGTTCATGTTTCATCATGAGTCATGGAGGGAAATAGCGTGGAGACTCTCAAAACTGATGGGAGATGAACCACTGTGATGGAGAAACAGAAAGGCCCCACCCAGACGAGGTCCCCAGGGAAGGACGTGGAAAATTGTAACCCTCCTACATGGCTGGTAGGAATGTAAAATGAGCCAGCCATGGTGGAAAACAGTTTGGTGGCTCCTCAAAAAGTTAAACATAAGCACGCACCACCTATGCAGTCCTAGCACTTGGGAGGCTGAGGCAGGAGGATCGCTTGAACTTAGGAGTTTGAGACCAGGCTGGGCAACACAGTGAGACCCCTATCTCAAAAAAAAAAAAATTATGCATGTAATTACTGTTGGACCCAGCAATTCCATTCCAAGGCATGTAAGCAAAAGCACTGAAAACATACTCAAATAAATGGACATACACAAAAATCCTAGCAACTCAATTCACAAATCAAAAGGCAGAGATATCCCAAATGCCTGTCAACAGATGGATGGATAAACCAGCTGTGGAATATACAAACAATGGACTATTTCTCCAGCATGAGAAGAAACTGACACCCGCTACAACACAGATAAACCTTGAAAACATTATGTGAAGTGAAAGAAGCCAAACACGAAAGACTACATAATTACACCATTCCGCTTACGTGCAATGTCTAGAGTAGATAAGTCCATAGAGACAGAAAGCAGATTGGGGGTTGCCAAATGCTGTCGGAGGGGCAGTGGAGAGTGGCTATTGAATGGACACAGGTTTTTTTTGAGGTGATGAAAATGTTTTGGAACTCGATGAGGCCATGGTTGCCCAACACTATGAATATACTAAATGCCACTGAGATATCTATCCATTTTAAAATGGTAAAGTTGGGGCTGGGGATGCAGTTCATTGGTATAATGCTCACCAGCATGTGTGAAGCCCTAGGTTCAATCCCCAGCAGCACAAAAATAACTAATTAAGTTTAATATAATGGATTAACTTGTACCTTTCACTCTGATTTTAAAATATCTGTGTGTCCCCACAAACTAAGCACAGAGTGAAGAGGGTTACTCCCTCTTATCTGCTGTTTGACTTCTGGCACAGTGGTTGGCCTCTCTGAAATTTCTCGGTGTTTTGGGGGGTTGGTTGGTTGGTTTTTTACAGTGTTGTGGATCAAACCCAGGTCCTTGCACATGATAGGAAAGTGTTCTACCACTAAGCTACATCTCCAGTTCTCAGTTTCTTGGTTTATTCATAGGGACAATAATCCCCACCTTGCAAAATTGTTCTTAGGATTATAGATCATTTGTCTTATATGCCTGGCACAGATATTAGTTATTGTGAAAAAAATGAGAAGAGAGCTGTCTCTAGGTGGTGACTTCTCTAAGACATCCCAACTTTACTGCTAGCATGGAGAGAGGGTTGTGGATGATATTCTTAAATCAATAAAGTCAGCTCCATGTTGTAAGAATATATTTCTTCCCACTTGAAAATAAATTTGTAAGGGACAGGAACAAATTTTACTACTTTATCGAGTTCTCATTGCACTATCATCAATAATGGGATCATTGGGTTGGAACTTTGCACTTAACCTATGCCGACTGTGTACCAAACACTGTCCTTACCAGACTGCTGGTGCCTCTTGAGGCCTGAGTTGTTTTTCCTGAGGGTTTTATAGCTAGGTGAGCCCTCGGGGTGAACAGGGAGGCCCAAAGAGGCCAATCAGCCACTCACAGTTAGAGAGCTTAGGACCTGAATCCTGGCTTTTTATCTCACCAAGGTACAGGAATGGCAGCTCAGAAATTTGCTAGAAAGAAAAATTTTACATGAGATTTGAAGTTTGATGGGATGGACTTGCAATATGAATAGCAAACTCAACAGTAAACCAGAAAAGGTTCATCTGTGGCTCATTGTTTGTAAGAACAGCTACATTGTGATATGCATAGTCTTCACTGTGTCACCAAAATAATAAGCTGAATACAGATAAGTCATTCCCACGAAGAGATGCACAGATGCCAGGAATGTGAACTGATAAAACCCTGTAGGAAGAGCAAATTGATATTATCTTTTTTTTTTTTTTTGAAAACCTTTAAATTGTTCATGCCCTTTTGCCTGGTTTAGTGGAGCACATGCCTGTCATCCCAGCTACTCAGGAGGCTGAGGCAAGAGAATCACAAGTTTTTGAGGCCAGTCTTAGCAATTTAGCAATGCCCCAAGCAATTTAGCATGACCTTATCTCAATATAAAAAATTTAAAAAAGGCTAGGGATGTGGCTCAGTGGTAAAACCCCTCTGGATTCAATCCCTGGGACCAAAATAAATAAATAAAGTTAAAAGGGTGAATTTTATGTTACATATATTTAGTATAATAAAGAGCTGGATAAAAAAACATTTATGATATTATCTGAACCACAGAAGAATAAAGAAGAATATAGGCTGCCTTTTCTAAAAGTCCTAAAGATGCCTTTAATTTCTCTCTTTTTCTCTCTCTTTTTTTCCCTCCTGGTGTTGGGGACCAAACCAAGGACCTTGTGCATACTAGGCAATGGCTCTACCACCATATGACACAGCCAGTCCTGTCTCTATTTTTCTGTAGTTTCTGTGTATTCTATTATGTGGACATAGACTATAACATTGAGAAAAAATAAACTTTGTTTTCTAAATGCAGCTCAGCTGAACAAAGGAAGGACTGAAATTTCCACAGTAGATTTTCTCCATAGTTACAGCAGGCACTTATTAAAAAAATAAAACAGAATTTGCCAGGGATGTAACTCGTTGGTAAACCACATGCCTGGCATGGGCAAGACTGTGGGTTTTCTTCTCGGAACCAAAAAAACTTTCAAAAAGTAAACACACATACACACACGCACACACAAACACTCACAAGTATAGCAACCACCTTTAGCATGTTTTATTGGGAGGTGAGAAATTCTTCTATAAAATAATAAAATAAAAAACCAAGGGCTGAGGTTGTAGTTCAGTGGTAGAGCACTCACCTGGCACATGTGAGGCACTGGGTACGATCCTCGGCACCAATAAAAGTAAATAAATAAAAATAAAGGTATTGTGTCCATCTACAACTAAAAAAAAATTTTTTTAAACCCCAACATTTTAGGAAAATAAGAAAAAAGATTGAACGTGAAGTTCATGGGTGTCTCTGCTCTTGATTTGTCCGCATGCTTTGGCTAAGCCTGGTCTCCTTCTCTTGAATTCTCCATGACCTTAGTAAGACACAGCCACACTGCAGCTAAAATTTTGTCTTTGCTAATAACTTAGTTTATGAATGCTATAAATATAACTGACTTGTGAGGGAGAAAACACATTCCTTCAAAAAACTGAATGTCTCTTCAGATGGGCTTAATTAAAACAAAGTATTCTCTAAATAAAATACCTCATCAGAATGCATAAAAATTCTAGAAGCTGAACACAACATTGTAGGCTTCAAGACATTAAGGATATTTAAAGCCAACATTCTTCTTTGTCAGAGTCCCAAAATATGTCTCGGAGTGCACAAAAAGTCAAGACCACAGAACAAAGACTCTGTGCTTGATATTTTAATACACACATTAAAAAGACCAAGAAATATGACTGTAATCTGGGTGAGATTAGACAAAACCAGGAAGGTAATCAAATAACAGAAGGAAGTGCCTTTCAACATAAGAATTCTCAGCTTTCTTCAGGAGACCTTAGCTCTACCGTGGCAAATAGCCATATTCAAGGCAAAAGTTACTGGTTAGAGAACATTTTAAAAAGGGTCATTTCCATTTCCCCACCTTACAAAGGCTTTTTGTTGTTGTTGTTGTTGTTCATCTTAATATGAAGTTTTACTATATTTTCCAAAGTGATTATAGCCATTTACTATGTAAGGAATAGAGAATGGGGTTCCCATATTCCAAATGATCAGCTAAAAACAACCTTGAAGGGCAACATCCTTTAAAATGTATTTGCCAAGCTGAGTGTGACGATGCACATCTGTGATCCCAGTGACCCAGGTGACTGAGGCAGAAGGATGGCAAATTTGAGGTCGGCCTGGATAATTTAGTGAGACCCTGTTTCAAAATAAAAAGGTCTGGGGGGTAGAAATCAGGGGAAAAGTGTCCCCGGGATCTATCCCCAGTACTGCAAAAGAAAAAGAAAAAAAGTATTTGCCACAAAAGCTTGGTGTGGTGTCAAATAGTTCCAGCTACTTGTGGGGCTGAGGCAAGAGGACTGTTAAGCCCATGAGTTGAAGACCAGTCTGGGTAACAAAGTAAGGCCCCATCTCAAAAAGCAAAATAATATGTAGTGTGCCAGGGTTAGAGCTGTATCTTAGTGGTAGAGTGACTGCTTAGTGTGGGCAAGGCCCTAAGTTCACTCCCAGAAGCCCCCCAAAAAAATCATTTGCTAAATAATAAACATCACATTTTGAGCTCAAAGTTTTTTTTCCTATTCCACTGGCCAACACCTAGAAGGTAAATTTAGAGGAAACGTTGGCTTAGTGAGTCCCTTGAGCCAAGTATTTATCAAGAAGGAACAGGAATACTTGGGCCTGCTTCCCTGGGTTTCTCCTACCCAGTATCCTGGGCACCTAACTCCTGGACCTGCTCACCTGGGCTTTCCCTACCCCACTCCCAGGGGCCAAGGTCTTATAAGGGGTTCTTCGTCTATACTGTGTGATTAAAAAGCTCATAGAACTAGATTGTACTTCATTTTTCCAAATGTCCCATAAGACTTGAAAAAAATTGAATGACATATGTTCTGATTAAATATATCATTCTTAAACTTTCTAGCTAAAATTCCCAGGGCCTGAAAGCATTTACATAAAATCTTTCATAGATGGGTGGACTCTGTAGTAACATGTTTCCCAATAAAGAATCTACTTTCAGTTTCCAAATATATCAGCCGCTCTGAGCATTAGCACATTCTTTATGTTGGGGTGGACTAGAATAAAATGAGATAAAGCATCTCATTATAGCAGCCTACATTTCCCTAAAATATGTTATCTTTTAATGTTGTGGTTGATTAATCTCTCTGGACTTCCACCCTTGATGCTGGGGCCTGAGGTCATTGTAGGATATGTGTAGGAAGGTGAGGTTCTAGAACCAGGTTTGCCTTTTAGAAAGATCAATGTGGACTAATGGAGGTTTGGAGGATTGAGACAGAAAGAGAAGTTTAGAACTTGATGCAGGTAACATGAGGGGCTGAGTTGAGATAGTACAAATGGAGACAGACATGGAGAAATGGCTCCATTCACAATGCTCCTGAAATCCACAGGGAGAATCGGCTGTCAAACCACACAAACCAAAGCCTATGGCATAAAATAACCACCGTATTAGGTCAGTGTGCTTATGCTTCAGAAATTAACACTGGGCAGAGGAGGGATGGCTTGTCCCTCTTCAGTGATGTCCGTGGCTTCACCTGGGAAGTCTCAGGGCTGGGGACAGCGAGACTTACGGCTGGAGGCTGGACTCATCTGGAGGCATCTTCACTCACATGCTGATTTCCTGCTGGAGTCTCAACTGGACTGTCAGCCAGATCACCTGCATGTGACCACCGCATGCAGCCTGGGCGTGCGTCTGTGTGGTATGGCGGCCTCATGTGAACCATCATGTGACAGCTTTTACAGGAGCACAAACATTCCAGCAAACAAGACGAGAAATGCACAGCCTTTTATGACTGGTGACACAGCCTGGAGGACTTTTAGGATAATTTATGTCATATTCTACTGATTACAAGTATTGTAAATCTGGATCTAAGGTGGGCTGGTACTAGATTCTGTTTCTCTCTTTTTAATATTTATTTTTATTTTTTGGGGGGGGGTATTGGGGATTGAACTCAGGGACACTCAACCACTGAACCACATCCTCAGCCCTTTTTTGTATTTTATTTAGAGACAGGGTCTCACTGAGTTGCTTAGTGAGACCTCACTGTTGCTGAGGCTGGCTTCAAACCCATGATCTTCCTGTCTCAGCCTCCTGAGCTTCTGGGATTACAGGCATGTGCCACCGCACCCAGCTAACATTTCTTTTTACTTTTGTTGCTGCATTATAATTATGCATAATAGTGAGATTCATTATGTCATATTCATACATGAACATAACATAAATTGCCCAGTCTCCTTCCTCAGTATCTTCTTCCCTTTCCCTCCCCTTCTCCCTTCCCCAATCCTCTTGCTGTACTCTCTTGATCTCTCCTAGACTTCATCTCTTGATGAGTGACAAGGTTCTGAAGGAGCCTGTGGCACATGAGATTGCTGTGGTCCTCTGTGTTCAGTATAATCTGTCACAACCATCAATCATTTTCTCTCTGCCATTTTTTTATAGCCATTGGGCTAAGCTCCTCTACCATCCTCTTTAATCCTTCTAATGAGCACGAAGCAGGTATTATCCCATTTCATAGATAAGTAAACTAAGGCTTAGTGAGGCCAAGTGACCTGCTCAAATGTATTAGGACAATGAATAAAAGACCCAAATCTAGATGATCTTACATGAAAGCCCATTTACTTGGCCATTTTCTGATCAAAAGTGATTATTGGGTTTGAGGATGAGAAAGGAAGAAGTCATGGGTGGCTAGATTAGGTTTTAACAAGGGAGAAGGGAATAGGGGGAAAGGGCAGGAATAGGGGAAAGTGCCTAATATTAGGGAACTGTGGAAATGCATGGGATAGAACCAAATGCCTGGAGCAGACTTGCCTAGAAAGCCGGAACAGGAAAGCCAGGAGAGTAAGTAGCCAGTTACTGAGGTGCAGAGAGCCTTAGGCTACTGCTGAGAGTTGACTAGGGAATGGGGTACTGGGCTGGAAGGAGGGAAGGCTGGAGCCAGAATGCTCTGAGATAACAGATGTTAGGACCAGGCAAGAATGAGACCTGTCACAGAAGGACAAGTCTAGCCAAAAAAAAAAAAAAAAAAAACCTATTGTTCAAACATATCATCCCAAAGTGAAATGATCTACGCACAAAAGCCACATATTGCACGATTCCATTTATAGGAAATGTCTAGAACTGATAAATCCATGGAGATAGAAAGCAATGGTTAAAGGAGAGGGCAATGGAAGCGTTTGCTTAATGGATACAGATTGCCTTTGGGTGATGAGAATGTTCTGGAACTAGATAGTAGCGATGGTTATACAACATGGTGAATGTACCAAGTATGCTCATGGAAATTGGGTCACATGTGTTTTACTACAGTTAAAAAAAAAAAACACCTAGGATCACATAACCCATAAAAGGAAAATTTGATAAGTTGGACCTCATTAAAATTGAAATCATGGGCTCTCTGAAAAAGGCCTTGATAAGAGAATGGAAAGACAGATTACAGACTTGGCGAAGTTCCTTGAAAATCACATATCCTAGGACTTGCATCTAGGATATATATAACTTTCAAAATGCAGCAGTAAAAAGAGCCAAATGAGCCCTTTTTGTCAAACAAATGGAAAGGGAGTAGAGGAGAATGGCTCCGCCTTGGCTCTCTTTAACAAGAAATCTGTGTGATCCTCTGACTAATGTCCATCTGTGCTCCCCATCCGGGCCTGCGAACACAGGGACTGGGTCTGGTTTTGCTCACCACTATATCCCATATGTGGCCCAGGGCCTACCACACACTAGGAGCAGATTAATATTTATTCAGTACATAAATGAATGGATTAATGCCACTGAACTGGCCATTCGTAAATGGTTGAAGTAGAAAAATTTATGTTATGTACATTTTACCACATTTTTTTTTAAAGATGATAAGGGATGGGCTGGGATTGTGGCTCAGTGATAGAGTGCTCACCTAGTATGCATAAGGCACTGGGTTCAATCCTCAGCATCACATAAATATAAAATAAAAAGATATTGTGTCAACCTAAAACTAAAAAATAAATATTAAAAAAAAAAGATGATAAGGGCTATGGACAAAAGAACCTTGTGAGCAAGTTTACCATTTTAACCACAGCCATTCAGTTGTTTTCCTGTTTTTATTCCTACTCGGCTGCTAAGAGGTTTTTGAAACTGCTCTTTGGACATAGAATAGTGTTTTAAATTATTGTGCAAGCTGGGCACAGTGGCACATGCCTGTAATTCCAGTGGCTCCAGAGGCTGAGACTGGAGGATCACCAGTTCAAAGCCAGCCTCAGCAAAAGTGAGCTGCTAAGCAACTCAGTGAGACCCTGTGTCTAAATAAAATACAAAATAGGGCTGGGGATGTGACTCAGTGGTCGAGTGCCCCTGAGTTCAATCCTAGTACCAAACAAAACAAAACTATTGTGCAATTGTGAAGAATATTTGTGCAAAGATCATTTCACTGATATGCCTCTGTTATCCAGAACAAAAGGAGATTGTGGATATTCAAAAGTCATATGCCTTTCCCAGGCTGAAACATTTCCTCAAAATTTTCTGTTGGAAAAATGTGGGAATTGAGAAACCATACCACTGTCCCAAATTGATAAATGTCCTATAATTTACAAAGTGTTTACTTAATTTGTTTGTTGTTGTTGTTGTTTTTAAGAAGCTGTCTAGGAGCAAAGACCAAGGGAATGAGGATGTAGCTACATGGAGAAAAGCAGCCCTCAGAGGAAGCCCCAGGGCAGAGCCTGCAGCTCCTCTGCCTTCTGAAAGGGCCCCAAGTCTTGTGTGGCTGGAGTGCCTAAGGGGGGTGAGCAGGAGAGAAATTCAGAAAGAAAACCAGGCTCCCAGGAGAAAAGGCCTCAAGGCATCTTTGGGATTTAGGTTTCTAATCTGAGTCACAAGGGCAGGCAGCAGCTTTTGCTGCAGAGTATCAGATCAATTTCCACAATGTAGCAAAGATCCCCGAGCCCTGTTCCCAGGACTCATGGAAGCTTGAAACCGGAAGTCAGTTTTCCTTACTGTTTAATCTACACCAGGAATGGGAAGTTCCTGGAAGAAAACTAGGGAAGAGGTTATAGGCCATCAAGAAAACTTCATAAAAACATAATAGGTCATTAGTGCATAGTACTAATTTCTCAGTTAAAAGCCTGAGCCCTGTTAAACTTGGGTGTTGCCTTGGCTTCTAAGATACTTTACAACCCTCTACTTCAGGAGGATGAATACCAAACATATGTGGAGCATGAAATACAATGGGAACTTGCCTGCTTTTTGAGTGAATGCTTTCTTCTGGGCTCTGAAGTCTTACATGTATAACCAGACAATGACACAGCTGTTTAAAAAGCATGAGATAGATCTCACAGACCCAGGTGTAAAAAAGGTCCATGACACCTGAAATTTTTTCAAAAAGCAAGTTTAAAACTGTTTGCATATCATCCCATTTTGGTAAGGAAAAAACAAAAGAAAACGTATTCACATTATATGTGCAGTGGCTGGGCTGTAGCTGAGTGGTAGAATATTGCCTAGCATGCACAAGGTCCTGGGTTCAATCCTCAGCACACACATGCACACACATGCACACAAATGTTTACAGTATGTACATAAAAATCTTCTGACAGCTAGGCACGGTGGTGCACACCTGTAATCCCAGAGGCTCGGGAGGCTGAGGCAGGAGGATCATGAGTTCAAAGCCAGCCTCAGCAATGGTAAGGTGCTAAGCAAATCAGGGAGAACCTGTCTCTAAATAAAATACAAAAAAGGGCTGGAGATATGGCTCTATGGTTGAGTGCCCCTGAGTTCAATCCCTAGTACTCCGCCCCCCCACAAAAAAAACTTCTGATAGACAGTTGATATTATATCTGTTAGAATTACTGAGAGCTGTCACATTCTGTATAAATATGTTTCAAAACCGTTGAAATTTTTAAATAATGAATATGCATTACTTCTAATATCAAAAAAGGCAATACAGATATTTTTACATAGAGTACCTAGCATATATAAATATCTCTCAAAACTCAACAGTAGAAAATCAATCTACACAATAAAAGCATATACACAAACAAAAACATCTAATTTTTTTATATCTTTATTTTTATGTGGTGCTGAGGATCGAAACTCAGTGCCTCACACATTCGAGGCAGGTGCTGTACCACTGAGCTACAGCCACAACCCAAAACATCTAACTTAAAAGTAGTTAAAAGACACACAGAGATATGTCACCAAAGAGGACATAGGTATATCAACTGAGGACATAAAAATGTTCATAAGAAAAGATGCTCAATATCATTAGCCATTAAAGAAATGAAAATCAAGACTAGAATGAGACATCACTACTATTAGAATGGCTAAAATCAAACATAATTGACAGCATGATTCACAATAGCCAAGGTGTGAAAGCAACTCCAATGTCCAGGAATGAATGAACAAAATGTGTATCCATACAGTATCAATTAGCAATTAGCCTTAAAAAGAAAGGACAATTGGACAGAAGCAACACCCAGAGGAAGCCTGAGGGCATTCTTCTCAATGAAATAAACCAGACACAGACAGACAGATTTAGGGATGGGCACTGGGGTATGCCTATAATCTCTGCTACTTGAGAGGCTGAGGCAGGAGGATGGCCAGTCCAAGGCCAGGCTCAGCAACTTAGTGAGACCTTGTCTCAAAAATTTAAAAAAAAAAATAATAATAAAAAGGACTGGGGATGTAGCCCAGTAGTAGAGCACCCCTGGGTTCAAGTCCCTAGTACTATCAAAAAAAAAAAAAAAAAGAGAGAGAGAGAGAGAGAGAGAGAAACAGATGTGGTCTGATTCTGCTTATATGATGTATCTAAAGTAGTCATATTCACAGAAACAAATAGCAAGGTGGTCACCAGGAGTTGAGGGAGAAAGAATGAGGATTTGTTTAATAGATAATTTCAGTTTTGCAAGATGAAGACCTTTAGGAGATTGGTTGCACAACAATGTGAATGTACTTAACACTACTGAATGCTACACAAAAATGTTTAAGATAGTAAACTATATGCTATGTGGTTTTTAATTGCAAGTAAATCATATGGGAGCAGATATAAATTTCTTTAGGCTTAAAAAAAAACTATCTTTATCAAAAGTTTTTAAGTATTTCTTCCATTTTCACTTAACATATACTTTATAGTGATATGTTCTTTAGGATTTACAAGGGGAGGCTGGGCACAGTGGCAGACACCTGTAATCCCAGCAGCTTGGGAGGCTGAGGCAGGAGGATCTCAAGTTCAAAGCCACCCTCAGCAACTTAGCAAAAGTAACTCAGCAAGTCTCTGTCCCTAAATAAAATACAAAATATAACTGGGATGTAGCTAATCGGTTAAGCACTCCTGAGTTCAATCCCCTGTACAAAAAAAAAAAAGGATTTACAGGGATGGGGGAAAGTAGGGGGTACTGAGGTTGAAACCCAGGGCCTCGTGCATGTCAAATATGCACTTTTTCACTGAGCTACATCCCCAGCCCCTGTTTGGGATTTCAATGGATTATTTTCAACATATCTTTCAATTTATGTTTTAAAAAGCTTTACTTTCAAATCTGATATGCTTACTAAATAACTCAAGACATAAGACATCTGTAGTCTATAAACCACTTGGGGGTGCCTGAAAGATGCAGATTGCTGAGGTTCAGCCAGCCTTTATAAATCAGGCCATCTGGGGATGGGATTTGGCAGTCTGTACTTTTTTTTTTCCAGTGATTCTTAGGACTAGTGGAAGTGTAGAGCTACTGGTCCCCATTTATACAACTACAGTTAGAAACACTCCAAATAAAACAAACATTTTGCACAATTTGAAATACAATACAAGGGGGTTGACTTAAAGTGACAATGACCTTATGTAAGTTTCTGAGGTTAAAATAACACAAAAAGTCTTTCAAATATCAAACACAAAAAAATGAATTCTATGAGAGAAAAAAAAAGTCCCCAAAGAGTAATAATTTACAAACCCCAGATCTAGGAATTTCAGTGAAATTTATTTTCATCCCATTTATGGTGTATAAAGAAGAAAATGCTGTGAGATGCAGGGGCATTTCCAGTTTCGATATTATAGCCTTGTTCTATCAGTTCCCAGGGCAAATTGGGCCCATCCATGTGGTTAGAATCAACCCAAATGTCCACATGCTGATGAGTAGTTAAATAAATTTTTGTATGTCCACATTGTAAAATATTACTCAGCTATAAAAAAGGAATGAAACACTGATTCATGTTACAATAGAAACCTTTAAAACATTATGTGAAATGAAAGAAGCCAGACATAAAAGGTCACATATTGAATGATTCCACTTGGAATATACAGAATATACAGAATATGATAAGATCTGCAGAAAAAGAATGCAGATCTATAGTGTGTGTATGGGGAGCAGCTAGTTAATTTTCTTGTGGGGTGATAAATGTTTTGGAACTAGATAGAGGTAGAGGTTGTAAAACATTGTGAATGTACTAAATGCCACTAAATTGTTTACTTAAAAATGGTTAATTTAGAACTGACATGTAGCTCAGTGGTAGGGCGCCTGCCTAGCATGTGTAAGATCCTGGATTCCATTCCCAGAACTAAAATAAATAAATAATTTCCATATATGTAGACATATGTAAATAATTTAGTATACAAATCAACCTGAGGATCATGATAAATAGAAAAGATGTTTTGATGTACCTTCAGTTCACCAGGTGGTGTATTCCTGTAATCCCAGCAGCCCAGGAGGCTGAGGCAGGAGGATCATGAGTTCAAAGCCAGCCTCAGCAATTTAGTGAGGCACTTAGCAACTCAGCAAGACCCTGACTCTAATAACATATTTAAAAAGGGCTGGGGATGTGGCTCAGTGGTTAAGCACCCCTGGGTTCAATCCCCAGTATCAAAAAAAAAAAAAGAAAGAAGAAAGAAAGAAAGAAAAGAAAAAGGAAAGGAAAAAGAAAAGATGTTTGTATTTTTGTAGTCTGGAAAAAAAAAACAATTTGTTTAAGGAAGGAATGTGTGGGCCTTGATCCTCTCAAACTGAAATTAAACTCATGCCTTTCATGCTAAATAACTATCAGACACTCAAGCTTCATTTAAATTAATTTATCTCAACTTCTTCCAGTTTTATTTGAAATGCAAAGTGGAAATACGGACAGGCTAAACATACAGATTGCTTATTAAAAGTCAAGTTCTGTTTGCAAATGTTGCTGGTTAAATCAAGAAAGTTGACTTATTTGTCAATCATATTCAATAGAGCTGGAGGAAAGAAAGTCAAGGGAGCCAAATTCCAGTAAACAGAAAGCTTAGACATCAATAACACAGCCCAGAACACAAATGCCACTGTAAGTAGTTCTTGGATCTTCCTACAGGGCTCGAAGTTACTGTTCGAATAGTTCCAGTAACCTCCTTCAAGGCCATTGACAGCTGCCAGGATCTGCAGCACTAAGTGGCTGTGGCCGGTGATGGGTGGAACAGGACAGGCTGTCCAGAAGCACACTGTGAAAACCCACACCCTGAAGACCTACTAAGCAATTACATTGTTGCGGTTGACCAACTACTTAGCTCTTTATTTTTACCTTTGAAATCTTTATGTGCAGAATATATTTCACATACTTCAGATCCCATCATTGACTGCTCATTGTGACTCACCCCTTCCAAGTTTCTTCTGCTGCCAATAACCAGATCTGAACTTGAGCCATGAACTATTTCCCAGGACCCCCAAACATACAGACAGTATTTAAGACACGCTTGCATTTGGGGTTAGCAACCAGGGTTTAGTCTTTTTTTTTTTTTTTTTTTTAACCAGACTGCTATCTAGAAAGTAAGAATGCAAAATCACACCAGAGAAAACTCCACATTATTAGAGTCACTATTTAAAAATTGCTATTAATGAGGGTCTCAATGAATTTAAGTTCTCCCCTTGGCAATCATAATCAAGCATCTGTTAAGTGTCTACCACGTGCCAGGCACAGGAGAAAGCTCTTTGCATACTTTAGTACCAGTGATCTTCCACACCAACTCTAATGATGCACATATTAATACTATTATATAAAGAAGTTAACTGAGGGGCTGGGGCTGTAGCTCAGTGATAGAGTGCCTGCCTTACACAAGTGAGGCACTGGGTTCGATCTTCAGCACCACATAAAAATAAATAAAGATATTGTGTCCAACTACAACTAAAAAAATATTTTAAAAAAAGAAGTCAATTGAGGGTCAGAGAGGTTAAGTGCCTTGTCATGGTCACACAGCAGGAAGTGGTAAAGGAAGGATTCAAGCCCTGGTCTAAGTGATTTCCAAGACGTCTTGCTGAGCCCTGCCCTTGGATGGGACATAGTAGCTAATGGTGTGTATATATATATATGGGTGTGAATATTTGTATTGTGGTAAAATATACATAGCATAAAAATTTACCATCTTAACTATTTTTAGGGGGAAGTTTCCATGGTATTATAATACCACCATCCACCTCCAGAACTTTCCATCTTCTCAAACTGAGGCTCTACTCAGTGAACACTGACTCCTCAAACCCCCTGCCCAGCCTCTGGCAACACCTTTCTGCTGTCTGTCCCTGTGAATTCGGTGGCTCTAGGTACTTCATATAATGGAGTCATATAATATTTGTCCTTTGTGTCTGACTTATTTTACTTACCATAATGTTTTCAAGGGTGTGTATGTTTCCTAAGTTTAAAGCATCTTTGTTTTTAAAACATAAAAGGAAATATTCGGTTTAGATGTAATCTTTGAGGACAAAGCTCAACTCTGGGCCTCTTGCTGCTGGGGCTGAAAAGGGCTGAGATCTGCTTCTCTAAAACTCTGGGGAAACCCAGGGGCCAGATGATTCCCACAAACACAGAATCAGATCAAACACGCTGAATTAAATGAGCTGATGGATAGGGTTGACCCAAAAGAAGTAAGAGGACTAGGTCTTTCCTTGTTCTGGGTTTTTTTGTTTTTGTTTTTAGAAGAAAGTCCATAGTTGTTGTTGTTGTTGTTTTAAGTTGTAGATGGACACAATATCTTTATTTCATTCATTTGTTTCTAGGTGATGTTGAGAATCCAATCCAGTGTCTCACACATGCTAGGCAAGCACTCTACTGCTGAGTGATGACCTCCGCTCTGTTTGTTCCTTTGGGCTTTTGTTTTACAGAGCTGAGGATGGAATCCAGGGCCTTGCACATGCTAGGCAAGCCCTTCACCACTAAGTTACAGCCCCAGCCCCTTAGAATCCTGAGGGTTTTTTTGTTTGTTTGTTTGTTTTGTTTTTGGTTTAGGAATTGAACAAACCCAGGGGTGCTTTACCACCGAGCCATATCTCCAGCCCTTTTTAAGAATTATTTTGAGACAGGGTCCCACTAAGTTACTTAGACCCTCACTAGGTTGCTGAGGCTGGCCTTGCTATTTTCCTACCTCAGCCTCCCAAGTTGCTGGGATTACAGGAGGGTACCATGCACCTAGCTGAGGAATAGTTCTTACTATAATTTAAATTTGGAGGCATGCAGTTTGGAGCCAGGAATATGCCATCTGTCACTGATGAAGGTTAGCTTTCTGGTTAAAAAAAGAAAAATCTTGGATTCAGTAGGGAGTTGACTGCTCAAAGATATCCACAGTAATCTCCCAGTCCCTTCCTTTCTTCTCTCACTCTGAGAAGCTCACTGAGAGAAGTCTGTCGCCTGTGTTTCCCAGATTCAAGCAATTTAACAACTGGCTATTTTTGCTAATCTTTTGGATTAGTCTTTAGAACTGCTAGAGAAATACCGCCTTAAAAAGGAAATGTTTCTGTCTTATAACTTCTACTCAGTTGAAAATAGTCATGATCGGTTAAAAAAATAAAGCTATGTAAGTACCCAAACAACTTACCTCAAATCTGTTCCCTAAGGGCTAAAAATAACCCCTAAACAAATAACCAAGCCTGGGCCAGGCCAAAACCAGAGCTAACAGACCCTTCGAGAGGTGAGGAATAGATGTATTCATGAATGGAAACCTCATATTGTGCACCATAACTATGTTCAATTACTATGTGGCAGTCAAAAATAAATACAAGGGGGCTGGACATGTAGCTCAGACACAGAGTACTTGCCTAACAGGCGTGACACCCTGGGTTCCATCCCTGATACTGCAAAATAAAAATAAACTAAAAATGAATAACAAAACAGAACAACAACACAAAAATCTAACAGATCTATTCCTATGGTTGGGAAAGTGCAATAGAGCTTTTTTTTTTCTTTTTAAATATTTTTCATTGTAGATGGACATAATTATTTTATTTACTATGTGGTGCCGAGGCTCGAACCCAGTGCCTCACACATGCTGGGCAAACATTCTACCATTGGGCCACAACCCCAGCCCACAATAGAGCTTTATAAAGCCTTCAGTGGCAAAGTCCTAAGATGCACAGGGTTGAGGTCAGGAAGTCACCATGCCCCTTCCCCATCCCCAGCTGTGTTTGTAGTTGAGGGGTTAAGAGAGTCGGTGCTCTTAGGTAAGGCAAGTCTTAGTGTGCATGACTAACTTGGGCAGTATAGGATGTTTAGCTTCCTCAACTCTCATCCTCTCAATTATTACATCATTCCCAGCCATTGAGTGACCTGAAATCTACCCATAAACATTTCCAAAGTCTCCTCTGGGGGCCAGTGCAGCAGCCCTCTCTGAGAACCACCAAGTGTGGCCCATCTACACGGGACCTGCCCTGCCCCACGCCCACCCCATGCTTCCTGTCACATAGAATCACTGGTTCCACTTAAACAGCTGGATTGAGTCACAATTCACATACCTCACAATTCATCCACATAGACTTCACACTTTAATGGCTTTTAGTTTACTCACAGGGTTGCAGAAGCATCCCCACATGCCACTTTAGAACATTTTCATCACCCCCAAAAGAAATCCTGGACCTCTTAGTCATCACCTTCTTTGTCTTTCCCACCCCACCCCAGGGCCTGAAAACCACGAATGTACTTTCTGTTTCCATAGATTGACTTATTCTGGACTTATTATTATTTCACATAGATGCAGTCATGCAATATGTGACCTTTTGCCTTGACTTCTTCCACATCACGTTTTCAAAGTTCATTCAAGTAGTAGCATGGATCAGTACTTTATTCCTGTTTCTCTCAAATTTCCATAGACTGAGTGGCTTAAACAAACCTTTATTTCTTTCTCATGGTTCTGGAGGTAGGAAGTTCAAGATCAGGGGGTGGCATAGACCGTCCTGGTAAGATCCTGCCACTGGTTCAGAGATGGTGCATCTTGTTGTATCTTCACTTGGCAGAGTGTGGGAACAAGCTCTGTGTCTCTTCACACAAAGCCAATCATTCCACACAGGGAGGCTCACCTGGGTGACCAAATCACTTGCTAAAGGACCATCTCTTAAGACCATCGCTTAGTGGGTAGGTTTCAACATATGAATTTGTGGGGGACACATTCGGTCTATAAGAGCAAATAACATTCTACTGTACAAATATATCATATTTTGTTCATCACTTATCACTGGACAGACATTGGAGTTTCCCTCTTTTGGCTACTATTAATGCTGTTAGGAACATTCATTTATAAATTTTTGTGTGGAAATGTTTTTGTTTTGGCGGGGACAGTACTGGGGCTTGAACCCAGGTGTGCTCTATCATTGAGCTACATCCCCACTTCTTTTTTTTTTTTTTCCTTTAATTTTAAGACAAGGTCTTGCTAAGCTGCTGAGACTAGCCTTGAACTTGCAATCCTCCTGCCTCAGCCTCCTGAATAGCTGGGGTTACAGGTATGTACTCAGCCCCTTAATTAAAATGTTAATACTTTTGAGAGTATACTTTGGAGGGAAATTGTTGGGTTGCATGGTAAATCATCTATGTTTAGCTGTTTGATGAACTGCCAAACTGTTTTCCAATGCAGCTGCACCAGTTTTCATTCCACCAACGGTGTCCAAGGGTTCCAATTTCTCCACATCCTGTCCAACATTTATGTCTTTCTGATTATAACCAGTCTAGCGCCTGTGATTTGCATCTCCCTGGTGGCTAATGATGTTGAGCATCTTTTCACGTGAGTTGGTTACAGATATGACTCATTTATTGGTTCCCATTATTTCTGAAAGAGCAGATGAATGCAGCAGTCCCATATCTCCTCTCCCGAGGGGCTTTGCATTCATATAATCTTGAACACGTTGTCTTGTCCCTCAAGGTTAGAGAAGGGAAAGAGATTAAGCGGGTCTGGCATCCATTATGTGGCTGTCACTCAATCGTCTGTCTTTGCATCAAGCCTGGGAAGGGGATGATAGAGTCTGGATTTCATAAATAAGAAATCTGAGGATCTCTGTTGAATGGTCAGCTGAAACTCAACCCTATGTCTCTGAGACTGTTTCCTTGGTGGTCCTCTGCAACCACAAGTTAGAAGCTGATGATCTCGGCTCTTGCATGCTATGAATGTGGTTGTTCCTGAAGGTCCCTGTGTTGAAGGCTTGATCTCCAGACTGGTGGTACTGGAAGGTGGTAGAACCCATTTAAGAAGAGGTGTTTAGTGGGAGATGCTTGGATCGTGAAACAGTCCTTTAGTTACCCCTTCTTCAGAGAACCAGAGAGCTCAGAGATAGGAGCCTCCAGGCCTGATGACATTCTTATGACTAATTGACTTTTTGGATTTGGGGGGTATCTTAATCTGCCCTAGCTGATATATCAAAAATGACACAGATGGCAGGACTTCAATATGACGTTGGTTTCTCGCTTCTGATGCCAGATAGTCCAAGATGAAGAGGCTGGCTGACTCACTTTCCCCCACGGAGGGCTCTCTTCCTCTATTTGTAGTGACTCTAATTCCATCATGTGGGTCCCACCCTCACAACCTCATCTAAACCTAATTACCCCCCAAGCCCCCATCTCCAAATGCCTTCATATTAAGAGCCAGGGATCCAACATATGAATTGGTGGGGCGGGAGGAGTAACAAATATTCAATTCATAACAGAGAGTTAAGTTCTATAACTGGAAGAACAAAGCGGGGAACAGGTAGAGAAACCCCATTTTCAGGAATGAGAGAGATAGAGAATAAGAGAGACAGAGACGGCCAAAAAAGGTCTTTCCATAACCAAGTCAGAAAGGAAACCTGGGCCATTAAACATTTCATCTAAGTGAATCTCACAAGACCCCAGGACATTTGTTACTTTAAATTTTTTATTATGATACGATGTACATATACCGTGGATTGAAGGTGGTTTGTTTTCCAAAGGCCCATGAGTTGGAGGCATGGTCTACAGGGTAGAAATATTGGGAGGTAGTAAAATTTTTAAGAGGTGGGGCTTAGTGGGAGGTCCTTGGGTCACTGTGAGTCCTGCCCTCAGAAGGTCTGGTACTGTCCCCTGCCTCGACATTTGTTATGAGACAGTTGTTTGAGACAGTTGTTATAAAAGTCTGAGACTGGCTCTCTCTGAACATTAATTGGATTTGCCATTAAGTGGGTGTTTTTCTACCAAATTGAACAGCAAATTATTGGGAAGACTTAAGAGCGAAAATGTCCAGATGTGATCACTTACTCTTATGCATGCTCCCACCACTACCATCTGAGAGGTCCCTCACCAGAATAAAACCAATGCCAGCACATGCTCTTGAACCTCCAAAAGTGTGAGCTGAATAAACCTTTTTTCTTCATAAGTATCTTGCCTCAGATATTTTACTATAGTAACTAAAGCTGACTGTTACACGTAAAATCTACCATTTTATCATTTTTTTTAAGTGTAAGTGAAAAAAAAAGTGCAAGTGTCCAGTTCTTGGGCATTAAACACATTCATATTGTTTTGCAACCATCACCCACATCCATCTCTAGAACTCGTTCAACTTTCCAAACTGAAACTTCACTCATTACACACTAACTCCCTCATTCCCTCATTTCTTCTTTTTTATCTCTTGTTCTTTGATGTCTCTGTAATAATTACAGTGATGCTATTAATAGGAAGAGCACTTATGCATTATTGGGGATTATAAGAACCTGGGGAAACTGTACTTACACTGGAGAAGGGGAACCTCAAGAAATAAGGGTTAGTTTTGACATTTTGGGTGGAAAAGAAAAAGCAGACAGATCCTAAAAAACTGAGAAAGGGAGGAGGAAAGGGGGTCAATTTGCACCAGGGGAAGGCTAGGGGCCCCATGGAGCCAGACCAGCTGCAAGGCCTGGGAAGCCTCCCAAGGCAGCCAGGGCAGAGGCGTTGAATGGTCCCCTGTCATCATTGCCTCTGACACTTTTATTTCGTTCTAAGTCTTCCCAATAATTTGCTGTTCAATTTGGTAGAAAAAACACCCACTTAATGGCAAATCCAATTAATGTGGATCTCCCCCATTAGTCATCTTAAGTAACGGGGTTTTGCTTATACTAGAACTGAATGAGAAATTACTTCAAGCAGTAAAGCAAATCCCGACTCGACTTTCTCATTCTCAGTTTCCACATTTTCTTTGCCTTAAACAACTGGGTCATGACGATGAAGTTCTTTCTTAGGCAAAGAACTAAAAAGGAGGCAAAGCCTGCTTGCTAGCACTGACGGTTGCAGTAGGAGCAGGGCCACAGCCACAGAGGGAAGGACTTGGTGTGTGACCATGTGGTATGAGACCATTAGAGCCACCCAGAGAAGACGATGGCTCCTAGTCGAGATAGGGGACGGTACCAGACCTCCAGTCTGTCTCTTGGGTAAAGGGCAAGGATGATGAATGGTTGGGTGTTTGGGTCTGGGGGTGTCTGAGCTTGTAAGGTTCAGAGGTCCAGAGGTCCTTAGGAGCTCAGGCTGGGCAGGAGAAGTTGGGCTTCTGCAGTCTCAAGCTAGATCTCAAACTGTCTCTGGCCAGCTTCAGCTCCCAGTGCTCACAGGGGCCTCAGCAGCTGCCAGTGAAGCAGTTAGCTGGGGCTGAAGTGGCACCCCGGTAACAGAAGGCTCCACCCAGCCAGCTGGAAGTGTGGGCTGCAGGTGTGTGAGAGTGCCTTCCAACACCTCCTAGATGCCACCCAGCCTGAGAACTGCTTGGCCACTGCAGCTGTGTGCTAATGATTGGTTAGGGTCACTAACCTCCCCAATCTGTGGATGCCTGAGATCCACTGCTGGCTGGTTCATTTGCTTATCTTTAGAGCCTGGCACGCTCTCTCAGTGAAATACATTCCCTGGAAAACCAAAATTACTACTGCAGGATATTTTGAGCCCTGGCCTGCCTGCTTTGGTCTGTTTTCCAATTCTCACTCACACATGAGGTCACCCAGCCAAATGCTCTTGCCTGCTCTAAATCAGTTGAAGGAAATGAACATGTTTCCCCAATGAGACGACCTCACTGTTTTTATGAGCCCTTGCAGAGGAAGCCCAAGATGGTGTCCAAGTAGACAGGAAGCATCATTACTAACACTTGTTCATACTTTCTTTTTCTTTTTTTCCCGTACTAGGAATTGAACCCAGAGGTGCTTCACCACTGAGCCACATCCCCAGACCTTTTTATGTTTTTTTAATATATATTTTTTAGTCATAGTTAGACACAATACCTTTATTTGTTTATTTACATGTAGTGCTGAGGATCTAACCCAGGGCCTCACACGTGGGAGGCAAGTGCTCTATCATGAAGCCACAACCCCAGTCCCTTATTTTTCATTTTTGAGACAGGGTCTCACTAAGTTGCTTATGGCCATGCTAAGTTGCTGAGGCTGGCCTCAAACTTGCAATCCTTCTGCCTCAACCTCCCAAATCACTGGGATTACAGGTGTGTGCCACTGTGCCAGGCTTTGTCCTTCATTTATGAAGCAGAAACTCCAAGAGCATCTGAATCTAGCCAAACTAAACTCCCTTGCTGCACAGTTTGGGAGACGGTGTCTTCTCAAGTGCCTTGGGTTTTGCTTACATTAGAACTTGAATTTCTTCAAGCAGCAAAGCAAATCCTGACTCTGCTCTTTCATTCTCAGTTTGTTTCTGACTGAAAAAAGAAAGAAAAAAAAAAAAACCTCTCCTCCTAATCATGGCAATATTCTACTGTGAGGTAGGAAGAAGGAGGAATACCCTTCTCAGCCCATCTCCAGGGGAGTTCACAGGCCTGGCAGGAAAACATTCACTTCCTGCCTATGACTGTAAGATGCATTAGGTCACAGAGGGAATAAATTCCAAATCCTATTTTTGGGAAAAGAAGTAACATTGGAGGCAACAAAGCGGGGAGGCCAAGTCTAGCCTCAAGCTGGAAGAGGCTCAAGGGCTCCTCAATAAGCCCACAGTTCCAGGGGGACAAATACTGTCCAGGCCTCAAGTCTCAGGCATCCGCTCTCAAGCCTCGAGGCCCCCAATGGCTGTGGAGAGGGACGGTACAGGATGTTCTCATGAATCATCCCAAATCCTATGAACTGTCCCATTACCAGAGCCAAGGCCAAGCTTTAAACCCGAGAGTGTGTTTCCTCTGGGCGTGTGAAGGGTATGCTGTCCCCTCCTACAGACCACAGACTAGGGTTACCAGCCTAATGGAAAATGCATTTCAGAGACTGGTGTGCAGCTCACTGATGGAACATCCATTGGCCTAGCATGTGTGGGGCCCTGGGTTCCATCCCCACTCTCTCTCTCTCTCTCTCTCTCTCTCTCACACACTCACACACACACATCTTTCATATTCAGAAGAGGTAATATTGTCATAAGTGTGTCTATAGGAGTCTCACCAGCTGTTCAAAAGAACTTTCTATGATGATGGGAACATTCTGTATCTGTACTGCCCTGTACAGTGGCCATCAGCTGCAGGTAGCTATTGAGCATTTGAAATGTAGCTAGGGTGAGAAACAGCAAACGAATTTTAAATTATAACACATATGAAATTATCACACTGTAACCCATAAATATGTACAATTAAAAAATATTTTTAAAGGGCTAGGGATATATAGCTCAGTAGTAGAGCACTTGCCTAGCACATGTGAAGCCCTGGTTCAAGACCCAGCACTGCAAAAAATAAATAATTAAAGATATGAGTTTTATAACAAAGATATGAGTTCTATAATAAACTCATACCAGGTTTTGTGATCTGGCAAAATATATCCAAGGAGCTCTGAATATTGTATGTGGAACCCACACAGGAAAGAGAAAGTACCAGCCTAGTGATTTTTCCACAACAGACTAAAACAGAAACGTCTAACAAAGAGAAAGTCTGGAGTTTATTCAAACAAACTGCTTTGTTTTTATAAGT
This sequence comes from Ictidomys tridecemlineatus, assembly GCF_052094955.1. NCBI lineage: Eukaryota > Metazoa > Chordata > Mammalia > Rodentia > Sciuridae > Ictidomys > Ictidomys tridecemlineatus. The sequence continues at coordinate 108,989,041 of NC_135486.1, read as the reverse complement.
CCTAAGTGTTACTCAAAACATCTCTAAGACATTAAATAGCTTATGAACTGTTTATATATACTCTATTATCCCAATTTATCATTTAAAAAATTTTCCTTAATCTTTTACAAAAATGCATCAGAAAGAGTAATAATTAAGTGATGTCATAAAACCATAATTGTTCCAATTTGGGGGGCAGGTGGGGTGGGGCAGGGCAGGGTATTGTGGATTGAACTCAGGGGCACTTGGCCCCTGAGCCACAACCTCAGCCCGATTTTGTATTTTATTTAGAGACAGGGTCTCACTGAGTTGCTTAGTGCCTTGCCAGTTGAGGCTGGCTTTGAATTCGCAATCCTCCTGCCTCAGTCTCCGGAACCGCTGGTATTACAGCCCAATCTTATAATAGATTCCTATACTTTAAGAACAACTCATTATGGACTGAGGTTGTAGCTCAGTGGTGGAACACTTGCCTAGCATGTGTGAGGCCCTGGGTTTGATTCTCAGCACTGCAAATGAATAAATAAAAGAAAGATCCATCAACAACTAAAAAAATTTTAAAAATAAAAAAATAAAAATAAAAAGAACGACTCATTACAAGCCACAAAAGAAACTCAAAGTTCTGATTTCTGTAATGAGAAAATAACTTGTACTCCAATGCAGATTTCCCTTAAGGGTTTCCAAGAGGCTCTCTTGCAAAGAATGAGCATAGAAAGAGGCCACTTGGGTCCCCCTGAATCAGCACAGCTCCACCCCGGGAAGACATGTGTGCCCTTGAGAGTCACAGCCTAGGAGCTGTACATTTCCTTGGGCAAAGTGAAAATGTTAAAAAGCCAGCTCTTGACATGACTGTTCTCTTGTGTGTGGTATAAAACTGACCCCTTGGGCTGGGGCTGTAGCTCAGCGGCAAAGCGCTTGCCAAGCATGTGTGAGGCACTGGGTTGGATCCTCAGCACCACATTAAAAAAAATAAGCAAATAAAATAAAGGCATTCTATCCATCTACAACTACAAAAAATAAAAATGAAATAGTAAACTTGATCCTTTTATGAAAATCAAGTAAATATATTCATATGTGTATATGCGTGTGTGTGTATGTGTGTGTGTGTGTATGTATGTATATGTGTGTGTGTGTATGAACTAGAGAGTAACTCAGTGGTAGAGCATTTGTCCAGCATGCACAAGGCTCTGGGTTTGATCCCCAGCACTGTAAAATAACAATGTCGGCAACAACAATAAAGTAATAAAACCCAAAAATAACTTTTTTTTTTTTTTTGCTTTAGAGCATCACTTATAGGTTTTGAATGAGTTGTGATTTTTTAAGGTTTGATACATTACACTCACTGAAGTTAACATGCTGAAGTGGACCAAGTCCAGCATTTTTACATTTATTTTTGCATAAGAATTGGGGGGGGGGCGGCAAAAAAAAGCCTTTCCAAAGCGGTCACACTCCCTCTTGAACACATAGCTCCCTCTTGTGGCGAATGTGAACCTCACATGTACAGACCCAGGTTATGTTTTCTGCTTATTCATTTTCCTACATAGATCACCTGGGAGATTCACTTAATATGCACTGACCCGCAGTAGCCTCCCATCCACTGTTTCTGACTTAGGTTGCTCACCTTCAAAGAGAAGTGAGAATTTTCCATGGAAATTTTAAAAATTATCCACGTAATTCCAGCAACCCAGGAAGGAGGCTGAGGTAGGAGGACTACAGGAATTAACTGGGCAGGAGGTCATCTGCAGGGGTGTGCCTTTGGGTTTATATTTCGTCCCAGGTGAGCAAAGAGCTCCATGCCTCTGGATTGTCATGTCCTGAGCCTCTCTCTTCCATCACACCCTTCTGCCCGGATGGTCTGCTTCACCTGCAACACAACAATTGATTTGGCTGTCTATGGACTGAGACCTCTGAAAGCATGAGCCCCCAAAGAAATTATGACAAAGCTGACTAAAATACCCAACAAACCAAAATTAGCTGTCATGAATCTGAGAAGGGCAAATGTCACACATCAAGGTCAGGTCTAGAAGCTGAATCACAGTATTCTACCACTTTCATGGTCAAAAGGCAATTCACTCATTCTCCATACAGAAAAACAGTCATTATTGGCATAATATTCACCACCACATAAATGACGCAAATCTTAGACCCAGGGGTGTTTAACCTCAGAGCTACATCACCACCAGCCCTTTTTATTTGTATTTTTTTATTTTGAGATGGGATCTTAGGGCCCCACACTAAGTTGCCGAGGCTGGCTTTGAACTTGCAATCCTCCTGCCTCAGCCTCCTGAGCCACTGGGATTATAGGTGTGTGCCACGTGCCAGGACCCTTCTCTGGAAACAGTACAACAAGTAGAAAGAATAAAGAGGAGTGCTGGAATATATAGTACCCACTAGAACATAGAATATGTTTAACTTAAATCCACAATATTTATATGAACCAAGCTAGGGTATTCTTGTTATTGAGTTCCTCCTACAGGAGAAAAGGGACTGAACATCCCAATGTTTGGATATTTTATTTTGCAGTGCTGGGGATTAAACCCAGAGCCCTGAGCATACCAAGCAAGCGCTCCACCACAGAGCTACACTTCCTGCCCATTTGAACCTTTTAAAACATGTATTTGTCAAACCTTGCTTTTACACAGAAAAGTAGGAAATGTGAACTCTAACCACAAACCTTGCCTGTCACTCTCCTGGATGTGGGGATGCAAAATCTACCTCAATTTATTCTCCCCAAGGCACCACAATGCAAGGGTAGAAAAAGTGTTTATTTCCCTTATTGCGTTCTCAATTTCGAATCGAATTCAGATGTGTTTGTTCTCTCCACCTGTAAAACAAAGCACCTGCTTTTACAATAAGCTGACTCCCCCTTTTCTCAGGTCTTCCTCATGCAGTGGGTTTTCCTGAACAAGTGTCCTTGTCAAATCTTAGTGGGGGTTATAAGAAAAGTGCTTTCTGGACACATACCTATGTCCTAGGTAGGATACCCCTCCCTTTACATACCCTACAAAGTTCTAGGTTTTTCGAAGCATGTGAGAATTCCAATGAAGAGGTAGCTATGCAACTTCACAGGAGCATCTACATGATGCTTTTTCTGTTGTCTGAAATAAGCAGCAGCAGAAGAGTGTTTGTAACCCTATATACAATCGAAGATCAGCTTTCAGAGTTAGAAAACAGAGATTTAGTCCTAATATTCAAACAAATTACTCATGGCTTGGTGATTTTTTCTTCCCCTTTCTGGTGCTAGGGATTGAACCCAGGGCCAAATGCATGCTAAACATGTGCTAAACACTGAGTTACACCTCCCAGGCCTCATTTCTGAGAGCAAAATCAGAACTCTAAGGCAGACAGGGGAAGGAAACAGGTCAAATCCTCTGCATTTAACAAACTAAGAGCAGTAAACAGTTAATTGGAGAATTCCATTCTGCCCATATTGTGTGAGACCCAGAAAAATTCCTTATATCATTATGCACCTAAACTTTTTTTTTTTTTTTTTGGAGGGTGGGAACGGAATCCAGGCTCTTGTGCATGCTGGGCATACTTTACCACTGAACTACACCCCTAGGCTCTAAAACAATTTTTCAAAATAACTATAATCTACTCAAAACACAACCAAAGCAAAACTTGCATGTTTGATCCCAACAAAACCAAATCCACCCTTTAAAAAAGTCTTGATGAACCTCAAGAGCGCAAGACAGTTTATTTCAGGAAAAAGAAAAGCTGATTCTATGAAGTTTGCCTTTTCTGCAAGCACCTTTGAAAATTTGCATCATACAAATATATATCTCTCGATAGTGTGCTGAGTTAAAAATGAAAGAAAACAGATGACCTTGTTTTATCTGATCAACTGAGCTTTGATTAAAAAAAATATTTGGGAAAAAGAACATTTTGGAAGAGGAGCCAAGTGAAAGCAGCCATTAAACTCAATTAAGAACTGGATCTTCTGCTTCTAGGGTCAGATTTTCACAGTGTATATATAGCCACCAGGACAGGCTGTTTCAAAATCATCAACCTTGCCAATACAGAAAAGCAGTGTTCAACTCTGCACTCATAGTTTGGGAAACCCTCCCCACTTTTATTCTGCTTGGAAAGTTTAAAAAGAACTTAAATATTACCATGAAATAAAATTCTCTACATGGTAATTGCTGGTTGTGTTGATACATACTTGTAATCCCAGTGACTTGGGAGGCTCAGGCAGGAGGATCACAAGTTCTAGGCCAGCCTCAGTAACTTAGCAAGACCCTGTCCCAAAATAAAAAATAAAGATGGATGGAGATGCAGCTCAGTGGCAAAGGGCCCAGGTTCAATCCCCAGTACAAAAAAGAAAAAAGAAAAAAAATAGAATTTTACAGCATATTTTTCATTTCATGTCAAATTATAGCAAATAGTCTGTATGGATTTTAGAACATATAGATATTTACACTACACTCCATGTATCTTGCCTTCTGTTGATTAAATCAAGTCATATAAGAACAACCTATTTAAGAGTTTACTTTTTATTCTCCATAGGCTTGCAACTTCAGGACTTGAAGACCTCGTCATTGCTATTTTTAAAAAGGAAATCATTTCCAAATACAAATAACCAAGTCCAAGATTTTGTACTATGTATTGTTTCTAAATTTAAAATGATTGTGCTTTCAACCCTTAAGAGCAGAATTTGGGGGAGGGAGCAGAGCATACAAATTTAAGAACTGCAGTTAAAACTGCTTTTGTTTTTCATTGTTTCATTTTATTTCAAATCATTTTATAATTCAATCATGGATACTTAATTTACCTGAAAAAACATCTCACTTCCGTACTAATTTTCACAAAAATAAAAATATTTTTGAAGGCACTTTTTTAAAAATGTTGGTGGACCTTTATTTTATTCATCTCTTTATATATAGTGCTGAGAATTGAACCCAGTACCTCACACATGCTAGGCAAGTGCCCTACCATTGAGCCCTTAGAAGATCCAGCCCCTAGAAGACCCTGTTTCGTAGTCATGAAACTATATGGTACATTTATCATCAGTTTCTTCTGGACTGTGAACCTCCTGCCCCAGAACTTTCCACAGGAGAGGGCATATTCAGACAGAAACCCAGCACAATCCCAAAGGGAAAAGTCGCAGTTAAGTCTACGAACAGAAAAAAAAAAAATTTCCAATGTAAAGAAAAAAAAGTGATCGTGAACTTCTCCCAAAAACCAATTAGAAAACACATCTTCTAAAAATAGCCATATGAAAATTTTCAAATTTTTGATGCTAAGAAGGGAATTCTGTACTTTTTCTTGGCAATTGGTTGAACATTAATGTACTTGCAATTTACAAAACAAATGAGTCATGGAAAGTTCCATCCCAAAGGAGTGAGCTTTAAAACAAAACAAAACACACCAACAACCAGTATAAGGAAGGTTGGACAAGAAAATAGTCCCTGTAAATCCATCAGTGACACCCAAAGGGACTATGCATCCACTAGGTCTCTAACTGCTCAGTCGAGATGGTGTGGCATTTGGATGGGATGGAGATGGCTACTTTAAAAGGACACCATCTGCATCACCCCAAAGCATTACAATGCACTGCTTTATCCCAACGTGGGAGGAAAGTTGAAAGTGGCATTACAATCTAGTCTTACATTTTGGTTTTCAAAACCCTGCTTTTAGTCTTCTGCATTGGCAACCTACTTTGCCTGGTGCTGAAAGATGTTTAACTATTAAGATGATGATAGAGGGCTGGGGATGTGGCTCAAGCGGTAGCACGCTCGCCTGGCATGCTTGTGGCCTGGGTTCAATCCTCAGCACCACGTACAAAGATGTTGTGTCTGCCGATAACTAAAAAAAAAAAAATTAAATATTAAAAAATTAAAAAAAAAAAAGATAGAATTAATAAAAAGACAAGGAGAACTGAGAGTACACACGTAAAATATGACATTTATTATGCTAAAGAACAGATTTTATTCTGCATTTTCCCCAAACACTAAAATAGCACATGGCATAGTAATTTAGCACACAATATAAATTGATATATGCAATCAGTTATCCCCCAAATAGCTGTTTTAAGTCTCACTTTGGGAGTCCTTAAAAACTTACACTTTTAAATGACCTTTATTAATAAAATTATCAATGAACAACAAAAGGAGTCACTTCAGAAAAATCTTAAAAGACATCAACTCTTAGGACTTTGTAAAGGAAGTTCTTGATTTGCCTCTCTACATCTGAGCCAGAGCAAAGAGTCTCAAGTTCCTTTTTACTTAGGGTAACACTGCTAGGGTTCCTAGTTTGAGATGATTAAATTTAATATTGCAACTTTCACCATAGGGCCTCCATTTAAACAGCATTTCAAGTGGAAGGAGTATGAGAAAAGAAGTCAGATTTTGCTGCAGACCAAAATTATTCTATGAGATGCAGAAATGGCAACAGCTTGCCATGAGCTTAGCAAGGTTTAATAAAAATACAGTAGGTAGACTTTACAAATATTCACTTCCAGGAGGTGATCAGAGACGAGTTGAGGAGACAAGATGATGTCTGGGACAATAGCCCTTTAAAATGGATAGAGATCTCGAGATACATAAAGAATTTCATGTTAAATCACCATGTGCTTATCTGATATTAAACTGGATATATCAATAATCACCTGAAAGGGTTTTACCAATTCTGAGTATCTTTTAAGCACAATTTAAAACATGCTAAAAATTCCTTCTGCATCGATCAGTTTTTGGTGAGTGAACTTGACTTCCTCTGTCTGGTCAAAGCAGGATCTGAGCAACTAAGCTGTCTGCATCCAGACTTAATGGGAAAGAAATCATTCTAGGACAACTTCTAAAATTAATCTACTATTTTATTGTTCTGCTTGTACCTTAACTATGGCATAAGGGATTTGCTAATTGAAAAGGCTGTAGAGCCAGTAACCCCAGTGTTATCTCCAGACCATTTGAGGTACTTTTTACACATGAAAGCATTTTCTTATACTCTGTTGTTTGCTCTGAAAACATGGGCTTTAAATGGTCAAGGAAAACACATCTTGTCTTGTCCTCTAGAAGTACTTCAGGACAGGAGTGCAGTGTTGCAAGCAGCACAGAACGCAGGCGAGACAGTTCTGACTCAGAGCCTAGTCCCTCGTGAAGAGCACTTGGTGGTTCACCCTTAAAAACTACCATTTCCCACAGTTTCGGATGGACTGGCTGTCCTGACACCCAGGGCTCTCCTTTGGGGCACTGTCCTCTCTGGTTGTCCATGGCTCTGGGCCCACTTCTTAGCCAGTCCCTTCCCAGAGCGTCCCCAACACTGAGGAACACCCCAGCAAGATGCTCTTCTGCAGGAGCAAAGGACAGACCCATGGCCTTGGTTGGAGCAGCTACGGGAGCTAAATTTCTTCCCATTGATTTCTTCAAATATGGAAGCTCTTTGTTGCCATTGTGAAGCAAGAGATCAGTGTCACTCAGATCGTTTTTCATTTCCAATGATAACACCTCATTCTGTGAATTTCCATTTACATCAACTGCAGACTTATCCATCCAGAAAGGTATATCTGCTGGGCAAGGGCTCTCCTTCTGTGTTCTTTTCTTAAGGCTACATAATTGTTTGTACCAGTCATCTCCTCCCTCCCACTTTGCTTCTATCAGGCAGATGCCGAGGGTCCCTCCTCCGTCCCTCATGTTTTGTATTCTTTGATGCAGAGAGCCTGGGGTAACACCTTTGTCAATCAGGGGAGGGCCTTCAGTGGATCTCAATATGAACCTGGAAAAGACAATCACGTTAAAATTCTACAATGAAGCTAGAGAGTCTTAATAGTGTCTGCACACATCAAACATTTCCTAACATAAGATCTCTTTAACAAACTATAGAGTACCAACAATTCCTGCATTAGGACAAAAAGACAGAATGACAGACCACCTAATAGAGATTAAACAATAACCCAGCACATTACAAATACATAATTTTCTACAAACATATAAAAATAAGAAAAGCAGGCTTGGTGTATAGGTCAGGAGGGGAGTCTGCCTGAATGCATGCAGAATGCCCTGGGTTCAGTTCAATTCCCAGTATGATATTAAAAAAAAAAAAAAAAAAAGGCACAAAATTCTGAGGCTTTGTACTTTCATGCCAAAGAGTATGAGAAAATGTTTATATAGATTCAATAAAAATCTGTCTTTAGCCAGGATTTACTGTATGACTCAATTATACAACCAAGGCCTTAATGAAAGTATCCTATTTGAGCTTCTTGGTGTGATAAGTCACTCTTAGGAAAAGAAGGTTGATATTATTTACAGATCCAACATCTATAAGTGCTTACCCCAAAAATCAACCTGAAGACCTCTCCAGTAAGACCTCAGTTTTCAGGTGGTTTTAAGATCACTTCCTGGCAGGCCAGGAACCTCAGCAAACATATAGCCTCATTAAGAAAAGAATTTATGGGGCTGGGGTTGTGGCTCAGCAGTAGAGCACCTACCTCGCACACATGAGACCCTGGGTTCAATCCTCAGCACCACATTAAAATAATTAAATAAGTGAAATAAAGTATTGTGTCCAACTACAACTAAAAAATATTAAAAAAAGTCTAAATTAAAAAAAAAAAAGAAAAGAATTTATCCAGACTTACAGGTACTGCAGGTAAATATACGGCAGTTTCTTGGGTTTAGTTTACCAACTTCAGATTTGCAAAAAAAAAAAAGAGGCTTTAAAGCTTCATCTGAGATTCCTCATGAAAACCTCTGCAGAGTGACCTGTACCATAGTAGTTCAATATACAGTGAGAGTACACTTAAGGTGGCTAATGGCCAATCAAAACTCTTGTTGCACCTACAAACCTAACGAGGCCAGACTGTTCTGTGATCAAGAATCATCTGTCTTTGTCATTATTACACTCCAAATGGGGAAGATGTCAAGAAGAATCATGAAAGGCTCTAAATGGAACAAAAAGCAAGATTACTTGCTGTGCTCTCCAGTGTATCCTTCTAGGTTCTCTAATTTTATAGGGAACTGTAGCTTTCTGTGTCTTTGATTGGCTTTATAACTCTGTAAATTATCAAAAACTCTTAAGAGTAAGGCTAGTAAATTCCTGTCCAAAGGAATGAAAATTGTGCCTTGTATAATACAATTAATTAATGCCTGTCAATATTGACCAGTTTTATATCTTATCTATTTGTAAATTCACATTAGCATTTTTTTTCTTTTCAGGAAACAGGGTCTTGCTATGTTGCCCAGACTGGCCTGGAACTACTGGACTCCAGTGATTCTTCTGCCTGTCTCCCATGCAGCTGGACTACAGGCACATGCCATCGTCCAGCTCCAGATTAACATTCTAGATTGCATGCATGTTATCTGAATTCTCCTTTAATCTGATTGTAACATCTTACTAGTTCCCTAATATATATAATATTGATAAGCTAAATAAAATCTTGGACACATGCTGTTTTTATTAAAAAATAAAAAAAACAGATTATTAATATGAAAATAGATATAGTATTTCTAAGCTAGCCTATGAAATAGCAATCTTGTTGAAATGTAATAACTCTACCAACAGGAAGGGCCATAAGTGAGAACACCTTGTCTTCCACAGCAAGAAGACAAGCACAAAACCTAAAAAATGAAAAACCAAGAAGCAACACAAGCATGTAATTTAGCAATAGTGAAGCAAGCAGTGAAGAGAACCAGCCTAGGCTGAAAGTGGTGGCTACAGACAGGGTGATTTCTTTGAACCAATCTTTTGCTTTTTTCTCTGAAGCAATCTAGGGAACCAGGAGACTCCGCCATTCCTACCCGCTACTGGGGATTTATCCCAGAGGCACTTATCACTAAGCCACTCCCTCAACCCTTTTTATTTTTTGACATCTTAGGGTCTAAGTTGCTTAGGGTCTCACTAATTTTGAGGCTGGCCTCAAACTTGTGATCCTCTTGCCACAGCTTCCTGAATTGCTGGGATTATAGGTGTGCACCACTATGCCCAGCTGGAACCAGTAGACTCTTAAAGCTATATGAGCCGGGCATGGTGGCACACGCATATAATCCCAGTGACTCTGGATGCTGAGGCAGGAGGATCACAAGTTCAAAGCCAGCCTCAACAATTTGGCAAAGTCCTGAGCAACTCAGTGAGACCTTGTCTCAAAATAAGACATAAAAAGGGCTGGGGATGCTGCTCAGTTGTTAAGCATCCGTGGGTTTAATTCCTAGTACCAAAAAAAAAAAAAAAAAAACACCCTAGATAAATGTGTAACTGTGTAAATTTTCTTCCTTCCTCCCTCCCTCCCTTTTTAATTTGAGTATACTAAAAAGAAAATAACTTTAGAGCCAGGTGTAGTAGTTCATACCTGTAAACCCAGCTACACAGGAAGCTGAGGCAGGAGAATCACAAGTTCAAGGCCAGCCTTAGCAACTTAGAGACACCCTGTGTCAAAACAAATAAAAAGGGCTAGAGATGTATCTCAGTGGAAGGGCACCCCTGAGTTAAATCCTGAGAGAGAGACAGAGAGAGAGAGAGAGAGAGAAAACAGTAGTGCATTATTGGAGGCTTAAACAGAAAACAAGTAGAGCTGAGGAATGGAGCCACGGAGCTAAACAGCCCAGAGTTAGAAAGGCACTGACCACTGTCACAATGAGCTGGGTCTTCATGGAGCAGCAGTGAAGAATTTTTAGGAAGGAAATGATGGCTAGTTTTACATTTTTAGGTGAATCACCCTGGCTGCATTGTGGTGGACAAACTGGAAAGAATCCACAACAAAAAGGCCATTTATATATATATCCCCCAGCCTTTTTCTCTTTGTGGTACTGGGGCTTGAATCTAGGGGCACTCTACCACTGAGCTACACTCTCAGCGCTTTATTTTTGAGACAGGGTCTAAGTTGCCCAGTCTAGCCTCAAACTTGGGATCCTCCTGCCTTAGCCTTCCAAGTAGCTGAAACTATAGAAATGTGCCACTGCAACCAGCCCTAAGTACATTTTAAGAATAATTTAAAAGTTTTTTAAAATTTTTATTTATTTATTTATTTATTTTTTAATATTTATTTTTTAGTTTTCCACGCACACAACATCTTTCTTTGTATGTGGTGCTGAGGATCAAACCACATCCCCAGCCCCTTAAAAGTATTTTTAATGAAGAAAAAAACAGGTTACTTAATATGGGACAACTCTCAGGAAAATTAGTTCCTAACCACTTTTATTATATCCTTTTACAAGGACTTAATACTATTCAGAAAGATGAAATATTTTCAGAATTGTTAAAATATTTTAAGTGAGGCAATTAAAATAATCATGTATTTAATGATAGAGTAATCATGTATTTAATCATGACAGAATAAACCATTCCCTGAAGTTCTTCCAATTCTTTAGTAAATTCAGTAATAAGCTAGTATTAAATTCTCTTACCAAAAATACTTCAACAGGTCATTGATAACATTTTGGTTCAAAGCCTTAAACTGAACCCTCCTGATATTAGACTGTTAAATACAGTAGTTACATTTTGAGAGCCAAAAATAACTTCCAAATGACTTCTAGATATATTTAATAGCCATCTGTGAATTGCTTTGCAGTTTATTCTCACTATACAAGTGTATATCTAGTATAGTGAGAATAAACTGCAAAGCAATTCACAAATGTATCTATACATTCATAGTGTATCTATAATACCCTCCTTGATTCCAGGCCTCATCATCCTCTACCCTCCATCCAAGTCTACCAAATAACAGCATAAATTATGGCAAACAAACTTGTCTATCAAAACACCACAGTGAGGGAAGGAGTCTACTTTGAAGTTCAAGGGGAAAAAGAAAGTGCAGTACTGGGAATAAATTCCAGAACTTCTATCCCCTTGCTCTCCATCAAAGATAAGAGCTGAGAGGGGCAATGTGCTCAGGGAAAAGAGACTGTCCAGGTAGGTCCACAAGCCTCAAGAAACCCTCTTCTACACAAATCCCTGCCCCTGTTGGAGGCAGCCAGCCTGCTGGATGATAATAGGCCTGACCCAATTAAGCAGCTGCTGCCCTCTTGGATGCCTGTCCCCTTACCTGCCCTAACCCTGGCTATTCAAGGCCTGCAGCAACTGACATTGGACTACACTGCTTTGTAAACTAAAAATATCCTGGCCCCAATGTTTCTAAAAGCAAGTTGGCAAGGCTACTCCTAAAGGGGACACGGGAAGTCACTGCTAAAATGAGCAGAGCGCTAATGGGACTCAAGCAGGATTCTAGGTGCTGATGGCTCGCACACACACTCAAAGACAAACTGGCTTCACCCTGCCTGTAGGTGTGAGCGTTGGTATGTTTACTGCAGTATCACTGTGCCTGTGACTAAGATGATCAGGCTGGAGGTGGCTGAAACAAATTCCCCAAATGTCTACATAGCTTAGAAGATGAGAAGCAAAAATGACTCCATCATTTCTAAATTAAGCAGACTCATAACCAAAGAGAACACACCTCAGAGTTCCTGTCACTGATCTTGCAGCACAGCTCAATCTCACCTAACCTTCCAAAACCAGCTGTGCCAACTCTATAACCACCTCCCTATTTCCTGATCACCTGGATGCTCAAAGGTGCGCTGAGGTGGAATGGACTCGGGTACAACCCAAGAGACCAGGCTATTCACCATGCTCAGGGAAATTGAGATTTCCAGGATGCTGTGAGGATTCATTGTGAGAAAGCACCCAGCATCTTCTCTGACCAGCATCCCAAGGGCATCCAATTAGCCAGCAGCTATTGTTACCAGTATCAAGATACTGAAGCAGAATAGAATGAAAGACAGAAAGCTGCTGAGAGGTTCAGTAAAATGGAGACTTTTTTTAAAAAAAAAGACAGCTGCATATGGCAACATGAAAGTGACCTCAATATGGGCAAGTGCAATGGAATGGAGTGGAATGGCAAAGGCCTGGCCCAGGCTGGTGGAGGTTGAAGAGCAAGTACAGCCCACCCAAGGGAGCCCCTGACATGGTGAGGGGCTGCCAACAACAACTACAAATGTTGCCAAGCACAGTGACCCATGCCTACTGTAATCCCAGTGACTTAGGAGGCTGAGGCAGGACTGCACATTTGAGGCCAGCCACAGAAACTTAGTGAGACCTTATCTCAAAATGAAGAATAAAAAGGGCTGAGGCTATTAACTCTGTGATAGAGCACCCCTGGTATATAATAAAATACACCACAAAAAATAAACAAAGAAAATAGAATAAAATAAAAGGCTGGGAAGGTAGTAAAGTGGTAGAGTGCTTGCCTAGCAATGGGAGACCTGGGTTGAATTCCTAATACTGCAAAACACAAGAGCAGCAAGTCAAATTATGTCATACACCTCAGCTTAAAAACTTCTTTCCTGCCATACTTAGAGTACCACCCAAAGTCCTTACAAAGGAACACAAAACTGTCCTCCCCACCTTCTGTGCCTGTTACTTTGGGGGCTCCTCCTATTCTCTTTTCTTGGTCAATCCCAATGGCTTTCTTGCCACTTTCACTCAAGGATCTGTATGCCTCCAGGTTATCATCATGAGCAGACAAGAATAGAAATTAAGAACAGGCATTTGGGAAATTTAATGGCAACTTAACATTACCACAACATCCAAGGATAGTTCTGTTAATTACTCTCTTAAAAACTGCAGTAAAATACACACAACATAAAATTTAGTATCTTAACCATCTCTAAATGTAAAGTTCAGTAGCATTAAAATATTCACCTTATGCAACCATCACCATCACTCACCTCTAGAACTTTATCTCCTCAAAAGTAAAGCTCTGTACCAATTAAACATGAGCTCCCTACCATCCTATTTTCTGTGTCTATGAATCTGACTGCTTCAGGGACTTCATGTTAAGTGGAATTCATACAGTATTTGTCCTTTAGTGACCAGTTTATCTCACTTAGTATAATGCCCTCAAAGTTCATCCACGAAATAGCATGTATCAGAATTTCCTTTTTAAAACTGCCTAATATTCTGCTGTCTGAATAACATTCCACTTCAAACAGACCACATTTTGTTTGTCTATCTATTCACCTGTCAATGGATACTTCAATTATTTCTACTGCTTAGCTATTGTGAATAATGTTGCTATGAATATGAATTTGGAAGCACAAGTATTTCAGTCTGCTTTCATCTCTTTTGTATATAACCAGAATTCCTGGGTCATATGGTAAAATTCTATGTTTAACTTTCTGAAGAATCACCAAACTGCTTTTCATGGCAGCTGCACCATTTTATATTCCCACCTGTGACACACAAGAGATCCAATTTCTCTACATCCTTACAAACATGTGTTTTTCTTTTTTTCTTTTTTTGAACCAGGAACTGAACCTAGGGGCACTTAACCACTGAGTCACATCCCCACTCTCTTTATTTTTTTGAGACAAGGTCTAAGTTGCTTAAGGCCTCACTAAGTTGGTGAGGCTGGCTTTGACCTTGTGATCCTCCTGTCTCAGCCTCCCAAGTCACTGTGCATGGCACTTCTCCCATATCTTTTTAAAAACAACAGCCATCCTAACCGGTGCAAAGTGTTACCTCATTGTGGTTGACTTATTTTCCTTAGAGTTGAACATTTTTTCATGGACTTATTGGCCATCTGTATATCTTCTTTTCAGAGAAACCTCTAGTCAAGTCCTTTGTCAATTTTTGGACTGGGTTTATTTTTCAAGTTATACGAGTTCTTTATATATTCAGGCTATCAATCCTTTCTCAAATATGTGATTAGTAAATACTTTTCCCCATTCTGTGAGTGGTCTCTTTCACTATCTGGGAGCTGAGGATCCAACCCAGGGCTCACACGTGTTAAGCACCCACTTTACCACTGAGCTACACTCCAGCTCCTCCAGCTTTGTCTGATGCATGTAGAAGTAATTCATTTTTATCATATCCTACAAAGCTATCAGGAGGTGAAGACAATGGCCCTTCTCCACAAGTCATCTGAGAAGCAAGGCTCAGGTTCTCCCCTGGGCTTGCAGTGCCTCCCCAGGCAATGACAGGCTTATTAATGAGAATTTTCAAATGGGTAATAGATCAGGGTTCACTGTTGTTTGTTTTCATGTGATGGGGATTGAATCCAGGGCCTTGCACATTCTAAGCACATACTCTTATCACTGAAAAACACCTTCAGCAATAAATTGTTTTTAAGCTTCCCTCCACCACACTGTATATATGGCAGTTATCTTTTAACATTAGTAAATAGAGACTGAATTCATATACCTTAATATCTGCTTGAACCATTATATAATTAAGTGTAGGATTCTAGAAATGAGTTGAGGATATAGGTGTTTGCTATCTTAGTCTAGTTTTATATAGATTTATATTTTTCAAAATAAAAAATTTATGAAAAACTATGATTAAAGCATTCACTTGAAAGTCAGAAAAAATTCCATAGTATTTGTTTCCTATACTTTTGGTATTTAACATCTCAAGTACACAATTGGTTCATTATTTTGAAGTCAGAACTCTTAAGCTTGAGTTCACTCTTTTGACCTGATATATTAAGCTTTTGCAAAGCTTATAAAGTTTTCTTAATAGTCTATAATTTTACCCAATTTTCTTTGAGGGGTCTGACGTAAATCAAGTAACACAGTAAAACTCATTTCAAGCAGCAATTAACTCTGGGAATGGGGGGGTCTCAGGATTTTTACTACTTTTTTAAATAGTTCAACCAGGTGTGGTGGCCCATGCCTATAATCCCAGTGACACATGAAAGGCTGAGGCAGGAAGATCACAAGTTCAAGGACAACCTGAGCAATTTAGCAAGACCCTGCCTCAAAATAAAAATTAAAAAATGGCTGGAGGTATAGTGATAGAGTGCCCCTAAATTAAATCCCCAGTACCACATAAAATTAAACAAAAATTTTCAGACATAAGATCATTTCAGTCAAAGTCTTCAGTCCTTCAATGCCTGCAAACCACAGTAGCTGCCTCAAATCCTCTCAGTTTGAATCTTCTCACGACTGCTCCAGCCCCATCAGCCTCCTGCCATTTCTGGAACACACCAGGTTTGTCCCAGGTGTGGGGCCTTGGTTGTAGCTGTTCCCTTGGCATGACACTCCTTCAACCTAGATATCTCCATGGCTGAAGCTTTCACCTCCTCCAAGATTTCGCTCAAAATGTCACCTTCTCAATGGGGCCCACTGTCTGCCCTATTTAAAATGCCAACCAGCTCCCTACCTTCCTTGGGATGCAAAAGAATAAAGATTTCCAAGTAATAAGTAAAACCTATGGAGCTATGGATTTAGAGAGTCATTCAGAGACATTGAGAGAGAGAGGCTAGAAAGAACCAGAAGACAGGCAGCAGCCACAGGAAGGTTCACAGGCTGGGTCAGCATTGACCAGTTCAGCAAAAGGCTGTTAGTGAAACAAGGGCACTGCTTGGTTTGACCATAACTACCAACCTTCACAATATCTTCCTTTCTCTGTTCTTTTTCAGGCCTTCTCTCCTGATGTTTATAAGAATCTGAGTGACCTGGGATTAACATACTTGATCTTCTCACAGGTCATATAACTGAAAAGTTTGGGCATGATTTGTAAATTACCACAGGTTCCTGGTGCCATTTCTTGTTTTGTTACTACATTTAGTATTTAGTACAGATTCTCCCTTTGTGACTGCCTTGTACCTCAGCTTCTGTATAAATAAGTAGGATGCTACTAACTCCAGAGATTAAGATTTGCTTAGAAATATCACTTTTACATCATAACACTCTCAGTCTACAAAGCCCTTTTGCATCTCTTTTCTCATTCAATCATCTTTTATACTGAAGAGGTAGTAAATCCCCTTAAAATGACTCACTACAATCAAGAGATTTGAGGGTCCTAAGTAAACATGTAGAAAATTAAATCCTTTAAGACTTATGCTTCCTAAATAGATTCTAACACCCCTAATCGAAGGGGATGGGTACAACATGCTTGAGAAAAAAAGGGCATGAGCTGGGGCTGTCCCCCTTACTCGGATTCTATTTCCTGGTGCCATATTCCATTTCTTGTTCCCTTTACTAGAGGCCAGAATAATTAAACCCCTAAACCAGTTAAGTTAGTGATTGTTCACAAATGAACATAAACTCTAAAACCTGCAGGGGAGCTTACAGTAGCCAACTTAAGTATTACAGTTGTAAAATACCATTATCTCACCCACAGGTTGTGAGACAGATGCTTGTTGCACCTGATCAAACCCAGGATTCAAGTCTAAAATTCTGTGCAGTTCTGAGAAATCCCTTCTCCAAGGTACCTGGTCATCATCTCCATACCACCCTCCCTTTGTACGCACGTGTCCCTGAATTAAGAGCCCACCATTCAGCTCCCCATATTCGAAGCTCTACTGTGCCTGGACTATCTACCTTTTGATGTCAAGCTCACCAAGTCACCCATTCAGGGTTTCTGGGATTGGTGTATCTGCACTCACTGACTGCCCACACCACTCTTATTATAGATCCAATTTCCCTCCTCCAAAATGCACTTGCCCTCAATTATTACAGTGCAGAGTTCTTATTATGAAATTTGTATTTGAATAACCTTTCCAGAGATGATCTCACTGTCCTACAAACAAATGTACTATTTGGAAACCACAGGCGTCTCAGTGATATGAAGTCCTTTACTGTTTATTACCTATGAAACAAATGAGCCTTCAGCACATCTGCAATAAAGACAGCAGATGCAAGATGATGGCAATATGGTGATTTCCAAAGTCCTCTCTGAAAGGAGAGCTAAAGAATTAAAGTGTAAGACCAGCATTCAGGTTGAAAGAACTTGAGTGAATGCACAGAGGCAGGAAGGGGCTCTGTGCAAGCAGTTAGGCAGCCCCGGGCAAGCACAGTAAGCATGGTATAAGTCATGTGACAGGCAACAGATATGTGGAAGCCAGATCTGCAGGGTAAGAAATGTGAATAGCTCCAGGGGAGCTGTTTTAAGGATGGCCAGACCCCACTTAGTGTTTCAAAGACTTCTTTTGAGCTGGGGGGGGGGGGTCAGTATAGAACCCCAGCCCTGGGTTCAATCCCTAGCACAGCAAAAAGCCAAAACAAAAAACTTTTGAGCTGGGTACTGTGGTGCACACCTGTAATCCCCGCTGCTCCAGAGGGTGAGGCAGGAGGATCTAGAGTTCAAAGCCAGCTCAACAAAAAGTGAGGCACTAAGCAACTCAGAGACCTTGTCTCTAAACAAAATACAAAATAGAGCTGGAGATGTGGCTCAGGGGTCAAATGCCCTCACATTCAATCCCCGATACCCCAAAAACTGAATTGCCCAGTGGAGAACAGATAAAAGATACTGAAATAGTTCAGACAGGTGATTAGTTTAGATTAGAAAGGTGATCACAAATAAGAGAAGTGGATATTTAAGAAAATTCTTTTTTAAATTATACAAAACACGGTAATCTTCAACATACCAGTATTATGTAGGTGTTCTTACAGTCCTTCTTGTGACTTTATAAATGAGTACAAATCATATGTAACTCTAGACATAAGGTTCCTAAGTGGGAGCTTGGGGGTCAGATATAGCCTGCATATACTTTTCTCTTTGTCCACTTTCAAAAAAAAATCCAGGTTAACCTGATACCTAAAAATCAGGACATCTGATTTCTCTAAGATCACTAGATCTGGCCAATACTGGGCCCATGTTTCCACAGGGTGGTAACTGGCTAGAGCACAGGCTTTCTGGTTTACCTTAATCCCAAAACTCAGCACCCTTTATTCATTTATACCACCTGCTGCAAAGATATTTGGGTTTCTACTCCTTCAGCCTGGTACTGCTTATGGATGCCAAAAGTCTTTTCTTAACATAAAAGTATGTCAATGGGACCTTAAAATAAAGACATGTTCACTTCCACTCTTTTTTTTTTTTTTTTTTTTGGTACCAGGGATTTAACCCAGGGTTGCTTAGCCCCTGAGCCACATTCCCATGCCTTTTAATTTTGAGACAGGATCTCCACAGGGCCCTGTGATGTGCCAAGGCTAGTCTGGAACTTAGGATCCTCCTGTCTCAGCACAAGTCACTGGGATTACAGGCATGAACCACCATGCTAACCCTTAATACAATTTTGATCAATAGTTGGCTTTAGGCTTCATGTAGTCTATCACCACCTGTGCCAGGGACCAAAAACCTGAAGATACACCAATTACACTGATACGACCAAACCAGAGAAAAACCTGGTACTACTGCTCAAACTAACTCATTTTGCATATCAATGCTAAGTACTGATGGACAGTTAGCTCCCCAAAACCTGGGACACTCCGAGGTGTGAAAAAAGAAATTCAAAAGAAGCTCAGTATCTAGCCATTTTTCTTTGAGGAAGGATTCCCAAATTGACACCTTCCCCTTCTGCTAGAAAAAAGGCATCTGCTAATTCAAGAGTTGTAGAAATGTCAGTCATTTACAGCGAAAGTGGCCGGTGAGCGCGCCCTTTTATTTCACATCTGAATTATTTCGGCCCTCTTGAAACCTTTTACGTCTCTACCTCCTCTACTTCATTCTCTCAACTTTATCCCCACCTCACTTCAACCCCCACCCCAACCCCTAGGCTAGAATGAATTAGATAACGTGATCAAAACATCATTATCTTGCAATCTATCTTAAGCTATGAAGATAATATTTTAAAACCTCCCAAAGTTTGGGAACCAGAAAATTTACTCAAATACACCACCAGAACCCAACAATTTGTCATCTTCAGGGCAAAACGTCCTTTTTGGGACCTTCCGGGCCGGTGCTACCTCCTCCGACCCCACCCCCAGGTGTGGTACCTGCAACCTGAGCCTTATTTGCAAAAGGCGGATAACAACCTCAGTGTTTTTTGTTTTTTGTTTTTTTTTTCTCGAATGGGGTTGCATGAGAAATTGCACGGTGCTTGGCGCACACACACAGGCTCCAATCGATAGTGGCTACCATGGGCATCTGCATCCCTCTGGGCCTTTCGGGGAGGGCCGGGCCCGGGAGACCCGGCGGGCGCGGCTCACCCACCTGCAGGCGCACGTTAAGCATCATGGAAGCCACGATGTAGAGGTAGGGGAAGTTGATACGCAGCCGCCAGGCCAGGTCGAAGAAGATAAGCAGTGTGCGGGTCAGCCCCTTGCAGAAGACCCCATAGGAGCGGGCGGCGGCCGAGCGCGAGAGGCGGACAGCCAGGCCCGACAGAGCCGCCGCCATATAGAGACCGGCGCTCCCACTGCCCGCCCGCCCGCCGTCCCTCTCCGCGCCGCGTCGTCCCGGGCCTTCGCCCCGGCTGCTGGCCTGCGCACGGCGCGCTCAGGGAGCGAGGGAGGCGGCGGTGAGGCCGGCGGGCGGGCGGGCCACTAGGCAGCCGAGTCCGCGCGTCACGCTAGGGAAGCGCCTCCGCGAGCCGCCGCCTGGTCCCGGCCCGGCCGCGCGGCCTGACGTCACAAAGCCCGCCCCGCGCCTGCGCGGCCCACAGGCCACACCCAGCCACGCCCCCGCCCCTTCCAGCAGGTGAGGCGCGCATGCGTGGGCGAAAGGGCGTAGGGGAGCGATGCTGGTGTGTTGTCTCCGGCTGCCCCCTATGGGTGAGCCTAAGAATAAAAACAAAGGGAGGAGGTGAGCGGTGGCGATGGCCGCAGGACAAAATGAATGTACTTTATGCCTCTTAAAAAACGGTGACAGTGGTAAATTTTATGTTACCTATGTTTGATCACAATTTCAAAAAGCGAAAGGGTCCTTTGGGAGTCTAACTGGTAGTCTATTCTCCCTATGGATTGGAGTTCCGGCCATTCTTGTTCAATGTCTAATTATATAGAGTTTAATTTTAATTAAACCACCTGATGTGAAAAGTAAAAATACTTAAGCGTCCAAAACTTCTAGTGTCCTGAGGCTTTTTGTATAGCTTTAACATTGCTAATTAGAAATCTAGGTTTCTGTTGAAAATTTGCTATTCCTTCCTTCTAGTTTCTGACAAAATATTTCTTGTCATAATACGTCTGCCCAACCGATGAGAAAGTCTGAGGATTTGGTAAGGGTGGAAAAAAGAATTTCCTTGATGAAATAACCTTTAAGTAAGCCACAGTAGAAAGTAAGAATGTAAAAAATGAGTTTATTTCATGTTGAAATCCTTTGTCCCCGAGTGGATTCATATTCAAAATCATTCTCTTAAATATTTATGTACCTGTACTTCAAAGAGGAAGATTACAAATCATAAAGAATGTTTCTAGTATTGATATTTAATGTTATTTTAATGTCTATTGTATAATTGTCTATATTTACTATTCATTGCATTTCAGGGAAATATATTAAGTAGATATTTTGGGGTTTTTACCTTTTGGGCTACCTTTATTATTTTTTTTTAAATATTTCTTTTTTAAAGAGAGAGTGAGAGAGAGAGGGGGACAGAGAGAGAGAGAGAGAGAATTTTAACATTTATTTTTTCTTAGTTCTCGGTGGACACAACATCTTCGTTTGTATGTGGTGCTGAGGATCGAATCCGGGCCGCACGCATGCCAGGTGAGCGCGCTACGGCTTGAGCCACATCCCCAGCCCTACCTTTATTATTAAAATAATATTTTTTCAAAAAATTCACAAATCTTTAGTTTCCCTTATTTTTCCAGCATTACATTTTAGCACGGTTATGGTTGACATTAAAATACTCATTTCCCTTTTTATGTAAGCTATTTTTTTTTCTTTCAGTGCACATTGGATGCTATCTTTGAGCACAGAAGAAAACATGCTGCTTGAATTATCGTTGTTTTTCAAGTGATCCCTTTAAAAACAGCAAAATGGAAAAATCTTTAGGCAATCTTTCAGGCAAATAAAGATTTTTAAAGACTGGAGTCTTTGGAGAAAAATTTTCCAGAAGACACAAAATCAGTTTGGCAGTGTGTCAACAGGTTTGGATCAGCTAAATTTATTGTCAGGCTTGTAAAATCTGGTAGAGAACTGGCAGTCCTATTAATCTGAACTATGTTGAAAGACCAGATGAGGTGTGGCCTTGTGAGACATATATATATATATATATATATATATATATATATATATATATATATATGCCTCCCTGGTTACTCATTTCTTTAAATGCCACTGAAGCAACAAGACATTTTAACAAGAGCTTTAGTTGCCATACACAATAGCACACAGAATTAACAAAAAAGCTAAACTGAACTGGATAGGAAGCCTGGTATCATTAGACATTCCTGAGATGTCAAAGGGAACACAAAGAAAAGGTAATAAGATTTCAAGTGTCAAATATAGCAGAGTTAACTGGTTCCAAGTTACAGTGCAGCTGGTAAGTTCCTCTAGGCTCACAACAGCATTCAAATCAGTCCTTCATGAAGCGTCTCTAGGAAGGCACTGCTGATCATAATTTGAGGAACAGATAGAACTAATTATAAGTCAGTGTGAAAAATATTTTCACAGAGGCGCAAAGCATTATGAGAAGATGCTAATGGAGAATAATTCTATTAACAACTGATCAACAGGATCCATCTGCTTTCCCTACAGTTTTCTCTCCTGCTAGCAAAGCTGTGTCTCAGGTAGAAATTAGTTGGTGTGAAAAGCAGACAGAAACTAGGTTCCAGATTCAGCAACTTCTTAGTGCTTCTGTGACCTGATTCTATAAAATGAGGATAAGGACACTCATCCTACAGGGTGTTTGTGAGAAGTAAATGAGATCAGGTTTGTAGTGTCAGGCACAGTTCCCGGCAGATAGAGGGCACCCAGAAAGTGGTAGCTATTCTCAGTGTCCTTGAGCCCTTAGACAGGATGCAAATTGGTAGATCCATTAATACTCATTATGATTAATAAAGTTAAATCACAGACCACAAGCAACCTGAAGAAGGAGGAGGGGCACGTGATGATGCTTCAGGAAGAGGGGATGAACATGCATGATCATGGGGGGGGGATGAACATGCATGATCATGGGGTCAAAAATAATTTCTATTCTTTGCATATTCCTGGAAGGGTGGGGTAGATTTAAACATGTGAGTTCAGTTACCATTGTGACAAAGTGCAAGTTTCTAGTCTCCCTCAAAAGGGCTCTTGCCAGGTACCTTGGTGCATCATATCACACATCATATCACACGTCACAGATCAAGGTCAATGTGAATTGTTGACACCGTGTTAGGTAGTGTTAGGTACAAAGAATGCATAATGTTATGTGGAAAAGGTCAAAGGGAGAAAAGTATGCACAGAATTCCACTACTTACCTAAGAAAAGGAGGATATATAACATACATATATACACATGTGCATGACACACACGTAAATATGTATGAACACACATATTTGTGTTTTTGTTTGTTCTTTAAGTGAAAGAAGAAATCATAACTCTACTTTTAAGTGCTTACCTGTAAGAGGAAGAAGGAATAGGGTAAAGGATATGGAGATAGGGGGCTGGGGCTATAGCTCAGTGGCAGAGCACTTGCCTAGCATGTGTGAGGCACTAGGTTCAGTCTTCAGCACCACATTAAAAAAAAAAAAAACTAAATAAAATAAAGTTGTTACGTCCATCTACAACTAAAATTAAGAAAATTTGAAAAAAATGATATGGAGATAAATATTATACTTCTCTGGATATACCTTGTTTTGTAGAATTTGACTTTGGAATCATGCAAATGTCTTACACCATTATGAAACAAAATTACATTTTTAAACTTAAAACTTTCTCAGGTGTGGTGGTGTATGTCTGTAACCCCCTGCAACTTGGGAGGCTGAAACAGGAGGATTGCAAGTTTTGAGGTCAGCCTTAGCACTCAGTGAGGTCCTAAGCAACTTCGTGAGACACTGTGTCAAAAATAAAAAAATAAAAATAAAGAGCTGGGGAGTATCTCAGTGGTAAAGTGCCTTGGGTTCAGTTCCCAGTACCAAAAAATAAAAACTAAAAAAAAATAATTAAAACTTTAATTAAAAAAAAAAAAGTGTGTGTGTGTGTGTGTATGTGGTGCTGGGGATCGAACCCAGGGCCTTGTGCATGCAGCGCAAGGACTCTACCAACTGAGCTATATCCCCATCCCAAAACTAATTTTTGAGAGCAAAATGAAAACAAGTGAAAAATCTGTATATCCAGTTAGTAGCCTAACTACACACAAAGAGGAACTATACCAAGAAACATTAAATATAGTTTGGGATTAGCAACGTAGCCTAGCGATAGAGCACTTGCCTAGCATGCATGAGGCCCTGGGTTTGATCAACAAAATCTGTAATTTGACTGTATCCTCTGAAATGAAAAACTAGGATAAATTTCTAAGCTGTTTACAGTAATCATATGTTATGATTCTGAAAATCTTGTGTTTGTATTATACCAAGTAATCCTGTTGATAAATGAGAACAGGGATTTTTGACATAGGAGAAAGAAATTAACAATACCAACTTGTCAAGATTCAATAAAAACAGTATAGCCAAACCCTGATGTGGTGGTATGCTTATATCCCAGCTACTTGGGAGGATGAGGCAGGAAGATCGCAAGTCCAAGGCAAGCATAGGCAACTCACTGAGACCCTCAAAAATAAAATGAGCTGGGTGCAGTGGTGCCCACTTGTAATACCAGCAACTTGAGAGGTTGAGGCAAGAAGATCACAGGTTTGAGGCCAGCTTCAGCAACTTAGGGCCTAAACAACAAGATCCTAGTAAAAAGGGTTGGGGATGTGGCTCAGTGGTTAAACGCCATGAGTCCAGTTCCCTGTACCAAAATTAATTAATTAAATGGGCTGGGGATATAGCTCAGTGGTAGAGTGCCTCCAGGTTCAAAGTTCAATTTCAAGTACCACAACACACACACACACACACACACACACACACACACACACACACACAAATAAACAAACCCCAAACACTGTAATCCTGAATTGGATGTATGGCATGAAATCAGAGAGAGAGAGACAGAGAGAGAGAGAGAGAGAGAGAGAGAGAGAGAGAGAGAGTGTGTGTTTTCCAGCTCTAGTCGCTGAAAAGCCCTAAGAATAGTGCTAGGGATAGTGACTACTCTAGTAGCAATGAGCACCTTTGGTGGCCAAATGCTACTTGGAGTCTCTGAATACCATATCTCACTAACAGATTCCAAATCTGAGGCAGAGCCCGGACCTTCTTGTCACACTAAATAGCAAGGAAGTTCTCAAAGACTAAAAGGGATGTGTCAGAAAGACTCAGAAGCCAGCTGAAAGAGGCTCACACTGACCAAGAACAGGACAATTTGAGCATCCCTAAAGATACCAATTGCAGCAAAATGAAATGCACCAAATATGTGCAGCTCACTATGGTACCTGCATTTGTTTCCCAGGGATGCTGTAACAGATGACCACAGACTAGGTGGCTTAAATATCAGAAATTCATTCTTTTGTAGTTTGGGAGGCCACCAGTCTGAAATCAAGGTGGTGTCAGTGCCATGTTCTTCTAAAGGCTCTAGGAGAAGATCTTCTTTTGCCCTTTCTACCTTCTAGCATTGCTGGAAATCCTTGACATCCTTTGGTTTGTGTGAGTGCATAACTCCAATCCCTTCCTCTATCTTCACATAGACAAATTCCCTGTGTTTGTGTGTCCTCTCCTCAACTTATAAGGACAACAGCCACTGGGTTTAGGACCCACCCCACTCCAATATGACCTCATCTTAACTCATGACACCTACAAAGACCCTATTTCCAAATAAATTCATATTTGTATTCATCATTTTTCTGTTACTATAACTAAATACCTGAGATAATCAACTTATGAAGAAAAAAGTTTGATTTGGGCTACAGTTTTGTAGGTTTTAATACATGATGACTTGGCCCCATTACTTTGGGCCTATGATAAGGCAGTATATCATGGTGGGAACATGTGGCAAAGCAAAACCACTCACCTCATCACCAGGGAGCAAAAAGAGATGGAAAGGAATAAGCTGGGGTCTCTTTTACCCCTGATGACTTAAGTACTTTCTGCTAGGCCCCACCTCCTAAGGGTTCCACCACATGCCAATAGTACCACTCTGAGGACCACCCCTTCAACACATGGACCTTTTAGTGACATTCCAGATCCAACTATAGGTTAGATGTGATGGCACAGGCCTGTACCCAGGTACCCTGAAGGCTGAGGCAGGAGTATTTCAAGCTCAAGGCCAGCCTGGGCAACTTAGGGAGACCCTGTCTCAAAATAAAATTTTAAGGACTGGGGATATAGTTCAGTGGGACATTACTTTTCTAGGATGCGTGGGGCCCTAGGCTTAATACCCAGTACAATGGCGGGGGGGAAGAATACCATTTTGCATCTCTTGATGAGTCAATGTCATCAAGGGCTGCTCACATTACAACAATATGATCATGAAAAATGTCACACTGGACATGTGACTCTTTTTTTTTTTTAAGAGAGAGTGAGAGAGGAGAGAGAGAGAGAATTTTTAATATTTATTTTTTAGTTCTCGGCGGACACAACATCTTTGTTGGTATGTGGTGCTGAGGATCGAACCTGTGCTGCACACATGCCAGGCGACATGCTACTGCTTGAGCCACATCCCCAGCCCCGGACATGTGACTCTTGATGTAATACTCTTGGGAAAAAACTGGATCTATCCAAGCTCTACATCAATTTACCAGAAGAACATATAAAATGATTACACAGAGGAAGTCAGCAAAACCTAAAATATGAGGACATTTAAAAGAAAATATTATTGCAAAAATAGGAAGAGAGGGCCAAGGGTATAGCTCAGTTGGTAGAGTGCTTGCCTCACATGCACAAAGCCCTGGGTTCAATCTCCAGCATCATTAAAAAAAAAAAAAAAAAAAAAAAGGAACAGAAAAAGTAGAAGGGAGTTGAGATCTAATTTTAAAAAGAGAGAGAGAGACAGAGATCTGGAAAGTCCAGTATATGGTCTTTCAAGAGTCAACGGATTGGCTGATTGGCATAGTAGTACCAGCTACTCAGGAGGCTGAGGCAGGAGGATCTCTTGAGCCCAAGAATTTAAAATTCAAAGTCAGAAAGCTAGCATGAATGACAGTGAAACCTTGCTTTAAAAAAAAAAAAGTCAGCTGAATGTGGTGGCAAATGTCTATAATTAAAATTCAACTATAAAAAATTGAAATTATGATATACATATATTTCACTTGGCATCCACCGTTCCTGGCTCATAACTCTGCCTACCTGGCAAAACAAACCGTAGAAACTAAAATTTCTCTTTCTCAAGGTGAGTAATACATAGAAATTCTAATCTTCCCCCACCTTTCTGTCTTTGAGCTGCCATAAAGAATTTCTCTGACCTACCCTTGTCTAATAGTAGAGGATAAGACCCTCCTCATTCTAGAAGGGTGTTCCTGACCCACCCCCTGCTGGGAGAAATGCTGCACAGAGAATTCAAGAATCAGAACAGTCTGCCAGCAATAGAGCCCACCCTTTGTGACCCAACATCTGTTTCTCTGTATCCTCTGTGACATCCTTTATGATAAAACAATACCTGTGTTTTCCTGAGTTCTGTGAGCTGCTCAGGCAAATTAATCGAACCCAAGGAGGGGATTGTAGGAACCTCATTTTAGTTGCTGAGGCTGGCTTCATTTTATAGCTAGTTGGTCAGAAGCACAAGTCTCAACCTGGAGCTTGTGCTCAGCACGTACAGTTAGAGACGCAATCCCAGTGACTGAGCCCTCAACCTAGAGGGTCTGACTGGATCTCCAGATAGACAGTGCTAGAATGGAATTCGGTGAGGACATGCCCAGCAGGTGTTTGCTGCAGAATTACTTGCTTGCTGGTGGGGAACTCCTTCCATGCTTTTTGAAGGGTCACAGAAGTCTTCTGTGTTGTGGTGTGAAAGCAAAGGGAAAATGGCTTAATTTTTCCAGCAAAGATGATTTATTAGGGCTGAGATGAAGCTCAGTGGTAAAGCACTTGCCTAGAATGTGCAAGGCCCTAGGCTGAAACCCCAAAGCAGCAAAAAAAAAAAAAGTGGGGGAGATTAGGTAGGTATGATATGTAGTTTATATTTCAGAAATACATACTAAATATTTATAGACATTGTATGATATATGTAATTTACTCCCCACCCCCCTTTTTAAAATATGTTTTTAGTTGTTGATGACCTTTATTTTATTTATTTATATGTGGTGCTGAGAATTGAACCCAGTGCCTCACACATGCTAGGCAAGTGCACTACCACTGAACCACACAGCCACAACCCTTCCAGCCCCCCTTTTTAAAAATGGGAATTGAACCCAGGGACGCTTTAATACTGATATACCTCCCCAGTTCTGTTTTATTTTTTTAATTTTTAATTTTTATTTTTTGTTACTGGGAATTGAACCCAAGAGCACTTAACTAGTAAGCCACATCCCTAGCCATTTTTTTTTTTTTTTTTTTTTTTGGTACTCAGGATTGAACTCAGGGGCACTCAACCACTGAGCCACATCCCCAGCCCTAATTTGTATTTTATTTTTAGAGGATCTCACTAAGTTACCTAGCACCTCGCTTTTGCTGAGGCTGGCTTTGAATTCCCAATCCTCCTGCCTCAGGCTCCTGAGCCACTGGGTTTACAGGTGTGCATCATCATCCCAGCAAATGAGGTATTTCGGATGTCAAAGAATTATTAAGTGTGCTAGATGTGTCCTGTAATCAAAACCATTTTATTAAGTCTTTATCTTAGACATTTATACCGAAGTAATTATGAATGAAATCATATGATAAAGAGGGTTTGCTTTAAAATACTCCAATGTGAGGAATGATATTGGCCAAATTCTATTTTTACGATGTGTGAATGTACAAATACGTAGTAACAAGTCCTACCTTTATGTACAACTACAATGCACCAATAAAAATATGGAAAGAAGAAACATAGAGAAAGAATGGCAAAATAAAGTATTCCAGTGTGGAAGGTGGGGAGTCACAGCGTTGGTCATGTGTCAATAATAGTTGAAGTGGAGTGTAAGAGTTCTGGGCCTCAGCCGAGTGCAGTGCTGCACGCTTGTAATTCCAGAAGCTCAGTAGGCTGAGACAGGAGGATTTCGAGTTCAAAGCTAGCCTCAGCAAAAGTGAGGCACTAAACAACTCAGTGAGACCCTGTCTATAAATAAAATATAAAATAGGGCTGGGATGTGGCTCAGTGGCCAAGTGCCCCAGAGTTCGGTCCTGGATACACACACACACACACACACACACACACACACACACACACACACAAGTTCAGGGTCTTGCTAAATTGCTAAGGCTGGCCTCAAACTTGCAATCCTCCTGCCTCAGCCTCCTGGGATTACAGGTATATACCACCAGGCCTGGCCACATTTTTGTTTTTGAGAAAAAGAATTGTTCTTGTAATACATTACTTATGGATCTTGCTTGTAGCAAAAGCAGTAGACACGGAGTAACCCATCAGTAGTTCTCACTACTTGCTAATTTAATTATCCTCCCACAGCAGGAGACAGTGATTATGAGTGTGTGTGTTTGTGGGCCCCCTCCCATATCCACAGGATGATGTAGAAGTGGCTATGATTATACCACATAATTCGTACCACTGCTTGCTGTTTTCTATTGTTTTAAGCCTCTAAGGTTTGGGGTTAATTTGTTACTCAGCAATAGATGACTGATATCTCAGGCATAAAGCCTCAAAAGGCTGTCAGAATCCCTATGGGGTCAGAACCTCCAAGTACTCAGATCTTTCAGGGAGCAAAGTTTGGGTCAACTTATTGAGCAAAGAATCTCCACTAGTTTCGATGCCAGACAAAAGAAATCTTAGAAAAGGTCATATAAGGGGAAGAGGTTCTGGCTTGTGACTGTGGGAATGGGGATGTGGGTAGTGTTTACCAGTATTTCTTTGCTTGCTATGCTGTGATATTGTTAATTAGACATTTCGCCATCTCTCTCTCTATATATATGTATATATATATATGTATTTTTTTTTTCTCAATACTGTATAAAGGGTGAACTGGTCCTGGTTAAACTTCTGTTGGATTGCACAATGTTGAGACAGATTTGAAGGAAGAGAATATTCCCCAGAGGTCCTGACTTGGAGTTGTTGTGGTACCTGTACCTGATTCTGTGTTTTTTCTCTTGAGAAAGGAGGGAGTGTGTCCTTGGGTGAATGTGAGATAATGATTGCATTATGATGGGTAGGGGGCATTTAAAAATATTGAGTGTGCAGAAACGTAGAAGTTATGTGAGTAGTGGGCAGCCAGGTAGCACATGATGCATGTGGCAGGACCTGGATCCATTCTTCTCTTCTTTTTTTTTTTTTTTTTTTTTTTTTTTTTTTTTTTTTTTTTTTTTAAGAATGAGTGAGAGAGAAGGGGACAGAGAGAGAGAGAGAGAGAATTTTAACATTTATTTATTTTTTCTTAGTTCTCGGCGGACACAACATCTTTGTTGGTATGTGGTGCTGCTGAGGATCGAACCCGGGCCGCACGCATGCTAGGCGAGCGCGCTACCGCTTGAGCCACATCCCCAGCCCCCATTCTTCTCTTCTTTAGGGGTAACAGAATTTTTAGCAGGGCCTGTATTTCCCAGCTTGCACAGCAGCTTGGTGTGGTCACATGACTACGTCCAGGCCAATGAATAGAATAGGAAGCATGGTGGTGCCCCAGAAACCTCCTCAAGAGACACTTAGCATGCTCTCTTTGCATCCTTTCCTCTCCATTTCCCCATCCTCTGCTTGGAATATGGATGTGCTGACCTGAACTGTGCATTGGTCCACGAGGAAGGAGCTGGGCCATGAGGCTTTATCTACCAGCTTTAATTACTTACCTCTGGATTTTTATACATGAGGGAAATAAACGAGGGTCTTCTTTAAGCCATTGTCACTTTGGGTCTCTGTCATTGCACGGATATGGTGGATATCTTTTTTATTTTTTGCCTGCCCAGCCACAATTTCCTGTTCTTTGAGAGGACTTCCTCTACTCCATTCCTTGTGGTTGAATGAGTCACCAAGTCTCTGTATTTTCCCCAGTGGGTGGGCTGGTGAGCAGACCAGACCAACCAAGACTCCTTCCTCCCCCTCATCAGGAATGGAAGCCTGAGGAGTGGCACAGGTTTCTTGAGGCAGATTCTGTCCTTCCTGAGCCCTGGTTACTTAGCCTTTTCTTTGATTCTTCCCATTTCTCTCTTCTCTCCTCCTCCTCCTCTTCCTCCTCCTCCTCTTCCTCCTCCTCCTCCTCTTCCTCCTCCTTCTCCTCCTCCTCCTTCTCTCTCTCTCTCTCTTAATCCAGAGTAGCTTTCTGTAAGACCCATAGCTGATGATGTTCCATTGTCTTGCTCTGTCTGTTGCTATAACAAAATACAATAGACTGGTTGATTTTCTAATTTATTTTTATTTATATATGACAGCGGAATGCATTACAATTCTTATTACACATATAGAGCACAATTTTTCATATGTCTGGTTGTATACAAAGTATATTCACACAAATTCGTGTCTTCATACATGTACTTTGGATAATAATGATCATCACATTCCACCATCATTTCTAACGTCATCCTCCCTCCCTTCCCCTCCAACCCCTCTACCCTGTCTAGAGTTCGTCTATTCTTCCCATACTCCCCCTCCCCATCCCACTACGAATCAGCCTCCTTATATCAAAGAAAAGATTCAGCATTTGTTTTTTGGGGGATTGGCCAACTTCACTTAACATTATCTTCTCTAACTATATCCATTTACCTGCAGATGCCATGATTTTATTCTCTTTTATTGCTGAGTAATATTCCATTGTATATATTTGCCACATTTTTTAACCCAACCAATAAATGGGCCAAGGATCTGAATAGATACTTCTCAGAAGATGATATACAATCAAGCAACAAATATATAAAAAAGTTCATCATTGCTAGCAATTCGAGAAATGCAAATCAAAACCACTCTAAGATTTCATCTCACTCCGGTCAGAATGGCAGCTATTATGCATACAAACAACAGTAAGTGTTGGCGAGGATTTGGGGGAAAAGGTACACTCATACACTGCTGGTGGGACTGCAAATTGGAGCAGCCAATATGGAAAGCATTATGGAGATTTCTTGGAAAATTGGGAATGGAACCACCATTTGACCCAGCTATCCCTCTCCTTGGTCTATACCCAAAGGACTTAAAAACAGCATACTACAGGGACACAGCCACATCAATGTCTATAGCAGCACAATTCACAATAGCTAAACTGTGGAACCAACCTAGATGCCCTTCAATAGATGAATAGACTGGATGATTTATAAAAAAAAATGAATAAATTATTTCTCACAGTGGAGTCAGGGAAGTCCCAGATCAAGGCCTAAGCAGGACTGGTATCTGCTGAGGGCTGCTTTTTGCTTGCAGAATTTTTTTTCCTTTATTGGACACACATACACACAAATATAAACACACCCACGAATACAATATGCAGTGATATTTCAGGAGCAGTACAGCCTTCACTGTGCCTAGACCTAAAGGAAGATCCTAAGGAAAGTAATGTAGTGGGTAAGATGGTTAGTGAGGGCTGGGGCTGTAGTTCAGCGGCAGAGCACTTGTCTAGCATGTGTGAGGCACTGGGTTCGATCCTCAGCACCGCATAAAAATAAAATAAAGGTATTCTGTCCATCTACAACTACAAAAAAACAAATTAATAAAAAGATGGTCAGTGACATTCCTACCATGGAGAGGAAAACACACAAAAGGAACTTTTATACTTTTAGACACTTCTGACGGTCCCTCCAGGTAGGGGCTTGCTGCAGTGTTAGCGTCATCATCGTGGTTAAACCTGTTCTGTCTAATACTATGGCCACATGTGGCTCCTGAACTTTTGAAATGTGGCAGCTACAACTAAAGAACTGGATTTTTTCCAGGTGCGATGGAATGCACCTGTAGTCTCAACTACTCAGGAGGTTAAGGCAAGAGGATTGCATGAGCCCAGGAGTTTGAGACTAGCCTGGGAAACATAGTGAGACTCTTCCACAAGCAAGCAAGCAGCAAGGAAGTAAATGACTACATTTTGCACTTAATTACATTTAAATTTGTGGACTAGTACTCAATATGGTTATAATCAATGGGGATACCTTATGAGAAAATGCATTGTTAGGAAATTTTGTCATGCAAATATCAAGAGTGTATCCAAGCAAGGGATGCCTGCCTGTAATCTACTGAGGAGGCTGAGGCAGAAAGCTTTCAAGTTTGAGGCCAGCCTGGGCAACTTAGCGAGATACTGTCTCAAAATAAAAAATAAAAAGTTCTGGGCTGGGGATGTGGCTCAAGCAGTAGCACACTCGCCTGGCATGCGTGTGGCCCGGGTTGGATCCTCAGCACCACATACCAACAAAGATGTTGTGTCCGCCAGGAACTAAAAAATAAAATATTAAAATTCTCCTTCTCTCTCTCTCTCTCTCTCTCTCTCTCTCTCTCTCTCTCTCTCTTAAAAAAATAAAAATTAAAAAAAAAATTAAAAAAAACATAAAAAGTTCTGGGGATGTAACTCCGTGGTAGAACATTCTTGGGTTCAATCCCCAGTGTATACATACACATACACACACACACACACACACACACATACACATAAATTATAGTGTACTTACACAAACCTAAATGGTACAACCTATCATCCACTTCTGAGCCACATCCCCAACCCTTTTTATTTTTTATTTTGAGATGGGGTCTCACTAAGTTGCTTAGGGCCTCACTAAGTTGCTGATGCTGCTTTGAAGTTGTGATCATCCTGCCTCTGTCTCTTGAGTCTCTGGGATTACAGTTGGGTGCCACTGGGCCCAGCAGATATATATATATATATGTGTGTGTGTGTGTGTGTGTGTGTGTGTGTGTGTGTGTGTGTGTGTATATATATATATATATATATATATATATATATATATATTTGGTACCAGGGATTGTACTCAAGGGCACTCTACCACTGAACCACAATGCCATCCTTTTTTTGTATTTTATTTATAGACAGGGTCTCACTGAGTTGTTTAATGTCTTGCCATTGCTGAGGCTGGCTTTGAACTCACCATCCTCCTGCCTCAGCCTCCCGAGTCACTGGGCTATCTGGTGTGCATCACTGAAACTGGCGCAGCAAATATATATATATATATATATATATATTAATATTTTTTAGTTATACATGGACTCAGTACTTTTATTTTATTTACTTTTATGTGGTGCTAAGGATGGAACCCAGTGCCTCACACGTGGGAGGCAAGCACTTAACCGCTGAGCCATACCCCAGCTGCAGGAGAGAGAGGGAGGGAGGGAGAGAGAGAGAGAGAGAGAGAGAGAGAGAGAGAGAGAGAGAGAGAGAGAGAGAGAATTTTTTTTTTAATATTTATTTTTTAGTTATCGGCAGACACAACATCTTTGTTTGTGGTGCTGAGGATCGAACCTGGGCCGCACGGATGCCAGGCGAGCGCGCTACCACTTGAGCCACATCCCCAGCCCAGCAGCAGATATTTTTGATAAACATTTAGTGTCCCAATATTTAATGTCCCAACATTTAATGTGCTGAATTGAAATGTGGTGTAAAATACACAGTGGATTTCTAAGACTTAATGTGTACAAAAAAGTGAAAATATTGCAATTATATTTTACATAGATTAATATTTTAACTACACTGGATTAAATAAAACATACAATTAAAACAAATTGTGGGGCTGGGGATATTGTTCAGTTGGTAGAGTGTTTGACTCACATGTACAAGGCCCTAGGTTCAATCTCCAGCACCACACACACACATACACACAAACACGAGAATTGTGTTTGTGGGGCTGGGGATGTGGCTCAAGCGGTAGCGCGCTCGCCTGGCATGCGTGTGGCCCGGGTTTGATCCTCAGCACCACATACAAAGATGTTGTGTCCGCCGAAAACTAAAAAAAAAAATAAATAAATATTAAAAAATTCTCTCTCTCTCTCTCTCTCTCTCTCTCTCTCTTTCACTCACTCACTCTCTCTCTCATTCTCTCTTTAAAAAAAAAAAGAATTGTGTTTGTTTTCTTTATACTTTCTTTTGGTACTGAGGATTGAACCCAGGGATGCCTAATCACTGAGCTACACCCCTGGCTCCATTTTTAAATTTTGAAACAGGGTCTTGCTAAATTTCTCAGGGCCTTGCTAAATTGCTGAGGCTGGCCTCAAATTTATGATCCTCTTGCTTCAGCCTCCCGAGTTGCTGGGATTGCAGCTATGTACCACCACACCTGGCTCCTTCTACTCTTTTCAATGTTTCTGTTAAGACATTTATGCATGGAGGTTGCATTTCTAGAGAGAAACCCACACGATGCACTACAGCTAGGAACCTCAGGGAGCCCACGAGCAAACAGACTGGAGACTGGAAGGGGAATGCACTATCTTAAACATTTTGTCCACCCAAATTCGGGGCAGGATTCTAACCCTCCAGTGTCCTGACTCCAGGGACAAATACTGTGAATTAGCAGTAAGGACAGGGTCCAAGCAAACAGTCTGTCCCTTGCATAGAGATGCACAAGCCTTTTGACCAGCACACACCACCGCTACTGGTCTAGAGTGAATTTACTTTTTATTCCTATTTTAACAGGCAAAAATGATATACCACTAAAAACAGAATGAGTAAAATTGAAAGACCCATTTAAGCCAGGCACAGAGGCACATACCTGTAATCCCAGTGGCTTGGGAGGCTGAGGCAGGAGGGTCATGAGTTCAAAGTCAGCCTCAGCAACAATTTAGTGAGGTCCTAAGCAACTCAGCAAGACTCTGTCTATAAATAAAATATTTAAAAAAGGGCTGGGGATGTGGCTCAATTTTCAAGTGTTCCTGGATTCAATCCCTGGTACAAAACAAAAACAAAAACAAAAAAAACCTGATTTTTTTAAAAAAGGCAAGCATTGGGGCTGGGGTTGTGGCTCAGTGGTAGAGCACTTGCCTGGTACATAAGAGGCACTGGGTTCAAATCTCAGAACTACATAAAAATAAATAAATAAAATAAAGATATTGTGTCTGTCTAAAAATATATATATATATATATATTAGATTCACAGCAAAACTGAATTGAAAGTATTAAGAAATATATATATATATAAATTTTTTATAAGATAAAACACATCTACTTTGTGATCTGACAATTCCATTCCTAGGTACCTACCCATGATATATGAACACATTTTTCTAAAAAGATTTGTTCTTAGAAACTTTACATATAATAGTCCAAGCTGGAAACACTCTAGGTGTCTATCAACTGGAAATCAATAAACCATGACGTATCCTATAATGGATTACTATTCAGTGATAAAAAGGAATGAGCTGGGCTTGGTGACTCATGCCCTTAATCCCAGTTACTCAGATGGCTGAGACAGGAGGATCAAAAGTTCAAGGCTAGGGCTGGGGCTCAGTGGTAGAGCACTTGCCTCTCACTGTGAGGCACTGGGTTCCATCCTCAGCACCACATAAAAATAAAGATATTGTGTCCATCTACAACTAAACACACACATATGCACACACACACACACAAACACACACACACACACACACAAATATAAAGTTCAAGCGTGGGCAATATTGTGAGAAACTGTCTCAAAACAAAAAATTAAAAGGATGTAGCTCAGGGGTGGAGCACTGGGTTCAATCCCCAGTACCAACCGAGGAAAAAAAAAAAAAGGAATGAACTTCTGATAAAACGACATGAATAAATCTGAAAAGCCTTCTGTTGAGAGGAAGGAGTCACATATAAGAGAATATACACTGTATGATTTCATTTAAAAAGGGTTAAGGTTATGACTCGTGGTAGATTGCCTGCCTCACGTGTCTGAGGGCCTGAGTTCAATCTCCAGTACTGAAAAAAAGAAGGAGGAGGAGGAGGAGGGGGGAGGAGGAGGAACACTATACTGTAATGATATGAATGCTGAAGTTTTTAAGGGTGAAATGTACTGATTTCTGTAATCTTTTTGGAAACAGATCAGAAATAGATGAGTTGTTGAGTGGATAAAACAAGTCTGTTAAAATGTTCATGGTAGAATTCAAGCAGATCAATGGGTGTTTGCTGTTTATTTTTTTCAACTTTTCTGTGTATTTAAATTTTTTTTTTTTTAATAATATAACGCTTGAAAGAACAAGGAGAAAAGAAAGACCTAGATACCGGCATAAGCACTTGCAGCAAGATGCATTTCTCTGTTTTCTCATTCTTGTCTTCTTGCTGTCACTTCAAAGGTCCCTCATCAGAGTTGAGCAGGCCAACAAAAGTGCTGCTTCCCTGGGCTGTTCACCCTGGAGGAAGTGGCCACCAGACTCAGCGTGGGTTGAAGCCACCAAGTCTCTATGCTCCAATGTGGGCTGCTCATGGAGCAGTTAGCATGACCTGGGCTGGTGGGGGGTGGGGGATGTCTTCTCATTTCTTTTCTGTTTGATCTCCAGTTTCTGCCTCTCATATCCTCTTTTGTTTTCTTTCCTCCTGTGGGAGGAACATATGTTCCAGTGGCTTCCTGGGATATGGTATGTGGGAGGTAAAACTTTTTTTTTTTTTTTGAGAACTTGTATAGAAAATGTTCTTATTTTACCCATCTTCTGATCACTGGTTTGGCTATGAGTAAGAGTTCTAGTTTGAACATTATTTTCCTTCAGAATTTTGAAAGCAATGCCCCACCACTATTAATGCTGAGAAACCCAAAGCCATTCTGTTTCCTGTTTCCTTAAGTCTTGTGTTTTCTCCTTGGAAGCCTGTAGTATCTTATCTGTTCACATTGTTCAACATGTCCTCTGAGTGGGTCTGTTTTCATCCATAGGGGTTGGCACTTTCCATCAGTAAACTCCTTCAGGCCTGGGAAATTTTTTTTCAGTATTTTCATGAAGGTTTCCTGATGAACCCAACCTAATTCTATTCTAAGATTGGGAGCCATCTCGGCACAAAGTTATAAAAAGCTCATTTCTGTTTGACTAAGATACCTATTTGGCTTGACCATACTGTGAGGGCTAATCTTGTTGGGAATTCCTGCTTGTGTTCCAAACTCACCCATGCCTGGCTCTCCTTGACCATATGATAACCCTTCATAAAATCTTAGCAGCCCCTCATCAATTCTGATGTTGGAATATCAATTTAATCCCTTTCCTGAAATATTGAATCATGTAGATCATTAACCTGCTACCTGCCTTTGTTATGCTTGCCAGAATCTCCTTTGCTGTAAGTTCCCAATACACCCCCTTTTGTTACTTTTTATGCTATGAAGCCTTTTTCCTGGAGAGTTGGACAGCTGTTCTCCAGCCTGGCTTTGGGTGAGACAGTGGCTGGCCAGCTCTCTCTGTGTACACAATATAAGCTTGCTTTAATTTGATTTAAAATTGGAGTTGGTAGCCTTTTCTTTGCATCGTGGTTCAACATTTCCCTCCTTTGCTTTTTCTTCGTTCTTTCCACTGAGTTTTGAATTTTGGCTAGGTTGCTTTTTAATTTCTTTTCTGTTTATTTATTTATATTTTCATTTTAAAAATTTGTCTTTATTGCTTTTTAATTTCTAAGGAATTTTTAAAAAGTTAGGCATGGTGGCCCAAACCTGTAATCCCAGCAACTCTGAGAGGCTCAGGCAGGAGGATCACAAGCTCCAGGCCAGCCTGGACAATTTAGCAAGATCCTTTCTCAAAATAAATAATAAAAAAAGGGTTGGGGATGTAGCTCAGTGGTAGAACACCCTGGGTTCAAGTCCTAATATCAGAAAAACAAAAACCCAAGGTTTTGGGGTGGGGTCTTACAGTGGTAGAGCAGAAAGCCCTGGGTTTCATCCTCAATACCGCATAAACAAAACAATATTTTTTGAAATGCTCCTGTTTTCAGATAGAATTCACTTTCATTCCTTCTTTCCTGCAGGGGATTGAACTCAGCTACTCCTCCAGCCTTCTTATTTTTTTAAATTTGAGACAGGGTCTCCGTAAATTGTCCAGGCTGGCTTTGAACTTGTGATCCTCCTGCCTCAGCCTCCTGAGTCTGGGAGAGACAGGCATGCATCACCATACCCAGTTTAGATTCCCTTTCTTAATCATGGATGAATTATATATATATATATATATTTTCTTATCTGCAGATATTGACAACCTTTAAAAGAGGCTTTTCTTTTCTCACCCTGGCTTCTGTGAGTGAGTGTGCGCAAGCGCTTGTCTGCTGTTGATGGCCTGAACTCTTCCACTGAAGCCACATCACCAGTCTTTAATTTCTTTCTTTTTTTTTTTCCCCCCTTTGAGAGAGAGAGAGAGAATTTTTTTAATATTTATTTTTCAGTTTTCGGCGGACACAATATCTTTGTATGTGGTGCTGAGGATCGAACCCGGGCCGCATGCATGCCAGGCGAGCGCACTACCGCTTGAGCCACATTCCCAACCCGCCAGTCTTTAATTTCTGAGACAAGGTCTCATTAAGTTGCTGAGGCTGGTCTTGAACTTTTGGTCCTCCAGCCTTGGTTCCCCAGTGGCAGAGACTACAGACCTGCCAGTGAGCCAATCCTCCGTTTTCCCCAAAGTATTCATTATGATTATTTTAATGGTACGAGGTACAATTTTAGATTTCGAATTTTTTGGAAAGACCCATATCAATGACATAAGTTATGGTTATTATATAAAAAGGATAAAAAAAGGGGATGCAGGTGGTTCGGCGGGCCTGGTCAGGAGCTGACGAGGGCCCGTGGGAATCCCGGAACCTGGGTCTCTTTTTCAGACCCAAAGCCGGGCGGTTCCCGAGGTGGGGATCTCCAGGCCTGGACACGCCCAGGAGTATTAGCGCGCAAACATGGCGGCCACTCCGCTGCCCTCCGAGGCGCGCCCGCGGCCCGAGCCGAGCGCTTCCGAGCATTCCCGAGCGCTCCCGAAGCCCAGAGGAACCCCGGGAGCCGCGCGGGCGGGAGCGGCCCCGCCTGGAGCCTGGGAGCGGCGGCGCCGGCGCGGGGGGAGGGGAGGCCGGATGTGAGTGGAGCGGCCATTTCCTGTTTCTCTGCAGTTTTCCTCAGCTTTGGGTGGTGGCCGCTGCCAGGCTTTAGCTTCCAGTCCGCGGAGGGCGAGGCGGCGTGGACAGCGGCCCCGGCACCCCGCGCCCCGCCGCCCGCAGCCGCGCGTCCGCCCGCCCGCCGCTTTCCGCGCCCGCCGCTTCGAGTCTCAGCGCTCGGCCGCTGTCGCGGCCCCGCGAGCGGCCCAGATGCAGGCCATCAAGTGTGTGGTGGTGGGAGACGGGTGAGTGCCGGCGGGCTGGGGGCGGCGGGGTGGGCCAGGGAGGGCCGGGGGCGGCGAGGGCGGCGGGCTGGGCCCGGCTGCCGGGCTCGCGTGGCCGCCGCGGGCCTCGCGGGGCGCTGGCTCCCAGCCTCCCGGGCCGCGGCGCGGGCCTGGTTCCGGCGCTTCGGTGGGGGAGGGCTTGGGCGCTCCGGGCCGGAGGGAAAAGTGAACTCCACCCTCCGCTTTCTTCCCGGGCGGACGCCGCCCGCCCTGGTTGGCACGAAGATTAGGCGGGCTTGGAGGTGGTTGTCCCTTTTCCCCATGGAGGAAGGAGTTCTTTTTGGTTTCTTCCTTCATCTCTAACCCGGAGTCGGTCCTGTTGGATGCCTGTTTGCACGGGCCACTTTGGCGGCCTCCAAACTTACTTAGGACCACCAGGTTGCTTCTGATTGGCACCTCTCCACTTTAAGGGTTCTAAAATGATCCTTTTCGTGGAGAAACTTAATTGAGATGCTATCTGTGAGGAGCCCGATCTGATAGAGAAGGTTCTGAAAAGAGCCTGGTGTCATAAAGACTAAAAACAAAACAAAACAACAGATCCAAACTTCCAAATGGACCTTCATTTAATGCATTAGGTATGGCTGGAGCAGAACGGGCTCCGTGTGACTCTAGGCTTTTCTTTTCATTACTGTCCGTGGTGGTTACAGGCCCTTGAGGAATACAAGACTTGTCTTATTCGTCTTCGTCCCCCCCCCCCCCCCCCCGTATAGAAACAAGAATCTCAGTGTAATCCGAGCAAAAATGCGCGTCTGAGCTTTGCTTGTGTAGGTTAGTGTTAACAAGGAAGCTCGAGAATTACTAGCAGTTTCATGAAACTCAGAATGCAACTGGTACGTTGTGAAGTTGAGTAAAGTCGAAGGACAAGTTCTGGCATACCGTTAATTTTTGGTTAATATTCTCCAAACTTAACTTTAGCATTGATTTTACTTTTATGCTTCTAAATGTATTTGTTGATTTTCAACTTATTTAGATGATTCTAGGTTGGACATTTGAAATTGTTTCTATAACTAATTGAAATGAAAGACAAACAACTGATATTTGTAAGATAACCAGTCTTTGGGATTTGCCCATTTGCTGGCTTCTGTGTATAAAACTAGAAATTGTAAGGTTCACTTAATTTGAATGTATCTGCGTCTTTCTTTAACTTTTTGAAAGAAAGCTTTACTCTGTCACTTGGAAAAGATGTTCAGTTTTATAGTGAATTATTATTTTTTAATATTTATTTTTTAGTTCTCGGCGGACACAACATCTTTGTTTGTATGTGGTGCTGAGGATCGAACCCGGGCCGCACGCATGCCAGGCGAGCGTTCTATGCTTGAGCCACATCCCCAGCCCCTATAGTGAATTATTTTAGATGAAGTTTTCTTCTTTTTGCATGTCATATAGTTATCTGAATTTCCTTTAAAAGTTAAAAATACTGAATCAGTAGTGGCATGGGATATATAAAAGTACTACATACTAGTTTTTTAAAAGTTAAATTGGCCAGTTGCAGTGGTGCAAGCCTGTAATCCCACTTTATCCCAGAAATTTAGGAGGCTGCTGTAGCCCAGGCTGGTTTGGGCAATTTGGTGGGACACTGTCTCAAAAAGTGCTGTGGATGTAGCTCAGTGGTAAAGCCCTCCTGGGTTCAATCCCCAGTACCAAAAAATAAATAAAATAAAAAGTTGCTGCTAATTCAGTACTCAATCATAGTATGTGATGTTATTTGAAGAATTCCAAGACTAAAATCTAAGGAGAAACCTGGTGTGGTGGCACCCAGTGGTTCAGGAGGCTGAGGCAGGAGGATAGCAGATTCAGAGCCAGCCTTAGCAACTTAGGCCCTAAGCAATAATAAAAAGAGCTTAGGATGTAACTCAGTGGTTAAGTGCCTCCAGAGGCATTTCTATTCCTGGTATCCTCCCACTTCCCCAAAAATATATATGTATGCACACAACAGTTACATTTAATTTAATTAATATGAGCAAGTCATGGACCTGTAATGTCCTGTTTTGGCTCCCCAGCTCCTGTTGCTAGGTATCAATCCAGGGCTTTGAATGTGTTAGGTAAGTGCTCTAACCACTGAGCAACACCTCCATCCCTGTATTAGCTTTTTTTTTTTTTAATTTTTAGTTGTAGATGGACATGATATCTTTATTTTATTCATTCGTTTTTATGTTGTGCTGAGGATTGAACCCAGTGCTTACCTATGCAAGGTACGCCATCTGCCTCTGAGCCACAACCTTAGCCCTAGCTTTTTAAAATATAGCCAGATACTTGTTGAATGTCCACTATGGAAACTATATCCTTCCTTAATCCCCACCCCACCACTTACTTATGGGGTAACCTTGACCATATCACTCATCCTGAAGAGATGCATCAAGGGAAAGGTAAATATTAAGAGCCTGATAAGTGCCTTACTCTTTGCTGAGTGCTTAGTAATCGCCAGTTATTGTTGTCATTGTTACTATTGCTCTTTTTATTACTGGAAGACTCTGAGGGAATATGTAGTTCCTGCTGTGCATAATGTTGCAGCAACCTAGAGAGGCGGAGGTGGAGGATGGCAAGTTCAAGTCTACACTTGATCTTAGCCAAAAGGCCGAGAAGCGATGCAAGTTCAAGTCTAGCC
This sequence comes from Ictidomys tridecemlineatus, assembly GCF_052094955.1. Taxonomy (NCBI): domain Eukaryota; kingdom Metazoa; phylum Chordata; class Mammalia; order Rodentia; family Sciuridae; genus Ictidomys; species Ictidomys tridecemlineatus. The sequence goes on along the minus strand of NC_135486.1, from coordinate 108,946,521 downwards.
TCAGCAACTTACCCAGACCCTGTCTCAAAATAAAAAAAATAAAAGACCTGGGGATATAGCTCAGTGGTAGTAGAGTATTCCAAGAGACTCTCATACTGGATACCAGAAAGCCACAGTTCCTGGCTTTTTTTTTTTCAGTATGATTTTTAAGACTGCATTTGACATTTAGTATTGACTAGTGATATAGCTAAGTGATGTAAATGAAATGTGCCTTTACAGAAGAGTTTAAGCTATATTACGTCAAGGGATAATATGTAGCAAACATTATTTTAGTGAAAAATCTAGGTACATACGTAATTTTCACACCAGAAATATTTTTCTACTTTTAACCAAATAATATTTCTGATATTATAGTTTTAATTTTTTTTATTCAGAAATTGCTAATTATAAATATGGGCCTAAATTTTGTGGGGCTTAAAGCTACTTAAGGTTATAGAATTATAAACAATTAAAAATAATAAAAGCAATGAAGGCAAACTGATTGAGGTTTCACAAATTGCAAGCTTTCTTTTTTTAAATATTTATTTTTTAGTTGTAGTTGTAGTTATTTCATTTATTTATTTTTATGTGGTACTGAGGATCAAACCCAGGGCCTTGCATTTGCTAGGCAAGCGCTTTACTGCTGAGCCACAACCCCAGCCCCAAGCTTTCTTATTTAAGGAATTATAAACTATGTTATAACCGTATTATAGTGAGAATCATTTAGCTTGTATTCTTTTTGTTTTTAAATTTTATTTTTTTAGTTGTAGTTGGACATAATACCCTTATTTAATTGATTTATTTATTATAAATTTTTTGATGGGGCTTTATTTTGTTCATTTATTTATATATGGTGCTGAGAATCAAACCCAGGCAAGCACTCTACCACTGAGCCACAAACCCAGCTCCAATACCTTTATTTTATTTATTTATTTTCATATGGTGCTGAGGATGCATGTGCTAGGTAAGTGCTCTACCGCTGAGCCACAACCCCAGCCCCTAGCTTGTATTCTTTTGGTATATAATTTCCTGTATAGCAGTAAATTGGCATTGGGTATAAAATATGAGATAGGATTTATTTTTTAAAGATAGTCTTTCCTGGCACTGGGGTTATAGTTCAGTGATAGAGCACTTGCCTCACATGTGAGGCACTGGTTTCGATTCTCAGAACCACATAAAAAATAAATAAAATAAATAAAGATATTGTGTTCATCTTAAAAATCTTTAAGAAAAAAAGGTATTCTTTCCTGAATGTAGGACCTATAATTTTCATTTGAGGGGGACCTCTGCCTTAAGATTGTCTCTTTACTTAGGTAAGACAGCATCTCACAACTGTTTTGAAATTTTTTAAATAAAAAAATTTTTTTGATGCTGGGGATAGTATATGCTTCACCACTGGGGTATACCCACAACCGAAAACAGTATTTAATAGTGTTGTTTTAACTTTGGTTGACTAGAAAAGGTGGAGGGTGAATGACTTGAAGACCTCAAACAAAATGATTTTTGGTTGGACCAGTGATCTGTGTGCCACAGTGTCTGACTTAAGACATAGCTGCCTAGGTGTTTTTTTTTAGTTGAGTGTGATAAATGCCTCTTGTGACATCATCTTTATAAGAATGTGTGCCATTTAGTATTTCCATTGAACTGTGTGATAGCATGAAAAATGAATTTCAGTTCTTCATAAATTGTCTTGGTATGTTTTGAGGTTTACTTTTTATCTTCTTTAGTTTTGATCTGTTATAAAGGTATTTGAATTCTCTGTACTGGCTTACAAGTTTAGATTTAATGTATGACTGATAATGGTTGGCAAAATTATATATAATAATATACATTTTTTTTTTTTAAATACAGGACTAGGGATACAGGATACAGATACTAGTATGCCTGAAGCCCTGGGTTCAATTCCCAGCAATGTGGGGGTGTGGAATGGCAGTACTAGTAAAAGTTTGGGATTGGGTTAGGTGGAGGAGTATCACGAAGCCATTTTTAGAAACCTTCAATCTGTCATAATCTTCTGTCTTTTGCATTAGTCATTTAATATCTTAGTGCTTCCTACTTTTTCACCTCTGTATCACAGATAGCTCTGTCTTCTGATTGTAGTCTTCCTAGAGGGAGTTGTTTTTATCAGGAGTCTTGTTATCAGTATAGTTATCACATGTCATCAGAAGGAACATTTTTCCACCAACAGGTTAATATGAAAAATTTCAAGCATACAGAAAAATTGAGTATAGTCAACACCCGTATTCTCACCACTATAATCTGTAGTCAGTATTTTACTCTATTTGCTTTATCACATATCATCCCACTAACAGGGGATTTAATAGAGGAGTTGAAGGAGAATGGAGTGGTATGCAGTTAAGATATATATTTTTGAACTCTGTATCTTGAGCTCACTCATATCTGCTACACCATAGTTGGACTTGATTCTAGAAGGGTGGACTGGAAAAAAAATCTGTTTCACACTTTAGTATTCATTCTCTCTCTCTCTCTTTCTCTCTCTCTCTTTTTTTTTTCCTTTTCAGAGACACAACTGTTTATTTAGGAAAGTAGAGATATTTAAGGGATAATGTAGGCTGTGTCAAGAGTGAGAAGTTTTTGAGATAAAGCAAGAAATACACATTCAGGAGAGAATGTGGACCTTCTCCAGAGGAAGAGACAGCCCATAATTCAACAATTCATATGTAGTGTCTTCAGCCTTGAGTGTTTGAGAAACTTTAAACAGAATCTTAATTTGTGTGTGTGTGTGTGTGTGTGTGTGTGTGTGCACATGTGTGTGCCCTGTGCTGGAGATTGAACTGGGGTCTCACACATGCTAGGCAAGTACTGTCCCATTGAGCTATATCTCCAGTCCTGGAATCTTAATTTTTTAGGGAGCCTCTAATGGTGATGATGGCTAGCTTTCTGTTTTTGTTTGGTTTTGGCTAGCTTTCTGTTCATTTGCTGTGATAGTCACTGTTGGAAATAGAACTTAAGATTTCAGATTGGGTTTTGTGTTTTTGTAACACTGAACTACTCTCTCTCTCTCTTTTTTTTAATATTAGTTGTCAATGTGCTTTTCTTTAAATTTATATGTGGTGCTGAGAATCGAACCCAGTGCCTCACACATACTAGGCAAGCGCTCTACCACAGAGCTACAACCCCACCTCTGACCTACTCTTTTTAAAAATATATTTTTTTGTAGATGAGCATAATACCTTTATTTTTATATGGTGCTGAGGATTAAACCCAGTGCCTCACACTTTCAAGGCAAGTGCTTTACTACCGAGTCACAACCTCAACCCCTGAACTTCTCTTACTAGTTCATGTTTTTTTCTGTACATATTCTCTTTAAGCATTTGTTACAGAATCCCCATACCTTATTTCTCACTGTAAATTGAGGCTGAGGCAGGAGGATCTTGAATTCAAAGCCACCCTTAGCAACTAAGTGGGAGTGTAAACAACTTAGTGAGATCCTGTCTCTAAATAAAATATTAAAAGGGCTGGTTATGTGGCTCAGTGGTTGAGTGCCCCTGAATTCATTCTCCAATTAAAAAAAAAAAAAAAAAAAACTAAAACAAAACAAAACTGTGTTTTTAAATGACATTGCATGCTCTTTGTTTTGGTTTACAGTTGTCCTTGGAAAAATGTTTTTTCTTTCCTAAGATCAATTTATCTTGAAAAGCAGTGCAGAAAATTATTTATGCTTCCTAGATCCCTTAAATTTTTTTTTTTAGTTATAGATGGACACAATATCTTTATTTTTATGTTGTGCTGAGGATCAAACCCAGTTAAACCCAGTTATCTCAGACATGCTAGGCGAGTGCTCTACCTCTGAGCCACAACCTCAGGCCCCCCCCCTTTTATTTTTATTTTTTTAATGTGAGGAAATTGCCAGTGTTTCGTAATTGTTGATTTTATGTGCTTTTAAGTTGTGGTTTATAGATTGCAAGAAATAATAAGGTTTGCAGAAAAAAAAAAGTAAAACATTCTCTTAATGGGAAAGTGAAGAACCTAACAGAATGTACGTTATTGGCTTTAGTCAAATACAGGTTTAAAAAATTGTAATGTCGTGAACTTGGAGAAATCCAATATAGAACTGACATGAGCTTTCTCCCTGCAGGCCAATCCAGGTTCATTTTCTAGAGTGATAACATCTTTCAAAGATTAAAAAGAGGTTTAACTTAGCAGTTAAATATGTAAAACTGGAAATTCCAAAGCAAAAATTTTCAGAAATTCTACAAGAGCCTGTCCACACTGTGATCCAACATGGCTGACATTCTTTATGCATTTATGTTCAAGTTGTTTTGCCAAGTGCAGACGTTGACTCTGACCTCTAGAGTTGATTTATATATGTTTATATAAACACACACATATTTAGTTGTAGTTGGACAGAATACCTTTATTTTATTTATTTATTTTTATGTGACGCTGAGGATTGAACCCAGCGCCTCACATGTGCTAGGCGAGCATTCTACTTCTGAGTCACAACTCCAGCCTCTGATTTATATTTTTATATATACAAGGAATGAATAAATAAAATTTTTAATTTTTTTGTTCTTAATAATTAAAAAAAGGTAGGGCATGTACTTATTTTAAAAATCAGAATTCCACAATTTAATCTTTTTCGTAAAGACTTATAGATTAGTGTCTCCGGAGACTGAAGGAGGAGGATGAGAGTTCAAAGCTAGCCTCAGCAAAAACAAGGCACTAAGCAACTCAGTGAGCCTGTCTCACTTTGTAAAATACAAAATAGGGCTGGAGATGTGGCTCAGTGGTTGAGTGCCCCTGAGTTCAATTTCCGGTACCCCCCCCCAAAAAAAAAAAAAAAGAACATAGATTTGTAGCCAATAATGATTGATAGTAAATTATCAGCCAGTATCAGATTATGCCAATATCTTTTTTCTTTTTTGGTACTGGGGATTGAATCCAGGAGTGCTTTACCACTGAGCTACAATCCCAGTCCTTTTTATTACTTATTTTAAGACAGGGTCTCAAATCGTCCTGCCTCAGTATCTTTAGTGACTGGGATTATAGGCCTGCACCAGTGTGTTCAGCAAGATATTTTATCTTAAAACATTTATAGTTGCTTGTCTTAGACATTAAGTGACAAGAATTGTTATCGTTTTCTACACACCATTTGTCATTTTGAAAAAGGGGTTATTTATCCTGGCCTTAGACTCCACTTTCTTTTTCAACTACCACATCCAAACCATGGCCAAACCATGATTGTTCTGCTTTGTGTCTAAGTAGCTCATGAAACAGCCCGTTTATTTTCACCCTACAGTCTCTCTCTGTGGTCCAGACTACCACTGGAACACAGCAGCAGCTTCCTTATTTTCCTACCTCATGTCACACCTTCCTCAGTCCTCTTTCCACAGTGTATTTGGATATTTCTTGGAAAATCGAATGCATTCTTGGCAATTTACCTTCTCTGGCTTGTAGGCAGGATCAATCCCACATCTCTTCTTAAGGAGATGACACCTCTTCAGATTTTCCTCTACCACTGCCCCCATATTTCTTGTTAAGTTATGCTGGGCTTCGTTCAACTCTGGGCCTCCCCATTTGCTGTTGCTTTGTTTGCCCATTCTGTCTTCATTCCTCATAAGTTTTTAGCATACATTGCAGCCTTCTCTGTCTACCCCGAAGACAAGGTTAGATTTTTTTCTGTGCATTCCCAGATTAGGTTAGATTTTTTGCTGTGCATTTCCAGAGCATCTTTACTAATATCATACTGATGATGATGATGATTATTATTTATTTGTTTGGACTCCAGGGATTGAACCCAGGGCTTTGTATATGCTAGGCAAGCACTCTACCACTGAGCTACATCCCCAGCCTCATACCAGCACTTCTGTGTAATGATTGTGTTCTTCATTTTTTAGTTTAATAAGTGCACATACTCTGTGAGGCCTTGTTCAATGAAATATCTTCGGTGCCTAATATACTTCTTATAGTACACACTTGCTATAAATTAAAACTGAATTTATGCTCACAATAGTTTGCTGAATGAGTTGGTAGTTTTGCATCTGTTTGGTAAACACAAAAACTGAAGCATATAAAGAAAGTTGGAACTTGCCAAAAGATTGGAACCACTTAGTGATAGTTGGTTCTGGATCTCAAACGCAGGCTTCTGACTCTAAATCTTTTGACTCTTGCTTATACAGGTTCATTTTGAAAGTCTAAGCCTTTTACAAAATGTATGTCCAATGACTCATTTCTATTTAGGAAACCTTAGAAGTTGGAAGTTACCTTCTGATGATGTAATGTTTGATTGTGAGATCTTTGGGGTGGAGAGTTCCAACTTTTGTTAAGCCCTTAATAAAGTTAGGAGTAAAACAAGTACTGGCAAGACTGAATGAGCCTGTAATCTGCCCTTGTTGAGACATTTTCACTTTAAAACTTTAGAGTATGAGGGAAAAATAGGAAAGCACTAAACTTTCTTTATGGTGAATCCATTTATGGCATTTGGGATTGAACAATAAAAAACTTTTAAACCAATACCATAGTGAACTCTTATCATCTTAACTTTGGTAAACCAACAGAAAACAGCAAGAAACTGGGCTCACTATAGAGGACATTTAGTGAATTGAGCCTTTAGAAAGCTCTGAAGAAGTCAACCTATGAATGCTGTAAAACTCCAACCATGCCCCTGCATAGTGGTGCAGTGACCTTAATTTATTTTTGTCCATTGATTGGTTTGTACTGGGGATTGAACACAAGACCTTGCACATTCTACACAAGTGTTCTACCACTGATTACATACCTAGCCCCTTGTAAATTTTATTTTGAGACAGGGTCTTGCTAAGTTGCCCATTCTGGCCTCCAACTTGGGAGCCTCTTGAGTAACTGAGATTATATGTGTGCTACTACACCTGGGCTAGGAATCTTAATTTTTATTATTATTTTTTAATATTTATTTTTTAGTTCTTGGCGGACACAACATCTTTGTTTCTATGTGGTGCTGAGGATCGAACCCAGGCCACACGCATGCCAGGCGAGTGTGCTATCGCTTGAGCCACATCCCCGGCCCCAGGAATCTTAATTTTTAGAAATATTCTCTTGAAAAACATTTCAGGTGGTTGGGAGACTGAATCACCACTTTGGCTTTTGCCTGATGGTTTACTGGTAATATTGATCCAGTCTGTACCCATTACCAGTTGTACAGGTGGCTCTTTTGCCCTGAATATTTATTTCTACATGGTTCTCTTTTACTTTCTCTTTGTAACTGTTTGGGAAGTTTACACTATCATCTCTGAGCTATTAATTAATATGTGTAGACTGTATTGTTAGACCCTTTTTTAAAAGCTCATGACGTGGCAAATGCATACAGATAAATTAATGTGAGAACATTTGTGTAAGGTGGTTTTTAACTAAAAGCTCTGGAGAAGAGTCAAAACTGAGGGAAACCTTTAGGAAGTGGATGGAAGTTTGAGCTGTGTCCCTGAGGGATGACAAAATAAGTTAGTTCTTACAGAAATAACTGCATGTATGTTGCAGGGGCAAGCTATGTTTGCGTTAGTATTAGTGAACTAATACATTGAGTACAGAACTTAAAACTTCTTGTATGAAAGGCTTGTTCACAGAAGATGTTCACAGAAGAAACATTTTTTAAATTTTAAAATGTTCTTCCTTTTGTAACTTCCTTTTGTAATTTGTACAAACAACTGTACAAATATTGACTATTGGTGCTAATACCACATAACCTTAATAGAACTAGATGGATCCAAAGTCTTACCTTTCTGAAAAAATGCTGGTTTGTTTGGATTTCTAGAAATTATTTTAACAGAACAAAGAAAACTATAATTTTGTTCATGTCAACTAAGCAATCTTATTTTTCTCCTTTTAGAGCTGTAGGTAAAACTTGCCTACTGATCAGTTATACAACCAATGCATTTCCTGGAGAGTATATCCCCACTGTGTAAGTATCTTCAGTTATATTTGTATTGTCTGATATGTTTTTTTCTGATTTTTTTTCCCATTTGTTGTTAACCCTATCTTAATGCTTGTATATGTGGATATAATTTGTTTTCCTCTCAAACATTGTCTGGGATTTAATTGTAAGTATTTTGGACTTTTATGAAATACCTGGTCAGTTTAATATAATTTTCTCACATGATGGAACAAACACAGCCTTGCTTTTCTAATTTTTAGATACTCAAGAAAACAAAGTTAAAATTTAGTGTGAGATATAGCACTTGGTAGTAATATAAAGAAATCCAGAGCTAGTCAAAAGGAAGCCGACCAGAGATTGGTCAGAGAACAATTCTTGTGAATGTAAGAGTTTTGGATAGATTTGGCTCTATGGGAAGTGAAACGTGAAGTATTCCATTAGATTTTAATTGGCATTTTCTGACAAGTCATTCATCAGTTGGTTCTAGGTCACTGTTAAGTTACAGGCTTCACAGTTGAAACCAGGTAGGATAGAAATGGCCATTGGGCTGCATCTTCCCCAAGGGCAGCAGAATTGGGTGGAGAAGGAAAAGTGCTTTTTTTGTTTTCAGTTGTAGTTGGACACAGTACCTCTATTTTATTTTTATGTGGTACTGAGGAATAAACCCAGCACCCCGCACATGCTAGGTAAACTCTCTACTGATGAGCCACAATCCCAGCTCCAGCAAAATGCTTTTTTGATGTTGGGTTACCAGGGAGTTTCAAGTAGCCAAGCTTCACTGTGGCCCAATGAGTCTTGTGCATCCCAGTGGAGGCAGAGACACTGTGGAGAGGAATGACTTTAAGTCCCGCCCTGCTCAAGCACAGCACACTGCTTAGGTGCTCTGTGAAAGTGCCATTGAACATTTTAAAGTATGTAAATGGTAACACTCTGTCCTAGTTGTCTTGTATTTATGGTGGGAATTTACTTTATCTATGCATATAGATAGAGCTTAAATCCCTAATGATTATTGATTTTGAAGTACTATACCTGATTATATACCACTGGTCACTTTTTTTTTTGCCTCGATGCAAGAATATTATCTAGTTTTTTTTTTTGTAGGCTTTTTTTGGCTAATGTTTTTAATTAATTTTTGGTATAGTATGAGGCAAGCATCTGGTTTTCCACCCATGCCAGTGGGGGGAAAATACAATACTGTTTATTGAATACTTATTGAATAATCTGTCCTTTCCTCATGGAAGTAGAATTACCACATTCATTTAACCTACTTTGCTACCAGTAGTGGCCATGGGCACCTCCCAAACCTTTTATTTATAAAAACAAGTTAGGTCATTAAATTCTGTAAATTATATTGGGAGCTTGCTTAGATCTCGACTCTGCTCTTCTTGCAGTATAGTAAGAGGCATGAAGTATTAAAAGCATATAAAAAGTAAATCCTTGACTTTTATAGACTAATAATGTATTAGGGTATTTGTCTTGGCTTAAATTGCAAAGCTTGAAAAAAATCATAAAGCCCTTATTTTTGTTTTAATTAGCTATGATGCCAGTAGCACTTTTTAAATATCTGTCAGCCTATAAGCCTTTTTTCTCTGTTGCCTTTTCCTATAGTAACTAATTTGTGTATAGTAGCTTTAAGTTATTTTAAACATTGATGTGATTAGGTGTGCTCATTTTGAAAACATGGGTGGCTTCTAAAGTCAGGTATATCTTGTTACCACTGTACTTTGGTTGTAGGCATGGATGACCAAGACTGTACCAAGTATCACTCCATATACTCAGATGTGAGGGCTGGAAACACTTCTTGAAAATTATAAGACATGTACATGGAAAACTTCACACGTGGGATTTGAAGGAGGAACTAATTCCACTTTTTCCTGGAAAAAAATCTTAAACTTTCTGTTTATTTTATTTTATTTTTTAAATTTATTTTTTAGTTTTAGGTGGACACAATATTTTTATTTTACATTTATGTGGTGCTAAGGATTGAATCCAGTGCCTCGTGCATGCTAGGCGAGCACTCTACCACTGAGCCACAACCCCAGCCCCAACTTTTTGTTTATTAAGGCAAAGATTTTTTATTGCTGACAGAAATTTGTTTCACTTAAATTTAGTAGTTTGTCCTTTGTTTCTCAGGCATTTTTCTTTCTCATGTGTGTGTTTAGTTGGTTCCTCATACATTTCAGCCATCCTGCCTGCCGTTCTCTCTCAGAGCTCTTTCTCCTTTTGCCTTTGTGGTCATTTCCTGGCCTGGAAGTATCCAGGTCCATTTGCTGCCTTTTAGCAAACCTTCTATGAGATGTGAGGTGCTGCTGGGACAGTGACTTTGATCCTTTGTCTGTGACTAACCACTTTTATCTCATTCTACAGTTTTGACAACTATTCTGCCAATGTTATGGTAGATGGAAAACCTGTGAATCTGGGCTTATGGGATACAGCTGGACAAGAAGATTATGACAGATTGCGCCCCCTCTCCTATCCACAAACAGTAAGGACTTTAATGATTTATTCTAGAATGTTTTATTAATGCATATCTATGGTTTGCTTATTTTGCTGTGATTTGGGTATATTGAGTAATAGCACTCAATGTAAATTGGTTCCCTACATGCAATTCATATTTTTACTTTTTGAGCATTACCAGTTATTTAGCCTTGTGCATTCTACATTCTTTCATTTAATTTTATTAGGCTTTTTTTTAGCTAAAGGTTTTATCTTTAATTTATAATTCATTTTTAGTATAGTATAGGCAAGCATCAGACTCTCCTCCAAGTGGAGGTAAAATATAATACTATTTATTGAATAATCTGTCCTCTTCTCATGGAAACAGAATTACCATATTTATTAAACTTCCCCCACTCATAATAAAACTGGTAATGCTTTTATTGTCACAAACCAGTTTTTAATAGCAGTTAATTTGAAGATGATTTGCTTTGGGACAGTTTTTCACTACAGTATCAAATTAAGTAGTTAAGATTAAGGTCTCTTTAAACCACATTAGTATTTAATCAGGGCTTAATAATTTTTTTCTTATAAAATATATAATTCTTTGACTTTAGACCTAAATCTTTTCCATGTAGATTGAGGTTTTATTTTTATAAAATGGGTCTGCTGTGCCAATCAGAAAAAAATTTGTTTTGCCTCTCTATAAAACAACTAAAAGATTAAAAAGTGAATTAGAGCAGAAGCTGGCAAGAACAATGGGTACTTAAAGAGGAAGCAGAGCAAATTCCTAGGGTTCAGATCCTGCTTTTCCACTTCCTAGCTGCTGTGTGACCTTGGACAGTGTCTTCTCTAGTTTTTGCCTCTTTGTTTCTTGAGTGAGTTAATACATGTAATGTACATAGAAAATTCTTAGCATATTGCACACACTCTAGTGTTAACTGCTATTTGGATTCCTCTTCATTCTTATTGATACAATTTGATCAGTGTAGAGGCTCATTAGGTGAAAGTTGTGTTTTGGTGAGTGTCATTTTCTGTGAATGTGCTAGATGGGATCAGGAAGAGCTTAGAGAATGATCATATATGAGCCCTGATTGGTAGGGTAGCCTTAATTGACTTAATCATTACTTTTCTTTCTTTTTTTTTTAATTGAGTGTTATGTATTTAAAAAATTTTTTTTTAGTTGTGGGTGGACAAAATACCTTTATTTTATTTATTTATTTTTATGTGGTGCTGAGGGTCGAACCCAGTGCCTCACATATGCTACTGCTGAGCTACAACCCCAGCCCAACCATTATCTTCTTAGATCTTGTTTTTCAAAACAAACTTCCTGTTTAGTGATAGTTTTAAGATTTTGAATACAGCCTTTTCCCTCTAACCAACAGTCTCATGCATTTTGTTTCTAGCTGGAAGTATTGCCAAATACAGTCTAAACTATGTAGTTTTTGCACATTATACTTCAGTTAACAGTGCTAAATATAGTGTGGGAGGTTTCAGTTGGGTGGTTTCTCAGTTAAATCTATAGCTAAAAATTAAATGTGATTTAAGTATTAAAAATCAGCCCATAAACATAAAATGGTTCAAAATCTTAAATATCTTGAAAACTATTCTGTAATCAGTGAGTGTTGAATCATTCCTTTTTTTAGGGGGGTGTTGAACTCAGGGGCACTCAACCACTGAGCCACATCCCCAGCCCTTTTTTGTATTTTATTTAGAGACAGGGTCTCACTGAGTTGTTGAGGGCCTTGCTAAGTTGCTGAGGCTGGCTTTGAACTTGTGATTCTCTTGCCTCATCCTTCAGAGCTGCTGGGATTAGCGTGCACCACTGTGCCTGGCAAATCATTCCAAATTTTAAGTGGATTTAAAAACAGTGACTGGTAGAATAGGAATATCAACCCCTAGATAATCTGGAAGAGTGTGGCATCATTTCTGAGAAATGAGAGCCACCCCACTGTGACTCAGGGGATATAGGATAGGGCAAGGCCATTTTCTCTGAGGGAGTCACTCATAGCAAGTCAAAGGTGACTTGGCAAGAGTCCCATTCTGCTGAGGAGCACAGATAGGGTGAACTCTCAGATTGAAGAAAGCTATGTTGTTATTTTATGTTAGAGGCCTGAAATCAAAGGGGATGTTGCCCTGATGGGGCTTAAGACTAAACTTTTTAGGTCTTGACTATGTACATCAGTGGACTGTTTTCCTATAAAGCACTTGAGTAGGAAAAAAGGAATAAGACAGGGTTCTTGCTCTCAAGTAACTTTCAGAAAAGACCCATAAACTGACTGCTGTGTAATACATCATGTGCCAGAATTGAGGAGGGTGAGTGGGGGTGCTTAAGGAGCACCTGACTAGCAGTTAAAGATATGCTTGTTTCAACTCCTTTTTGCAAAGGAATGATCTTGGGAGCTCAGGGGCAGGCCCAAATGGTTTGGTACCAGGGCCCGGATGTCTCATTACTTTGAATCACTTTTTACCTAGAGGATTTGGCCTGGGAGTTACAGGATGGCACCTTGGTGTCTTGTTGGTAATGGGGAAACCTCTCAACCTAAGTGTTGAATGGAACTTGATCTCTGATTTTGGCTCTTTGGACTGCAGGGCTTTTTATGTGGCTTACCCAAGACTTCTCAAACCCATTCCTGAAGGGCCAGGTTGAAGATTTCTTATTTAGGCCATGCAAAAAAGAGATATTATGCTCTTCATGTTATTTAAAGTTGGCATCTTCTCTGTTGTATAGTTCTATGTAACTAAATCTTGTCTAAACCATTAATTTCTACTTGGTTCTCCAAAAGATAGTGAGCAGCTAGTCATCATTTTCAGTTGAAGTTACCCTTCAAATTATTTTTCCAAATTAAATAATCCTAAGGGCTTTTCTACCCTTCAATAAGTTACCTATATTTTTTTGCAAGTTCTGCATGCTCATATAGGTAGATCAAAGTAATGCTCAAATCCAACATCTTCTATTTCACTGTGTGGACTTAGTGACAGGAGTAGGAACATGAGTGGTATGTCAGCATCATAAGGCTTATGCCCTGTGGGTGTCTGATCCAGCTGATGTAGACTGTTTGCTGAGATGGTAGGCCTCTGTTTAGGTCAGCCCTCCTCTCACCTTTTTTTTTTTTTTTTTTTGCTGGGAATAGAACACATGATTTACCACTGAGCTATATCCCCAATATCCTGTTCCCACCCCACCATTTTGAGACAGGGTCTCAACAAGTCTGGATGAACTTGTGATTCTCCTGTCTCAGCTTTTTGAGTCACTGGGATTATAAGTATGTGCCACCACACCTGCTTGAAGGTTTTAACCCATTAAGTCCTAAGTTTTCAATTCTGCAAACATAATAAATATTTACACATTTTTTCAAAATTGCCCAAGTAGTATTTTTTTGCTTAGTTTAAGGTCTTTTTTTTTTTTTTTGTCTTTTGACTGTTTATTACTCAAGCTTCAGTTTTTAATTATTACTTTTTAAAAATGTAGGTTTCTGACTCTGCTTGTCCGTTCAACATAGCAGTTTTCTTTCCCTCAATAAGGAAAGCATGCTTGATCCTGTCATGGGCAGCAAGCGTGGACCCACTGTAGGCCTTGCTGATGTATGAGTTTTTGTTTTAGATATCTCGTAGGTCTCACAGCACATACCCTTGAAATCTGCCTGGGCACACAGCATGTGCAGATTTTGATGCTTTCCCAACCTTCTTTGTATAAAGGTAAACGATTCTAATACCAGGGGTTTGGGACAGCCTAGTTTTGTTAGAGGCTGTATTATAGGAGAAGCCTACAAAAGTATGTCAGATGCATTCTGAGTCTGTCTTTGGAAGGACTGCCAAGATTGAGGAGTTTTTGAAGCTTAAAGTAGGGGACTTGCTCACCACCAGCCTTCCTCTTTCTCCCCTTACCAATCCTCATGCCAATTCAAAGAACTATTTGGTTTAAGTTTTTGTAGGTGGTCCACATCTGGAATGAAATTAGAATAATTCTCATTTGCCCTTAGAAGAATCCTCAAGAGTTCTGTGTTGAAAGAATAAGTCTATTGATTTTTATTTGAAGCAAAGAAGTGAATTAAAAGCATTGTGGTAAACACTGGAAATGTTAACTTTTGTCTGTCTCTAAGGAACAACCTCACCAAATCCATAGTGAGGCTTGGAATTGAGTCTTACTTTGAACTGCATTGTTCATTTCGGTAATACAAGTCTAAATCCATACTACACACAGAACTAGGAGGAAGACAGGAACACAGCTCTTCACAGGAGCTTTTAGTGTTCAGTGTTAGAATTGTCAGCTCTCAACTCTGGCTGTGTCCTGGAAAAACCCTCAAGTCTGGTCTATTAGGCATGTTTCACAGGCAGGTGCCTTTTCTGTATGCAGGCTTCTGCAGGACTTGTCTGTAAGAACTTGCATGCAGCTCTTTGAAGAAGTGCCTGTTGCTGACCTTTATGTTAGGGGACACTTGCTAACATTTCCAGCTGCATGGGAATGTGTTAAATTCTGGTGTGTGCTCTACAGGTAGAAGAAACACCTTTGTGGCACCCTAGTGGGTTAATAGTGGGTTAGACTGCTGCAACATTGGATAAAAGAAAAACTATGCTTTATATAGCTGGGAATTTTTTTTGGGGGGGGGTAGGTTACAGGGATTAATGAAGGGTGCTTAACCACTGAGGCACATCCTCATCCGTGTGTGTGTGTGTGTATTTATTTTAGTTGTAGTTGGACACAATACCTTTATTTCACTTATTTATTTTTATGTGGTTCTGAGAATCGAACCCAGGCTCTCGCATGTGAGGTGAGCACTCTACTGCTGAGCCACAACCCTAGTCCCCCCCGCTTTTTAAAAAAAATTTTAATATTTATTTTTTAGTGTTCGGCAGACACAACATCTTTGTTTGTATGTGGTGCTGAGGATCGAACCCGGGCCGCACACATGCCAGGCGAGCACACTAGCACTTGAGCCACATCCCCAGCCCTAGTCCCCTTTTTTATATTTTATTTTGAGACAGGGTCTTGCTCAGTTACTTAGGGCCTTGCCGACTTGCTGAGGCTGGCTTTGAGGTTGGAATTCTCCTGCCGCAGCCACCCGAGCTGCTGGGATTACAGGTGTGTATCACCATGCCTGGTTTAATTGGGAAATTTTGATTTTTTTTCAAAAGGCCTCAGCCTTCATTAGTTGGGTCAGTGTCCTTCGGCTACAGGTCATTAGGAACACACTTATAGTTAAGCAGAATTGGGTTTGTTACTTTTTGCCATGAAAGAGAAATACCTGAAAACTGGGGTGAGATTTGCTCTTGTGCTGTATGGTTGGGGGAGTGGTAGGGCTCAAAAAGGAAGTTGTTGTTTGTGGATGCATACCATCAGGAGCAGGATAATTCTGCATTGGTATATTTTGATCATCTAGTTGGTGGGGAGATGAAGCAAAACTAAAGCTGTGGTGGAAGTATGTAACTCATTTATTAGGAGCAGTGGATGTTTAGCAGTTTTGTAGTTTGCAGTGATTCTTTTGACTTGTCTGCACTTAGACAAGATTATAAGTTTGTCTTTTTCTTTACTTTTGGTCTCATTTCATTGTGGTCACATGGGGCCTTGTCTGATATTGATGTTCTGAGAAATTATTACATTCAACAGGCCCACTGTGACAAAGCTGTTGGCACCAGGCTACTTCCCAGGTGTTGGGCTGCTTCTTTTTTTTTTTTCTGGGGCCTATTTTCTTAGAGGTTCCACAGTGATGACACATGTCCAGCTTTTTTTAGTTCTGCCTTTTCTCTGTCATGTATGTATATCCTGGTCCTTTCTTTGCGCATAAAATGCCTGTATTAACAAAAAGAAAATTTCACACACTTGTAATCCTAGCTAATCAGGAGGCTGAAGTAGGATGATTGCAAGTTCCAGGACAGCTTGGGTTGATTAGTGATTCCCTGTCTCTAATCAATCCCCAGCCTCTGGCTGGGGATTGATAAAGCACCCATAGGCTCAGTCCTCAGTACTAAGTTGAGGGCAGGGCAGAATTCCAACACTGACCGGAAAAGAGAATAAAATGAAAGAAACAATACTGCTTTTGGAGTAGTGAGATTTCAGCCATGCAGATGTCTGCCCAGTCACATTCTACCAAGACCAGCCCATCAGTGTGGACTGTACTGTAGACAGGCAGAGGAGCAGCTGGTGGAATTGTTTCTGTCTGTACTTTTGACCAGTGAAGAAGGGAAGTGGCTTGTGATAGGAGACTAATAAAGACATGGAAGACTTGCCACTTTCTTAAAAGGCATGTTGGGCGTCTGGTATAGTTGGAAACATCATAGTGATCTGAGGAAAGCATTAGTGTTCAAGTCACAGGAAAGATAGGCCAGGACTAGAGGTGTTCTAACAGCCACGTGACTTGTGAAGAAGGAAAGTGAGAGACCTTGAAAGAGCCAGGTATTCCTAAGGAGTGCTTGCTGATGGTTCAAGGACAGGGAAGAACAGAGAGCCAGGTTGACCAGCACAACCTCACATGCCACGGTGTTAGGAAAGTAGAGTTGGACGGAATAGGTGGTAGAAAGTAAGTGTCAGAAGCACCAGACATGTTTTCTGAAAGCTATATTTAGGCTGGGGGAAGAAAAAGCAACAAGGAAGGAACAGGCAGATGGTGCAGTGTTCGCAAAGGAGGGGAACTGGAACTGCTTGGCTCCTGTTGTGCATATCCCTTATCTATCAAAAAAGATGTTCTTAAAAACTGAAAAGGGTACAACAAATGTGATTAGATGGTATTCTGAGTCTGTTTTTTGTGAGACTGATCTCAGCAAGTGTGGATCACAATGAATATTTGGCCCCTCATCAATTCCTTCAGAGGACAAATCTTTAAAAACAGCCCAAACATTAAATCAGGAGGGTTAGGGGAAACAAATATTATCTTTGAATTATAAATTAGAGAATCTTGAGTGAGATGAAATTAGGATAATTCTCATTTGCCCTTAGAAGAATCCTCAAGAGTTCTGTGTTGAAAGAATAAGTCTATTGATTTTTATTTGAAGCAAAGAAGTGAATTAAAAGCATTGTGGTAAACACTGGAAATGTTGTTAACTTTTGTCTCTAAGGAGCAACCTCACCAAATCCACAGTGGGGCTTGGAATTGAGTCTTACTTTGAATCGCATTGTTCATTTCGGTAATACAAGTCTAAATCCATACTACACACAGAACTAGGAGGAAGACAGGAACACAGCTCTGCACAGGAGCTTTTAGTGTTCAGTGTTAGAATTGTCAGCTCTCAACTCTGGCTGTGTCCTGGAAAAACCCTCAAGTCTGTTCTATTAGGCATGTTTCACAGGCAGGTGCCTTTTCTGTATGCAGGCTTCTGCAGGACTTGTCTGTAAGAACTTGCATGCAGCTCTTTGAAGAAGTGCCTGTTGCTGACTTATGCCAGTGACAGCACATGAGCAGGCCTTTATGTTAGGGGACACTTGCTAACATTTCCAGCTGCATGGGAATGTGTTAAATTCTGGTGTGTGCTCCACAGTAGAAGGAACACCTTTGTGGCACCCCAGTTGTTTTGTCTGACTTGACCATTGTTGAACTGCACTGATGGAATGAAACCTTTGGCCAGGTTTCATTGAATGATTCAGTGGTGTTTGGCATCAAAGATGTCTTAGGTTATTAAATGCTTTTGGATCCCTCAGGAGGGTTGAGCTGAAATTCTGATAAAGAATAAATAACAGGTTACGTTGATTTTTTTTTTTTTTTTTTTTAATTTTTCTTCAGTTTGTACTGAACTCAAACAAAGTTCTCATACGTTACTAGGTTGGAGACACGTATGGTAAGGATATAACGTCCAGGGGCAAAGACAAGCCGATTGCCGTATGTAAGACTTTCAATCGACTTAAGCCTCAAGCTTTATCTCTTCTCTCATTTCACTTAGTTTTCCTAGGAATTCTTATTGAACCTCAAGTTCCTTGAGTGTTTTGTTTGTAATTCACTCAAGGTGAGGTTTTGCTTGATGAAAAAAGCTTTCATTGGAGCGTGACAGGTCACCTACCAGCTTGATTGAAGCAGTTTCTGAACTGCTTGCTTCCCTCCTTCCAAGTGCAAGGAAGGGTTTGTGAGAGGGCCCCTTCTGGGCTGATTAGAGGAGGTGGTGTGAGAATCCACCTGGGAACTCACAGGGGTGGCTTCATGTTGAGCCTGGGCAGGACTAACCTTGCTGCCAGAGCATTCTCTCTTTGCTGTGTTGTCCTGTGTGGTGGGCTGTCTGGGTGGCTGTGTGGCACTGGTGAGCTAACCCACTCATGCTTTGAGATGGTTGCAATCAACTTGGATGCTGGGGTGCCCTGGTGATTCTTGGACAAGCTTGTGCATGAGCCAGTATTTAAACAATGTTATTCATAAAAAAGCTGTTGTATGGGATGTTTCTTTCCTTTTCAGGTACAAGATAACCAGCTGGATGGTTTAAAGTGCTAGCTTGGGAATTGTATGCATTTCAAAAGCAGCATAATTGCGTTTTTCTAGGGATATGTTTTATAATCCTAGCATTTTAGAAACTCTTGGGCATTTTTTATACAGGTAAATATTTGAATTTTACATTATGTGCAGTATTACATGGGAAGAAAAAGTCAAATATTTTCTGTCTAACCAGCAATTCTCTTCAAGTATTTACTCTGCGCTGCTTTTCCTTTGCATCTCTATTTAGCAACAGCTGCCCTGGGGGCAAGTTCTCCAGAGGCCCTGATTATGCTTGAGAGTCTGTGACTGTATCTAGGTGGTTCTCAGCTAGGAAGATGCTACTTCCACACTTAAATAACCCTTTGTTGGAGAGCGAAGGGTGGGGACAGCAAATAAGCCAGCCACTATTTTGTGGCCAGGGACTGTGACAGCAGTTTAATTGGAACTCAGTGATAATCTAAAAATGTTTGTACTTAACCTGCTATTAGAAAACTTAATGAAAAGCATATTGTTTGTAGCTAATGTTTTTAAAATTGACTCTGCTTTTGGGAAACTGAGAGATCATATTTTACAGAAGTATTGGAAGAGCACTACTGTACTTTTTTTTGCCTGTTTATAACAGATAATTAGGTCTCCAGTTGAGAGTTAGGGAAAAGAGGCCCCCTGGGGGTCTGATTTGATGCTTTCCCAGCCTCCAACAGCTTTCAGTATTTTCCTTCTCCCTTCCTTTCTCATAATTCACTAGTTGCTTGATGTGCTGGTTCTGATTTGGGAGTCGTCTGACAGACTGGTGGGGTGAGTGGGGTGAGCTGGCCTCTGACATCAGCTGCTGGTACCAGTAAGCACCGCACCCAATGACTCATTCCCAGCAGCCTTTAGGAAGCAAATCATCTTCCTCATTTTAAGGTTGTTTTCTGAATGCTTTCCTGTTTCCTTTTTATAGGATGTTTTCTTAATTTGCTTTTCCCTTGTGAGTCCTGCATCATTTGAAAATGTCCGTGCAAAGGTAAGTAGGATTTTGTTTTGTTTTTTTTTCTTTTGGTATTGAGGATTGAATCCAGGGGTGCTTTACTACTAAATTTACCTCCCTAGCCCTTTAGTTTTTAAATTTTTGAGACAGGATCTCACTAAGTTGCTATGGCTGATGTCCAATTTGTAATCCTCATGCCTCAGTCTCCTGAGCAGCTAGGATTATAGGCATGTAATGCTTATTTCTTTTAAATATTGGAAGGAACAATAAAAAAATATCATTTAGTGCTATGAATTTTCAGTTATTCAAATTGGTCTTAGTGATTTTATTTCTTGGGAACTTTATCAGGTTTATTATTATTATTATTATTATTTCTTTGTGGTGCTGGGGATTGAACCCAGGGCTTCGTGCATGTGAGACAAGCACTAACCAACTGAACTATATCCTTAGTCCCGTAATCAGTTTTTAGGCAATGCCTTTAGGATATAGATTTCTAAAGCTTCAGGTCTCATTCAGAAAATAAAGAACATCTTTGGAGTCAGTCTAATGACCATTTCTTTTTGCTTGTTCTTTGTCAATGTAGGGAGAGAGACCTTTTTGTTGTAATAATCAGGGACATTTTCAGGGTGGGCAATGGTGGCAGAGCCAGAGTACTCCACTAGGTAGTTTGTGTATTTTTATCCCTGAACAGATGATGAATTTTCTGAGATAATCCTAAGAATTGGATGTTTTCCCCCAAATAAAGTGATTTCCTCTGATTTTTTTCCTTCATGCCAGGAGTCCTGGCTTGCTAGGATTATTTCTTAACAGTTCTTTCAGGCTGAGCTGGAAGGTGCAAAGGACAGGCAGCAGCTGAAGTGGGGTGGTTGGCACAGTTTGGCACCTTAGTTGTAATTTAGGTCAAGGTCATCTGTGGAGGAGAATGGTACAGACTTTGTTCTTTTCACATCTAGTGGTATCCGGAAGTGCGACACCATTGTCCCAACACTCCTATCATCCTAGTGGGAACTAAACTTGATCTTAGGGATGATAAAGACACAATTGAGAAACTGAAGGAGAAGAAGCTGACTCCCATCACCTATCCACAAGGGTTAGCCATGGCTAAGGAGATTGGTATGAAATCCTGCATTTTCCTACCTGATCTGCATGTCTTTTACTCTAGTGAGAGGCTAAGGTTCAGTCTGGGGATGTAGAGAGAATGTATTTTTCCTGCTTAGGGTTGGCTTGCTTTTGGGGAACCAGCAAGGCCCTTCTAGGCCTTAGTGTTAGTTAGCCCTTGGGAGGTGGAGGTGGAGGTGGGGTTAGAGTTAGAGTTGGCTCTGCAGTGCCATGTCACATCAGCAGAAGAAGGTGCAGGGTTCCAGGGGAGCAGCCTTTTACTGCTGTCCTGATCAGGAGTCGTGTCGTGCCATGCTGAGTGTACATTGCTGTGTGGCTGTGTGTCTCGTAGGTGCTGTAAAATACCTGGAGTGCTCAGCACTCACACAGCGAGGCCTCAAGACAGTGTTTGATGAAGCTATCCGAGCAGTTCTCTGCCCACCTCCTGTCAAGAAGAGGAAGAGAAAATGCCTGCTGTTGTAAATGTCCAAGTCCCTCGTTCTTGATCCTGCCCCTTGGAACCTTTGTATGCTTTGCTCAAAAACAGTGGAGCCTTCGCACTCAATGCCAAGTTTTTGTTAAAGATTAATTTTTCCATAAAACCATTTTGAACCAATCAGTAATTTTAAGGGTTTGTTTTAAGTGTATGAGCTCAAACTCACATTCTATTAAAATTTAGCCCTAAAGTGACAAGCCTTCTTAAAGCCTTATTTTTCGAAAGTCCCTATTCTTGCTCAGATTAAGAGTTGCCAAAATACCTTCTGAACTAAATTGCGTTGTGCTGAGAACACTGAGCACTAAACTGTTGGGAGACCTTTGTCTAAGAAGACTGCGCTTCTGAAGTCAGGAGGTGCAGACGCTTTCCGAGTAGTTTGAGATCGTGTGAAGCAGCACAGCCTCCTTAATGAAATGTTGCCGTTTAATGCATCAGTAACTTATCAGCCCATGTTCACCACGTAACTGTACTGTATGTTGTAATGAAATGAGTATAACTCAGCTCTTTGGATAAGTTTCTGATTTCATAGTGAGGTTTTTTTTTTTTTTTAATCAGTCGACTAGCTTTTGCAGAGACTTTGAACAGAACTCTCATTCACGTGTTTCTTCTAATGAAGTATTCTGTTCCTAGTCGTGGGTGTGCTGGGTGGAGTGTGTGAAACACGACGTGATCAAAGGATGAAGACAGTATTTTGACTAAATATAAGTGGAGATTAATTTACACTACATTGTACACAGAATAATTCAACTGAATAAAAAAGTGTCACGGGTAAAGATTTTTAAAGATTAATTTCTGTCAAATGCAGTAGATGAAGAAAGGTCGGTATTAAGTGTCTTTTCTTAAGCTTCTCCATTTTCCTATACTTGCCATCCCTCCCGGAATTGGGCATTTAATTCACTTTTGAACGGCCATTCCCATAGTTGCTAACTTAGTAAGTGCTTTTCTTATAGAACCCCTTCTTAATGAGCAATATGCCTCCTAATTGTACTATAAATCTTTCTGATAATGCATTAGTTTTTTTGTAGGTTAGTAAAAGTGCATTCCTGTTTTCATGTTACTTTATTCAAAGCTAATAAATGCTTTCCTTAGTTTTCTAGTAACTAGGTGTAAAAATCATGTGTTGCAGCTTTACAGTTTTTAAAATATTTTAGATATTCTTCAACTATGAACCTT
Source organism: Ictidomys tridecemlineatus (assembly GCF_052094955.1). NCBI lineage: Eukaryota > Metazoa > Chordata > Mammalia > Rodentia > Sciuridae > Ictidomys > Ictidomys tridecemlineatus. Next base: position 108,924,106 of record NC_135486.1, on the reverse strand, counting down.
CTTAACATCACTGTCTTGCCAGATTACCAACACTGTCACGTGACTAATACTGACCCTGTTTACCTCACACACACACACGGACACACGCTTCCTGTTGTGGCTTTGCCTAATGATGTTCCTTTGGGTCTGTGAGGTTCTGTAAACTGTGCTAGTGCTAACAATGTTCTGTACAACTTAAACTCACTGGCAAGAACACAATGTTGGACCTTTCAACCACTAGAACAAAATTTTTTAAATTGACAGTTGCAGAATTGTGGAGTGTTTTTACATTGATCTTTTGCTAATGCAATTAGCAGTATGTTTTGCATGTATGACTTAATAAATTCTTGAATCATATGACTGGTAATACTCGAATTTTTGAGAATTTGATGAACAAGCTCCTAGTGTGTCTCACTTTAAAGTGGATTTTAAAGTCCTGGAATGCTAGAGGCTTTCATTTTCACAGTGGATGGACAAAGGGAGTGTCACCTGCAGGGGAAAAGTGGGCGAGTCCGCAGCCGAACCATACACTGTGTGTGTGTGTGTGTGTGTGTGTGTTGGTGGGGGCGGGGAGTGGGGGTCATGTTTGGGCCTATTGAATTGCTGCAAGCTGTCCACGTGGAGATAGGCATGCTGGGATGCGTGTGTCCTAGGCCAGAGCTCAGGGCCAATATCCCAGTGTTGAGAGCTTGGTAGGGTGGGGGGTGGACTACATCACCTCAATCCTGTCTCAAACATACATAAAAAGTTGATGTTAGAATCAGTTTTCCTTGAAAAGTCTTATATTTTTGAGCTTTTTTTAAACCAAAGGTAAGTAAGCAGTTTTTAAAGATAAAAATTCTGAAAGTTTGTTAAAAAGAACAGCAGTCTCTTACTCCCTTCATGCCCTCTATAGGTAATACTCCAGGTTATTTTTGTAGTGCTGGGCACTGAACCTAGAGCCCTGTTTGCAAATGCTGTACCAATTGAAAATTTGATATTTACTACACACCTAAATTTATGCTTTTCGTGTTTGTTGAATCTTTCAGATTTACTCCCATGGTGAAAGACTTGAGGCTTTCTCTCCTTACTGCAACCCTACTCCTCAAACCTTCCCATTCTTGAAATACTGATTTTTTTTTTTTAAGCATCTATGTGATTATTGCTATATAGACTAACTACTTCTATTTTTCCCTTGTAATAACTCTGCCTTTCTTTTTTTCCCCTTCTTTTCCTACGTTTTTGGTTTTCTTTGGGATGTTTAATTTGGTTTTCTGTGTACTTATTTTTTTGGAGTAGGGTCCTGGGGATTGAACTCACTGAGCCACATTCCCAACCCTATTTTGTATTCATTTAGAGATGGGATCTTACTGAGTTGCTCAGTGCTTTGCCGTTGCTAAGGCTGGCTTTGAACTCAAGATCCTCCTGCCTCAGCCTCCTGAGCTTCCAGGATTACAGGTGTGGGCCAACACACCCAGCTTCTGTGTACTCACTGAAAGTTCAACAGTCAGCATCCATCTGTTGTCTGAGTCTCAAGATTTTCCTAAGTCTCAAAATCATTTGATGACATCCACCTCTTATATGTTGATCTTTTATTTCCTTCATCCTGATGAATAACTTTTCCAAGAGATTCCTGAGAACATGGGGGAATGGAAAGTGTGTATTTTTAAGCCTTTACATCTTTGAAAATAACCATTCTACTGTGATACTCATGGCCTGTTCTAAAATTTTAGATTGATAATTTATCTCCTGCTTTCAGTTCAGATGTTCTTTAACTCTTCACTGTTTAGCTCTTTAGGACAGTTTTGTGATGACAGCACTCTCTGGCCCCAGCTTCACCTTGCGTTTTGGAGCTTCAGCCTGTGTATTCTTTGTCACTTCTGTTCTTGTTCCTCATTGGTAAGGGAGCATGTGGTGGCACTAGGACAGCAAGTTAGTTCTCACCATCTGCCCCCAGGAAGTGTAGAAACTTGTGTTTTGAGGCAAACCTGGCAGCAGTGGAGTACTCTTATATTTGTCCCCTTCTCCCTTCAGAAGGGGGATTGAACCCAGACATGGCTGAGACAGCTAGGAGCCTACCTGAGCAAGGTCTCCAGAGGTCTGATTTGCCTGGCGTGTTCTCCCCGATTGTCCAGGGAGTACAGTGAGAAATTCTGAGGAAGGTCATTCCCTTTCCTCAATTGCTGATGCGCAGACCCCACCCTCTGCCCAAGAGCAAAGGGCCAGACCAGATTTTTCCTCCCCCTCAGATCCTTTGGACATAGCTGTTTTCACACCTGCTCAGTTCCTAGGAACCTGGGTGGTGAGCCAGCTAGCTCATCTTTCCTACTTGGGAATGGTTTTTTTTTTTTTTTTTTGGTACCAGGGACTGAACCCATGGGTGCTTAATCTCTGAACCACATCCCCAGCCTTTTTTATTTAGAGACAGGGTCCAAGTTGCTTAGGGTTTCACTTGCTGATGCTGGCTTTGAACTCGAAATCCTGCCTCAGCCTCCTGAGCCACGGGGATCACAGGTGGTCACAGCGCTTGGTTGGGAGTCATTCTTGAGCCAACCATTCTTGTCTCTAGCTTTCCCCCATCCTTGTGGGTTTATGCTTTTCAGAGAAATTCCTCAACCATCATTTATTGGGTGTCTTGTGGGTGAAACGGGGTACTTGTGCATCTTTAATATTTAGCCAGAATGCCCAGAAAATCTAAGATTTCATTTTTGTTTACAGTAGGCAGAAAAAGCCAATACTTAAAACAATTGCTGTAAAACAACTCAGTAAAGCAAACCTACCTGGAAATACTACTCATGGTGTGCAAGTACTTTATTTTTTAAACTTCTGAACCCACTGGCTGGCCTCAGAGCCAAAATAATACATGAG